>NC_140530.1:18863522-20063522 GCF_057382185.1 Mchenga conophoros
GATATCCGATCCAGTCATTTAGGTCAGTATCGGACCGATACCGATACGTAATATCGGATCGGCCTGGGAGCTTGAGGGTCCTGCGCAGTATCTTAGCTGTTCCCAGGACTGCGCTCTTCTGGACAGAGATCTCCGATGTTATTCCCGGGATCTGCTGGAGCCACTCGCCTAGCTTGGGAGTCACCGCACCTAGTGCTCCGATTACCACGGGGACCACCGTTACCTTCACCCTCCACATCCTCTCGAGCTCTTCTCTGAGCCCTTGGTATTTCTCCAGCTTCTCGTGTTCCTTCTTCCTGATATTGCTGTCATTCGGAACCGCTACATCGATCACTACGGCCGTCTTCTTCTGTTTGTCTACCACCACTATGTCCGGTTGGTTAGCCACCACCATTTTGTCCGTCTGTATCTGGAAGTCCCACAGGATCTTAGCTCGGTCATTCTCCACCACCCTTGGGGGCATCTCCCATTTTGACCTCGGGACTTCCAGGTTATACTCGGCACAGATGTTCCTGTACACTATGCCGGCCACTTGGTTATGGCGTTCCATGTATGCCTTGCCTGCTAGCATCTTGCACCCTGCTGTTATGTGCTGGATTGTCTCTGGGGCATCTTTACACAGCCTGCACCTGGGGTCTTGCCTGGTGTGATAGACCCCAGCCTCTATGGATCTTGTGCTCAGAGCTTGTTCTTGTGCTGCCATGATTAGTGCCTCTGTGCTGTCTTTCAGTCCAGCTTTGTCCAGCCACTGGTAGGATTTCTGGATATCAGCCACCTCCTCTATCTGCCGGTGGTACATACCGTGCACAGGCCTGTCCTTCCATGATGGTTCCTCGTCTCCCTCCTCTTTCTTGGGTTTCCCAGCAGGGTACCTGATCACGGGTAGGGCGTACGTGTTGATGGCCCGGATCTTGTTCGTTGTGTCCTTGGGCAAGACACTTCACCCGTTGCCTACTGGTGGTGGTCAGAGGGCCCGGTGGCGCCAGTGTCCGGCAGCCTCGCCTCTGTCAGTGCGCCCCAGGGTGGCTGTGGCTACAATGTAGCTTGCCATCACCAGTGTGTGAATGTGTGTGTGTGAATGGGTGGATGACTGGATATGTAAAGCGCTTTGGGGTCCTTAGGGACTAGTAAAGCGCTATATAAATACAGGCCATTTACAGGCCATTTGTTCTTACCATTCAGCTGACTCCTCAGGACTTGCCTGACCCTCTGCAGGTACTTGGTGGTTGCAGCTTTTCTAGCGGCCTCTTCATGGTTCCCATTCGCCTGCGGGATCCCCAAGTACTTGTAACTGTCCTCTATGTCTGCAATGTTGCCTTCTGGTAGTTCAATCCCCTCAGTTCTGACTACCTTCCCTCTCTTTGTTACCATCCGGCTACACTTCTCCAGTCCGAACGACATTCCAATGTCATTGCTGTATAGCCTGGTAGTGTGGATCAGTGAATCGATGTCTCGTTCACTCTTGGCATACAGCTTGATGTCATCCATGTACAGGAGGTGGCTGACAACTGCTCCGTTCCGTAGTCGGTATCCGTAGCCAGTCTTGTTAATGATCTCACTGAGGGGGTTCAGGCCTATGCAGAACAGCAGTGGGGACAGAGCATCTCCTTGGTAGATCCCGCACTTGATGGTGACTTGTGCTATGGGCTTGGAGTTGGCCTCTAGTGTTGTACGCCACATCCCCATTGAGTTCCTGATGAAGGCTCTTAGGGTCCCATTGATCTTGTACAATTCTAGGCATTCCAGTATCCAGCTGTGGGGCATTGAGTCATAGGCCTTCTTGTAATCAATCCAGGCAGTGTGTGTGTATATATATACATACATATATATATATATATATATATACATACATACATACATACATACATACATACATACATACATACATACATATATATATATATATATATATATATATATATATATATATATATATATATATATATATATATATATATATATTCTGTCAAGACATCCTTTTTTTTCTCCTCTCAAATCTGTAGGTTTTTTTTACATCAGCCTGCACGATCAGTACATCTGCTTCCTCTCTTCTGTATATACCACAGGGCATGGTGACTAGTCATACCCATTGCAAACAAGAGTAAAGTACCCTTATACTATCGGTAGAATGCAGCTAGACTATATGTTATATATTCAGCATGAACGTTATATATGTTTTTATGCCTTTACCCCCTCTATGTCTTAATGACTAGTTATTTAAAAAAAAAAACCTTGGGATGTCTCAGTTTGGCAGTAGCTGTTCTTAGTCACGAGTGGGGTTATGGCTCCACTGAGAGGGATTGGTTTACTGTTACTGTTTTAACACCTACAGTGCCTTGAAAAAGTTTCCATACCACTTAAACTTTTACACATTATACACATACAGTGCTGTTCAAAACATTTTTTGAGCATGCAATTTATTGAAAACAATGCTTAACCTGAAACACATACATACATATACAGCTGATCAAAAGTTTAGGACCACACCTCCAAAAAAAAAACAACCCATAAACGCCCCCAAAACAAAGATCAAAATTCCAAACAAGAACAAGTAATGAGTAGCACCACCGTTATTGTTGATCACTTCACAAATTCTTTGCAGCATGTTTGATGCAAACGTTTCCACGAGGTGAGTGGGAACATTTCTTCAAGTGGTGAAGACGCAGGATGGTCCAAAAGAGTGATGTTATTCTCCTAGAAAAAGTCCCATGTTCCATAAATCACACACAGACAAAGTCCACCTTTCCAAATATTTATGAAGAAATGGCTGAGTGCTGCTGTTACTGCTGGTTTGAACAGCTGCCTCACAGCAAAAAGGTTCTGGGTTCAAATACACTATCTGGCCTTTGTGTGTGGGTTCTCTTTGGCTACTCTGGCTTCCTCCCACAGTCCAATGACATGCAATTACCAGGTTAGGTTAGCTGGTGATTCTAAATAGGTGTGAATGTGAGTGCGAATAGTTCTCTGGCTCTGTGTTAGCCCTGCAACCGGTACCCAGAATCTAGCTCTATGGGCTCAAACCTCCGCGTAACCCTCATTTAGATAAGAAGAAGAAAATGGGTGGATAAGTGAATTACCGACTCAATAACTGGAAAGATACAAACTTACAAAAACTGTGTGCTAGGAAGTGCCAGAAAGTGATTGGGTCTATTGACCTAAAGACCTATTGTGCCAGTATCCCAATGACTCTTTGGCTACGTTCACACTCCACGCGAAAGCGCGTCAAATTTTTTTGACCCTATGCGCCCCATATCCAATCATGGTATGACAATGTGAAAAGCACAAATCTGATATTTTCAAATCCAATATGGGTCACTTTCGTATGTGGTATTGAATCCAATACATATCTGATGTTCTAGAAAGCGACTGCTGTTTGAATGGTCATGTCGTATGAAATCCGTCTTTTACGTCACTGACACGAGGCAGACGCCAATTATCAAATCTACAATCCATTGTTAGGTCCAAGCTGCGTCTCCTCCAAAAAGCAGACATTGGAAACAGTAAAGGGAATGCCTACTTACACTTGCCATTAGCCAGTCCTTTCATGAAAACACGCAACACAAAATTTACGATTCAGTCATTTTTCCCCCACTGTGCTATTTGAACATCATTTGTTCAAATAAGGATGGGTAGGGCTTAGCCAATTTCATACCAGCCACCTCTGCTGATACTTATTCTCTTCCCTAGGCTCCCTGTCTAGATGGTCATAAATAAAAAGCGCTTGTTCAGCTGGCGAAAGATGTCGTGCCCTTAACAAGTCTGAACCCTTATCCACCCACTCAACAATACTTACAGCAGTCTTACCCGTGAACTGCCTGCATTTCACCTTGCATGCTCTCCTGTCACACCAGCCCTCTACATGTCCTCTTTCACTACCTTCATCCTCATAATAGATCACCCAGTTGAAAAGGTCTCTTATGTTCTTTGATTTTGAGCATTTCAAAAACTTTTCCAGCCTTCTTGATGCATCTGTAGACACTTTAGAAACTTGATAGCATTAAATTCAATCTTGTCATTTTTTTTAATTTCAACATTTGATTAGTTGTTTTGTACTATTTTACATCCAAAAACAACTTGTCCTTCCATATGCTGCTCCCATCTTGTTCTCAGGTTAGCCAGTCTTCTCAGTCTCAATATTTTACTAGTCGCCAGGGTTGGCCCACTGCTCACTTTAACAGTTATAGTATCGGATGGAAATTTGTTGATACAGTTGGCCTAGCATACAAGTAGCCATACTAGTAAGGATTGTAACACTGAATGTATGAGATAATAAAAATACAAATGTCTAACATCTAACATTTGGCAGTTTTAATACACAATACAAACAACTGAAAAGAGGCAGCAGAATTGTATTTACAAGATATCCGAGGTAACAGATGCAGACTTTTTAATACGAAAACACTACTGTGTCTGAAAAAAAAGAGTGTGTATGTGATTTACATCTCATATGAGATTATTTTTCATAACAGAATGCAGAGTCAGGATTTTTAAAACTCATTTACTCAGGTAACTCCGTCGCCACTTAATCTGTGCTATTTTACAATAAATCAAAAAAATAATGACACAATAATTATGTACATGTTGACTTGCAAGTACCCACAAGCATTCACAAAATTTACAAATTCAGCCCTTTAAGTGCATGTTTGCATTAATGTGGTGCACTGAATCTGATTGACACTGTAGATTTATTTGATTTCCAAGTTGAGATATATTAAATCCAGTTACTGTCAAAAACAAAAAGTATTCAAAATTTTTCTGTTCTCTTCTGAATTCACAGGACATTTGTGAAAAAACAAAACAAAAACTATATATCAACTGCCAGTGTGTGCAGACACTGTTTACTTGTTTGTTTTCACCAAATGGATCAAATCAGAAAGCTTCGAGGATCAGTGGAAACTGGAATTTGAGGGTTTTTTTCTTTTGTTTTCAACATTTTTTCTTTTACTTTTCAGTAAAAAGAAAGAAAGAAAGAAAGAAAGAAAGACGAACAAAACAACCTGTGCAGATCGTACAATCTGCTGAAGTAAACAGAATTCCCTTGTTGACTCACACTACGGACGTCTCTGTCAATGGCAACACAGAAGACAAACAAGTAATAATTTAATTGAGGATAAACAGTGTGCTGCAGACGACGTCAGAACTAATCGTGAATATTTAGTAAAACTGAAAACAAAAACTGAATCCCGTCAAAAAGGGGAAAATGCATAACTTCAACTGCACAAGTACAGCTGACACATTGTGCAACATATAAACGTTGCCCCATTAAAGACACTTGCATTATTGCCTATTCAAGCCACATGAACACATTTTCTGAATGTGTAAACAGCACAGGTTTTAACAGCAATGACCAAATCAAGTGGGCTTTCTCAAAATTATGACTAAACCTTAAGAGTCCTCCTCCCTCCTGCTCTCCATAGGAGTGCAACATCACAAAGGGTCACTCTGAATGAGCTCATATATCCACGTCATCTGAATCATAGGAGCTGGATGACTTTGACTCCTCCTGGGAATCTCCCCAAACAAATCTGTAGTTGTTCTCCAACTCCTGCTGCCTTTTCTCCTCTTTATAAACCTCTTCAGTGCCTCCAGTCTGGTGGTGGTGGTGGGAGGGGGGGGTGGGAGTAAAAACAGGAATGGGTTAAAAACTAAAACAACAAATCTAATCCACTTTGCTGCTAGAAGATTCATCAAATCTTGTGCTAACACTCAGCTGCCAATCAAAATTCAGCAAGGTGATTCCTACAGAGCAGGATGAAAAATATAAAAGTCCTCTACTGTCTAATTTACCATGAAGATAATAAGAATAAGACCAAAAAAATGAAATTGCACATTTGAGAGTGTAGGATCTTCTGTTACATAAAGATGACACAGAAATCTGTACCATAAAGTTCAAACATGTAACCACAGTGCTCGTGGAAGCTTATAAGAGCACCTTTCCTGAGCCCTCAGTCACACAGGTCTAGAGACCAGTTGGCAACTACTGTATCTGGCAATAACTGGTCGCAAAGGAAACTGTACCTACCAACGAATTGAGTAACTAGCCAGCAGCTCTTAATAGTGATGGAAATAGTTGCTTTTGGGTAGTGTGGCAGGAAATTGCACACACTATATTGCAAAGACAGAGGGGGGACGGGAATTCACTTAGCATAAACAAATCTGTACTTAGAGTGCAGCCAGTAAAAGAAGCAGAAGTGAAAGCTGGCTCCACTTCAACATACACCAGGAAAAAGAGACGATGTAGCAGTCATGAGGGTCTGCTGTGAAAGTGACATTGACCTTTTCACCTAGTGACAAGGACATTTTGTTCCTTCTTTTCTTTAATACTGCGTCCACAAATTCTGTTGAATTGTGCTTACTGACATCTCAACTGATGCCCCCAGCCTGAATAAACTTTAAATGTGTCATAACTACAATCCAATGAGCTTTTGGTTTCTGTAATTAATTTCTGTGAAAGCAGACAAACACACAAGAACAGCAGGCCACTCTGTTCTTTCTTGCAGACAGGAAAACACTCAGCAAACTGTACAGCGCTTCCGTCAGACACAGTCCAAGCCTGCAAGCAACAGCTAGAAGCATTCAAAGGAACCCAATAGAAGTACTACTTCAGTTACCAGGAGATTAATGAGTAGCTCCCTGAAGGACTTTGTATCTTCCTCAGTCAGCCACTGATCACCTGCCTCTTCTGCGTTTTTTCGTGTCAAGATCTTCACTTCGATTTTTCCTAACAACAAAGAAAAACAGACGGAAGACAAAAAAGGTTCAGCAGTTACGCCTAACACATCCAAATGGCGTAAGAAAACTGCTGAACAAGTCAACAATGACAACGGGATGATTGACATGAATGACACAAACATATGAGTGGAAAAACACAGCACACCTGGCTGAGATATGTTCTTTGATTAAGGTGAGCTTTAAGCTTGCTATTATTTTTTTCCTTACATGAAAACAGATTTTTCAAAATCTTCTCTTTTTAACTCATTAGACAGGTTTTTATTTTACATAGGATACGAAGAGAAATACAGTGCTGTACACTGAAGATAACAGATGGAAGAGAGAAAAGGCCGTGAGTGTTTCGGGCACTCTCCCTTCATACCTTCGGCCTTCAGTCCTGCCTTCTCTAGCTGTTCTTTAACCACGTCCTTTATGTGCTGCCACTGCGGGTCTCCTTCGCCCACCTCCTGAACTTTCACCTCCCCATCAGGGTTGATACCCGTCTTATACTTAGTTATTTTGATCTTAACATGGTCGTCAGCTGCTTGGTCTAGGGTGACGAGACAAAAGAGGGACAAACAAGACAGTTCACCTCAAAACCCACCAGTAGGGCCACGAGATGAAGGAGGCAAGAGCCTCGCATAGCATTGTGTTATGAACATAGATTAAAATACTGTGTCTGATTTCAGAAATTTTAATTTAGATTTAGATTAATGCAATCAAAAGTCACCCACGGTGACATTAATGGCTGGAGAAGAAAGACTGCAACTGACCGAAAGTGATCTGATAACATAAATTCTCTGAATTCTTCAAATTCCATGTGTGGATCTTTCCTGAGATGGAGGATGTCATAACACACATCTACTGCACAGACTGATGAATTATGAAGATGATTATACACAGAGGGTGTGGACATGCACATGACTACAAAAGGGTCAAGCCCCCTGGTTACCTGGGTGCTTCGGAGCCAGGCTGGGGCTCCCCCGGGCTGGGTCGCTGGCTCTTTGGCCTCCGGACGTTTTCTGCTCTGGGTCCTGAACGTCTTTCTCCTCCAAATGATCGAGTATCTTATCCAGCGTCGTCTCCAGTGTCTGTGTTGCCTGAGTGCGGTCAAACTCCCCTTTCAGACCCTCTGTCTCGAGTTCCTGTTGAGCCTACAACACAGATAGAGCCAAGCAACGCCTAAAGTTAGTATTTAGTTTGGTCTTTTCCTTGTTACGTATCTGTCTAATCAAATTTTAGGTATTTTAGGTATCAACTTATATATATATAGTCTTAAACCTCGTTTATGATGTTGTCAAACTCCTTCTGCATTTCCTCCTTTATCTCTTCGATTTTATCCGAAGGCACAGAGAGGTCAGCCATCTCATCCTCAAACTCCTGTAGCACGGGGTCCTCTTCATCTTTCTCCTCCTCGTCAAGTTTCTCCGTTACTCTGTTGTGTCGTGCTGTCTCTTCTCTACTTTTGGCTTGATCTTGTGCTTTCTAAAAATAAAAACAAAACAGAAAAGGATTGGAAAGCCTATGCACTGCCAAGAGAAAAAAGGCAGTCATTTGCTGTCACTAACAACAGCAAATACTGACCTTCCTGTTACTCTCCTTAAGGTGCTGGACAAATTTCATCAGGTCTGCTGGGTCAGTGATGATTTTAAAGTTGAATTTTTCTACTAAAAAAGAAGAATATCAGAGAAGAAAAAGCTCCAGCTTGTATTTGCTTTGTTTTCTTTCTTTTTTTTTTTTAAATAAGCTGTGCACTAAAACAGCACTATCTTTCTCAGTACCTTCATCACCATCATCTATGATTTCATTGTCTGCATGTGAGGTATGGCCACCATCTGCTGCCTGTCAGAAAGAGGAAAAATCAGGTTAGAGGGAGGAAATGGTGACAGAAAGCATCTGACTGCCCCCTCTAGTGGTTAAAAAAGCCAGATCGCACTGTCAAAAATACCTGGAAATTCAGTATTATACGATATACACAGTACTACATTTAATAATAATCAAAAGTGTAAGTAACAGTAGAATGATAATCAGAAGATGTCAAAACTGTACCAAAATGAACATGTCATTGGACCTTGCAGAGCCAATTACAAATGTATTTTTATGGCTACATTTCAATTTGAGTTACTCACTGTTGTGTGTTTCTACCAAGAAGACAGACTGTTGCATCCAGAATTGAATTCAAAATCCTGCTCCTCACATACAAGGTCTTAAATAATCAGGCCCCATCTTATCTTAATGACCTTGTAGTACCATATCACCCTATTAGAGCACTTCGCTCTCGCTCTGCAGGCCTACTTGTTGTTCCTAGAGTATTTAAAAGTAGAATGGGAGGGAGAGCCTTCAGGCCCCTCTTCTGTGGAACCAGCTTCCAGTTTGGATTCGGGAGACAGACACTATCTCTACTTTAAAGATTAGGCTTAAAACTTTCCTTTTTGGTAAAGCATATAGTTAAGGCTGGACCAGGTGACCCTGAATCCTCCCTTAGTTATGCTGCAATAGACGTAGGCTGCCGGGGATTCCCATGATGCATTGAGTTTTTCCTTTCCAGTCACCTTTCTCACTCACTATGTATTAACAGACCTCTCTGCATTGAATCATATCTGTTATTAACCTCTGTCTCTCTTCCACAGCATGTCTTTTATCCTGTCTTCCTTCTCTCATCCCAACCGGTCGCAGCAGATGGCTGCCACTCCCTGAGCCTGGTTCTGCCGGAGGTTTCTTCCTGTTAAAAAGGAGTTTTTCCTTCCCACTGTTGCCAAAGTGCTTGCTCATGGGGGGTCATATGATTGTTGGGCTTTTCTCTGTATCTACTGTACAATGTAAAGCGCCTTGAGGCGACTTTTGTTGTGATTTGGTGCTATTCAAATAAAATTGAATTGAATTGCACTTGCTATACCTGATTCTCCTGTTGGAAAGTAGATGTTCTTGAACTTGCTGGCTTTGTCACTCCCTCCCAGAAGTCAGAGTCTTCTGCCTCATCTGACTCTCCATCTTTTGATACATCAGCAGGACCTGTTTCAAAACCAGAAATAGACACTCGTGTTAGAATCAGAATTAATACACAAACGCCCATTATGGATGGATCGGCACTTTATTATTAGGTGCACTGACAAGTTACTACTGCGGGGTCGTTCGCCTCATAAGCATCAAAAAAACTCACCTTTTCTACGACTGCTAGGCGATGTCTCCTCTGCTGTTACCTTTACTGCACCATCTCCTCCTTCATTACCAGCTAACATCTCATCAAGACTCCTCAATTCCTCCGAGATCTGCTCCACTTTACGTTTTGTGTCCGCTGGGAACGGAAACAGGATGATTGGCAGAGGAATCAACCACAAGACAAAGGAGAGAGCAAGCTTGAAGTTTGAAAGCCAAGTTAGCTTCTTAGCTGGTATTTTTATTAAAAAGACCACAATCTGTTTTAAAATGCGAAAAATAAAAAAAAATCAAGAGGCCTCCAAGATGCATTGCTTTGCCCTTCAATGTTTTTTTATTCACTCACAGACTTGTGCCTTGACGTAATCCATGTACTGTTGGGCACTTAGTGCTGGCTGGCACACAATGCCCTGAGGCTTGGCAGTGGATGGTGGCCGCAGGAATGGGTGCTGGCAGGTGCGACTGGTGTGAATTGTCAGCACATATCGACATGACTGAGGTTCATCTACTCGCGCAATGTAGTCACCTGAGCCTTCTTCACATACAAACTGGAAACAAAACAGAGCAAAAGTATGCAAACTACTTTGAGCTGAATTAAATGCCCAACTTTTTGGGTGCTGCTGGGTTGCAACATATTTGGTTCTTTTTTCTTTTCTTTTTTTTTAGGTGAAAATGTTTAAATACAGTAAATAAACAGGGAATTCATCAACTGTTACAAATGCCAAAACACAGACAGATCAGTATAACCAACAGTGGCCAATCTCTGCTTTATTCATGTCTTAACAAGTGCTTACGACTGCCAATACCTTGGTGACTGAGAATTTACAGAGAACCTTTTTCCTGTTTGTGAAATGTTTCCTGTGTGACTAACACACACAACTGACAACTCAAATACTTTGACTCTACTCTCTTAAGGTTTCCTTCTGATCACTCTTCCACAGACCCCGATCATTTTCAGATCTTTAGTGATTTCCTAAGAGGATTCCAGAGTTATTAAGTTTCACTACAACATCTGTGTAATCAGAGAATCATCATCTTCTGATAAACTTAATCTCCTGTAGAAGGGCTAAAGAGTCGACTAACGCCGTATCTCTAAACAAACAGCTGTATATGAATATCTGGGGACCGGGAAGCTTTCTGGATTTTATTTCTTCTCCTCTTTTAGTTCTTGTTCTAATAATCAGTCTCATCTGAGTGTGCAGTTAAGTCCCCATGTGAACAAAGCACTTGCCTAAATTAATCTCAAAACCATTAGTTTTCAGATGGCAATTTGTCTTAATTAGTTTGGGGGTTTAGGGTTGTTTAGCACTAAAAAACTGGCTGCTCCATGAGATTAAGACAGCTGACTAGATGACGGGTTCCTTCATTTAATAAGGTCAAACAGGTTTAGTTTTTGGACCCAATAAAGTATCAGGATGAGCAAAATACTTCACATGCCAAACTTTGCGTTTAGCATGTGAAGTATTTTTAGCTCTTTTAAGTACACAAAAAAGCATGCTGTCATAATCTGAACTAATGTCTAAGTCACAGTTTTAATTTTTCCAGAAAAACTAGCCAGCGTCTCCCACCTGACCTCCCTCAAAACTATTCATAAATATTTCTACACAGAAGGAATCGCAAAGATGACTCTGGCATTAAAGTGGAGGTAAAAATGGAGACAGTTAAGATGCTATAACTTGTTTTGACTAGACTACACTACAACAAAGAACAATAATAATTTCTTTAAAAATTAAAACTCAGCTGAGTCTTTTAAGCAAAGCAAACATAAAACATATTCATGTTCAAAATGTCTGCTGCTTGGGATATATTTAAAAGTGAAAGGCTTATAAATCTGCACAGGCATTTTGCATATGAGTGTTTGGATAAGCAAGGAGACAGTCAAAAATCAAAAAGAAAAAAAAAGTGAAATACACAAATCATCTCAAGCAGGATGTGTTCCAAATGTAAATATCTCACCCGGACTTCAGTCTCTCTGGGATTTCCATTTAGGTCACACTTAGAGCCATTTACATAGGTCTGGCTGTGGTACCGCTTTAGCCTGTGCTGTTTGGAGGCCTGAGAGAAAAAACACAATGGATGCACCCACGATTGTTTGGTTCATATTGTACAGTCATGCAAATCAGCCACAACATAGAGGCAACTTTACCTTTGCTGTTTCATTGCTCCAATCAAATTCTGACTCATAATAACCCAGGAAGAGAATGTCTCCTTTGATCTCTGTGTCTAAGGACAAAAGAACAAAATTTGTCAAAAACAATAACTGAAAGCCTCTTGTAGGTTAAAAAAAACAAAAACAAAAAAACAGAGAAGTGGCCTCTCACCTTCAAGGTGGTATTGTCTGATATGCTGGCCATGGCAGAACTCGTACGTCCACCAGTCCTTCGTCTGCAGGACAGGTATTTCTGTTAGACTTTGACACAGTGCCTAAGCCTGAAACGGTCCCACGCATATATTTGTAAATAGGGCTGCCACAAACTATTATTTTTGCGATTAGTCGACTAATCAGATCATGCATCCATTGGACATACAGCGTACAGCTTATTGCACCAGCATGCATCTGCTCTTATATAACTATCATTAGCTTAAAGCTTTAAGTGTTTAAGGTATGTGCTAACTAAAAATTAAGACAAGATGATAGTTTATTAAATTTTAATGAAATTTGCAGGTTGTTTCGGTGAAGGTTAATAAACTCCTTGCTATCTAAAATATAACAGGACACCGGAGTATATTCTCGAGCATCTCACACTTCTGATGATCAGCTGTCTGCTTGACGTTTATTCAGCTGTGTAAAAACTATAACTTTAATCTCAGCCAAACCGATTTACTCAGGAAAAAATAAAATACTAAAAAAAAGCCAAACAATAACATTTTTAAGTTATCTAAGTGACTTATGCATGTTTAATCTGAGTAGCGAAAGACCGCGGTGGGTTTGAAAATGATTTGCCGGGAGTCCGGTGTTCTCACAGGCTCTAGTGAGCCTTGCCCCCGGCTAGCTATCGAGCTAGTGGGTAACAGACGTCTCCGAAAACGCCGGAGCGCTTTTGAAAATATGTGGTGTCTTGATAAACTGAGCAGATATTTGAGGTTTACACAGCTACATTCTCGCCTAAAAATATGTTAAACGTTTATTTTGTGACCCAGAAAGAATAATAAGAGTAATATTAAAACTAACTAGCTGCCGCTATTGTTGGAAACTGAGCTGGGCTGCGCTATGAATTCTGGGAGAGAGCTACTTCTTCGGGGTTTAACGGCAGCTGGCATCCTTGTACATGCAGTGCTGCCATCTTCTGTTTCAGTCCGTTATTACACTCTTAAATACTACTACTTATTCCTGCGTCTTTTGGGATCTTACAAAGCTTCAAACAACGCGTAATCGTGACTAGTCGACTAATCCTGGCAGCCCTATAAATGAGGACTATTTTTCAGGAAGTCTTGTGGTTTAATCAGATGTAACTTTGAAAATCTAAGTCAGACTCCCATGTTGTTTTTAGAGAATATGCTCTTTTCTTCTGGCAGCCCTTCCAAACAAGTCATACTTGTTCAGTCTTTTTCTAACTGTACTGTTGTAAACTTTGGGGTGGCTGTAGCTCAGGTGGCAGAGCAGGTCAGCCACTAATCAGAAGATTGGTGGTTTGATCCCAGGCTGCCTCCTGGCTGCATGCCAAATATCCTTGGGCAAGATACTAACCCCATGTTTGCCTACTGGTGGTGGTCAGAGGGCCCGGTGGCGCCAGTGTCCGGCAGCCTCGCCTCTGTCAGTGCGCCCCAGGGCAGCTGTGGCTACAACGTAGCTTACCATTGCCAGTGTGTGAATGTGTGTGTGAATGGGTGAATGACTGAATGTAGTGTAAAGCACTTTGGGGTCCTTAGGGACTGAGTAAAGCGCTATACAAATGCAGGCCATTTACCATTTTAACATTTAACATTCTAACTGTGGCCTGTGGAGTTTGAGCTAGTCTCTTGGGTATTTTCCCAGTTTCTCTGAGGACTGCACAGGCTGACCTTGGGTTTTACTGGGACATCAACTCCTGGGAATATTGGCGGCTGTCTCAAATGTTGGGAAAAATTCTTACTGTAGAATGATGGAGTTCATTTTGAAGGCAATAGCTTTATAACTCATCAAGACTGATGGGCAGAAACAACTGATTCTTTGAGATCTTTGGTATTGTTTTTCCTCCTTGGTACTGTGCTAACACACCTGAATGCTCCAGAGCACATGATCAATTAATCAAGCACATTTGATTAACAGCACCAGGCTGTGACTTAACCTCTTTATGCCTATGGAAGCGGAAAGTGTGACAAACTTTCTTTGTCTCATGACTATACAAAAAACACATTGTAAGGAGCAGTGTTGGGGAGTAACGGAATACATGTACCGCCGTTACGTATTTAAAATACAAAATATGAGTAACTGTATTCAGTTACAGGTACCGTTTAAAAAGGTGGTATTCAGAATACAGTTACTTTGTTGAAATAAATGGATTACACTGCGGTACTTTCCTGTTTCATTTTGTCACGGGTCAGGACTGTTTGGGTTTTGTTTGACAGCTACGTTCTTTTGTTCCAGGCGGCAGCGTTACGGTTGCCATGGTTACAGGGCGACGCTCTCTCTCTCTGCGACTGTGTGTTTCCTGGGTGAGAGAGCGCCTTTTCGTTGTTGTTGTTGTGCTAAGCTAACAGGCAGAATGCTACAAGCATAGCTCTAAAGAATGTAGCATCATGTTCAGTGTAGTCCGTGCTGCAGGGAGAATGGACTGCCATACACGTTATGGGTCTGTGAGCGCGAGGAGGGAGAAAAAGGGGAGTGGAAAGGTACGAGTTGTCATCGAGGAAAAACGGGAGCTGGAAGCATGTAAGTATAATAATAACCACTTCAGCCAAGAAGAGTGCCTGACGAGCCCAGTTGTAAGTAAGCTATTAAGACTCGACTGTACACTGTGTTCGTGTTTTCCTCCGAAAACAATAAGTTCCGTTGGAGCAGCCTTTCAACGCCTCTCTCTGTCTCTCGCAAGAAAAGTTGACCCACACAACAAAGTAAAGCTATTTTTTGGCTACGAGCCCGCCAGGGACCCCGCCGTATTAGTCAGAGGTCCCTTTACTACAGTTCGGAGTCGCGGACCTTCAGTAATAGTAATAAATCACACAGCAATAGTACATTCACGTTGTTGTAAAAAGCACGATAATATATTAAGTAATCCAAAGTATTCAGAATACGTTACTGTCATTGAGTAACGTAACGGAATACGTTACAGAATACATTTTGGGGCATGTATTCTGTAATCTGTAATGGAATACATTTTAAAAGTAACCTTCCCAACACTGGTAAGGAGATACATGGATAAGATGCACTGTGAGCAAGAAGATAGTGATAAAGTACTTGTGAGCTTTTGGATAAACCTTAACACATAAGCTGAACAATTGAAAACACAGGTACATTAACAGATGTGTGTCTCTTAGATATGCTGCTTTTGTACCCAGTCACTGATGCAGACGAGCAACCTTTAATCCAATGAATACTGAATCAAGAGCCTCCCAGTGTTGTTTTTGGCAAGCTTCTGGGGCATCCATGTGCGTTTTAAAAATGGTTTACTTAAGCTGGCAAATATACACACGCTTTCGGTGTGTTTTGCTCTTGTGTTCTTATTGTTGTATTATTATTGTAGTCACACCACTGTGTAAACAGCTTAAGCATTTCTCTGTTGGATTACACAGATAAGTAGTTAAGGACCAACCTTGAGTAGACATGGGGCATTGTGCATGGGCTTGAGCAGGTCTGGGATATCTGGCCCAGTGTAACCCTCCGAGTCAGGCTCAGTGGCGGGATCCTGATGAAAACGCACAGCCTGGGCTGGAAGTCGACACTCATAGAGCTGTTTGTACTTACTGGACACCATCATAACCTCCTCTGTCTTAGTCTACAAACGTAAGACAGACATGGAAAAGGGGGTGAATTTAATGTTGACACACATGTTCACACATTACCAACGCATCAGGTGAATGCAAACAGATAAAAACATGGTTTGCGGCTTTACTTTTAGCTAGTTATAGACATGTGGCAATGAACATAACAGCTGTCACAGCATGCTGTGACGTACTTCACCTGAGAATTACTCGTCTTCATGTAACTCTATAAGATTTATTTTAACATGTTTTGTGCTTTTATGACATCAGGTCTCACGCTTTGTGAATTATTTGACACTATTAATAGTAAATAAATACCGCTAGCTCATATTTAAGCTAACAAGCTATATCCGTTAGCATTTTCTGACTCACCTGCCCCAGGATGACAGGATCGGGAAGAATCTGAATCCCATATTTCATGTCATTAAGCTCCTCCAAATTCAAGAAGCCCGGGACACAGAGGGGACATGTCAACAAGAAAACGTACAGTCTCTTTAACAACCAAACCAAGGAAGCAGCCATCATTGACTATCGCCTCTTACCCCTGTCTGACAGCAACAACACACAATGCCTGACATGGTAGCAGCGGATTGGTCGAGCTGAAAAGCCCTGCTTTGTCATTGGCCAATTTCCAAGTCAATCAAAGTTTTTCCCGAGTTCTGAGGTGCGTTTGGTTTTCATACCAGCGGAGAGTCAATGAACGGCGTGTTTGTGCTATATTTAGCACGCTAATGAATAACAGCACATCTCCGCTGTCACCGCCTGTCTTGCGATGAAATAGGCTCACACATAAGCACGAAGACAAGGCGGGCTGTCGCATGGTAAAATGTTTGGTGGGGGGTGTCTTCGTTTGTTTCATTTTGTTTTGATGCAAAGCAGTTCCAAGTAACTGATTTTAAAGGTTTACAATAACAATTAGGTAAAATAATGACAAAACAATAAAACGATTCATATGATACCCAAAAAGTACACACCGAGCTGAGCGAAAAGTGCAGTCAAACTACTGGGTTTAAATATCTGGTGAGGAAAAAATCAAGAGTTCCTTGAAGAAAAAAAGCATTCCTTAACAGAATACCAGAGAGGAGGGGAAGTACAGAGGGTAAGATACTATAAAAGCTGAAAAAGCAGTACACATATTTATCGACTGTGTGCACAGGCGCCCACACACACACCAATCTAAACATGTATGTAGACATAAATCTTATTGTTTGATCATAATTCTCCTTTTTTTTTTTTTTTTTTGAGAAATCGTGCAGTCAGTTCAGTGTTATCCTCTCCTCTATGTCTGTGTGTGTGCGTGCTCAGCTGACTGACCGCTGATGAGTCTGGTGTAGCGGCGATATCGGTGCGCTCACCGCTGCGCTGCAGCCGCTGTTGCTGCAGGGGGAGCATCCGTCCAACAGCCTGCAGTGCTGCGATGCGCGGCAGCTCCTCTCTGCGCCTCTTCCCCCCGCATAATCGTTTTCAAGACCTCCGAGGAACAGATTCGTGAGAGAGGGGCGAGCTCCGTGCAGCAGGGAGGTGAAAGAGTCTGTAGTGTGTGCGTCTTAACTGAGGTGAGCTTTGGGGTTATTTGATTTTTTCTACAGTGGGGTGCTGCTTTAAAGGCCCGTGTCCCCGTCTTCGGCAGGGGATTTTTTTCTGGGGTTGTTGTTTTTCAGTTCTGACTGAACGTTTGACAGCTTCTTTGATAGACAAAGAGGGGATAGGCGTGAGATTTTTTTTTTTAAATTTTTGACATTAACATGGTGGTAAAATAACTAAATGCACAGTATGTCTTTATTCTGGAGATGTTTTTCAGCATATTAGAAGTGCTGTTTAAAGATAATTTCGGATGCATGGGTTTTCTTGCGCTCTCACTCAGAATAAGGAGGGCTAATAGGCCTGTGTTTAGCCGGGTATTTATATTCGCTACCTCGGATTTGTGTACACACATTCGCATTATTTTTTTCCATATTTTCCTCATGTTTCACAGTACGAAGGAAGGTGTGCTAATTTTGTGCTAATTATCCCAAATAGTCCGAAACATGCGAGCAAATCTTTGGTAGGAACCCACGGACTATATGCATGCCCATAGCATGTTCACCGCGGCACTCCCTACCATAGGCTCGTTTTTAGGTTAATGACAACAGCGTGCAGCACACAGCTATGCTATGTTCTGATTGGCTTAGATTATCTGTTATGTCTTAGGGCTGTTCCACTATCGCTGCTAATTATCATTCAGACGGGGAGATCAAATCTGGGAGGCCTGCAGTAATGCAAAGCAATGTTTTGCATTACTGCAGGCATATCTTCACAGATATGCATCATGTCATGTTGTCTTACCTTACAATCTCTGTTGAAATACAGTACTATGCAAAAAGTCGAGACCAACCCCTCATTTTTTTATATTTTGTGAAACCTGGATGAGAGTTGAAACGTCTTCAAGCAACTTAAAGAAGTCCAGACGCTTTTCTTTGCAAGCTCCTTTGACTACGATGACCTGGATGACTGAGAACCTTCACAGACATGCTTACAATACATATAATCTAGGAATGTGTCAGGCCTGAGGCCTTAACTCATTTAGCTTCCAACTGCATTTTAGCCTACTTGGTAACAGATGACCGGAGTCGACAACCAGCCCTCAGAGACCTCGAAGGCTTGAAGTTATTACCTTGTTTGGAAGATGTTATAGGAATGAGAAGTTCTATGTCTGTTTATAGCCATCTAAAATGTACCATTTACTGTAACTGACGTCTTTAACCTATTTTTACGCCATGGGGGGGCGGATACCTCACTGCTTTAAAAGTGTTCTCAACATGTATTTTTGTCAGAAGACATATGCTGATGTTTTCTCCTGGGTGTTAATAAACTCACCGTTTGATTGCACTTTCCTGGGGCCTCCGTGGTTTGTGACACTGCTCTACATTGATTGATTTCGTGACAAAAACTAATTTCCCCCGGCAGCTGTGGTACCATGCAGTCACTTAATGACACTACATGGTCACTTACCTCATGATAATATAAGTTTATATGCACTTCAGGTTTCTTAAGAGTACATTCTGTTATATTATTATTAGTTGTTATCCACTTTTTCAGTCTGTACTCTTTGAGTTGTTTTTTTGTTCTTTCCAGATGGAGAAGGCGCTTGCTCATTTCCACGAATGTTTACATGGTTTCTGGAGATGCAGGTGTCAACAGAGGTTTTCCTTTCAATGACTGGATAGAGGCAGTGAGGTATATATTCCTATAAATACTTTTTAAACTGCTAGAAATGAAAGTCTGTCTGCTAAATGGTTACAGAATGTTTAATTTAATGTCTTATCTCCTCCATTTGTGGCAGTGAATTTTGTCATTGTAAGCAAGCCTACACACACACACACACACACACACACACACATACAAGAGACAGAGTCTTGATTCCATCACTTCAAAGGTTTTCTACATTATTTCTAACACTAGACTTTTCCTACTCTGGACATAAACAAAGTCGTCATCATTAGATGTAAGCATTTATGTCTTTAACAAGAAGGCTGGATTCCTACTTTGTAGCTGTGTATAATATTTACGTTCCCACAATATGAGCAATCCATTTACAAGAATACCATCTCGCCCACACCCAAGTGCATGCAGAATCAGAAATGGAGTTTTTGTTTCTCACAGCTGGAGGAGAAAGAAGTAATTGTGTGCTGGCAAGTTTCTAGAAGAATTTTCTAGAAGAATCGAGGAGAAAAAATATGGGAGGGGAATGAGGGATCGGAAGGCATTCATGATTTCATTATGCTGATCCTTTCAGCAGATATATAGATCTCTTTTAATGGCTCCACTGTGAGTGCAACCACAAAAATGCGAATAATTTTCCATCGATCTGTAGCTGTGGTGACGACTTAGAAAATCTTCTGAGACTATAATTAAACAACTGCGATTAAACAACTTCCTGTGGGCTGTTTTTGGGGTTGAGCTGAAGTGGAAGGGGTGGTGCAGGGGGATGACATAACCTTTTAACTTTAGCAAAACCTCACAAAGTTGTCACACAAAACAGAGACTGTTGATTTTGTTCCCGTCACTTAAATCGCATTCCTGTTCGGAAATATCGTCAGAGTATAATTATAGAAACCAGAGCGTCATCCAGCATTCTAATCTCTGACAGGTTCCAGGATGCGGTCCATGAGGAAGACGGTGTTGCTAGTCATCTTGGTGTCTGTGGTGCTAGTACTGGCTCTCCTCCATTCGTGGCCCACTCGGGGTTATACCACAGTGGATGTTTGGCAGCGACCAGCGTTTATAGTAGAGAGGCATCTGGAAGAGAGGGTCCCTGAGTCAGACCATCGATTGAGCAATATTCCCTTCCATGTAAGGGATAATGTGGCGAGGTAAGTAATGCTATTTTGAACCAAAGCGGACGGACCTGAGCTTAAATCTGATCACACGTGTCTTATAATCTGTCCAGTTTGCTGGCACGTAATGGATGCATATGTGAGGGCGAAAGTGGGGGGGTAAACCTACCGTTCGCACAACTCTTGTTCCCGCGGGTGTCAGCTCACCCGCTGCACACTGCCTTCGAGGCTTCAGAGCTGGAGGAGATGAAGAGGAGACGGGCTAAAGAGTACAGCAGCTTTCAGACGAGGTAAGGAGTACTTAAGAGATGTTTCACATTTTTTTATCTGTGTGGCTAAAATATTATTATGTGGCCTGATGTGTTGTTTTATTTAAATTAAATAATGATGTAACAAAATGTGTTACTTGAAATAATCCATCTGTCTCAGTGCACGCTACAGGAAATTGTTTTTTAGACTTATCTATCTCTAACATGGAAAATCATCCATGATCTCACATCACTATCTGCTGATCTGCTTCGCTTTGTGGTTTGTTACTACGCGGTTTGAATATACATGCATTAGAACATATATAAACACAGACCTTGCTTTTTGCTTGCTTCCTGTACACAACTGGCAGCCTTAAAACCTCCCCGCATCTCTGTGGATCGTGCAGGAGTTGTGCATTAGTAAGGCTACATAGACGGGTATTTTTGAAAATGCAGCTTTTTCTATTTGTTCGGGCCTTTCGTCCACACGTAAAAGCGTTTTGGATCACTGAAAATAGAGGTTTTTTAAAAACTCAAGTTTTGCGTTTACGTCTGTACAAAGAAAACAGAGATTTAGCCACGCAACGTCAAAGGTGAGCGCCTTTTTTTGACGTCAAGCTGTGCGTCACGTTATTGTTTACATGAGATGAATTTTGTACAATGGCAAGTATAGATAAAATACTGTTGCTTTTAATCTTACTATCTGCAGTTTTTACACGCTTACATACACACACACAGTTACTGTCCCTCCATTTAGAAACACAGAGGCATCATAGTGAACATCGACGCGGCTTCTACATGCAACACAGACGCTGTCACAATCCAAATCCCGACGCCATTATTATGAATCACTCAGACTAAATTTTCAGTTTCTTTATTGAATAAACTCTGGCTGAGAGAGCCAGTGAGACAAAATCCACTGAATACTGACTCTAGTTATTAACATTTGAAATGATGAAGGCAATTAAAAAGTAACACAAAATTAGCCACCTTTCCAGAAAAATTTAAACTTTTCAGAAGTACTGAAATTAATTCCTAATACGACAAAACTTGTTTTTATCAAAAGCTTTGCTCTCCAGTAAGAAACGTGAGGTCATTTTAATAATGATATCCGCGGATAATAGTAATTGTGACTGTTATTTGCGAAGAGCTTCCTGCTTTCTGCTTGCTGTGCTTGTTGATGGAAAAAAAAATCTCATTTCAGGTCAAAGACCCCTGCAGATCTACTCATTATTGCTGAGGCTAACAGCCCCTTGCAGTATCCAACACAGGGGGTGGAAGTACGACCCCTGAAAACAAGCATCATCCCAGGTACGACTTCAGCGAGTGAGCAACTCAGATATTTTTGAAAGTCTCATGGTTTTATCATTTGAAAGTAGTTAAACTGGCCCCTAAACATTAAAAATTAACCTGAACTAGAGGTGGTTTATATACTGGATATTCTTTGTACCTACATATATTGTAAGGTCACCCCTCTGAAAGGCCTTATTTATCCAGCTGGTGCATACAGGAAATGGACTGAAAATCAATCAGTGTTTGTTTCTCCTTTTCCAGGCTTGGCCTTACATGACCTTCCCAGAGATAATTACTCAGTGAGTGCTCAAAAGTGTCTGTCTTTAAATATTTTAAATGCCTGCAGTCCTCTGACCTTGACCGCTATTCTTTCCATCATATGCAGATAAACATCACTGCCACGCTGGGAACTCTAAATGTGGCCGCGGAGGTAGACGAGGTGAAAATCAAAGGTGATGGCGAGATGCACATGACTCTTTCCAGCCGCCTGCTGCCGAACATGAACCGACAGCTGCAGTTCGTCACCTACACGAACACGCTGTTTCATCCCAGCACGGCAGACACAGGTGAGCCCTCGGAAACAATCCACCGTCTTATCAGCTCTGGACTTTGTTCTTCTGTATTTTTCAGCAAATTCCACAAAGGAGAAAGTAAAGATACAGAAAAAGAATCATCTCACACCCTAATTTGAATCTGTGTTTAAATTTAAAGCAATATGTGGATTTTTTTTCACTCTCGGTCATTAGATGAAAACTCTGATACTTTGATCATGCATATACAGTATATACGAAGGTACAGCAGGAGGTGACTGACATGCATGCTTCCATCTCCCGTTTCTGGTAGGTGGCAACTCATACTTTTAGACTCTCCTTTTTCTCCCTCCCTCGTGCTCACAGACACATAACGGGTACAGCAGTCCATTCTCCCTGCTGCACGGACTACACTGCCCATGAGGCTACATTCTTTAGGGCTATGCCTGTAACACTCTGCCTATTGCCTTGATATTAAATCATTTTTGGAGTAAAAATTCAAAAAAATATTTCTTCACGTCATTATGCGGCCCGCAAGTAGGGCCGCGAGATTGAGACACAGGCATTAGAGCCTCTTCATGCGCGTTTTGTTTGGGTTTTCACCGGCGTGGAATTACCAAATATAGAGAGGGCATAGCCTAACATATGAAACAGGAAAATACCACAGTGTAATCCATTTTTTTCAACAAAGTAACTGTAATAGAATACAGTTACTCATATTTTGTATTTTAAATATGCAACGGCGGTACATGTATTCCGTTACTCCCCAGCACTGTCTGTACAACACCAGGATTGTTTTGTTTGTTTGCCATCATCGCATTATCAGACGTGGCTAACCTTCCCGAGTGTCTCCAGCCTTTATACTAAGCTACTCTGTGTACCTTGCTTTTTTTTCCCTTTTCAGTGGCCTCACACCTGCTCTTGTATGGTATTCCTGGCAGAGAAAATTATTTGCAGAGCTGTTTCTCTTGAGCTAGAATTGGGCAACCAAGCAGGATTCAGTCTGATATCAGAGCCTCTTTGTTTCGCACAAAATTAACAATAGTAAGCATGCACAAAACCTGAATGGCTGAAGGCATGTTTGCCCTTGTCTTTTGACTTTCTGCCTGTATAGTATAACCCAGTTTCAAAACAGCTGGGGCACTTTTTAAAATGTAAATAAAAACTGAGTGCAATCGATTTTATTCACAGCAAAACTTAGAAAATACATTGAGTCTTTATAATGAGAGTATGGACCTTTTACAAAAAGGCAGATCAGCATTTTGTCTTCATGACAGAATCATGTCTGTCTTTAATGCACGCGCATCTGAGTGATGTAGGACATTAAATCGAATTTGCCTAACCACAAGTAGGAAAGGCTTTCACAATCTTTCCGCTGAGGATGACAATGTATCTGAACACTTGAACATGACCATAGCTGGACTGGTGCATCAAACCCCGTGTTCCTGTCTCACAAGAAAAAGTAAAACCCACAGTGAAAAACTGTCTTTAAAGCTCTTTTAACAACTTTTTGCCATTTCAACCAACAGAAACAAGACATTGCCTTGTCTTGTCCCTTGCAAAAAGAGATTTATCAAGGTTCTCTGAATCTTTCGATGATATTTTTTTACTGCAGATGACGAGATATTTAAAGTCTTCACAGTTTTACAGTGAGGAACACAATTCTTTCACAATCGGTAGACACTGTTTTATGCAGATTGGTGAACCTCTCCCCTTCTTTACTTCTGAGAAAACTTTTTAAGATGCTTCTTTTTTCCTTAAATGGTCCTCTAGCTATTTCTTTTCTATTTTTAGTAACACTTACTTTTCCAGCATTTCCTGTCTCAATTGGGGACATGTTGCTTCCATCAAATTTAAACTGAACTAATATTTTCCTTAAACTGGCCGTTTAAACACTGGATATGCTTTAATACAGTGATCCCCAACCTCCAGTGTCAAACAATATTTTCACGAACTGGCCTTTAAGGTGTCGTGGATAAATACAACAAAATAAAATGATATGACCAAGACAAAAACCGTGGTAATTTGTAAATATGATAATAAATGCGAATTCACTTTGTAATTGTGTAACTTTATTAGCATTTTCCTCCTGAAAATGTGCCAACAACATTGCGAGTGACATCCTCCTCTCTGCCCCTTAATGCTCTCTGGTCACTATGGTAACATTTAAATATTTCTTTCAAAATAAGACACACAACTACAAAGACCCAGGGAAACCGAGTTGACAATAAAAATGCTGAAAACCATAAATTTCACACCTGAGCTTCAACTCTCGCGTCCCAGTACCGAACGACTCGGCCTGGGGGTTAATATCTGTTAATAACATCTGTCTTTACTTGTCATCCCAACCCTGTAGAGTTTTTATGAAAGGTAAATTAGCCGTAGGAGCTAAAAGTGCTTTGTGTTTTGTTTTTTTGTGTTGTTTTTTTTACTGGAATTGTCTATAAAATGCTGTAGAGTTTAGCATTTTAACCTGAGGGTCTGAAAAATTGGTTTTGTACAAAGACATGACATTGTTATGTCTACATGCTTTACGAGAACCAGATGAGAGTGAGGCATTCATAGTTTTATCTTAATGATACTCGTGTTTTTTTTGTGTCGGGGGTCTTTTAGTGCAGCTTGAGACAGAGGGACATCAAGCTGTCTTCAGCATCAAGATCCGACACGGAACAACACCTAAACTGTACAACACTGGATCCAAAGGAGGTACAGCACCGGCATGTTGACGGTGTTTGTAACTAAAGTCAGACATCCTTTCTGAGTCAAACAGCACTTTCTAAAGTCAGTTTTCCTCCATCAACTCTCTGCAGAGTACAACATCAGCGCCCTCGTGACAATAGCCACAAAAACGTTCCTGCGTTACGATAAGCTTAGAGATCTTATCGACAGCATCAGAAGATACTACCCTACTGTTACCATAGTTATAGCTGATGACAGTGAAAATCCCCAAACCATCTCTGGGCCTTACATCGAACATTACATCATGCCCTTTGGAAAGGTAAGGACACACTGAAGTCTTCTCCCTGCTGTCACTGGTGATGCGATCTCAATCTAAACCTCAGCGTTGCGTCTCTTAGGGTTGGTTTGCCGGCCGAAACCTGGCCGTGTCCCAGGTGACCACGAAGTACGTACTGTGGGTGGATGATGACTTCATCTTCACAGCCAACACCAAGCTGGAGAAGCTTGTAGATGTTTTAGAAAGGACCACTCTGGATCTAGTGAGTAGCAGAAGAATATTTTTTTTCTTTTTCTCAGTTAATATTAAAGTTTTGGGGCTCTTGTAGAGACAGTGTATCTATGTGTGTGAACTAGGTGGGTGGTGCAGTGCGGGAGGCCACGGGGTACACCGCCACCTACCGTCAAACCATCTCCATTGAGCCAGGAGAGGAAGATGGTGACTGTTTACACATGAGGAGAGGATTTCATCACGTCATTGAAGGCTTCCCCAACTGCGTTGTGACTGATGGGGTCATCAACTTCTTTTTAGCTCGCACAGACAAAGTCCAGCAGGTCGGCTTTGACCCACGCCTCACCAGGGTCGCTCATCTGGGTGAGTACAGGGCTTCCTTTCATATCAAAGGAGCAAATTTAGCATCATGCCATCTGTTATTTATTCAGTGTTTTGACTGCCGGATGCAAAAATATGCCAAAATTGAAAAGAAAAAAAAATGTTATCATTATTATTATTTACGCATTTATACACAAGTCTTGAGCCACCATTCTTTTTTTTGTAATTGTCTTGGGAAATATTTCTTCAGGCATTCAGAAGCTCTTTGAAAGTTTTTCTTTCTTTGAGTGTCCAGAACCCAGGCCTCAACATTGTTGAAGCAGTGTGGGATCAGAAAACAGAACAAAAGGCAGCAAACACTCAGCTTTGAATGTCCTTTGAGAAGCCTGAAGAACTATTCCTGAAGGCTGCTTCAAGAAATTATAGGAAAGCTAAAGCTCAGGCTGTGTTTAAGGAGAAAGGTGGTAAAACCAAATATTTACTTTCAAGCTTGTTAGAATTGTACAAACACTGTTTTTGATCACCTATTTCCCATTTGTTCTAGAAAAATATATAGAAATGAGGTGTAACTCAAGACTTTTGCACTTTATCGTATATTCATATTCATTGTTTTTCTATCCTCCTGCAGCACTGAGTCAATTTGTGTGCCATATCAAGTTAATTTAATGTTTCCTTAATCATTTAAGAATAAAAGAGAGATGAATATCTCAGATTAAGGTATTGATAGCAACAATATCTTAGCAATTTAAGAAAAAAGATTCATATCTTATTTTACTTACTGAGACGATAACGTGTGCAAGATAATTTTTGCTAGCAAATTATGCTGTGACATTTTCTTATCAGCACACACCACCATGGAGGAGTCGCAGCTCGGCTTTAATTTACCTACATTAAACTGAATGAAATCTGATTTAAATGGAACATTTAGCTCACGCCACCTTCTCCTCACTTTCATACCTGAAATATTTCATCAATTAAAAGTGTTCCTGACCCACTGAGGGATGTTTACCCCTCTCCCTTTTTTTTCTAGAGTTTTTCATCGATGGCCTCGGCTCTCTCCATGTGGGCTCTTGCGATGATGTCATTGTCAATCACGCGACCAAAATCAAACTACCCTGGGTAAGCCAGTCAGAGAGCGACAAGACCTACGCCAAGTTCCGTTACCCATCAGCCTCCTCTGATGCCACGCACACCAAAAACGGCCTCCTGTACTTCAAGAATCGGTTTCAGTGCTTGACTCATAATTAGCTTCCCCTCTCCTCTTTTTCTCGAAGGTTCCTCCGCTCTCCCCGAGTTGCCAAAGAAGTTCTCCTCCCCCACGCCCTGTCAGATAAAATTTTGGTTTGCCTTCTCTTGAGAACCTTGAAATTATTTTTCCAGCTTCAGCCTTTAGAGCAGTTTTAGCATGTTTTATCTGTCAGTGCACAGCTCTGCAGTGAGCTAAAAAGTCCTCTAGCATCTAGAAGCCCAACAGAAAAATTTAGGCTTCCTTTTTGGTGTGAAGACAGGAGAAAATGAGCTGCAGTGCCCAGTAACATCTCGAGTCATAAAGGAATCTTGCTCATACCCTGCACAAAGACCAGGCTTTGGGAGAACCGAACAGGTAGCAGCCAGTGTAACTTCATTGTCATGCTGTTTTGGGTAGATGTGCATGCATTCTCCTTCGATTTGCACTAGCCGAATATAGAATTGAGCTTGGAACAAGGTCTTTCTGTCAGTGACAATAAACCCTATCAGTTAAGTGACAGAGCTGCAGACTCGGAGCTCCAGTGTGACCTCCTTGCCAATGCCACATGAAGAACGTGTTCCAAGTCTTTTCATTTGTCGGGTTCTGGTACTGACTGGCCGTGCCAAAGGTCTGGATCCTGCTAGCTCTTGGGTGCTTTAATCTGTGTGTGCATTATGGTTTTACTGCCCATTACCCAGAATCCTTTTGTGTCACCCATGGAGAGATAAGTAAGATCTGAGGAGGAGAACCTTTTGGTCTCAGTTCATCAGGTGTTACCTGGTTGCGGGAGCAGCTGTAATCGTCGTCTTCTGCTGTTTGTCTGTTTCCCCAACAAGCATCTGAGGAAAACGAGGCGTTTGAGTGCTCACCACCGGATCTTTACATGTGGCCAAAAGAAACATTGGTTGAACTAAAGTACTTGTAAAATACTCACATCATTATGAAAAGAGGATGGAGAAGGGGGGGGGGATGAAGCAAGAATACAGTTTTTATACTGAAACTCCTCTTTGGAGCACTCCTGCATGTCAGAGACTCAAGTGGTGATGCTGTTCTTTTATACCATGGTCTTTAGATGGCACCCTTGTATCACTGTATTTGTTTCCTAAGCAAGTTTTTTAACTTTGTTTTGTTAGCAATAAGGTGCCAGAGATTTATCAACTGTTTTTTTTAATCCCCAAGAGAAATATCGACTTATTTGTAACTATTTTATTTATTAATTTATTAACAATTTGTTTGCCTTTTATTAGATAGAACAGTGAAGAGAGTCAAGTAAGCAGGGGGGTGTCGGGTCAGAAAGCAGCACATCGGAATCGAACCTGATCTGCTCTGAGCTACACCGGCATCTGTTTGTGACTTTTAATTCATTTCTATTTTTCACCAAAATGTGACGTTCGTTCTGTTGATGGAAGAAACTAACAGCAGTGTTCCTGCTGCTTGGTTTGTATGTAGTTGTGTACTGAAGAATTTGTCTCACATTTTAATTTGTAAGTGTTGACAGATGTAGGATTTTTTTTAACAGTGATGTTTATTGTGTGGACACAGAAATCATTTGCTGCCTGCTTCACCCACCCACCCCCACACCCAAAACAAAAAAATATGAGTTGTTTGAGCATTATGAGAGTTTTTACATTCATTTCAAATGTTATAAAAAATGTGTGTGGGGAAAAAAACCGAAATCTTGTGTTCAATGTTGTGATGTTGGTTCAAAGGATGAAGACGCTGACTTACAATAGATTACAGTCTTTTGATTACAGATTACAGAACTTAATTTATAAGCACATCTTTTATGCTACTGAAGCAAATGAACATGATAGATGAGAGGCAAAAACTGTCAAATAATAGCAAGCATGGTTTATATTTGAGACTAAAAGCCTGCGTCTAAAACCAGGTTTTGAATTTAATGACTGAAGTTGTCTGAGAGTGTCGGAGCCTGGAAGCTGAAGGCTCTATCCCTGAGCGTCTGAAACTTGGAGAGAGGAATGTACAGCAACCACATGTCAACACAGGAGGAAGATTTCTCAGGTGGGGCTGGGGGTGTAGAGCTGAAGGAGATCAGAGAGGTACTGAGGGCCATGAACATGAAGGAACATGCAGGTAAGTCTTATTTTTAGCTTCATGTTGCTCGTGCCAGGTTGTGCCCTGTCTTTCTTTCAAAACAGCTTTAATTATTTGTGGCAAAGATTCAACAAGTTGTTAGAAACATTCCTCAGAGATTTTGGTCCACATCAGCGTCACACAGTTGCTGCAGATTTGTCTGCTGCACATCCATGATGAGAATCTGCCGTTCCACCACATCCCGAGTCTGGTCTATTAGATTGAGAGCTGGTGACTGTGGAGGCCATGTGAGTACAGGGAACTCATTGTCATGCTCAAGAAACCAGTCTGAGATAATTTGAGCTTTGTGACGTTGTGCATTATCCTGCTGGAGGCAGTCATCAAAATACCAGTTCGATGTGGTGATAAAGGGTTGAACATGGTCTGCAAGAGTACTCGGATAGGCTGTGGCATTTAAACAATTCTGTGTTGGTATTTAGGGACCCAATCTGTGCCAAGAAAATATCCTCTACACCCTCACACCATCAACAGCAGACTAAACTGTTTATACAAGGCAGCATGGATCTGTGCTTTACTGCTTACCACCAGATTTTGATAGCAAAAGTTCAGTTTAACCCTCGGTTTCCTGTTCTTAGTTGACAGGAGTGATCCTCTGTGTGGTATTCTGCTGCCGTAGCCCAGCTGCTTCAAGGTTCTGCTTCTTCACACCTTGGTTGTAACAAGTGGTTATTTAAGTTACCGTTGCCTTCCTATCAGCTCAACGCAGTCTGGTCAGTTTCACCCAGAAAAACTGCATAATGGATGTTCCCTTAAAATTCCGCCAAGCACAAAAATAAAAAACAAAAGCCTTCGTATTAATTACAAGGTTTCGTCTTCATTTTCAGTAGCAATATTAAGATGTTAAACAAGCAGACAAACATGTAAAAGATGAGGCAGTGTGAGTCTATGCAATGCAAATGAACAACGAGACCACTAGGATGTTGTGTGTCACATAGTCAGATGACTGAAGGACAAATGGCCTCTGTGTGATGCAGAAATTTCAGGCAGTCTTTTGCTTGGAGTACTGAAATTTTTTATGTTCAGAAGTGTAGAGCAGGTGCCAGCAGCACGAGTTTATGCCTTTTCATGATTTTGTTTACTGTATAAAAATTCTGTTTATATGTATGTGTATAGACCCAGCTGCAATTTTTAATATAAAAATATAATAATTAATTAGTTAGACCATATAATTAATCATAATATAAAATATTTGACTTGTAAACTGGTAAATTAAAGAGCTCACATTGTGACTCACTCTTTAATTCATAATGATGAGCATTTCCCTCCACTAGAGGGTGCTAAGCACCATCTGGTTCCCTGCTTTGTAGACCAGAGATCAGATTGTGTGCAGCTTCGATGTTTCGTTTGGATTTTCTTTTTAAATAATCTTATAAAAACAAGACAAAACAACCTGATTATTACACATTTGGGAACATAAATCTTCTGGATAGCGACCAAAGGCATCCATTAAGTTATACACTGCACATTATAATGAGGCTAGGAAGGGGTCCTCTGGCCTGTATTAGGAAAACTAATTCATGGAAAAGACAATAAATGACAGGAAATAGCTGCTGACTTACACTCTGACTGATCGATTGCAGACTGTTGGTTTAAGATGGAAATAATTCATATTTCCCAGCAACTATGCTTTAATGGGTCATTTATATTTAAAATAGACGGGAAACATGGAAGGATAAATGAACTGACCTATCAGCCTTGAGACCTCATAGGCACAAGGGCCAAAGCAAATATCGAGAACAAGTTACTCAATGGGTCCAAATAACAAGAGACACACAACAGTCAGGAGACGCTAAAAGAGACACATGAAGTGAAAAACTAAAAATGATGATAACAAATATCTGAACAACTTCTTTAATTCCACGAGTGTATCAGGACAGCACGAGATTCACCGATATGATCCAACACAAAATTATTTACATTCAAGACGACAATGACGAATGAGCACCTCGGTTTTATCTGTGTTCCCTTTTTCCTCTCTCTGCTTGGTTATGACAAGCTTTGTGTAAGTCCACAAACATGTTTAGTTCAGATAAGACTGACAATGGCAGGGTTAAAACAGGCCACCAGACAGAAAGCACAGCTATTCGCTAATCTCCAGGGACTGCAGGGATACACATAACTCGTGTGGATTGAGATCCTGGACTATAACTGGGATTTACAGTCACTTGGCAATTTCATGGATACAGTTATTTGAGGAGGGATTTAAGATCTCAGTTCTCTGTGGGAATAAAGTGGAATTGGTCTCCTGTGAAAATATTACGCATTATGCAAAGATCCATCAAAGAATTTTCAAAGGAAACAGGAAGAAATGAATACATAAACACCGTGAAGCACAGTCTCTGTGGTGACACAGATATATACACTTCATGTACACACACACACATATATATATATATATGTATATATATATATATATCTGGAAACTGGCGGGCACACCCTGAGAGGAAATATATGCCTGCATTTACACCAATCAGCCAAAACATTAAAATAACCTGCTTAGTGAAATGACCTCTTTGGAGAAAGGGTGTCAAACATAAGGCCTGGGGGCCAGAATCTTCCTGACACAGACACCAAACTGGTCTACTGGATAATGTGAAAGAGGGCGTAGTCTCGACTTTTAACTCTATTTTGGTATATTTAACAGCTTTTTCTGCTGATAAGGACTGCCCTCCTGCATTCATGCTACACTAAAGTATTAACAATTAGGAAAAAAACAGAATTTTTGTTTGCCCCCATTTTTTTTTACTCTTAAATGTCTACTCTTAAAACATTTCTTGTTTGTTTGTTTTATAATGGGTCCACATTAAAAACAATAATAATAAAATAATTCTAAAAATGTGAATTAACAACAATGTTCTGTTTTATAATTACAGGACAGTCAAGGAAATGAGGTACCAGAACTTTTTCTGTAATTTTACACAATTATTTCTTACAATTTAACCCCAAAGTCATCCTGATAAAATTAGTTCATGTCTTATGGCAACATTTTTTTTAATCAAGCAGAAAAACTGAGACAAAATTTTGAAATTGCACTTTTTTCTTATATTAAGATATCACAGGCATTAAATGTGTAGATAAACCTAACCCACTTGAAATCAAAGTGGGCTATATGTGCCCCCTCAATGTAAAACAAATTTGGCATCCCAGCTTTGGAGGCATGGATGCAGGTTCACTGAGTCTGTGGAAAACTTTGTGTTCTGTGGAATGGACGTGTTGCCTGTGGACGGGGCTTTCTCGTGCCTTCGTGCAGATCCTCAGTCAGAATGGGTAAAGTTTGGAGGCCAAGTCAACAAATCTGACTTTACGTCCAGTTTTTGCAGTGCGTATTGTGCACTGTCCAGCTGGAAGAGGCTGCTTCGCTAATAAGGTGGAAGAAACATCCAGATGAATGGCAGCACCTAAGGCTTCGCAGCAGGTTTTTGCATTGCAAGAGATGATCGGAATTGTTCGGTTCATCTTGTTTTTAATGTTATAGCTGATTGGTAATGTATATGCAGATGCACTCAAATGAATACAGTCACACCAAAGTAACTTCACTAGAATAGTCCCCACATCATAAGCCTAAAGGAAATATGAGACAATATGTGAAAACAGAGACGCGCAGACTCGGACAGCTTGTGTACATGAGTGGAACAAAGTGTCCTGGCAGTCAGACCTAGTCGAGGTACTCCAGCTCCAGAAGGGTAAACTGAGTTCATGTGACACTGCAGCGCATTATTGCTCGCTCTCCTTGAGCTGATCCAAGTTATTTAGTTGATGCGCTGAATAAGTCCCAGCGTCCTTAAATGTGATCGTCTGGAAACTGGCGGGCACACCCTGAGAGGAAATAGGCAATTTTTACACTGGCATTTGAAGCAAAGACACACTGCAGATTTTCAAAGGCTTCCTGTTAATCAGGTGATTGATTCTGGCATCAGTGTAATTTAGTACATTTGCAAAATAAGACTGAAAAGGCAAACTTTAAAAATAACACGGAGATAAAAGAATTGTGCTGTTAAGGCTGTAATATTAGCATTTGCAGAATAAAGTGATTTGTTTTCACCACTTGAGGTAAATTTGAGGTAATTTAAACAAAAATTGTTAAATTATTTAATACAGTATGCACAAAAAAAACTATAAACATACATTTTAAAAATAGAAACTTTAATCAATTAAAGTAATACGAGAAGTAAATAAGGCTATGCTTGCATAATAAAAAGCCAGGAAACCCTGCTCAAGTAGAACTCAAAGCAAGCAAGAACAAATAGGGGTTTTTTAGTCATTAGGTAAATCATATGTGAAAAGGTCAGTTGTTGCACCGATTATGAAGGCCCTGTCACCTCTGCTCTTTTAGCCTGGATCTAGGAGAATAGGGCTGCAAAAGTTATGTGCAGTTACTTCATCAGTAATGAAAAATGAACCGGTACTCAGTGACTTTCTTTACATAAATGTAATTAAGAAGCTGTTACATAAAAATGGCACGGAGTCAGGAATCATGCATGACATGTGTGATAAAGGCTGTGTGAAAAGGTAGATAGGAAACTTTTATTTTATTTTCTTGTGCATTTAAAGCACAATAGAAACACAGCTGATCCAAAACACAAAGAGCAAGCCAAGAGGACAAGAACAACTTTGTGGAATCAGGCCAGATCAGCACGTCTAATAAGTATTGTAATCAAACTGCTTCCTCCTCTTGGTGGAAGTCTGAATGAATGAGATAAAAGAGCAGGTCAACGGGTTTTCCATAAACTGGCTGCAGGTTAGGTCAACCAGGTTTGTAAATCCATGCAGTAACAACAACAGGATATTTTCACAAAGGCATACAGAGAGTCATTTCCCATCACCATCAGTGATCGCCACAACAAACAGCCTCAGTCCACGCACACAGACCAGCTCCACAGAGCTGATCTACATCACTTTATTTTATTTAGAAATGCTGACTGCATTGAATTATATCACATTCTGCAGCCGACTGCAACTAGTGTTGACTAAATGGCTGCCCAGAGCTTGATGGTTGTGCACATTCACCATCCCTTTGATGACAGGGCAATTGTCCAGACGACTGATTGGATCTTTCTGCAAACAGTTGCAGTCTGACTTGGACGGACTGCAATCACTCTTAGAGACATTGTTGAAATTTTGCAAAAAAAACCTGCTAATTTATAAATGCAGACAGACTTGTGACATTTTGCCATCAGTCTGAATGAGTCTTTGACCAATGACCACAGCTCAAAGGGACCCGACTCAATTGGCTGCCTGCAAATGTAATCGTTAAATGTGAATTTCTACCTATACAGATAATTTGGGTTCAAATAGACACTTTAAATGTTCATTGATGACACCAGTGCATAACTATAGACCGTAAACAACTTTTACTGTATTTTCTTTCAGGAAGAATAAATTATCAGCATGGCAGATGCCTCATCTGTTAAATAACTGAGGTCAGTCAGTGTTGTGTATTATTTACCTGCAGGCTGTGATAGCTGCAGGGAGCCAGGCCATTGGATGTGCCACAGTCACGTCTCACCTCTGAGCACAGACTGAGCTGCATGGGGGAGGAAAGTGAGGGATGAGCTGCACAAACTGTTACCACGCAAGGGTTAGACACCTTAAAGAGACAAAGAAGTCAAAGTTAAATCGTGAGAAAAATACAGATGCATGTTTGTGCATAAATATGATGGTGAGCACTGCTGTTTCACACGCACCGTTTGCGAGGCCGGGCTGTGCTGGGATGAATGCATAGAGGGCAAGGAGGTGTTATAAGACAGAAAACAGGGCTGCTGACGCCTGTCCACGGATGCTGAGGAGTGAGGCCACAGGCCAGATGCTGATGTAGATGGAGACTTTGTGTTCCTGCCCAGGCTGTTTGACTTACTTTCCCTCCGTTGGTATTCTATCGGAGATTGAAGAGCTGCAGCAGACAGGAAGATATGTTGCATTATTCAGACAGACCAAACTCTTAAATCAACAGTCGTATAGAAGAAAGACTGAGCTCCGGTACCATTAAGGAAGTTCCTCTGAGTCTCTAATATCTGGACCACATCACTGTGCCAAGCCTGCTGTATATCCGGAGATGATGCCTGCATGATGAAGCGCGTCACACTGCCGTCAGTGCCTCGAGAAGTCAGGACCAGACAGCGGGGATCTTCTTCAGAGTGCTCCTCCACACCAAGGCAGCTTACCTGCAAAACACAACATGCTCATTTTGAACATTAACAAAAGCACTCAACACTCAGCACTCAAATATAATCTCACCTTGATGCTGTTTCTAAAGGTGTACCCCGGCAAAGGGAAACCCTTTTTCTTATCAATTGGCTCACTGAAGATGACCAGCTGCTCAAACAGGAAGACCCGCCTCTCCCTCGCTTTGGACAGGAAGCCACTTTCCTGCTCGCTGACGGAGAAGGTATCCTGCTGGAGCAGCTTCCCCTGAGCCGTGATTTTCCCCTGAGCAGTACATATATTATATACCATTGTCAAAGAACACAAGTCATCCCGGATATGCGTCTTATTTTTTAAGAACACATTAAAAAACGGCGGATCTTACCTCAAAACCTTGGAGCCTTCCCACATTCATCATATCATTACATCGTTTTGGCACAAAACACATAACCTCCACTGCTCTCTGAGTCAGATGGATAGCAGTGAAAACATAATTTTAGTGTGCGATTGAAATGATAAAGCATTTTATTGGAGTTTCCATTTCATAATGAGCTCGTACCTGCAGCTCCTCCACATCCTTCCCAGCTTTGCTGTAATACTTCAAGAAGTCCTGAAGGTGCCAGTCAATAAGAGATTTATTTTAATTTTCATAAAATAAACTGAAACAACTTGAATAGAAAACTGTAACATAAAGTAAGGAAAAAAGGACTTATAATGGTTCAGTATAATAAAAACCTCCTTGTGACTAGGATCAAAATCAGTGGCTGAATTTAATTTTTCATATTTGGCAACCGGTTGCAAAAAACTGGGTGACAGCTGTTTGCAACCAGTTGCCGAACCTTTTGCATTCACTTTGCACAGGTCACCTGGACCTGTGCAAAGTGAACGCACAGGTCACCTGGATTGAAGGAAACTGTCTCAAAATAATCTTAATCTCCCTCTGCAACCACTCTCAGACAGATTGGAGAAGGTTTTTAAATAGCTGCCCTCTAATTTATAAAAGCAAATGGATTTTCAATAAGTTGCAATCAGCATGAGCCTGAGTACAACTCGTTCGCAAGACATCTTTCTGCAATAGAGAACGTGACTCAACTGGTTACCCGCTAGTTGTATGCAAGGTTGCTGAGAGCCTACTCACAATTTTCAGTTGTGAACGTTTTAATTTAAGTAAATTAACCCTTTTACTATTTAATATTTTGATCATTTTGATGTTTCCTGAATCAAACGAATGACAGATTATTTTAATATTAACATGTAGCAGGTGCCATGCAAGTGAATAGGTCATCTTTTTAAGTAGCAAACCTTCAACAGTAGCTGATACTTCATGATCCTCTGAACAGGTTTGATAAGCAGGTCATTGAGCTGCAGCCTGTGACCCAGCTGTTGTCTGAGATCCTGTCAGAAGACAAAAATGGAAAGAAATGTGAAAAACAAGGGTTTTTTAGGCTGAAAAAGTCATCTCTGCGGACAGAGACCATTGGGCTCTCACCTCAAAGTATGTCTCGATGTATTCAGAGACAATGTGCTCGGACTTGGGTTTGTTCTGACAGTAAACGACATACATGTGAAGACGCCGCTCCTGGAAGTGGAAGAGGGATAATGGAAATTATTACAAATAAGTGTGGAGCAATGAGCAGGGTAAGAATTACACCTTAGTGTCCAAAGCTGAATTAGACATGCTGCAGAAACTTAAAGAAATAAAGATGTTTGGATCGAAAATCAAATCAAAATTATGAGTTTATTCTGTTTATATTCCTGCTGTAGCACAGCGATACGGATGCTCGACTGTAAAGTGCCAATAATCGTTTTCCACACCCTTCCAGTTTCTCCACATTTTGATGTTTTACATCAAAACACAAAATAAAAGTTGCTTTCTTTGTGTTTAATGTTGCCGTTTGCAATGATGATCATCAAATCTTCTGAAGTTTAGAGTAAAAACAACAAAAAAATTTAATAGAGCTCAGAGAGGTGTAGATTCAGCTCCTTTTTACAAACAGCAGGGTCTCAGTGGAAGCGTCTTCGACACTGATTGCTGCCTGTTATTTACCAGCTGCACCTGCAGTCAGCTGATCTACAAAAAGAAAACACATCTGCACAGCAGCAGGCCGAGGCATTACATCACTGGGGACTGTGATGACTAAATGTTCAGACTGAGAAAAAAAAAGGACACTAGTCTCTCACTGATCTTTAGGCTCACATGTTTGATGAAGAGCCGGGCCAGGCTGTCTGGATCACCCACACATTTCTCCAGCTCTCCCAGGAAATAACTGTGTGACACGAAGCACAGAAGGTCAGGCAAAAGCAGCCAACCAGCCAAACACACACACACGTACTCAGAGGCAGGAAACAAACAGCAGCAGGGGGTATGACACATGCTTAACAGCTATGAAACATGAAAAGTTTAGGGGGAAAACTTGTTAAACATAAGAGATGTTCATATTCAGAGGAACTCAGGGGGGAGACATTCTGACTCACTCCTTATGCCAGTCATAGATCTGGTGGATATTTCCAAACACAATCCTGTCCTTTCCTCTCAAGTCCTCAGGAACGCCCTGATTACCCATGGTGGCCATGTAACCCTGTATAAACACAAACATGTATCTAAGTTGCTTATTTCTATACGGGAAATAAACTCCTTTGCTTTTGGTACAAATTAAGCAATGTCAGGTGTTTCTTACATAAATACAAATAAGTAGATCATTTGAGGTGAGGCATACCTGCACTATAAGTCCAAGATCTTCAACATATAGCCTTTCTGTCTCTATCAGCTCTGTTAGCACGTATCTGAAAGACAAACATTAAAAAACATGATGATGATCTCAGGGCTCTGTGCGAAATATCAATCATAGTTAGTCACAGTTCTCTCAGCATAAAGGCATGAAACAAGGGCAAACACATAGCCTTTATCTATAAAAGGGAAAAATGATAAAAGAGCAAGGGGATCATTCCACAATTTGGGGGAAATAATTGAAATCGGACAATTGCCCGTGGTTTTCAAAGGGGCTTTTGGGACTGCCAGGAGCAGCTGGTCCATGGACCTCAGCAATCCCGAGGGGATAAAGAAGTTAGAGAAGTTACAGTATTTGGTATAATGCTTTAGACTTACATGCTCTTCTCTAAAGCAATGTTTCTCTCTTCTTCACTGTCCACTGTACCAGAACACTGGCTGGTTGAGTCATCGGTTACAGTACAGCTGTCCTCCCGTTGCAGAGTGTTGATGCTTTGACTCTAAAACACAAAAGGAAAACATTACATCTTTTGGCATTTCTGTAACATACAGTATTACATTCAATCAGAGAGGTCAGTTGGTTAAAGAGCTCTGGATGACTGTGAAATAAAGAGTAGAAAAGTAACTCTAGGTACTTTTATTCAAGTAGTATTGTAGATACAGCAGTATTTTAATCTGTATGCTAGTTAAAAATTCTGTTACTTCTTCCCCCACTGCAACACAATGCTGTGGAGCAATCCATTCACACACACTAAAATCATTAGGCTTCATGCACGGCACATCCAAGGCAAGTTTATTTGTATAGCAGTTAGTAATCGCCGCGGGAAACACATCAGTGGGGCAATTTTGAGTAACCTGAGAATAATAAGCACATTTTCTGTGCTGCTGAGGAGAGTGTTGGGCAGACAGCAAGGTTAATAATGAGCAGTTTGTCAAGTCATATACTGTAACTGAGAGCCTGCTAACTGAAAAATGCACAGAAAGCTGTTAAGTAACAAACATCACTCTTCACCTAAAAGCACTGTAATCTAATGTGAATTTAACTGGAATCCTAATTTTTATCTTTTGCCTCAGTGAACAAGAGCATATTGCAGAATCAGAACATGTTGTCAAGTAGATCAAATGTACATTTTATATTTGGAGAATGATTCAAATGTGTGGAGCTCAACTGGTTTGCAGGGATGCTCTGTTCTGCAATGACTTGCTGTTGTGCTGTCAGATAACTGGTAATGCTCTGAGATCAGGGAGCAGCTCAGCGGCTTCTCCAGCAAACAGTTTAATTTTCTAATTTATTCAAATTACTGAAAGAAAAAGCAGCAAGTACAAGTAGCACATGTACAAAGCACTACTACTTTAGACAATGTATTACACAACATCCCAACTTTCCATAGTATCCTGGCCCGATTCACCTGACAGTGTCCAGACTTTTTGCGTGCAAACAAATTTATGGAGCTGCTCATACATGCTGGTGATTAGTGGTTGTTACTAGTCTCTGCGCCAGGCTAACTGCCTTTTGGATGTTTGTTATACTGACCATACAAACCATGTATCCAATATATTTTCCAAACTATTAAACTACTCTTTTAAAGGGACAGTAAGACTGTTTATAGTAACCCAGGCAGCAGCAGAGTAAACAGTTAATAACTGAAAATAAATATGAAGCTACAGGTATCTAAGCAATGACATTTTTCTGCAGGGCCATGAGTTAAAAAAAGGCTAAAAGTGAGAGCACTCATTTATTAAGAAAAATAATGTGCTTTATGAGTTAAAGGATTAATTTAATCATTTAAAAATTCCTCTTATCACCTTTGCAAAGCTTACAAAACTTTACTCTGTCATCTTTGGAGAACTGTCCAACATCCACAGACCTGTTTCTCACCTTGCCTTTGAGGCTCTTCTTCTAATTTTGGCATGCACTCCGCCCTCAACCCTAACCCTGTTAAAGGCTGTTTTCTTTACTTAATTACTTCCAGATGCGATCAACGAAAGCCCACAGGATTCAATCTACTCCACTCCCTCTCAAAGATTACTCAGTACAGTGTAGGGTTTCTGAGAAATATTGTCGGTGCTTTTATATATTTATTTGTGTGTGAGCGTGCACATGAAAAATGCAGCAAAATTGAGTCATAATGCACAAAGGTCAGGTGGTGTATATGAATAGGAGTGCTTTTATATGGGCAGGATGTAGATGGAGACATGTGCAGTGTAAGTGTAATTATGCTTTAAGTTATTCATTATCTGCTACAAGCTCTGCATTACATTATCAGAAGATTTAATAACAAGAGACACTCCATGGAAAATCTGTGGGAAAGTGCAGAGGACTTTACTGTTTTTTGTGTTTTTAAAATATATTCTTAACCAACAAATTGCCCAATTAATTGTTTAATTCACAAATCAAACATTTGCCTTAAAATCTGTCTAATAAAATGTTTTTTATGGCCCAGAAGAGGCAGCGGAGTTTCTATTGATTTGATTTTGCATGATAGAGCTTTAAACTGAATCCATCCATGGCAAGTCAGATTGTGTTCACAGACAATGTTTTCTAGAAGTGTTCCTGACCCATGCAGTAATTTCCATGACAGAATCATGCCTATCTTTCATATAGTACACACAATTCTGATTTGTCCCGTGACCCTTTGATGATATTATGGACTGTAGACGATGACATATTTCATCTCTTTACAATAAGTCTTTACAATTTTACATTGAGGAACATTATTCTGAAATTTTTCCACACGTTTTTGCAAATTGGTGACCCACTGCGTCTTTAAGATGCTATTTTTATACCCAGCTATGTTACAGGTCTGTTGATGCTTAATCTAGGTAGTTTTTTTTTTTTTTTGCTTGTTTTTTCTTTTGATTGTCAAATTGCAGTCCGAGAGTCAAAATACTTTAATTAGTAACATACACAGAGGAAAAAAAATAAACGAAGGGCTCTTGGAGTGTGCATATGAGTGTGTGTTTCTCAAGAATCTTTCATCTGATCTTCTTAACACTTGGCAGGTGTACTCCTGTTGTTCAGTTCTCATATTCTGGCTAAAAGCTGTTTTCTGTTAGGCTTTCTCAACAGTCTGACACACAGCCTGAGAGCAGGAAAGAGAGGCACATGCAGAGTCTCTAACAGAGTCACTTACCAGACTGACTTGTCTGGATAATAGTCAAGCTTTTGTGCGCATGTTTGTTCCTAGATTTCTCAGTGTATCACTTTTGGGATTTTTTTCCTTTTTTCTGCCCATTTCAGGATTTGTTTTCTTGGATTTTGAGTTTTCCCCGTGTCTTGTGTGTCCTATGTTTGGGTCTTGCTTCTTCTGAGAACCATCATAACTACCCTTTCAAGTATTTATTGCACAAATACACAACAAAATTGTTAGTTGTTTTTTTCTTCATGTGCATCAATGTACCAGGTTGTATTCACAGCATGCAAAAGAAACATTTACTGCCTGTGTCTGATATGGATGAATTTTAAAAGTGTGCTTCTAGCAGAGTTACTTTTATGACTTCTATGAGACCTATTTATGGTGTTTAACTGCTGAGAAAGAAAGAGGCTTTGAATCAGTTGCATTTATAGGTGTGTAAAGACAGGTTAGGCGTAACATCATTACTAGACTCTGTGCGTTTCTGCCTTGCAGGAGGTCCGATAAGTAGCTCGGAGAAGCTGGATGTAAAGGAGAATGAACTGCTGGATTCAACAGGCCATCTTTCCACTCCTGGCAACAAAAATAAACTGTAATTAGGAATAAATATATCATTATACTAATATAGCATATCTCAGTACCGTAAATGAGTTTATATGTCTGTCTTAAATACTAACTGTGTCTCCAGAGGTGAGGATGGTGTAGTTATTGTGCACTTCCATAGGCCTTTGCTGAGTTTCAGTGTGGGAAAGGATCAACATTGGTTGCCTCCCATCTGACCCAAACATCTGCTTCTCGCCTTTCCCCGCTCCACTTCTGGCATCAGAGCTCAGCTTGCGGACGGGATTGGTAAGCCATTTCTTCAGAGTGGTGACAGGGTGCCGTGAGCCTCCAGACGAGGAGTGCGAGCAGGGACTGGAGCCGCCTGAGGCCTGGTGAGGCACAGAGCCCACTGAGGGAGTGATACTGCCATCACTGCCTGCCACAGAGTACGACTCTGCTGCAAAAGGAGCAAGAAAGAAGGGGGGGAAGAGAACATGAATAAAGTCCAGGAGCTAATTGCAGGGTATATCCTCATAGGTCAAATGTTGCAGACAGAATTCTGCACAAAAATGTTCAATTTCCTGTCTTTATCCCACACTGTAACTTCAGTAGCTGCAGCTACTGTACCTACGGGCACTAAATGATTTTAAATACCAGAGCTGGTCTGTTCTCACAAGGAAAGGCTAAATAAATTCAACTGGAAATGTTATAGTAAAAGTTGATTTGCGTGCATTTGTTGTGCAAATTCACAGGAAAATGTAGTTAAAGCAATACTTTTGTAAAATAATAATCATTTTTTTAAAAGATCTCTCCTATTTTAACATTCTTTTACTCAACACTATATAATTTGATTTATTTTGTTATGCATTAAAGGAAATACAAACCCAGCACCAGAAAACAGTTGGAGCACTGTGTAAAATGTCAAATAAAAGTAAGCTGCCAAACCATGGATACTATCAGAAGCTTTTCATGGTCTTGCTCTCTTCTGTTTCATGTTTTCCAAGCAGAATTTCAAATTTTGATTTGTCTGACCACAGAACAGTTTCCACCTTGTAGCCTCAGGCAATTTTAAGCGAACTTCGGCCCAGAAAAGCCAGCAATGTTCCTGGATCATATTCACATGTGACTTCTTCTTTGCATCACAGAGCTTTAATCTGCATTTGTGGATGGCACGGTGATTTGTGGAAGTGTTCCTGAGCCCATGCAGTGATTTCCATGACAGAATCATGCCTGTTTTTAAAGCAGTGCTGCCCAAGAACAAAATACACAACATCCAATACTGATTTTCTGCCTTGTCTCTTGCACACAAAGATTTCTCCAAACCCTCTGAATCTTTTAATGATATTACGTACTGTTTACAGTTTACATTGAGGAGCATTATTTTGAAATTGTTCATCCATTTGTAGATTGCAGTTTTTTGCTGATTGGTGAATCTCTGCCCATCTTTACTTCCGAGGAACTCTGCCTCTCTAAGATGCTCTTGTTACACCCAGTCCCAAAACTGATCTGTTGCCAGTTGTTGTGAGCTGTTTGAGGGCCACTAACTTTTCCAGCCTTTTGTTGCTCCTGTCCCAACTTCTTTAAGATGCGCTGCTTCCATCAAATTCGAAAAAATGTTTTATTGTGAATAAAATATCCACTTATGAGATTTACAAATGATTGCATTTTTTTTTCTCAAATTTGGGGAATTGGGGATGTAGTAGTGTAGTAGTATTCACATCATTTAGTTAAAAAAGTAGGTATAAAAAGTTAAAGTTGGCATTATGAAGCAAATGAACTTGTTTATATATCGTGTTATATTATTTATTGTTAGTTAAATATTTTCATGGAAAACTAATGTTTTAGCTTGTCATTGTAGAGCATTTTCTTTAAAAAAAAATAATAAAAAAATAAAGTGGCAACTATGTCAGAACTCTTCTGGTAAATATAGCTAGTGACCCCCGGATATATATCATGTTCATAGGATCAAACCTTTCTGATAACACAAATTAAAGCATTTTAAAATAGTCACAACTGAGATCATCATGTTTGCACTGAATGTTCTCAGTCAGCAGCTCAGCCTGGACCAGTACCAGAGATGACACCGTTTAACACCACAGCTGGATCTTGTTTCCAGCTTTAAGTCTCTCCACTGTGGAAACTGGTATCAAATCGTGAACCACACGGTTTTAATCAAGAGCTGCAACCTTAAAATTTCACTCTGTTTTGCTGATCATAGCAAAATGAAATCTTTCAGGAGCCCCATTTTGTCATTTTGGATTCTTCCCAGAAGCCACTCTTCCCTGTCAGCACATTTATGTAAGCTGTAATCATAATAACAAGCTTTCTAGAAGCCAGTGGAAAACTGGGTCAGCCATTTGCCAAAACTGCCTGATGCAGCCATTAAACAAGACACCATACTGACAATAAAATACTAAATCATGTGGGATTTTTTTTTCCTGTTCCATTTTAACTCCTTTTATTTTAAAAAAAGACTGGAAAAAAACTGTTCCCTGTGTACAAAAACAGACAAATATTAAATGCACTATTCATGATATTTGCACGATTAGTGATACCGACTGATGCTTTCAGCCGGCATGAAGATATCCTACAAAACAAAACAATACATTTAATGGAGGCTGCATTCAAGTAAGATTATATACTAAAACAATTGTCTGCTGCTTTATTCGTGCAGTGAATAACACAAGCCGATTTCTGTAATGGGATGATTTAGACAGAGGGGAGGTGTTTGTGTCTGTTTAGAGTTTGGGATTGTTGACACGTTCAGAGATGAACTTGTCAACAGCTTGCTTATATTCTAAATGAACATGCTGACCAAAAATAATGGAAGAGTCTGGAAATGTAAAAGAAATAATGGTGAATCCAAAACAAGATGAATTTAGAGGATGAAGAACACAGAAAATAGATGCATGAGAAGGTGAGAACAAGAAGTAAAACAGCTAGAAGACATTATCCAGTACTAACAATTAGGTTTATAACGTTCTTCTCTTTATGTTAAAAACAAACAAACAAACTGTGGAACAGCGGTAAGCAAGCAAGTTCAGGGTTCAAATCTGACTGACGCTTGCATATTTTCACTGTGCCTTCATGGGTTGGATGCTTTTCTGTGTCCCTTTCTCATCAGTACTGTCGCAGATGTCGACCCTGTCCGGGTGTACCATGCATGTTGCCCACTGTCAGCTGGAAACTACTAAGATGACAAGTTAGGATAACGAATGCATATATTAGTTCTCTGGACCACAGCAGAGTCACATCACTGGTGAGTGCTACAGCCAAAATCACGCACAGTATAAAATGATGTTTTTTTCAGTTAATTTTTTTTATTTTCAAAGCAGATGTTTCAATCAGTTAAGTGACTGCAGCATCTTTATCAGCATCTCAACAACTATGTGATCCAAATAAGTACAGAACAAATTCAAACGAGTCACTACAAACAACCCCGAGCAGAGACTGCCATCTGGTCTCCTTTTTTTTTTTAAATAAAAAAAAAAAACAACTATCAAGGTCATTCATGAATGCTGTCAACCACCCCAACATCTGTTAAAATGAGGTATGTACAAATCACTGCTCGTTTTTCTGCAAATACACTAACATTTACCCTGAAATGACTCTTAGTATTCATAGTGGCTTCTCCGACACCCAGATCAGCGCTGAGCTGAGCAACTCAGCCGGTCATGTTTGTTTAAAATTGTTATGTAAGGTGTCATTTTCCAACAGAGCAACAGCTGGACCACCATCAGGACTTAAGGGAGTGTTTGAAGTGCATGCAAGGATGCATGCTGCTAATGCATCCACGCATTCAGACATTACAGACATAAGATTTTTATTTTAAATACATAGTTTTATATTCAGTTTAAAACCTGTTGATTTAAACTGTAACATTAGCAACTATTTTCAGGTGGTTTCACAACATAAACGCTCAACAACATACAGATCCATGGATAGATGAGAGTTTGGAAGAGGATAATTTTCTCTGCATCCATGCCCAGATGGAAGGAGATGACAGTAAATGAGACCAAAACATTAAGGAGGGGTCACTCACTCCAACAGTAATCCTTTCTGGTGCATTTTACTACAGTATGGAGTAGAGATGGCACGATACCACTTTTTTATGTCCGATACCGATACCGATATCATAAATTTGGATATCTGCCGATACCGATATGAATCCGATATAGTGTTTTTTAATCAACAAAACTGTTTTTTAAAATATCTTGCTGCATTTTGCAAGTCTGCAAGTTCATACTCAAGTTTAAAACAACAACTACACTAAAGCTATTCTGTTATACCTGTATACAAAAAAAATATTTCATAGTTCAGCAATACTGATCAATCTAATAAACTTAGACCTACACCATCCTCCCTATTCTGGTATTTTAAAGAGTACTTAGCGTAAATATTAAGCAACCTAACTAATAGGGTTCCAACTCCCAGCAACAACAAAAATAAATAAATAAAAAATAGGGAACCACCCTCACGCGCCACCTCATGATGCTTAATCGACGTAATCAACCTTAATTTGATGCAGTGTGAAAAAAAATGCACAGAAATCAATTATTTTTCAAGAAATATTAAATAGATTCAACATCTTTCTTCAACAAAATTGCAGACTGCACAGATGGTACCTTCCCAAAGGAAAAAGCACTATAGCTTACTAGGGTATATATATTAGACTTAATAGTCACTATATACAGTAATTGACTTCTATTCATTTTACATCAAATTAAAACTTTGTGTGTCAGATAATTATTTATTAAAAGCTAGACATTTTAAATGAGAATAAGAAAGAAAAGTATGTCTTTGTGCCCCCTTTTCCCTGTTAATGCCCTATCGGTCCCCCTGGCTAAACTTTGCTAGATCCGCCCCTGCACAGTTACGTCAGCTGTAGAAAAAGATCCTGGTGTAGAAAGTAATATTAAATAAATTCTAACAACAGCTTATCAAGCTTAAACGTGCTGCTGTTGTTCAGCCGCTGGTTTCCTCTTTCTGGTGCAAAGTGGGCCAAAAACAAAGACGGACTCGCGACAGAAAAGCCGATCAGCTGATCATTTAAGCAGTTTCACGATTGAAGTAGCAGCCGGAGAGCGAGAGGCAGTCGCTCGTTAAGCTTAACGCAGGAATGCTTTACAAACATTCAGAGATGGACTTACACACTTGCTTTACTTCTCTCGGGGATAACTTTGTCGGAGATGAAATGCCGGGTTGCTAGCGAAGCTCCAAATGCTATCCAGACCACAGGTCCCGCATGCCACAGCCGCTCTATCACGTGATGCATATTGCTCCGACGTGCTAACGTTCTGAGGCGAGTTACGGCGTGTTGCAAGTTTTGTGAGGTGCTTTCGTGATATTTAATGGATCGGATTACATTTTTTATTTTTCTCCGATATCCGATCCAGTCATTTAGGTCAGTATCGGACCGATACCGATACGTAATATCGGATCGGTCCATCTCTAGTATGGAGTTTGATATGTGAGGGCAGAAACTGACTCACTGAACTGGAGTAGACCATCTGGGTAGTTGTGGATTATTTCTAAAGCTTCTAGTGAGTCAGCAAATCTTACCCCAGTTGGAATCACATCGAGAGTCATTCATAGTCAGTTATCAAGGAAAAGGAGGCCAATTGACCTTTTTTGAGCATTTAACTTGCTACTTTGATGTTTTTCCACTTTAAAGAAGTGTAGGTCCTCCCATTCTCTAGTTTTATAGTTAGTCTCCTGACCAGTGTCAGCACTGACCACATTTCCTTGATGTGTGCACAGAAAGAATAACTGAATAACTTTTGCAACTGAGTGTTCAAATAACTCACTTAAATATTTTGAATTAGTACCATGTCTGGCTCACAGTGAGTGACAGCAATCGGTACATATTATCTAATTCTAATTTTCTAATGCTTTAAAAATTATGTTAAACATTTTGCAACATAACTGAACGCTTAATTACAGTTAAAGTTACAGTTAACATCATAAAGTATTATCCATCCAGGAAATTAAATTGATTGTATAATTTGATAGAAAATCTCTCCTAATAATCAGATGCCAACATGCGCTTTCATTTATTTAATTTATTTATTCCAGTAAAATAGATTTAAACAGGATCTGATCGAGACCTACCTGTGCACAAAATACACACCTGTTTAGACATGAGCCGCAACTTAAAGCCCTGTTTATTTAATTCATAAAGACCTCATAGTACCATATTATACAAACTGATCACTTTGCTCTCAGACTGCTGGTTTACTTGTGGTTCCTAGAGTTTCTAAAAGTTGATGGGAGCCGGAGCCTTCAGCGATCAGGGCCCTCTCCTGTGGAACAAGCTCCCAGTTTGGATTCAGGAAACAGACATCCAGGAAACAGGATCAGGTGACCATAGGCCATCCTTTAGTTATCCTGCTCTTATAGGCTCAGACTGCTGCAGGTCCTCTTAGCACTTCTTCTCCACTCACCATTTTCCCTCCCTATGTGTTAATACACCACAGCAGCGAGTCACTACATGCATTTTTCCCCCACAAGGTTTGTTTTGTCCCGTCTCCCTCTGCTCTCTCTCTCTCTGCTGTTTTCTTTCCTGTCACCCCTCCAACCAACCACAGCAAACAGCTGCCCCTCCCTGAGTCTGCCAGAAGTCTCTTAAAAGGGAGATGTTCCTTCCCACTGTCACTTGCTCATAAAGGGTGGTCTGACTGTTGGTAACACTGTAGGGTCTTTGCCTTACAGTAAAAAGCACCTCATGGATTGCTACAAAATAAACTTGAATTGAACTGAATTTTGAATTACATTAATTTTACATGAGTGTAAATTAATTCTGCATGGGAAGTTCACTACAATATCAAACCATGAAAGATCCACAGTGGAACAAAACAGTGTGTCAGCAGCACGTACACAACTTCCTGCATAAAGTCTTACAGCAAGATATTAACTTATTGTACACATGAAGTGCAATAAGTGATGATTTAAGACACAGACTGTGGGTTCCCCTCAGTGCTTGGATTACCTAAGAATAAAAAATAACTTTGAACTAACCCGCTTTTACTCATACTGGTTACTTACACACACTGTTCCTGCTAACGTCTATTGCTAAATACACGAGCTACACAGCGTACGCCATCTTGCCTCATTGTAGGTAAGGTTAAGGACAGAGTTTAGAGTGAAAAGATAAAAAGTAAGCATCACATTGACCATTGAGCACATACCAGAAGCACACATTATTGTTTGCATCGTGTAGCTAATGGTTCCCAACAAACACTGATGTAGAAATATATCACAACCGTGTTTCCTGTTCCATGATTTTAGGGCATTGTTTGTGTAAAATATGCACTATAAATAAAACTGCTTTGTCTTAGAGAAGACTGAAACCTTCCCTTGCTGCAGGTACTGTTTAACTTTATGCTGTGATGTAAATCTGGTTAAAATCAGACATTTAGTTCAGCAGGAAACATACCATTACCCAAAAAAGTGTAAGATGGCTAAGTGAGTGTGTAAACTCCTGTATATGGAGGTGATCTGTGAAACTAGACACTTTCATGCTTGTTACTCATCGGGTTTACTTCTACACATGCTGGCAAGGATGATGTCACACACACTGGCTAATTGGCTATTAATCAAGGCAGTTTCTGCGCCACAGTGAAAGAATGTCTGGTGACACACCGAAAACTGTAGATTTCCAAGCAAGTTACCCAAAAATACTTTAACTGGAAGTGTTTCTCTGTCTTTATAAATAGCACTTGGACATTGTGCCAAATGAAATGAGCAATCAGTGAGTAGGATCACAGAGTGAAGGAGAAGAAGGAGGTCTTGTAAAATAAAGGAGAAATCTCCATACCAAACAAGATAAACACTATAAAATGAGAAGAAAAAAAATGCTGAATAAATGAAAGGCATGAGCAAAAAGATGTTAAAAAGCAGTTAGTGTTTTAGTGTCATCTATGACTAATCCACAAATAGAAAACAGATATTTTTAGAAATGTCTAGAGGGGGGTGGCGGGGGAGGGGGGGGGGGGGGGGAATCACATCACTAAGAAGATGAGTATCCCAAAGGAAATCAGGAGGTGAGAAAGTGAGGCAACGCAACGCTGCTTTCATTTTCACATTTTACATGCCTGGTTGCAGGGTCTGCCACAGTGCGGAGAGCTGCCCTGTAATCACTTCCTGAAACAACTGGAACAACAGAGGATTTAAGGGTTGCAGTTGTGGGACATGGCTCTGTGTCTATGCATGTGCCTTTGTGTGTGCATGTCTTAATATGTGTGTATTTACAGCCGCATTAGCTATGAGGCAGTGTCACAGTATTAGGGGAATGATTTTTTCTACATAGAACAGCACTCAAAAATGCATCCAACGTGAGAAACAACCAGATGAGAATTTTTTTTCTTTTCTAGCCATGGCTATGGGCATATCCACCTAATCTCAGTAAACTAATCCTTAATCAAACAAATAAGGAAATCCAGTGAAATGCAGTTTGTTTGTCAAAGGCTTTTTGTGGAAGTGATTCATTATTTGAGCCAACGAGAAAACAAGGGAATTTCTACAGCAACCCACACAACATGTCATAATGAAATAAGGACTTAGTCAGAACCCCTTGGCATCAAATTTTAATGCATCGAGTACCCTTACGTGTTATTGTTCAGTGTGCAAGGTTAATGTTGCAAATGTTCCAATGATGCAAAGGGCCATATTTTAACACAAACCACAATGCTTTCTTAAATCTAACCAAGTCACCTTCATCCCTAAATCAAGCCATGGACTAGTAAATGACATAGTGGGGGTATTCTGAGAACATGGCCCTGATCCAGGAGCTCACACCTCACACCACAGCAAGGCTGGGCCCAGCAGACGTCATTTACTAACAGTGCACTCGGACAATATTTAAGACAAAATGTAAACAGCTGTTATTAGTAGCAGTAGTAATCGTAGTAGTTATAGTGGTAGTAGTTTTAAAGACTTCCTAAATATACTAGGACAGCCAGACCTTGATCATTTTTTCATGCGCATGGTCACAGTATGAAAAACTGGATAAGATATGCCCTGACATCCTCAAGCATCTCGATGTATCTGCTGCAATACTGCATGGAGTTCTGAAATAGTGCCAATGGTTAGCAGACCGAAGAGGTGGTCCCCCTTTTTAAGCGAGGGTGCTGCAGAGTATGTTCCAGCTTCAGGGGATCACAGTCCTCAGCCTAGGAAGGTTTTTACCATGTTACTGGATAGAGGAGTCTGTTAACTGAACCTTTGAGTCAGAAGGTTTAAAGTTTAAACTTATTGATTTGGAGAAGGCATATCTCTGTGCTATTTGGTCCATGAATAACTGTTGTGAGAGCTTGGTCCAGATTCCAAGGATTAAGACTAGCTCCCAGTTGTGTAGGACTTTAAATGCTTTCCCTTTGTCAGAGATTCTGTTCATAATTTGTATGGACATGACATTTTAGGGGCAAAGGGTTTACCCTATGGTCATGTTAGCTTCACTGACCAATGACCTCCAGCTCACACTGGGGTGTATGTACTGTATGTGTGAAGAGGCTGGGATGGGAATTAGGACTTCCCAGACAGAGGGCATGGTTCTCAGTGAGAATGAGTTGCTACCCCCAGTGGAGGAGTTAGAGTATCTTGTGGTCACAAGTGAGGGAATCGTTGTGGTGAAGAGACAGCTGAGTGTGAAGTGAAAGCTGCTTATTAACTGATTGATCTACAGTCCTGCCCTGACCTTTGGATAACAAACTGTTGGTAGTCACCAAAAGAATAAGACTGTGGATACAAGCAGCAGAAATGAGTATCCTTCGAAGGGCATCTGGGCTCTTCCAAGGTCAGGAGATAGCTTAGGAACTCAATCATTCCGGAGGAGCTCAGCTCAATCAAAATGAACCAGTTAAGGTGGTTTGGGCATCTGGCTAGGGTGCCTCCTAGGGAGATGTTTCAGGTTCCACCCCAGGGTGGACCAAGGACACGCTAACGAGATTATGTCTCTCAACTGATTTTGGAATGTCTCAGTATCCCAAAAGCAGGTAACATTCAGATAATTTTTTTGAAAAACATCCTTCTTGGCAGTTTACCTCCATCCATAGGATTATGATGATCTTCTAACAGGTGAAGTCGAGGGAAGAGATTTTTGGTTGAAAAGTTTGCATAACTTTTCACCTGAAACTTTCCTGTTTCCTGTTTTCCCGTACAATGAAATGGAAAATATTAATAATTACCCGAAACCGAACAGATGAAAGATACATGCAAATAATTAAAAGATTAAAAATCAAAAGTAAATGAGGAAGGATCGATGGTCTTTATTATATTGTATAACTGAATAAAAGCTCTTACTTTGCAGTGAAACTACAGAGTCTGAATGCATCTCCTCATATTACAAAATATGAACACTCTGCAACATCTTGCAGACACCGCAACAACAGATGAATAAACCTGCAGTAAAACTTCTACGTACCTCTGGCTTTGACAAAGCAGCAGCCACATTTGCTGAGTAGTTTTCTAAACAGGTGCTGACACCCACACCCTCGGTGATGGTGACTCCCTCTCATGGTGATGCACTTCTGCCGGTCCATTCAACACCATCAGAAATAGGCATAGTGCTGAGCACACACACACACACAGAAGCACATGCACACATGCACACACACTATTTCTGTGGTAATCCCCGCAGGAGAGAGGAAAAGTGTACACAGAGCTTCACAGCCATATTCCAAATTCGAGCAACAACACCTGATGGGGAAAAAAACTCCACCACTATCCCATGATTTGATGGCAAATCGCAGGAAAACCAGAGAGGCTGTTGAGGGCTTCGGCTTATGAGCCTCTCTGCGCTGGGAGATAGTGGGCAAAGATTATGAGAGGGACCAAAAGTAAGTGAGGGAGCGACAGAGGGGCAGGGAAGGGGAGGGGCCCTGATGAGGGAGGGATGGTAGCGAGCATGCTGTGCTGCTGCACCAGCATCTGTTTTCCAGTCCCTCCTCTCAGCCTCTCCCCTCCCCTCCTGATCCACTCTCGCTTCACACCTCCTTCATCAGCTTCTATTATCAGTGTTTGCTCTCTGCTTACCATTAGCAGGCATGAATAACAACGAGCATGAACTTTTCCACTGAACAGGCAAACAGTCATTTTCATTAGGCAATGCCTGCCTGTTGACTGGTCCACGTTTGGTCTGGGCTGGGTTAGCAAGAAAGAAAGTACACTATAAATCATGTTTTTCAAAGGAAGAAGTGCTTATTTGAATAATTTTGATGTTGACAACTATTTGCTACAAATTTGTTACCAATTAATCTCAGGTGTTCCCCACTTCCAGATTACAAAAACTATTCTACTTCTACTATTCAACACCACTTGACTCCAAAGGTTGCAGACCGTGGACTCTTAGTTAAAACAAATCACTCAGCTAAAGTAATAAAAGCTGAGAACACATTGTGTGCCATCACAACCTACTAAGAGACAACAAGCTGCAGATTTGGAAACACATCAACGACCCACATTTGTGTATTTCAGGAGTAGAGGGGAAAAAGTGAGAAAGTGTGAAAAGAAATACCACAAGCAGTCATAATTTCGTTTAAAGTCTATAAAAAAAAAAGCACCCCCAGTTACTCAAATGGGCCCGCACTCTCAGCTTAATCTACGATTTATGTTTTCAAAACTTTTAACTAAACCATTCTCTCAAATCAGTATGACAGCCTACTCTTCCCCGCTCGCCACCCGTCGATACCAAAGCACTGCCGTGGAAAAGCCAACATATGAAAATATCCTGCACACAGCCCACCGAGGTAGCTAGATGGAGGCGGACCGATTTAATCTCAAAGCCAAGATTAAGTATTCTTGACGAGATGATCTTACGAGCACAGCTGTCCGTGCTCGCAGCGGTGACTCAAGAAGATTTACGGGTAAACTCGCATGATCCCAAATGTGGACAAAGTCAATGAAGAAGGGGGAGAAAAAAGGAATAGAAGAATTTGACACAGCTTCATTTTTTACTATATGCAAACTGCACAGTTTCACACACACATGCAAACCAACATTCACACATGACCAGTGCAAATGATGACATCTCAGTCCACAGAGGGGGAAATTACGGCTGCAAAAATGTCAAAATGCTCTCGTTCTGCCGGCCGTCGAGTTAAGCTTTTAAAAACTCTGCTGAGACGATGATCCCTCTGAGCTGAACTGCACTAATCCCGCCACAATTTAGGATTACAGTCCGTGCGTGCATGTGTATGTCAGCTTGCGCATGCCTAATCAGTCAATAACTAATCACCAGAATAACATAATGTGGGGTTGCATTCGGTGTTTATTTTGGTGTGTCAATTCTAACTCTTGTGCATGCGTTGCTTTTCTGTCAAACAGCTCCCCACTATGGGTGATGTAAGAGTTGCACCCAGCAGCAAACAGTGTGTGCAAATCACTCACTACTCACTTTATAGCAAGTATTGACTATATAGACATTTTATAGCACTTTCACTACACTACCTGAATTCAAAGTATCCCACAATTCCTCGTTAAATGCCGTGTACAACCAGTGGTCACTCCCCAACCACTGTATAGTATCATGGATCAAAAATGGCAGACAGATGAGAGGAAAGAAAGGAGCACATGACACTACTAACTTTGTGTATTAATTTTGGAAAAAATATGTTCTGTGTTTAATACAATGCTGTGTGTCAGTATTTATGTCATTATTTAACCTTTTTTCTTTTGCCACCTTCTGACTATGTAACAGCAATGGTGCATTTAATGGTGCAGAGAAAATTACTCATAGAACTCAGTAAACATGGAGCAGGGAGTCATGCATGAGTGAATGATTATCACTGGTCCAAACCGTGAACCTATCTTAAGCCAAAACAAGTTGTATTTGGTGCCGAAATCTAACCAGCAAGTAAACTTTAAAGTAAAAAGCAAGTGAAGATGAAATGAATCAGTCAGTAAAAACTAAGTAAAACATAGCCTGCTTTCCTGGCTGATAAACTCTGAGTTACTTCAGACTCTGCAGCACTTTAAAAGAGGACCATTATCACTAGGTGTACAGTAATGATGCAGGTGGTGGATTGTGAAACAACAGTGCAGGATAGCATGTGTTTAATATGGAAAACTAGTGAGATTTGACAACCAGGTGGCATGACATCCTGGGATACGAATCGATGCATACACTCACTGCGGTACCTTTGCAACCTGCGGTCACAGGTGACTTCCCGGCCCACTTCTCCCGAGTCCATATGTCCCGGCTATGACCATGCAACAACATTTTCTCCCTGCTGGTGTCTGAAATCTTATACATGGAAAAGACAAGCGAGTGATCAGTGAAGGGAATTGGATTTGTATTTTGATACATATATATGTGATAGATTAGGGGGGTAGGTAGATCCTACCAGACAGAGCTAATTATACCAGGCTAACACTCTGTTTCACCTCTCCTCCACCCCCTGTCTCTCTTATTTTTGCTTCAGCTTAAGTGGGTTCTTATCTTATCTGTGGAATTTCTCTTAGAGAACAAAAACGATCAGGAGAGTGGATGGTATCACAGCCTGGGGTCAATGATGTTCACTCAAGTTAAGCCAGGGTAATTGAATCTTAATAGTCAGCTTCTAGCCTACAAAACAAAAATGCAGAATGCAGCTAGATTTGCTGATCACCACCCCAACAAGTCTTACTGCATGACATGTGAGAAAGATCACATGCAGCTTATTTCATTTGAATAGATTTTTTTAAGGAAACCACACTGCTCTGCATGTTGTTGTCTTTGCATTTATGACAAATTCGAACGTGTGGCCATAAAAACAGCAAGAAGCGCGTGTCTGCATGCTGGCTAAATGACTAAGGCTCAGGATTTGGTTTTCCATAACAGATGACGAATTAAATTAAACTGAAATGAGCCCTATTTTAGGGCAAAATAGTAATAATAATTTTAATAATAATGTTAATTTGTTTGCACTCATATTAGCAAGAATGGAATCACTTTTAATGGATTTTGGAAGAAATTACATTTATGTGATTCTTTGCATTAGAAATCTAAAGACTACATGGCAAAGAGAACAAGATTTGAAAACAAAAAATATATAATTTGAATCAAATAATAGTTGCACAGTTTTTGAAAAATTACTTATTTTCCTGTATTGAGATGTCTTCTTGTGTTATGTAATTCAACATCCATTATACTGGATAATATTTGACATAAATTAATACCTAATTAAACATTTGTTCAAAAATATGCTGATATATACATAAGATTTTATATGAGACCATTTCCTTTTATGTCACACGGGTACTCACTTTATCAAGCTTGTATTCCAGAAGTTCTTCATTCCTCCCTTTTTCCAAAGTCTTCATTTTTCTTCCTCTTGAGCTTCTTCTATCATTGCATCATCTTTCTTCACTTGGTGCTGTACTCTTTCCCCTCATTAAATCATCCGTGTGCCAAGTTTTGGACTTTAATCAAAGGTAGAAAACAAGTTAAGCTTAGGCTTCAGAGAAACATCCAACTCATCCTGCCTGACAAAAAGACAAAAGCAGACAGCTTAAACTTTGCAGCGGGTCTCCTGCGGGAAGATGAGGACAGCTGGTCAATTTCAGTGGGATTTCTCCTTAGGCCGCTCTGGATTAGAGAGGGTCAAGCCATCCAGACAGGTCCTGCCATGTCCAGCAGATTCCTTGGGCTAATTTCAGACTGTTACTGCATTCCCAGAACAAAAAAATATACTCAGAATAGTTTATTAAAAACCTCAACTGTCTTATTATTATAATTATTATTATGATAAAGAAACACAGACTTACTGCCTTTTCTTTTAAACCAGATTTGATTTAACACTTTTATTCCAGTTTGTGCTCTGAGGTAATTCCTGGAATGTAAACAATCCACAGATTTAAATCATGCCAATGAAGTTTGTATATCCCATACACTTCTATCACAGATGTAGGATGTCATCACTTTCACTCTGCTGTGACCAACCAAAAAGGTAATTTTGAGAAATACCATCCCTGAACTGCAGCTGTTTGGGAATTTCTTTGTTTTGGAGTCTGTCCCATCTATTCCGAACACACTGGTCATGTCTAATGGGATTTGACTTTCTGCTAGTTAGTCTTAACAAATTAATTAGATTCCTTGGATTAAAGCAGCTTACTGTTAACATTTTATACTCGTAAATGAATTAAAGATGTCCACCAATAAAAATAATTTTGAAGACTGAAAAAACTTTTATATGGTAGTAGCTACTTATTTCCAGATTTTTATAAGGTGGTCAAAAAGAGGAGTGTATTCCTGTAAGCTACATCGACCTCTAGGTGACCCTGTAGAGATTGCTCTTTTTTTTTCTTCTTCATAATTTGAAATATGAAGGAGAAGAAAGCTATAATCTTTTATTTCACAGAAACATTATGAAGGATTATATTTGTTTGTCCACAGCTACTCGTGCACATGTTTATCTTCATTCTTATGACCGATCAGGGGTAAAGCAGCTCATCTACTAATGGGAAGGTTGGTGGTTCAATCCCTCGCTGCTCCAGACTGCATACCAAATATGTTTGGGAAACATACCGAACCCTGAGTTGCTTCCAATGCAATCATTCAAGTGTCAATGTGTGTGAATGTGAGACAGAAAGCACTTAGGCATAGAAAATGGGTGAATGAGTCATGCTGTATAAAGTGTTCTTCTACTCAAGTTGAGTAGAAGAACCAGTCCATTTACCATGTGAAATGTGTGATTTTAATATGTCGATGTCTGTCTCAGTTTTTTTTTGTACACAGGTCTCTTGTGAAAAAGAGATTTCAATCTCAGTGAGACTTTGTGTTTAAATAAATACTTCAATAATAATAATAACAACTGCATAGATAAATAGTCCTCAAAATTCAGAATGGTATGGCTGAATATTAGTCTAAACCTGCTACTTTGTAGCTTAGCATAAGGCCTTTTTAAACTGTTTAAGAGCAGTCCACTGCAACAGAGGAGTCGGAGCGTCAATCTGCATATTCATAAATCGGCAGTAAAAGTCGTAAAAGCTATTTTATTAAACAAGGGTATTATTTATGAAAAGTAAAAATCCAGATGTGGAGCTGAGGTGCTTTTTGAGGTTTGCATCAATGCTAGCAGTGGAACTTGAATAATTTGTAGAAGGAGAAAACTTAGTTCATCCAGCTAAGACATACTTAGCTTTTAACTGCTATTAAAAGATGAAGAGAGCAACAGGTAATCCCCTCTATAAAGCTGTTACAAGTGGGATGAGCTAAGCATAGGAGATGAGCACACAGTGCCTCAGTGAAGACTCAACGAAGACTCCTCCTCTTAGTTTTATGTCATGATGACAACATGTGGGATGGAAATGGGTAAAGTATCTCTGTTCACAGGCCTGGGAGGAAACGGCTCCTCTGCAAACAAAGCAGGAGGGCTGAAATCAGAAGTCATTTAGCACGAGTCACAGACAAATGCTGACAGGTTCATGCTACTTATGGTAAGTGTATGTATTTCCTGTTCATGTCTATGAGTGTCTCATAGTTTGACAGTCATGGTATTATTATTTATTACATAATGATGAATGACAGTCAATGCAGCAGATGCGCCTCTGAATTTTTATTTCTTTACTTCTGTTTTATGAACTGTGGCTTCACAGTTATGTACTGATATAAAATACTTGAGAAGTCTATACTGAGCGAATAAAAAAAATGTACAGTTCAGCCATAACAGGTCATGGCTGTACCATCAAAACACCTGTCAGTGATGTTCTTTTTAGATAGATCTTTAAATCATATATTTGCAGTTTTGATTTCAGCGTAAAAATATGTAAACTTAACTTTTTGCTGTGCGGAGTAAAAATTATACAAGTCAAAAAGCAGAAGTGATTACTTTCAATACCTATGTTGGCTTCAGATTGAAGCAAGCAGGTTCACATGTGACCAAGATTACTCTGAGGTGGGTTGTTCCTCATTTAGCCGTGTTGTGTGTTCAGCAGGGCATTTAGATTCTTATCCAGTTAACAGTGAGGCAGCGCTGAGCTCGGACTCATGTCACACTTCATCTGTCACCAAGTGAACCTTTGATCTTCCTGAAGCCTGATATATAGCATGTTGTGATGAAACAACAGCTTTATGCTTAGAATAAGTGGACAGATTGTAAAACAATAGCTTGCTTTCCAGGAAGCCAAAAAAACATACATCTGACAGGAGGTTTCTGCCTGACCAGTTTCTTTTTTTGATATTGTTTTAGATGTAGACAAAGGCATTTGGGCCCATTTCACCTGTTCTGCTGGAAGATGGCCACTGCAGCGGAGGACCCCCACCTGGGATCAGGCCCTGACGATAGCGAAGTGTCTCCATCCGGGAGAGAGTCAGACTCAGATAGCATTCTTTCGGATGACTCGGTGCTTCCAGACTACACGCCAGAGAGAAGAAATGGGAGTGCAGCATCAACACTGTATCAAGCGTGCGCCCGTAATGAACCGGTCTCTCTGCAGACAGTGCTTGAGAGGGGGGTCACAAAAGAAGAGGCGATGGAGCTGGACATCAATGGCTGGGTGAGAGTCTCATCCATAATGAACTCATGATCTCTATGACTAGCAGTGAGCAACATATTGCAACATCGCTGATCTTAACTGTTAACTTCAAACCAACAGAATGGTTTAATGGTGGCGTGCTGTAAAGGTTTCCTAGAGATCGTACATGGACTTCATACCTGTCCATATGTTGACATAAATCACCAGGACAATGAAGGCAACACAGCACTGATGATTGCATCCCAAGCAGGTATGTTTTACCAACTTATTACAACTGGGGTGCTCACGAAAAAGTTAATTTGATGCAAGTGACATGTTTGCTATAAAATCTGTTTCAGTAAAGATGGGGATGGGTTCCCCACTCACTCTGACTGCATGGACAAACAGTTCAGGAAAGAGATAACTAAATGCATTCCTTAAATGCTGGTTAAAGCTTTATCAAGCAAAAAAGAAGCCATGTAAATGGACTAAAGCTCATTCAAAATGAACTGAGACAAAGTAGAAAATGGTACTTTGGTCAGACGTATCAAAACATTTGACATTCTTTTTGGAAAACATGGACAACAGCTGTGTCCTTCCAACTGACCATCCAACTTCTAAATCTTTCATCAGCTGAAAACATCTGGAACAACATGAAATTAAAAATATGTCAAAGGAGACCCAGGACTGTTGAGCAGCTAGAATCCTGTATCAGACAAGAACAGGAAAACAGTCTTCTCCCAAAAGTCCAGCAGGTGGTCTCCCCCGTTTCCAGATGTTTATGGACTGTTGTTAAAAGAAGCGGGGATGCTAGACAGTGGCAAACTGCCCCAACTGAGAGTTATTGGTGCCAGTAATCTCAAAGTGAGCTAATATTTTTGTATGTATGTTTTTGTTTGAACCTTTGATATGGTTTATGTGTTCTATTGTGAACAAAATCTGGGTTTATTAGGTTTGTAATTATTCCATTTTGTTTTTATATTTTACACAGATTCCTGAGAACTTCTTTGGGATTGGGATTGCAAATAGCTTGAGCTTGATTTAATCGGAGATTTAACCAGTTGCAAATATGCACTCAACTCGTGTTTTCTGATGCACTGTTGTATAAATTCTGTGTTTTTACAGGTCACATCATGACAGTGACGTATCTCCTGAACTATTATCCTGGAATAGACACAGAAATAAGGGATTGTAGAGGTTTCACAGCTCTCATCAAAGCTGCAATGACTGGCCGCACTGACGTTGTGGCAGCCCTTGTTATGGCTGGTATGTAAGAGTAGAGTGCAAAAGCACACTTTATTTCACTGGATCATTACCTATACATTTCAGCTACCGGTATAAAAACAAAGGTATGGTATATTCTCTGTTTCTTAATGCTTTGGGAAATAGCAAATATGAATAAATATCCATCATTAATTGAGACTAGACTCTTATAGAAATATGTAGCACGCCCCTGCGGGCGGTTTATCCTTCAAGCTCGGGTCCTCTACCAGAGGCCTGGGAGCTTGAGGGTCCTGCGCAGTATCTTAGCTGTTCCCAGGACTGCGCTCTTCTGGACAGAGATCTCCGATGTTATTCCCGGGATCTGCTGGAGCCACTCGCCTAGCTTGGGAGTCACCGCACCTAGTGCTCCGATTACCACGGGGACCACCGTTACCTTCACCCTCCACATCCTCTCGAGCTCTTCTCTGAGCCCTTGGTATTTCTCCAGCTTCTCGTGTTCCTTCTTCCTGATATTGCTGTCATTCGGAACCGCTACATCGATCACTACGGCCGTCTTCTTCTGTTTGTCTACCACCACTATGTCCGGTTGGTTAGCCACCACCATTTTGTCCGTCTGTATCTGGAAGTCCCACAGGATCTTAGCTCGGTCATTCTCCACCACCCTTGGGGGCATCTCCCATTTTGACCTCGGGACTTCCAGGTTATACTCGGCACAGATGTTCCTGTACACTATGCCGGCCACTTGGTTATGGCGTTCCATGTATGCCTTGCCTGCTAGCATCTTGCACCCTGCTGATTGTCTCTGGGGCATCTTTACACAGCCTGCACCTGGGGTCTTGCCTGGAGTGATAGACCCCAGCCTCTATGGATCTTGTGCTCAGAGCTTGTTCTTGTGCTGCCATGATTAGTGCCTCTGTGCTGTCTTTCAGTCCAGCTTTGTCCAGCCACTGGTAGGATTTCTGGATATCAGCCACCTCCTCTATCTGCCGGTGGTACATACCGTGCAGGGGCCTGTCCTTCCATGATGGTTCCTCGTCTCCCTCCTCCATGGTGGATGGAACCATATATATATATATATATATATATATATATATATTTATTAGGGGTGCAACGATACTCGTATCGATATTGAACCGTTCGATACAGTGCTTTCGGTTCGGTACGCATATGTATCGAACAATACAAAATTTGTAATTTATTTTATCAACTTTCCTTCTGACGATGCTGTCTGTGTTGAGCGCTCAGTAAATCTGCGTTCGACTACTCCGCCTAGGCTGCACTGTCGAGCGCAGATCCACTGAGCGCTCAACACAGACAGCATCATCAGAAGGACGAGCGCAGGGCAAGCTAGCGAGACAGAAGTTAAGCTCTCCTTGCAACATGGCAAATTGAACCTTCCCCACCCTCATTCAGATGTGGCGTTTGGAATTATTTTGGTTTTCATGTGACGTATGACCCTGAAGGTAAGCGCGTCATGGACTAAAGTAAAACAGTATGTTGGATGTGCCACGCAATGCTCAATTACATGGGTGGGAACTAGTGTGTTAGCGAGCAGTTAGCTCGTTAAAGTGTTAGCCGTCTAGCCCCACGCAGGGGTAGCTCGATAACGGAGCACTAGTGGGAACACAACGAATATGACTGCACATTTACCCCGACATCATCCTAGTGCAAAGACAAGTGGAAGCAGACAAAAACAACAAGCATGCATGTTACAAACTTTACCCGAGTCATTTAGACAGCCGTTAGCACATGATTCTCCTTATGGGGACCTGATATGTTTAATATTGTGGCGAGCTCAGACAAGGAGGAGAGGGAGGTGTCGTTTGGTCTTGCTTACCGTGAGCTAGCCAGGGAGCACAGCCGTTTATTGACATCTGCAGAAGAACACTGCCGCTAGCTAACTCCTCAGCGCGGCAACCGCACAGCAACAACAACACACAGAGCGCCCTCTGACCCCGGAAGGACACACCGTCGCAGCGAGAAGGCGTCACCCGTCACTATGGCAACATAAACAAAACATAACTGTACAAACAGAACCCTGAACAGCCCTGACCCGCTACATAGCCCCCGCCTAAGGGGTCAGTCGTCCCCGACGACCCCATTGCCCCACACAAAGTCCTGCAAATGTCCAGGTGCCTTCTTTTGGCGCACCGGCCGGTCACGACCGGCGGGGGAAAAGTCACTCGGGTCAGAACAGAACATAGGGTGCCACCATCATCCCACTTCTGACACTAATGTGGCGAGCTCAGACAACGAGGAGACGGAGGTGTCGTTTGGTCTTGCTTCCCGTGAGCTAGCCAGGGAGCACAGCCGTTTATTGACATCTGCAGAAGAACACTGCCGCTAGCTAACTGCTCAGCGCGGCAACCGCACAGCAACAACAACAACACACAGGGCGCCCTCTGACCCCGGAAGGACACACCGTCGCAGCGAGAGGGTGTCACCCGTCACTATGGCAACATAAACAAAACATAACTGTACAAACAGAACCCCGAACAGCCCTGACCCGCTACAATATGCTGCTGAGAATATAGCCCAGAAGAAGCGTATAGTATAGCTTTTATTTTGGAAAGAGCCTTTTCTCTGTAATAAACTCTCTTTTCCAAAGATGAGTGACTCCTCAATCAGATACAGGTGTTACCGCGCCAGATCCGCGGCCCCGAACCGTAGTAAGGAAACCTCTGGCAGTTACTTGAAGGTTCCGTAACTGACTCGTAGCCGGCAACAGCTTACTATACAGGTCAACTCCGCTAGCAAAAAGATCGAAGGAGGCGTAGGAAACTGCTTCACCGAACTTTATTTCTTCTCTAAGGCACGAACACCGCGTACAGTGGGCTGAAACAGTTTACTCACAGCGAGCATCGCCGACACAACTCTGGCTGTCGAGGGAGTTATTATATTCCTTTTATTTATTTTCTTTCCGTCTCTTCTGTAGCTAACCGTTACTTTTTCCCCTTCTCCGCTCTCTCTCTTCACACACACACACACACACCAGGCAGTCCCGCTACACACATCCCGAATACATTTCCCATCAGGCTTCATCCTTAAAGGGCCATGCCTGTAACACAGGGCTTGCAAAATCGGGCTAGCGATTTTTCCAGTCGGGCTACCAAAATCTATCTCTGCCCTGCCCGTCGGGCTATTGTAGGAAGGAAAAATATATGTCAATGCTTTTGCATTCTTTCGGAAATGTAGCTGGGTAATTATGTCATTGGCATCGGTGAGCCACTGTCAATATGTGACATATTGAAATCGCGTTTGAATTTGCGCTTGTTTTTTGCTTTCACTTTGCAAATATCCAGGTGCCTTCTTTTGGCGCACTGCCGGTCACGACAGGCGGGGGAAAAGTCACTCAGGTCAGAACATGGGGTGCCACCATCATCCCACTTCTGACACCAATGTGGCGAGCTCAGACAACGAGGAGACGGAGGTGTTGTTTGGTCTTGCTTCCCGTGAGCTAGCCAGGGAGCACAGCCGTTTATTGACATCTGCAGAAGAACACTGCCGCTAGCTAACTGCTCAGCGCGGCAACCGCACAGCAACAACAACAACAACACACAGGGCGCCCTCTGACCCCGGAAGGACACACCGTCGCCGCAAGAGGGCGTCACCCGTCACTATGGCAACATAAACAAAACATAACTGTACAAACAGAACCCCGAACAGCCCTGACCCGCTACAATATGCTGCTGAGAATATAGCCCAGAAGAAGCGTATAGTATAGCTTTTATTTTGGAAAGAGCCTTTTCCCTGTAATAAACTCGCTTTTCCAAAGATGAGTGATTCCTCAATCAGATATATTTATTTTTTTAATTATTTTTGTTTCAGCAACATTAAATTTAAAAACTGTACTTTTGAGTTAAAATATATATTTATAATTTTAATAAATGACAAATTAAAAAGGCATGAACATTTTTTTTGTATCGAAAAAATATCGAACCGTGACACCAAAGTATCGACCCGAACCGTGAATTTTGTGTATCGTTGCACCCCTAATATATATATATATATATATATATATATATATATATATATATATATATAAACAACAGATTAGTCACTTACACATATGAGCTACTCAGCTAGCTCTTTTTGCTACAATTCAAACTATACTGATGTTCCATTAAAAGAACTTTTTACAGTTTGAACATACAAATGCTAGCCCCAACTGATATCACTGGATCGTTTCTGAAACTCTAACATCAGCTCTTTAACTCTGTCTTTCACTGCTCTAAATAAAGACTAAGAGCACTGCTAGTGAGAACGGCTGACTACATGGTTTATCTGACCGTATTTGAACCCGGCTAACTCTGCGCATATGTCAACGTGTCGGTGACGTGAGACTGGTTTAAAGGATCAGTCTGAGGACATTATCACATCTTAACAGATACTGACTCTGTAATCTTTACCTTACTAGACTTGCGGGCTGGTCGCAGATTAGTCGTTTCCTTATTTTTGGACTGCACGTTTCCTCAAATCTCTGCCAGGAGTAACACTTAGTCCAACATTAATATCATACAATAAACTGCCCTCATAATGAAATCCATAAAGATGGATTTCTGAAAGAGACTGTGGGAAAGTCAGCTGAACTTTACAAACCCCTGCCTGCTTTATTCTACCGCATTTAGACAGCATATCACTGTATCAGAAAATTTAAGTTAGTAAGTCAAATAAAACATTAGTAAACAGGCATTGGCACACAAGTCATTTTCACATTTCACAGTATGACAACCACAGATGTAGATAATTTTAACTGTGCAAAACGGCTCAGGGCTGTGCTGTAACTTAGTTATCTACAAACTGTGAGACAGCAACACGTTTATTGCAAGCCACCATGCGCCTCATGAACCTCGAGAACTCAGGTTTGGCATCAAGTCTGACGTGTGTAGGCTGTATGCGATAAGATTTACTAAAAAGTATTAATACATTATCAAGTCAGACACTTTGATGTTTAACATTTTTTTGTAGGGCAGCCCAAAACAGCACTTTAACAAGTTATTAATATGAACTTATTATTAATGAGTTATTATTAATCAGTTCTTGTGTTTGTTTTTCCTCGTGGTATTTCTTTTCAGGGGCTGACATACATGCAGTAGATTCCACCAGAGGAAGATGTGCTCGGGACTGGGCCTTTAAGACAGGTCGCTACGAGACCTTGCACCGTCTCCGTCGCCTCAATATGCGTCCAAGAGCTGAGCAGTTCTGTGAGGGTTATGTCCCTGAGTGGCCTGAGCTCAAGGAGAGAGTAGCCAAGGCCGTATCTCAGAAAACTCCCAGGGAAAAAATTGCCCAGCAGATCAAAGACACCTTTGGATTCAGATTACCTCGTGACCCCGAGGACAACGGGGTGTTGGACCACATGGTGCGCATGACCACCAGTGTCTACAGTCCTCTGATTTCAACTGGATGTCACCCACTCTGCCCCACGAGCCCTCCAGAGATTGGCAAGAAGCGTCTGGCCGTACAAGAGCTGGTCAGCAAACATACAAAAAAGGACCTTGAGGAAAGCTCAGTGTGCCACAGTAATGGCTCAGTGTCGCACATTATCCCCACAATCCACTCTGCGGAGTCGATTGCTACGACATGCTGTGCCGACACCGAGCGGCGAGGCAGTATGCTCTCCACCAAAGCTGCCACAACTTTTATTTCCCGGAGTATGGGGAGGCGGAACAGCGTGTTCCCCTCTGGCTGCATCCCAAAGATCAATGTAGACAGGCCAACAGAAGCAACGCCAAAGAAAGAAAAGAAGAAGAAGAGGGAAAAGGGCTATCTGGAACCACCCAAGTGGAAGTACAAGGAGATCAAGGATGAGAAAAAAAAGGACAAGAAGAAGGCTGAAAAAGAAAAGGAAGAAAAGGAGAAAAAGAAGAAAGAAAAGGACAGCAAGAAGGCCAAAAAATAAGGTTTTAAAAAAGAAAGGGCTGTACAAAATATCCTTTGTGAGAAAAGTGAGTGTCTTTTCAACTCAGGGCTTAAAATGTTCAAACCAAAGAGCATTCAAGTGAATACTAAACTTAAATCTGAAAGGGAGTGACAGAGGAAGAGAACTGTAAAGACTCTTCAGAGAAGGTTTGAAGCATCTACGCTAAAAGCAGTACCTATATTTGGAGTTAATGTGAAAAATAAGTCTATTATTCTATTAGGGATTAAAAGACTTTAAAGAACTTCTTAAAAAAAAGAAGAATATGGCACAGTGCACAAAATCCATATTTACTGGCTCATTCTTACCAGTGCTAAAGCATCCATGATGTCTACCTCATTATTCAAATAAATCACAGCCACAGTACGAGTAGACCTGCCTCCATTTATAACATGAGATGTAAACCTAGAAGCATATATGCTACAGCTAATTTGTATTATTAAGTAGTATGTATAATATTTATACATAAGAAGAGTTTATGGATGAAAACATGAACTGAAAATACTGTATAGTGTTTAGACAACAAGCATCAAAACTCAGGATCTGTTTAATCTTCTAGGTTTATTGCCACTTTGTGATATTGCCAATAATGTTTATGTAATCTTTGAATACCGTGCACACAGTCATGAAAAAGGAAGTTTGCACATGACTCCGTACAGTTATGTACAAAATCATGTACACCCTTACTGAAGGGTAGCCGATCAAATGCACTTGATTAACTGATCATCAGCAGGTGTGAGTTTCTATACAGATGCGGAAGTTTTGGCAGTTTGCTGATCTGGAGCATTCAGGTGTCTGTAAACACAATGCCACAGTCTTCCCAGGAGAGGATGTCCCAGGAGATTCAGCCCTAGGTCAGAGCGTGCAATCCTCAAAATAAGCTGCAAAAAAAAAAAACTCCAAGAGCTACATCTGAGACTCTACAGGCCTCAGCTAGAATGTTAAATGTTAAAATTAATTAGAGAACAATTAGAAAAGTGAGGCTTGTTTGCTTATCTTTGCAAAAGTTGCATTTGAACAGACCACAAGACTTTTGGAACATAGATCCAAAGAGGAGATGTCTGGTGGCGGCACATTTGGCGAAAACCAAACAGAGCATATCTGCACAAACACCTCATACCAACTGTCTAGCACGGTGGTGAGGCCATCTGCGAAATCTTGGCTGAAACTGGGTCATGCATCAGTACAACAATCTCAAACTCAGCAGCAAATCTGCAAACGCATGTCTGAAAAAGAATCAACGTGTTGCAATGACTCAGTCAAAGTTCGGACCTTAACCTGACTTAAATATTGTGGTGGAACCATAGATGAATGCCTGCAAACCTCAATAAAATGAGGCATTGCTTGAAAGAAGAGTGGGCTGTTAAGATGTGAGTCCTAATGCAAAAGACTGCAAAAGACTGGGTCAAATCATTGCTGCTAAAGGTGGCTCTTTATGCAGGACTTCATAGAGTCCAGTGAAAACTTCCTTTTTCACATGACTGTAGATGGATTTCAGCTGTTTGAAATTATAAAAATAAATGAATAAATAAAGGACAGTGAAGATCTATTAGTAGATTTGTTGGGTCTTAAAAGCACAGTGGTTAGTAATTTTATATCAACCAATTTGTAAATATAGCAATTTATAAATATTGTACCAGAGTATTGAAGGCACAGGATGTAACTGCGCAGTCTGCGTGTCTCCATTAAACATCTATCTATAGTTAATCTATAGATAGATAGATGTTACCTCCTCGCTGTCTGCGTGTGTCACTGCCTGCTGCTGGTGGAGCCTCTACACTACTTGCGCTGTCTCACTGTCTACATGACGGCTCACCAGATCCTTGGTTAACAACGTGTTAATGCGATGAACCTGGAATGCATTGATTATGGCTGACCTACGGATGTCACTCGCTGTCCTGGTTGTTCACACTGTCCTATACACAGCCTGCCAGGGTGAGTAACTTACTGTTTGTTTTGTCTGAGGACTGTCGCTACCGCTGTGGAGCCGACGCTCCGCGAAGTTAGCTGCTAGCTAGCGCTAAACTAACCATCATTAACCAGAAAAAAAACAGGTCAAACCTCCTGCTGTCGATACGGGGAGCCTTTCACTGCATGTTTATAAATCATGTTATGTTATCTGTCTATCTATGTTATCTCGTCCACGTCGAGGTTTGTTAGGTGAGTCTGATACAGCAGGTAAAATAGGAGCTCAGGTAGCAGTCTGTTTATACTGAGAGCTACCTTAAACACCAGTTCCTGTATGCGTCCTTTAAAAGCATCCAGGTATCAGGCACCTTTGAAAAAATGGCTTAAAGTGTTGATGCAGAATCGATTTAATGAAATTACTCGTGGGTAGGAGTGATGCGTTGATGAAACTCTGCTAATCTTCTAGCTACAAAGGTAGTAATGTGTGCATTATAGCCTATTGGAGTAATGCTGGACAGTAGGGATTAAATCATGATCATGGGAGCGATTTTGCAATTACTTTATATGGCGCTATTGATGATGTGTATCATAATATGATATAGCCCAACTGGCGTTTAATTGTCCTTAGATGAGATGGTCACATGGGGCATGTCTGCTTTGTGCATTCATCTGAAAATGCTGCTTCACGATGAAGTCTGATGTTCATAATATATTTTCCCTCACATATTGTGTTTCTGCAAAAGTTTATTTTTAATTTATTAGTTTTTAGTATATTGAAATGCTCTAGACAGCAAACTAATGCTAGTTATTGATGTTATTACATTAGAAAATAGTTCCAAAAACTTGGCGGACATTTTTTTCTTGTTTTTTCTTTAACTTGTTGAAAGCTTTCAGTGTGGTTGAAAACAGGAAAATTAAAGTGAACAAAGTCGGTGGCTCAGCCTGCCAAATTCCTGTGCTGATTATGAAGGCTTGTGTCACTGAAAAAAGCAAAGTAGCATGCTTCCATTGTAAATTACTTTACCCACTTGAAAAGTTTTATAGGTAGCCATCTTTGCTTTTGCATTTCTATTTTATTTAATTTTTTTGTCAGACACGGTAGCTTTGTGCCGCTTGACATCTTTGTGGTTTCAAACACAACAATGTATATTAAAATTGTGACATTTCTAGCTTTGGAAAATCTGAAATGTCAGTCTTGTTTCATGTTTAGTCAGCGTTTATCTTCCTTTTTTCTTCTGTGGTTCTTCTATTTCTTGCGTCCAGTATGTGTGGGCATCGTGTGAGTCAGCACTACAAAATACATTGTAGCCCATTATATTTCCCCCTTTATCTCCTGGATGTGTGGCTTTCTTGTTGTTGTTGTTTTTATCAATCCCATCCGGCACACAGGCTGTTGAAAGGTCATTTTCCCACTGAGAATTCCCTGGCAGCTCTTTGAGAATAACTGGAATGCCACATCCCATTCTTGCCTAAATAGCATTACTCCATTTCAGATGAACCCAGTCTCTTGGTTGCCTAATTATACTAAGCGAGTTATTAAAAAAAAAAAGAAAAAACACTCTCCTGCACCTAATGCAATGACTGCACTTTTAACACTTCCTCTACTTCATATTTTTAGCACTTTGCATTGAGATATTTAGTTATGCGGTATATTTTGGTTCGCCATCCTTGGCAGGAAGTAGCCTTAAACAGATCCCCCCACAAACCAGTAAGAAGCCAAAAAGGGAAATAGCTGCATGTTAAACAGCAAAGCTGATCATTTAAAAATATTTAGGCTTTATTTATGGCTTTATAAGTTGTAGTAGATAGTAAAGCTGTATGCCAAATTACCAATACCAATATCAGTTCTTCACAGGTGTACTACATGTACCAAATCATCAAAATCTTCATTACTTTAAGCTCACAGGAAATATAACCACACAGTAACATGTGCTTTCAATCAAACTGCAGCTTTAAAAAGGTGAAAAACAGACCTTTTTTGAATGATTTAAAGTAGTATGTATGTTTCTGAGATTTTCCTGAAGCTGCCTCACCACCCTCTCAAAGCACATTTCCATCATGCAATGTATTTTAGGAGAAGAGTGTGCTTATTTACAGGGCACAGTACCTCCTTTGAGGTGTTTTAATGTCTCCTGACATGCTAAAACCAGCCTACAATCCTCACATATTTGTGTGAGGTTTTGGGACACAGCGGTAAGTCTTCAGGCTGTTGCTGCCCCCTGCTGTGTATTATAGGAGCTGTAAAATTCTCTCTAACTCTTCAGTACTTAAACAGTTTTGTGCCAGCGGGTCACAGTTCGCTTGACTTCATGCAAGCTAATGGTCTTGCAAATGTTTTGCTATGTCTCTTCAGCTCTGTGGTGTAACTGCACCACTCCTCTGTGTAAGAAGTCTGACTTCCAGTGTGAGACCGATGGGGCCTGCACGGCTTCCACCATCTTCAGCAATGGAAAACAGCAGCACAGCCGCGGCTGTATCCCACAGGAAGATCTCGTGCCCCCTGGAAAACCGATCTACTGCCTCGGTGTAGAAGGCTACCTATACACGCAGTGCTGCTACACCGACTACTGCAACAGCATTGACCTCAGAGTACCCACTGGTGAGATTCACATTTAGTTACCTGTACTGTTTATATCACCAATGTCTGTGAAAGTCTGCTGTGCTAAATTAAAATTACATAGTGTTAAATGTCCTGCCTGTTCAGTGATCCCTCCAAAAGAAATCCACATAATATTCCACATTGGGAATCACCAGTAAAATTTAAATCAAAGCTGTGGGAAGTAGGGGGACAGGTTCTAGTCAGCTGTTTGCATATAGCCTTATTGTATTTCTTGACTGTCTTAAAAGACTTTGTAGTTGCAATGAATGCAACTCATTTACTCACATGCGTCTCTACAGAGGTTTAATTATTCTGGTGTCTTGGAGTTAAAATATAGTGTGTATATTTTTCCCAGCTGTGCGGATGAGTTCACTGAAGTTTTGGCTGTTTACCAAACAAAACAGAATAATTTGGATATTTTAAAGAAAATGAGCCTTTACAGGATTAATTTGCAATTACTCTAATTCAATATTTTTGTGATGCTTTTTCTTCCATTCCATTGTGACTCCATCAGAAATCGGGGGAGGCTACGGCCCGGGTGGGACATGGAGGCTCGTGGAACTGGTTGCTGTGATCGCAGGGCCGCTGTTCCTGCTGTGTCTGCTACTGTTGGTGGGTGCGTTCATATATCATTATCACCGGAGGGGCTACAACCACAGGCAAAGGCTGGAGGTGGAGGATCCGTCCTGTGACCATCTCTACCTGGCCAAAGACAGATCCCTGGAGGATCTCCTTTGCAATCTATCCACGTCTGGTTCAGGCTCTGGTCAGTACGCAGTTTGGTGGTGGAACTGCAGCCTGACAGTCATGTTGTGGATCTTCATCAGCTGGTATCTAGTAATCTTTTTCTATTGTCATTTTTTTTTCTGGGCAGGTCTCCCTCTCTTTGTCCAGCGGACTGTAGCCAGAACAATCGTCCTGCAGGAGATCATTGGTAAGGGGCGTTTTGGGGAGGTGTGGCGAGGACGCTGGAGGGGTGGCGACGTGGCTGTGAAGATTTTCTCATCCAGGGAAGAGCGCTCCTGGTTCCGTGAGGCTGAAATCTACCAGACGATCATGCTTCGCCATGAAAACATCTTGGGCTTTATAGCTGCTGACAACAAAGGTGCAACCCAGTTATATGCAATATTTAATTTATTTAGTCAAAGAAACACAGTTCATCTTTTCAGCAGTTTACAAGACCTTATTATGCATTTTTGTTTCACTGTGCTGTATAATAACTAGTTATCCTAAAGTAAAATGATCATTTCTCGAGTATCTTCATTTATATGTCTCTCCCTTAGACAACGGGACGTGGACTCAGCTGTGGTTGGTGTCAGATTACCACGAGTACGGCTCTCTGTTTGACTACCTAAACCGCTACTCCGTCACTACCGAGGAAACGATCAAACTGGCACTATCAGCTGCGAACGGCCTCGCACATCTGCACATGGAGATTCTTGGAACGCAAGGTAGTGTTTGTTATTCTATTGTGTAATCATGTTAATTCTATTTATGTGTCCTAGATTACACTTTCAGTAAATATGCAGTTTTTTACGTATGTTTCAGGTACTACATGTAAACTTCTGCCTTGAGTAAATAGCCTTCCTTGTTCTTCTGTATTGTGGCTGTGTTTGGAGTCTTTGTCATAAGATGATCAAGACACCTCCCTGATAGTATTGTTTTAGATAAAGAGTCTCTTTCCTGTACAGCCACAGTCACAGTAATGACGCAGTAACACAGAGGCAGGTCAAGTTTACTTTCTCATTTATACTCACCAGCCAGGCAAACCTGTTCAGGTGTTCCATATCTCCATATCTAATCAGCCAATTACATGGCTCGACTGCATGCATTTAGGCATGTAGACATGCTGAAGTTCAAAGTCTTTTAACATGGCATGGTCAGATGGGCTGGTCTGAGTATTTCAGAAACTGCTGACCTGCTGGGGATTTCCCACACAAACATCTCTATAGTTTACAGAGAATGGTGTGAAAAAAGAGAAACAATACAGTGAGCAAGACATTTGGAAGAAAATGTCTGGTTGATGCTGGAGGACCGAGGAGAATGGCCAGACTGCTCTCAGCTAATAGGAAGGAAAAAGTAATTCAAATAATCATGTATTACAGCCAATGTGTGCAACTTTCAATGCACAACGCGTCAAACATTAAAGCAGGAAACTGAGGCCACATTACACACTGGCTCAACAAAATTGCACAATAGAAAAACAGGAGATTAATTTCATTAATTTCATGAATGTGTGATCATGTGATCTGTCATATCAGTATGGACAAACATTTCTGAGGAGTGTTTTACTGCACCTTGTTGAATCTGTCACACAAAGAATTAAGGAAGTTCTGAAAGTAAAAGGGCCAACCCAGGACTAGGAAGGTGTACCTAATAATTTGTCTGGTAAATGTATTCATGTAGAAACGACTGGCAGTTCAGAACATCAGTTTTCTGACTTATGTTTAAACTGGTATGCTGTAATTCAGTTTCATAAGCCAGTGAATTTAAGCATTGCTTGTGTGCACCTCCCTTACACTCTGTGCATATCTGCGTTATCAAAAAGTGCTTTGATCAACACCTTTTATCACTTCCACAGTAGTTTTAACTTTGCCTCCCCCAGCCACAGACAGGAAAAAGGCATCGGGCGTTGACAGCTGGACTTTTCCGTTTTTTGCAAGACTCTGACGTAACTGGCTTGAGTCAACAGACTATGTCACAACCTGATATTTAAATGTTACTCACAGAGATTGTGCACTGACAAAGGTGACTGTGATATTTTGTAATGTTTTGCATATTTTGGTTAATCAAAGAACAATGTTTTTTTGTTGAATGGGCGTGTAAGCCGTGTTAAGTTACAAAACAGCTGCTTTTCAGTGATTTATGTTCCATTTTTTTAAGGCTTGGTCTCACCTATACTTATCTTTGAACATTTTTCTCTGTTGAGTCTGCTTGATCATAAATTGTTGCAAAAGTGGAGGAGTAATTCTAACTTGTAGTAAATGAAAGTTTAAAAAAATGGTACTTGCACGAACAGGCTCTATTTTCATGTTGACAAAACAATTAGATGCAGAAGAAAGTATTAACAAGTGACTGTTTTCCTTCATGTCATGATAGGAAAGCCAGGCATCTCCCATAGAGACTTGAAGTCCAAGAACATCCTGGTGAAGAAGAACTGCACCTGTGCCATTGCCGACCTGGGCTTGGCTGTCCGTCACGACTCTGCCACGGATACGATCGACATCGCGCCCAATCAGAGAGTGGGAACCAACAGGTCTTTCTCATCTGCTGACTTAACGCTGACCATCGTTTCTCACAGATATCTTCTGACATCTTTCCCAGAATATCCCTTTATCCTTTACGCCAGCACAAACCAGGACTGTGTTTATGTTCCCCAGGTACATGGCCCCAGAGGTTCTCGATGAGACCATAAACACAAGACACTTCGAATCATTCAAATGTGCTGACATCTACGCTTTAGGCCTGGTCTACTGGGAAATTGCACGCCGCTGTAACAGTGGAGGTTGGACTCTCTTTGTTTTCTCTTCGGATACTTGAACTGCCTTGTTTGTTGTTGTTATTTTTTTCCTCTCGTTGGATATGCCAGAGACGGCACTGATCTGACCTCACACTATTCTGTGTTATCAGGTATCCATCAAGAATACCAGCTGCCCTACTATGATCTGGTACCGTCTGACCCGTCCATAGAGGAGATGAGAAAAGTGGTGTGTGACCAAAAGCTTCGACCCAATATTCCAAATTGGTGGCAGAATTACGAGGTATGAAAATTAAGTTCAAATCGAACTAAAATCTGCACTTACATCAGAAAGATCTTACTTTTGCAGTTTGGGCCTTTATTTATATTTCTAATTATAACATTGCATTCATCATCTTAAACTAACAGTGTAACCTCCACTTAGGTTCTTTGCTTGTGGTGTTTCTGAACTACACTGTTGGCTTTGTTACAGCTAGGACAACACATAATAGAGTTCATTCATTTCCAAGATTCACTAGTTTGTGAGTCTTTTAGTAATTTCTGTGCAGCTCCATGTGTAGCGTGATAAAGCATAGTTTCCCCCACCAGAGAGCAATGATTACTTTAGTTTGTTAGACTGAGGCCACACCTCTTTATCTTTAAATACACACATTTGTGAAAGAGGTAAAGAGAGCTCACTAAATTCCAGTGTAGTACTGTAACAGGATGCTAACAGTCAATTCATGAAATCAGCTGTAAGTGGTATCATAGCAAAGTGGATGCATTTAGGAACTACAGCAGCTCAGCCGCAGAGTGGCAGACCATGTAGAGTTACAGAGCAGGGTCACCAAGAGCTCTTCAGCAGAAAAACTGTGCATTAGGGGCTTCGTGGCATGGGTTTGCATGGCTAAGCAGAACGTGTGGAGGCACTCTGGTATTTTTGTTTGCATACATTGCAAATCTTGATCACAGTTCCCAAAAAATCCACATTTGTTGAGATTTTTTTTTAAGCCAATCATGAAAACTTTTTAAGTTTAAATGATATTTTTCACAATGATCTTATGTTTTTGTTTCAGTTTGTTATATATATTTCCGTGTTGCCTTTTCCGTAATGTGTACAGATCATTGGTGATCTGCATTCATGCTGAATCTGATAGCCCAAACTACAAAAATAAGACCCAGAATGAAATAAACCGGGTTATTATTAAAACTGCTTTTCTACATTGTTTTGATTCTTATTAGTGTTTTATGTGAATGAATTAGGGTAATCTGATACTTGTATTCTTCAGTATAAAGTAGCACTCAAATGCTGTTCATAGAGTGTCTGAACTACTTTGTGTCATCACCACCATTATTTATATTGCAATACAAGCTCTTAAGCCTTACTGGTGTTTTCCTTGTGCTTATCAGGCCTTGCGGATCATGGGTAAAATCATGAGGGAGTGTTGGTATGCTAACGGAGCTGCACGCCTGACGGCCTTGCGCATAAAAAAGACGCTGTCCCAGCTCAGCATTCAGGAGGACATTAAAATCTGAGCATGTGTGAGACAGCAGAGCACTGAAGAGGACCCGGCCCCTCCATCCAGACTGAGAGGAAGGGGTCGGGCCTTCTAAAGAGATGGCACAATGAAGAGTGGCACTTTGTAAAATTTTACCGCACAGACACTTCTGTCAGGTTTGAAACCACTTTATTTCTGACAAACCCTACCTCGCTTTACCCAGCCAAAACATACAGGAACACCTTCCCTGTCTCATCCTTAGCTCCCGCTGCCAAACCTCGCCCTCTTTCCTCACCCTGTACACTGCACTAACAGTTTCCTGAATTTCTTGTGTATGCAGTCATTAACAGCACATGTACTTAACCAAGTTACATTTTAAAAATCAGTTGCTGGTGTTTTATTGTTTCAAAGTGTGTTGACAGTAATTATTAGTTAGTAAACAGCATTTGCTTGTTTTGTCTTAGCAGAAGAGCATTAACTCATTTATACTGATTCTGTTATATCAGTAATTGAACACTGTGCGGGAGCTTGTGGGCTATCTGTGTAGGTTAATTCCTGCCATACCTGCAGCATTCAAAGGAAGATTTTATTGATACCAGTGTCATAGAGATCAGGACTCCTGGTACCCTTCAGCCCAGGAGAAATGAGGCCTGCACAGTTTTTCATTCTCTCAGAGTCTGAACACAGTGCAGAAACAAATAGAAAAAAGACTGTGGGGGACTCCTTTGTGAGTTTGTTATGAGATTGAAATGATTGCTAATAGGAACAGATAAGCTGTGAGTAATATTTACATTTCCTGATTCCTGACATATTGCATTGCTTAGAAATCCTTTAGCACAAATAATTCACCTGATTTTAGTCTGTTCACATTTAGAAAAGTACATATTTAGGAATTATTAAACATCACTAGGATGAAGAGCAGCAGCTACTGCTGACTTTGATCTTCATTAGCTTCAGACCACTCACGTAAAATACAAGATGCATGCAGATCCATGTGTTGTATGTTAGTATCATAGTCTCCTGTTATGAATGCATAACCTCAGATAAGCTTGTATACACAACATTCAGATATTACACTGCCCCTTGAGTGCAGTCCAGAATCCATGTTTAAGCTCATATTTTATACTCTTACAGCATGTCAGAGGTTTTTTTTTTCCCCCCAGGGCACTTTCCTCCTGATCAAGTATATTTACTGCACTGCACATACACTAGCCTTTTAAGGTGATACTTCAGTTTAGGTCTGAGTGTGTTTTTAGATGACTTTTTTAGCCTTTTTTTTTTTTTTTTGTAAAGACAAATATTTACCAAATTACTTTGTGACCTGTGAAGTAACATCATTGTAGTTGTCAGGTGACCTGCTTATAGTACTTTATTACTGCCAAGCAGTATAAGTTAAATTCATATTTCTTTCTGTGCCCCCGTACCCCCATCATGCTATACCTCCTTAATGTGCATATTTTGCCTTATGTATATCACTTCACTCTTAACATTGTCAGAAATCACTGCATTTTTTTTTATGTATTCAGGAAAAATGTGCACTTTCTGTCTTGAGCTGTATGCAGATTCTGCAGGTACTGTTTGCATGTATTCATGTGAAGTCTGACAGACCAATTGTGCACTACTACTGACCTCGCTGCATTAACACCAACCTTTTCTCAGAATCATCTCCGGCCACGGCCTCCAGTGTTTAAAATCACGCCACTGAAAACGAGAATGTTTACACAAATCATGCCAGTCAGATGACCTACCTTTCTGACTGAAAATTGTAAAGATAATTTTGCTTTTCTTTAATCTCTGGGAGAAAGAAGTGTTGAAACTAAATACTGCTGAAATGCCTTCGTGTTAGCTCACATTTTTTTTCCAACCTGTGTTGTTTTTTTTAAAAAGACCGGGGAGCTCTACTGAATGTGAAGCATATTTATACTTTCTTTGTTTGCCTTACAACTTAAAAGTGAATATTGCGTTCAGTGTTTTTAATACTTCGGTGTCTGTATCCCTTTGAAGGAACGCTGGAGTGAGAGTCAAAACAAAACAAATAACAAAAAAAAATATATATATATATAGGTATTATATTACATGTTGTAAAACTCTGTTTATGTTATTGAAATTATTCTACTTAAAAAAAATCCTTCAGGACAATTATCATGTAACATTCAACACAAATGTAATAAATTCAGTCATTTTCCTATGTGGTGTCCTATTTCATTTTCGTCACCCTCCCCACTCAAAGAAATATTTTTATACTCAAAGGGGGTCGAGGATTGTATTCATGTGAGAAATTAGCCACTGAAAAAGTTAGAATAAATACAAGCACTCTTAAAGAACCTTTATTGCTCATTGTTTAAATTATAATATCACTGTAGATTAGTACAAAAACTGTGCAGTTACATAGTTGTACACAATCCATTTCACATATCCTAAAACAGGAAGTGTGACATGTTCCTCACTTTATCTTCTTTAGAAAATAGAAAACGCTGGTATGTAGTGATTTTGATAAAGTCAGTCCTCTAAACGCAAAAAAACCCATAAAAACTACATAAACCTATAACAGCCGATGTTCTGACACAGTAAATAAATCACATCAACACAACACAGAACAAAGAAAACAAAAGTAGAATAACTGAAAGTAATGGTCAAATTAACAAAGTAGGACTGTTTTTTTAACAGAATGAGATTTTGGAGCACTGAAGCCATAAGCAGATCCCTTTACAACTAATAATGACACCGGGGGGGGGGGGGTGTGTGTGTGTGTGTGTGTGTGTGTGGGGGGGGTGGTGTCTCTTGAGTAAAGTATAGAATCCATTACACATGCAGTTATAAGACAACACACTAAAATGGCAAAATATAACACCTATAAATATCCGGAGACAAGCACTCAAAGAGGATACAGCACAGTTAATGGTTGTCTTCAACAGCAAATTCATTTTAGACTTCACTCTAAGTGCTCTTCCAGGTTTGCTTCGTGGCTGTCTGGCTACACAACAGATTGAACTCTGAGGCCTTGGATTCTTTACAGAAACCTCATTCAGGTGTTTTGGGGGAAACTTATCAGGCCAAATAATGGTTCATTCTTAACTGAAAGGTACTGAGTGGCTGTATCCACTGCATCATGCTGATACTCGAGTAGAAAGGGCAGTCTAAGGCTGCACACCTCCACCAAAGCTTTCATCCAGATAATTTTTTTTTTTAAACCAAATGAGTTTGAAAGGTCAGTGATTTTTATGTTGGCCCCAGTTTTATATATCAAGTAAAGGGGAACGGGTCACAAAACCTTGGTGGAGGTAACTACTCAATAAGTCTTTGCACATTGGAAGGGTGAAGTGGTTCAAATTGAATATGGTAGTTTGTATGTATGTATGTATGTATTTATTTTACCAGCATTTATATAATCAAGTTAACTGAATGAGGAGTAATATCAATAACATCATACTACTACTTACTTAATCAGAGAACAAGGCTCAGAAAAGGCTCTGATGTGTTAAGAGAGTGCTGATCAATCCAAGCTGCACAGTTCAAAATCACCCTATTGACAGGCTTTATCTGTGTAGATTTCAGCTTTAGATCAGAAGAAAAGTGATGCCAGCAAAAGGCAAAACAGGAAAATCAGTTTTCCTGTGAGGTTACAGACTATTTTATTATTGGAAATGTCTAACTGTCCTATATGTTGCTGGGTATTCCTGAGCAGCTACAGCTCCCCTCCAGAGGATTCTTGTGCTTCTGCATCTTTCTTGGTTTTCCAGTGACTCAAAATTTGGCTCAATTTACAGGAGGTTCTGTATAAGCTGTAGAACCAAAAAAATATTTTATATAGTTTAAAATTCACAATATTTTGGTTTCTGTAGACAAATAGAATTATTCATGGGTAAATTACAAAAAAAACAAAACAAACAAAAATTATTGATAGAACTTCCATTTGCTGTCATAATTCCCCTCTTACAGGCTTGGTTATCTCCTCTCCTATGCTCTGGTGTCACCTTTAAAATGTGCAGCCTTTCATTTTTTTGAGTAACTTTTCCAATTTGTCCCTGTAGGCAGAAAAATCAAATAATCACTTCAAGTTTATGTTCAGTGAATCCCCCTTATATAAAAAAAATAAAAAAATAGGTAGGCTTCAGTACAGAAGTGTACGTACTCTATTCTCTATCTGTAAGCACTAAGGCTTGGAGGATATCCGAAAGGGAGACGATTCCCTTCACCACCTCGTGCTCATCCACTACCACCAGCCTGTGCACCTGCAGGGAACACAAGAACATCGTTGGTGTTACACTTATCTCAGCAAGGTACCATTTTTACATAAGGAACGTGGAGAGAAACTGGTGTAAGACAAACTGTACACAGACAGCAGCTTTGATAGCAGAAGTAACAAAGAGTTGTTTTTTTTTAATATGATTTCAAATTATGTTTTGAAACAATTATGACAAGAGGTGTGCACACAAATACCACACAAAAAGGCCCCGGCATGGATTCAAATGCAGGATGTTCTTGCTGTGAGGCAAACGGGGGTGTGCTATTATTTATTATGGTGCTGATTTTTTTTAATGTATACTTAGTTCTTTAACTGAGTAGTTTGGAATAAATCACAAATTTAACAATACCTATTTTGTCCATCTACATGGCCTTGCTGCAAACCCTCGGTTTATCCTCTTTTTGAAACAATGTAGTAATATGCTAATTAGACATGTGGTAATACTGATTATAATCCTAATCCTCATTCATCTCATAGTGAGCCTTGATACAGCCTCTGAATTTCTCCTCTGCCTGAAACAAACAGCTTTAGCATCTTTCCCTTTAAGGCCACCCTCTCTTTGAGAGAATACTTTTACCTAAACTGACCTCAATATTTTAAACTTTTATATTATATAGATGGAAAGAGAACATAATGAAAGGCATAATAAGTCCCCTTTTAATGAATATTTAATTTTTCCTACAGCTGCAGTGACAAAACACTGAAAGTTAAAGCTCAAAATCTGCTACTCAGATTATGCATGATAAGGAGCTTAAATAGTGGATGATTGACACATGCAGTAGATAATGTGAACAAATAATGTGTACATCCTCTTCTCACCTCAGCCTCCACCAGTCTGTTGATAATGGCCTCGAGGGTGTCATGCCTGTTGCATGTCAGCACTCCTTCAAAGTACTGTGAGCGATGCTGCAAGGCTTTGGTCACCGTCACATCCAGGTTGTTGTACGTCTTCTCTGCTGCTAGATTCTGTAAAAAGACATGCTCTTATATGATGCTTCTAATGCATTGTTCATGATTTACTGTCATCATAAAAGTGCATTTATGGTGTCACAGACAGCACAATGTGCCCTGTCAGATGGTGGTGAGACACCTAAACAGCATGCAGTGAGTGCTTATAACTTACTATAACATCAAATTTTGAGTAAATGTCCACCACTCGACCTGCGAGACAGACACAGCACAATGGAGCATAAAATTCAAGATTTCTGAGATGGTTAATGGAAAACCAACAGGGGCATCATTTCAGTCAGTCCTCATACCTTTGTCATCAACAACAGGGAGCGCTGACACTCTCTGCTCAACAAAAATACCCAGAGCTGTGTAGAGCGGTGTGTCTGCACGGACCACTGCTATGTTCTTGAAAGTCCCGATATTCAGTTCTTCTAAAGTTTGCCTCAAGAACGAGGGTTTTGGCATCTCTGCTATCTGAAAACATAACAAGCATTTTAGATAACTGAATAAAAACTGTGGGTGTTTTAGTTAAGGAAATGAGATATTCCCAGACTACTTAACTGCAGACTCTTCTCTATTCAAAACAAAAATGAAGATGGCAGATGATTTAAAGTACTTAATGCAGCTGCAGTGTGGTGAGGAGGTGAGGAGCCCCGGGGGACTTACAAAAAGCTTCAAGAACTTGAGAATCCTCTTGTGTGTGAGAATATAGAGCGTGTTCCCCGTCAGCGGGTCAATTACAGGCAATCTGTGAATCTTGTTCTTCAGCAGAGATGACACAGCATCGTACAAACTGTAACACAGAAAGTTAGTTAAAGTTATTTAGTCTGCTAAATGAGACAGAAAACGACTGAATAAAATATTATGAAGAGACACATTGATGAGCAACTTTATTAGTTACACCTGTTCAGCTGCTCATTAATGCAATTATCTAGTCAGCCAATCACATGGCAGCAGCTCAATGCATGTAGACAGATTTTACTCTGAACACTGCATGTTTGTTAGCATTTCAGAAACTGGTTATCTAATGGGATTTTCCTGCACAGACATATCTAGGGTTTTTTAATAATTAAAAAAAAAACAAAAAAAAAAACACAACACTAAAAAGGTGAAAAATGCCTCGGTGATGCCAGAGGTCAGAGGAGAATGGCCAGACTGCCTCAAGCTGATAGGAAGGTAAGAGTAACTCAAACAAACACTTTCTGCATACCAACCAAAGTATGCAGAAGAAAATCCCTGAACACACAACACACTGAAGCTTAAAGCAGAAAACACTGAAAACATCTGGAGCATCGAGAGATGAAAAATATAACAAAGATCGTCCATGACTGCCGAACAGCTAGAATCCAATATCAGACAAGAATGAGACAACATTCCTCTTCTAAAAGTCCAGCAGCTTGTCTCCTCTGTTTCCAAACTGTTGTGAAAATGAGAGGCAATGATGCAACAATGGTGTTATATAGCCCTTTAAACCGCCAATCATGTGTTTTATTGTGAATCTCAGCCCATCACCACTTGCCCTATTTTTTGTTGTTGTCGGTTTTTTGGGGGGTGAAGGGGGGTGGAGGGGTTACTTTATTTTTTAGTTATTTGATTTGTATGCGAGTGTTGTGTTTATATGATTATTTGTGCAAAATGTGAATACAAAGAAGAAAAGACACACTTTTTCAAAAAAAAAAAAAAAAAAAAAAAAAAGGACGCTACACATAGCTAAATATGGCCATGTCCCAACATTTGAGATGCGTTGTTGACATCGAATTCAAAATTATTGTGGGTGGGTTTGCCATGTTTGGCAAACACGCATTTCATTCGTTTTTATTTAGATTTCAACACAGGATCCCAAGGTTTGGGGGAATCGAGGTTGTATACTCTAGCCTTTCCTTCTCAATAGTATATCTATGCAAAGTGATTCTGGTCAACAAACTAACATCCAAAGGGACTTTTCAGAGTTTAATATTATAGTGCAAATAAGCATTCACAAACTTAAAATAGCACATTCTGTTACTTACCTTGCATTAGGAGATATGCTAACCAGGGGCTTGAAAGAGTCTTGAAGATACACCTCTATTGGAAATAAGAAAAGACAAATATGAATTTTCCCTTTAAGATATTACAAGTACATTATGTTACATATTAATAAAGGATTTTCACCTCTCCAGGTTTCAATTTTGTGCTCTTCCAACTCATATATCTGAACCTGAAAATTTACAATAAGTGAATGGAGGGATCAAGTAATGCAGAAACGAAGAGAAAGTGCATGTTTGACCAAAAATAAGGTAAAATATACATAACTAAAACAACCGTGGATGGAGTTTAAGTTTGAGATTTAATTGGTTACATCTATTCAGTGTCTACATCTTACCAATGGAGATTTGTAATAGCGATGAAGAATGTTAATGAAGTCTGTGATGGTTAGCATACCTGCAGAGCAGAAACAGGAGTCCATTATTATTCAACTTCTTTTTTTCTTTTTTTTTACTTTTAGTGCAACAGAGCCAAATGAAAGTTACTCTTACCAACGAAACACTGCTTCTTGCTATCCCATAAAGGCGCAGCTCGCACCCCGTTAGAAACAAGAGCAAAAAAGGCCTTTTTCACCTGAGGATGAATTGCACAACAGATTAAAGCTATACTAGATCATGAAAAATATATGTATTTAATTTAGGGCTTTTGTTTTACCTGAAGTGATGTATCAAACACAACTAATTTGGAGCTGGTGGGCACAAGGTCATAACAACGATGGGACTTCATAAACCTGGTGTACACATTGTGTTCTGGATCTACAGGAATGAGAATCAGCTGTCACTATTTTCTAAAAATAACTTTCCCAGCATGACAGACTGTGTTGCAAGCCCCTTACCTTCAATGACTGGGTCCTTCTTGCTCTCAAGATCATCAATAGTTACTGGAATCTGAAAGATAACGTTTATATCACCAAATGAAGTAATATTTTTTGGTTGCGTTCTATTATATCACACCAATATTGCTCTGACGCTACAACACTTTATTTTATACATTTTAATATTTACAATTTTTGGGGCACAAAAGAGATACATCCATACAAAGCATTTCTAGAAATAACCTGATATTTCTAGAAGTGGTTATTTCTAGAAAAATGGTTGTGTTTATGTAAAGTTTCACAACCTGATATATTGGGTAAGATGTGGGAATGTCTGTTTTTGACATGCACGACAAAGTCAGATCTGAAGTTTATTGTTTGTTTTAAAGAAGTTTATCGTAGCTGATGTCGGAAAAAAGTTTAAAGACCGTAAGAAGTACAGCCCAATGAGTCCTCTGATAAACATGTATTCACTGGAAGTGTCGCTGACAGGTCAGCTGTTTCCAGAGGAGTCATGAAAACCACGAAAATGTGAACAGTTTCATTGTTTATGACTTGACTCTGAGACGTGGGTAACTGTACTTTAACACCGAGCCATAGACTGCACTTAAGCAGCTGGCTAAACATCAAACAGTATAACTTTGCAGTCAAATAAGATCCTCTGTAATTAGTGAGATAATTTTGTGATTTCTAGGTGTCCAAAAAGACTCGGTTACACTGACAAGTAACGAAACTTTGGAAAATAAATAAATAAATAAATACTATAACAGAAAGGTTAGCGGAGTATTACCTAGCCTGTCAGTCAGTTGACATTACTGAGCCTGTCGAGGTGACTTTCTATTTACGCTAAGGCTCTTAAGCTGCGTCATTATGTCGCGTATTGTTACATTTGACTGGTAATTGTGACAGGTACCGGGACTGATAATTATATCCGTTTTCCTGACAACTGACTAAGCGCAATAATAAGCGGGTTGGCCCCAACGACCACTCCACCAAGAATTTGCTCGCTAGCTAGCTTGTACCGTTAGCATGCTTCAAAAAGTCGGGTAAGTTCATTTGGTTTAAACGTGAGAAAGCTGGGTGGAAAACCTCTCTGTATATGCAAGCTACTAACTTACACACTCCATGTTCCATTCGCTGATTCGCTTCTCTGTAGCCGGTTTCGTGTGCAGCTCTCCAAACCTCGAAGGTCTTCCGCTAACTAACTAACAACGATCAGCATGAATGGTTGTGTTGTCTCTGCCGTAATTGCCGTAATATTGCCGCACTCCAGGGATGTCATTTTAGCTCTGAAGCAGGTAGCGCTCAGGAGTAAAGAATTTGTAGTTTGTTTTATTATTGTGTAAATAAAAAAGCGTTTAGGAGTCCTATGGAATATTACTTTTAAGGAAAACTGAAAAATTCCCCAACTATTTAGAGTTACTCTGTTGTCTTGGAACTCTTGCATTCAGATGCTACGTAAAGTTTGGTTGAACAAAAAAAAGTTAACGCTTAAGAAAATCTTCTCTAGTGCTTTTTGGCTCAGACAACTTCAAAAAAATAAAAAAAGGTTTTGGTTGATAAGGTATATTCAGGTATATACAGTAATATGTGGGACTCAGCCACTATTGAGCAGGATGAAGATGGGAAATTGGGGACATTGGTAAATATTGAAAAAACTGGCTGAGAAAATATGTGAGTCTTCTCAGTTTCAGTTTCAGAGCAGAATAATTAGAAGCAGCATAACCTCTAACATATAACAATAATACTATATAATAAAAGAAGAAAGTAGACTATACACGTCACAAGCATCTCTCTCTCACACACACACACACGTACAGGATGGGCCATTTATATGGATACACTGTAATAAAACGGGAATGGTTGGTGATATTAAAGTCCTGTTTGTGGCACATTAGTATATGTGAGGGGGCAAACTCCTCAAGATGGGTGGTGACCATGGTGGCCATTTAGAAGTCGGCCATCTTGGATACAACTTTTGTTTTTTTTTCAATAGGAAGAGGGCCATGTGACACATCAGACTTATTGGTAATGTCACAAGAAAAACAATGGTGTGCTTGGTTTCATCCAGTATCCGTAGTTTCAGGTGCTGTACATCTCGTATCTTCACACTATAGACAATTGCCTTCAGATGACCCCAAAGATAAAAGTCTAAGGGGGTCAGATCGGGAGACCTTGGGGGCCATTCAACTGGCCCACGACGACCAATCCACTTTCCAGGAAACTGTTCATCTAGGAATGCTCGGACCTGGCACCCATAATGTGGTGGTGCGCCATCTTCTGGAAAAACTCAGGGAACGTGCCAGCTTCAGTGCACAAAGAGGGAAACACATCATCATGTAGCAATTTCAAATATCCAGTGGCCTTGAGGTTTCCATTGATGAAGAATGGACCCACTATTGTTGTACCCCATATACCAAACCATCACTTTTGTTGTTCCAACAGTCTTGGAGGGATCCATCCAATGTGGGTTAGTGTCAGACCAATAGCGGTGGTTTTGTTTGTTAACTTCACCGTTCACATAAAAGTTTGCCTCATCACTGAACAAAATCTTCTGCATGAACTGAGGGTCCTGTTCCAATTTTTTGTTTTGCCCATTCTGCAAATTCTGTGTGCCGATCTGGGTCATCCTTGTTGAGATGCTGCAGCAGCTGGAGTTTGTAAGGGTGCCATTTGTGAGTAGCTAATATCCGCCGAAGGATGTTCGACTAATGCCACTCTCCAGCGACATGCGACAAGTGCTACGCTGTGGGCTCTTGCTGAATGAAGCTAGGACAGCCACTGATGTTTCTTCATTAGTGACAGTTTTCTTGTGTCCACATTTTGGCAAATCAAACACGGAACCAGTTTCACGAAACTTAGCAAGCAGTTTGCTGACTGTAGCATGGGAGTTGAGTGGTTTCGTAGGGTGTCTTGCATTGAAATCTGCTGCAGTGACCCAGTTGTGTGTGTGTGTATATATATATATATATATATATATATATATATATATATATATATATATATATATATATATATATATATATATGCACAATTTTACACCTGATAACTGTTTTGCAGAGCAGTAGAAGCATCTCCCTTTATGAATATTATCAGAAATACCACCAGTATCTCTTTTATAAGGCAAAAACATTGTGACTTAATTGCAGTTTTTGGAAAAATACAATTTTGGTTTGACTCAAATATAATGCCAGTACTAACTACCAGTACCATTTATTTTCAAATAATATAAATATGGCTATTTTACAGGACACTGAAAACCCAAATCACACCTCTAAATTTCTAAAAAAAACAAAAGAAAAAAAAACCTTTACTACACCGAACTCAATATATTTCCTTACTCCTTCTCTTTGTATTTTCCACAGTGATTTATTTCTTCCTCATTAATAGCTGAACTTTTATCTGGTGAGACTTCTGCACTGTATCTGCATCATCTGTATCACATAAACAAAGAACTACACGCAACTTAAATCCCATAGCTTTATTATTATTTGTGATTTTTTTTGTAAAGAAAGTATGTCAATATGAATATTTAACATGATTTCAAAACTGAAAAAGAACCCCTTTTTATGCATTTAGTTTAAGTAGCTTTGGGAATCACTATAGAACAACAAAAAAACCCCAATTTGAATCATCTGCTAACAGCAAAAATTTTTCATCACATATATCACCAATATAATCAATATTCACAATATAAGAATGCTCTAATATATTGGTATCTGCATATAATTATCCTATTGACTGTCATTGGCCTGTTAAATAATACTAGATGGACTGATGTCAGCAGTTATAGTTTCTCTATTGAGTAACATCAAATTTGAATGGGTAGAGTACTCAAATCTTGTAGTAAAGGGCAATAAAACTTAAAATTAAAAAATAAAATAAAATTCTTGTACAAAAAGCAGATTTAATAAAACTAATTTCACAAGCTAAGTTCCAAAAAGGAACGGGGGGGGGGGCAAAGTCATCAGGCACATCAGATGAGTAACAGATTTATTTATATACAAAACTGTTTACAGCAAGATTTCTGAATCAACATTGACCCATAGGAAAATATTGGTGTTCAGGTGTACGACACCTACACCCAAGGTGTCAAGTTAACAGAAGGGGGGAAAAATACTTTTAAGAGCACCTTGAGTCATGAAAGGAAGCAGATGAGGGAGTTTGAACAACAGTAAGGCACAAGACACAGCATCACCAGCTTCTGTTCAACCATCGTCATCAATTTGCAGCTATTCATTCAGCACAGCACTTGATAAAAAGTTACAATTAACCACTAAAGGTACAACATCGGGATTATGGGGAGAAGCTCCACAGTTTGTCACATATTCATAAGGCTACAGATTCTATGAGGAAAAACAAAAAACACATCATCATTAAGGACCTCAAGTATCTGACTGCAACCATGCAAGTCCACAGTTTGAATTCAGTGGACTGCATACCATACTGACTTGGCTTTATCGAACCCACAGGAACCATCAAATCAAAACCACCAGATCAAAAAAGATAATAATAAATTCTAAGCTAACTCAGGCATTTTGCCACTTAACCTTACACAATGTTAAAAAGTATTTAAAAAAAACCCCTCAATGTTCATAATTAACAATGCACATATATGCATAAACTCTACTTAGGATATTTAAGAGAGCAAAACTGCATCACTCAAGAGATAACCAATGATACCAAAAACCAATTTCTAAGATTAAATTTTTATTTTTATTTTTTTTTAAAAAGGCCATAAGTGGTAAATAGCAAAGATCTACTCAAATCTATCCTAAATCTCTCTGAGTGCTGTCCATAACATCTTTATTACAGTTAATCAGAAATTAAAATGTAGAAACAATGACAGTCTGTTTATCAGAACCTAAGATGTGAGTTGTCAAATATTTGAATATATAACAGACTTCTCTTGTCATAAAGACACAGCCCCACAGTTCATTAGTGAAAGGTACCTGAAGATGAGGAGACAAAGTTATTACAGTGAGGACCGTGAAACCACAGTGGGATATCTAATGTACAATGTCAGTATAGGCTATCCAAGGAAACCCACCATTTGTAAGAAACAATGACACTTTAACACCACATTTAAAGCAATGTGAACTGCGACTCTGCATCGATGCCAAAAAAGACCAGCTGAAGTAATACACCAGTCCTCGGAAAGACCATTAACCAGCCATCACTGGAGAGTAATAAGGCATATGCCAGTGATTTCTCAAAGATTAGGGGGGGAAATGATGCAATCAACATGAAGCAACAAATCTGAATGTCTAATTTTTTTCCGAGGATTTTGTTCAACTCAAAAAAATAAAAATAAAAAAAAATAAATCAAGATTATGCCCAGACGTAGCTTACATTTCAATATTGGAAGGTGGTGTTCATCGAAGATGCTGCTTTGTTTAAAACAGAGTTTAATCCTTGTTTTAGAAACTTCTGTCTCAGTTTATCAACTGTCTGAGCAGTTGCTTTGCTATGTAAATTAATCTAACATCACAATGAAGCAGAAAAGTTCCACCGCTGTGTCTTGGTGTCGGTGAGGTCACGATTGGCAAGCTGGTGAAGTTGTGCCTCCTGTCTTCAGTAAGTTAGCTTACTGATGTGTTGGATACACTTTCACATCACAATGCACTTCTTCTCCTCTGGGGGAGCATTGCCATCAGCTTTCTCCATCTCCAAAATGATCCGCTTGAAAACCTCCACAGCAGTCTGCATCGCAAGAATTTTGCCATTAGAGTGTTAATGTTCTCAGAAATTAATGTGGACTCGCTAGCATTCAGAGTTAGCATTCAATAAGATATTTCTCACTACCTCGTTTTCCTTGGCTGAGGACTCCATGAATGCAGCACCCCAGGAATCAGCAAGTTTTTTTCCCTCCTCTGGCTTGATAACCCTGAAAGGAAAAAAAAAAAAACAAGCAAAAAAACAAACAAACAAAAATAAATACATAAATATTAGAATATTAAAAACAAAAAGGTGCCATTGGTACAGTTACCATTCTACTAAGATATATTTTTACACTTTCCGAAATCTGGATTACCTTTCCATATGGAGATCTTTTTTGTTCCCTACAAGAACAGTTGGGACCCTAAAAAGACAAAAGCCTGATTGTATTAAACATAACTTAAAGAGAAAAAAAAAAAGAAAAGAAAAGAAAAGGGAACAAAAAGACAACATAGAAAATATTGAAATTTAAAGAACCAGCTAAACTTACTGAATCTTCCCAACCATGTCTAGCAGTTTATCATGTAGAACCTGCACAACTTCAAAACTGAACAGAAAGATATTTCAGCATGTGAGACACTGATCAGACAGTAGATTTAACATACATCTTATGTATCTATCTAATTTATCACGATAAACATTTTGTACAAAAAAAACCTAAAAAAAAAACAAAAAAAAACTACAGCCTGGAAAATTATAATAAAGTGGATTTGATTGAAAAACACTTTATGACAGTAAGAAAAAAGAGAATATAACATGACTGCAAAAAATAAGGGTAAAAAAAAAGACTACACTTGTGTTTTCTGATTAGTGTATTATCAGCTTCCCTCGGAGGCTATATCTGAAAATATGTCAAATCACAGTGTTGGTATGATTTTCTAGAAACATAAAGCATGGCAGTTGTAGTACAAAGAGTCTGGAAACCTGTGCTAGTGTATCCAAAATTAGTCCCAATCATCAACTCACCTCTTCATGGAAGTCACTGAATAGACAAGGACATAGCCATGGATGTCCATTGAGTGGGATTGTGGAAAAATTGAGTACTCATCCTACAGACAAGGGCAAATAAGACATCTGAGCACATGTTATGACATGGGCAAATTATCGACTGAAAACAAATGCTCGGCGTTAGTTTACATATTAACATAAACTACTTACTTGTCCAGCTGTATCAACTAGCTGAAGATTGAAGTCTTGACCATTCACACTGACCATTTTGTTAAAGGCTTTGTTAAAGGAAAGAAAGGTGAACTAGTTTTACAATTCGCTATATGCAATCAAACAGGAAAAAATGTCTTTGTTGTAACACTGTACCAAAAAAGAAAAAACTAATGGCAAACTTACTGTTTTCAATGGTGGGGTCATAGGAATCGACAAACTGCCCTTCCACAAACTGTATTGTAAGGGATGACTTTCCTGAGCGTTAAAAAATAAAATAAAAACATAAACAAACATTATGCAGTTAGTTACAATTATTCTGAGACATGATTTAAACATCTTGTGCTTGTTGTTGATTTCTTGATCGTTTAAGCCTTTATACTGTAGATAAGTAATTTTAACGCACTACAAATCCTACAAATTCTGTAACCTGGTCAGGAATTTAAGATGTATTGCCACAGATGTATTGCCACAGTAAATGTTTCACATAGTTATTTTAATGTCCAATTATAGTCCCCCTGTGGTATCTAGATAAGCTAACATGTTTTAAAAGTTAGGTAATGAAAGCAAAGGATGGCTGGCAAAAAGTGGAGGACTGTTCTTCTGATAGGCAACTGCCTCGAGTGCCAGTGTCCTGCAGGTTTTAGATATCACCCTTTGTCAACGTACCTGAATCAAATGATTAGTTTATTACCAGGCCTCTGGAGAACTTCAGCACATGTTGGGGAGGTAATTTAGCCATTTGAATCAGCTGTGTTGGATCAAGAACACATCTAAAACCTGCAGGACACCAGCACTTGAGACCTTGAGTTGCCTACCCCTGTAGACGTATCTGCTATACAACCATAAAATGCTGACATGTAGCATTCCTATGGGGTTATGTTCTGTTACAGCTATAAACGTTTTATGAGTATATACAAATTTTATGTAGGCATGTAAATGAATTTAGAATTATAATTTATCTAAGTAATGATGTGATAAAAGTTTTCACAGTGACAAAAAAACCCTGATATTTCTCTGTAAAACACCTGCACATATTATAGTACAGTTTCTGAATCAGAACTGTAGATTATTTAATTATGGACATACAGAAAGAGAAACGTTTTTAAGTGCTATTTCAAAAGAACACAGTTTTAAAGGAAGTACTGTACAAAGTCTTAAATCTTAAAGATACTAACAATTAAGTTAAATTACATGTATATTTCTTTAAATACCAGAATTTTTACTTTTTAAAAAAAATTTCTAATTAGGTAATTAGGTTTAGTTTTCAGTTAGTGGGTTTGTTCATTTCAGTTTGGTTTTTATTATTTTAGTTTCATTTTTAGTTTCTGTGACAAATACTGATATTTCTCTGTAAAACACATGCACCTATTACTATACCGATGCTGATTCAAAACTGTAGTTGATTTATTTGTAGACTTTTAGAAAGAAACTCTCAAGAGTTTTGTTTTGTTTTTTAAAACAACAGATTTTAAAAGGACATACTTTACACTCTCCTTTTTAATACAGACGCCGACACTTGTGTAAACAAAAAGTCACTAGGCCAGAACAACAAATTATGGCGCTTCATTGGTCACACAATGAGGTTTCATAATTTAAACTAATTTAAATAATACAATAAGAGGTTTATTCTTGTTGCAGATTGAGTTTCTTAAAATCTGGACGTTATGATTGACCTGCTAAGCTAGAAGTTTGGAGCACACATTACTTGGCACTCCACCAGGGTATCCCCGGCTAAGTTTATTTTCACCGGTCACCTTTCACCTAGAAACGTGTGGATACAACTGTACAGCAACACTGGTTGACTTGAAGGTGCTTTAGTAGTTAATGTAGAAGAGAAAAAAAGAGCCCTGAGAAACAAAGGTAAGCTAGCGTTACTGTTGTACTTCGGATACGCTCACAAGGAAAACAAAGCCAGGACGTTAGCCTGTTACCCAAGCTAGCTGTGCAAGAGCTCGAACCTGTACTCACCTACAGACCGGTAACCTATAACGGCGATCTTTCTGTATTTCGGTTGAGGCATTGTAGTGAAAAACGGTGTTGAGTAGGTCTTTGAAAAATGTAGTACACCACCTATATTTACTATCTAAGCAAACTTTTATCGCCACATTCGTCTCGCGTCACGTGACAACAACAAACTTTTTCGAGCCGCCGCTCGAGTTCTCCGCTGGGCCTCAAACTGGAACTGCAGAGTTTAGCTACCGTAAATACAGCTTATAGTCGTATAAAACTAAGCCCCTGCCTTCATCCAGTACATCATCGATTCTGGTGGGTATTCTGAAAGGATGTAACTGTCGTTCCAACCCAAAGTGGAAACGGGGAGGGGGGGAGGAAAAAAAAAAGCTGGTTCAACGCGGTCGCTGCTATCTGCAAGTCAAACTGACGGAAACTGTCATTGTGTAAGCACACCGTCGTAAAATCAGCCCACACGTCAGAGCGGCACGGGCCGTTTGCACAGCAGAGGTCACTCTTTGTACGTCCCAGCGTGTGCGTGACCACCATACTTACTTTTTTTTAGACTTTTCCAGACCGACCTTCAATGCACAGTACTCGGAGAAATGTCAGATAAAGCAGTGTTGATTTTCCAAGTTTCAGTGCAGACATGATTTTTTTAGACTTAGGGGGCATTCTACAATTGGGGGACAATTTACTTAAAAAATAATAATAAGCAATAAATCAAAGGTAAACGTTTTATGATATATATTATTTGTTGTGTGCTATGCAATTTTAAAGATATTGTGTGGAGAGAGATTTGTAAGTAATTTTGGACCCACTGAAGTCTAAAAGAAATTACTGTATCTCTGGCAAATACATACTCAGGACTGTTTAATAATATTTCATATGTTTTTAATAAATGTTTGTAATGTTTGTTTTATATGTATAGTACCAGAGTTGCATATCTGTGCTAGTTTTAGCGTTTTCTTGGAAAAAGATGTCAGCTGCAGAATGTGATGTAGTGTGAAAGTCGAGAATGAATTTGGGTAACATGTTAAAATGACACTCAGAAAAGATTAAGGAAAAATAAAAAATATGCCAAAGAGGACTGACTTTTGGTCTAGCCATGGTATTAGCACATGTCAACTCCTTTTTGTCATGTTGCTTACTTTTTTGTCTCTTCCTTTTCCAGGCCAAGTAGGTTTCAGGAAGTTGATTGCACACACGCTGTGGGAAACAATTTGCAGAATATAATTGTTGTTCTTTAAAATATGTTGATGTTGAATAAATGGTTTAAAAAATATAAGGGACATATATGGATGAACAGAAATTGTGGATTTATATCTTATTTTAACTGTTATATTTGACATGGTTACCAAGAAGCTGGGATGAGAGAGGAGGAGTTATAGGTTTGGACTATTTAATTAGTTTTTAGGGAGGTTTTTTTTTTTAACTTTTTTTTTAATTATTATTCTTAATTCAGTTTAGTTTCAGTTAGTTTCATAGCAGGTTTGACCATTTGAGTTTTTGTTGTTTGAAAATGTTCAGATTTTTTATTTATTTATTTAGTTAGTCAGTTTCAGTCTTTGTAAGTATTGTTTGGAGGGCATATGTGAGACGCACGATTTAGGAAAACTAGTATAACGTTCAGTCTTGTAGAAATCCAAGGTCTCAATAAACACATCCACCAAAGTGTCATCATAAGGAAGATTGTTTCCACCACTAATTAATTTTTTTTCCTGTAAGTTGATCAGGCTATCTAACGTGAAAATTGGAGATAATAACTTGACATTTTTCACTTGCTTCTTTTTGTTGTCATTTTTCTTCAGTGGCAGAAACAAGCCTTAATATCACCACACATGTTGTAATAACAAATTTTACCAAACCAACAAATACTAAAACAACATTTCCTCTAAATGTTTTATTTCCTTTTGGTTTTTTCACAAAATAATTTCAGTTATTTTTAGTTTTTTAAATCTTTTTAAAATGCATTTCATCAGCTTATAATGTATTTATTCAAAATATGAATCTCAAAGATAACCGCTAAAGGATATCATTTTAATACACTGGAAAAAACCACACAATTTACCTTTTGTAAACACAGTAGAGTATGTGGCAGGAAGAGAAAAGTACCCAGCTCTGATCCACAGCAGTAGTGGGAAAAGTATTATGATTCCTTGCTGAGTACAATTATCTGTATATTGATGCAAAACACTTTTAAAAACAGTCTGATGGGAAGAGGAATCACTCATTGCTGGATCAGTGACTAAAACCTTTGCCCAGGTCTTTAAAACCTGTATGAGCACCACCGGGAAAATGTGCAAAAAAATTAGTGCTAGTGCCAGCTGCCACAAACATATATACTAAAACTGAAATAAAAAGAAACGTGTATTTAATTATTTATTTAGGCTGGGTTAAACAATGCCGCAGCGGAATACATTTATTTGAGTGACTTGTTTATATGTTCAGCTGAAGTCATAATCATGTTTAAAAAAAAACGTATTCTCTAACAGTGAAGATGCATACCTCACCATTTAGTTATTTCGTTTAAGACAAGACATACTGGGAATTGATCAGGAGCTGTAAAGAAATCTCTCTCCAGAAGAATGCAGTCCTAGGAACAGAAAGCATACTGCATAGAACCCACAGGCTTGGGATCTTAGCATCTGTTGTGTGTTAACACAATGCCATAATCTTCCCAGGAGTGGATGTGCTAGCAAATTCACGCCAAGGTCAAACCATGCAGTGCTCAGAAAAAATGCCAAAAAAAACCCAAGACTCACATCTTGGACTCCATATTCCTCAGTTAGCATGTAAATGATAAAGTTCATGACAGTACAATTAGAAAATGACTGAACAAGTATGACTTGTTTTTAAAGGGTTGCCATGAGAAACAATCTTCTCTCTTAAAAGAATATAGCAGCACAGCTAAGGTTTGCAAGGTTACTTTTGAAGAAACCATTAACAAAGAAATCTTGGGCTATTTGTAACTAAAAGTGGTTGTGTTGCTTTATGAGCCGGGTGATGGTTGTGCAGTTAACCAGAGCTCTGGGAAACGGGTAGCTGTTGCTGCGTTGGAGATGTAACCCGGAAATTATTTGAAGCTGGAGGTAAACCCTGCCAGGAAATGCTGCTGTCATAATCAAACAGATGAAAATACGGAATAAGCTCACTGAAACGGCCCTTACAGGGAAAGGTAATTTAGTAGTTACTGGACAGCTGGGCAGCTTTAAAACTACTGCTTCTGTGGTGTTGTTTTATACAAGTCATCTTTAAAGCTGCTAGGGGAGCAGGCCAACAGCTAGCGGGCAAGCTGTAGCATTGTGGCTGGCTGTGGGTGCCATAGCAACCGTTTAGGAAACACTGGCAGTAGTGGCTAGCTCGTTAGGCTAGCGTTGGTTTGTTATGCTAGCGTTAAACACGACGCCGAGGAGTGTCCAAGTCAGCCCTAGTTAATTATTGTCACAAGTCAGCGCTATCTACTCGCATCGCCGCGCATGTTACTTAATTCCAACTTTGCTCCGTGCTTTCTAGCAAGCTGTCGGTGATGGCACACCGCCGTAACGTTAAAGTGTTAAGTTTAGCTAACTTGGCCAACGGTAATTTCCATCACATGCAGTAGGCTAACGTTAGCCGCCAAGGCCGTAAACTTAGGTTACCTCAACGCCACCGTTATGTAAACGTTTGCACCGTTTTTTGTCGTTTATTGTCTCAATTTCCGATTTAATCTTTCTCATGTTAGATTAGCGCAACTTTAAGTCACTTTAGCAGCGTTGTCATCGCTCACCTCAATTGTTAGGGAGTCTTATCTGGGGTTGGTAAGGTTAGGTATGATGCTGAGATTAGCTGCTAGTTAATTATTTTTTTTGATTGATCTTATTGATAGCAACAGACACGGATTTGATTTGATTTTTTTAAATTGTTGTTGTTATAAATGAATGGCCGTTCTTGCGCCGCAACAACAAATTAACGATATTACGTCTTAGTTAGAAAATTAAATGTAAGCGTTTATTTAGTTTTTTATCCCTTTGTTAATTGAAAGGGGTGTAGTCTAACGTGCTGTTTACAATCTAAGCCACACCACAATTACTTGATTTCAGAAAATGTCACGTTCCGACCTCAACCTGCAATAATTCATGTTTAAAGAATTAAGCGATTGTAGACAAATGGTTAGGTTTGTGTGCGTGAAAGAGAATTTATGTTTGTCACAAATGTCATTTCAGTATTCAGTCTGAACTAGTATGGATGTTGATGACTGCAATGGACGGTCTTACATATCAGGTGCAGCTCTGATTTATTTAGTCACCCATATATACTTACCTTCTAAATTAGGCATGTTTTTTTTTTAAATGATATATCTTATTTTGGTTCTTTTCTTGGCAGCAGGTAGTGGAGACTCTTCATTGGAAAGAGAGTTTTCTGGAGCTCTTGGAGGTCCAACAGTGAGCACCCCAAACAGCAAGGAAAACTCTCCCAGTCGCTCCCTCAGTGGTCAGTGAGAACTTATAGCATCTTCATTAGTTCCATCTATATGAAGCTTTTTATTCTCTCAGTGTGATTGTCAAATTTTTATTTTCTAATCTAGATAAATATTTTTATAATCTTCTTCTCATAATCAGATTATGTTTATACATTAATAATATGAATTTTAAATTAACTTACTGGAGCAGCACTATTCACCCTACAGTGCTGGGGAAAGTATTTTACAGCATTGTGAACTACATCCCATGATTTCCCACTTACATGTTTAAGATCACCGAACAAAATTTAAATATAGTCCAAGCAAATACATTATATAACATATATAACTGCAATCAAGCATTTGTGATAACTAGCAGTGATTCTTTCACATTGCTGTGGAGGAATTTTGGCTCACACATCTTTGGAGAATTGTTTTCAAAATGTTTTGAAAACACTGTTGGGTTTTCAAACATAAATGACCTGTTTAAGCTCATGCCAAAGCATCTCAATCTGATTTAAGTCCGGATACTGACTAGGCCACTCCAAAATCTTTTTTTATTTTATTTTATTTTTTTTAATTTTTAGCCAGTCTGAAGTAGGCTTGCTGGTGTGTTTCCAATTATTGTTTTGCTGTATAACACAAATGCGCTTGTACTTCTGTAGCCAACTCCATTAAAGTGGAGTTGTATAGTGATGAAGACCCAGGTCGGAGTACTGAAGATGAGCGAGGAGAGCGGGTGGAGGAAGGAGGTCCAGAGCAAGGTTCTGAGGCTGTCACAAGCTATAGAGAGCTCACCAATTCTGAAACTATGCCAAGTGGAGCCACCAGACTGCCAAATGGAAAGCTCAAGTGTGACATCTGTGGAATGATCTGCATTGGGCCTAATGTGCTTATGGTGCACAAACGCAGCCACACAGGTGATCAGTCAGTTGAGTTTGGATAAATATAGAGATGGTATCTTTGCTTGTTATTAATGAAACTAGGTCAGATGAGGGGGGGGGACGACATCTTGGAATTTTATAGAAAATCAGCATTGTATACAATTGATGTACTATATTGACTTAAAAAAAACCCTTTGAGGTATAGTTGCAACTAACTCAAATTTTTTGAAATATAAATTATGCTTAAGAGGTTGAGTTACCAAGTTTAAGTTTTCTACAGGTGAGCGACCATTTCAGTGTAATCAGTGTGGCGCGTCCTTCACTCAAAAGGGAAACCTACTCCGCCACATCAAGCTGCACTCAGGGGAGAAGCCCTTTAAATGTCCCTTCTGCAGCTATGCCTGTCGAAGACGGGATGCACTTACCGGCCATCTTCGCACTCATGCAGGTAGGACAGATTCAAGCCCGGTAGGTGTTTGTGTGTTGTTTGCTTCAGTTTTGTTTTTTCCATTGTAGTGTACAATAACAGTGAAAATGCTGTATTTCCACTTGTTTTACCAGTGTCTTCTCCAACTGTTGGGAAGCCGTATAAGTGCAGCTATTGTGGCCGTAGTTACAAGCAGCAAAGCACTCTGGAGGAGCACCGTGAGCGCTGTCATAGCTATTTACAGAGTCTGGATTTCCAGCAGCCAACCAGTGCACCAAATTCAGGTATGTGTTCATAGATATAACTTGAACAGTATGGTGTTAAAGAAATACCAGCCTCCTAAAGGGAGTGTAGTAGCATCTAATGTAGACATGTAGTTTGCCAGCTTAGCAAGTTAACGCTTAGAACCCACTTTATCCAAACCGGAATTTAGGCAAACACAAATAGAAAATCCTAAAATAAAAGTAATAATAGTTTGTTTATACTCTGTACAGGAGAGGAAATGAGAGAGCTAGAGTTTATACCAGATCCTCTACTGCAGCCATCCTCAGACAAGATGGCATTTATCGATCGGCTCGCCAACAGCATCACCAAACGCAAGAGATCCACGCCACAAAAATTTGTAGGTGAGCATTTGGTCTCAGTGTGGACGGTTTCAGGAAACTCAGAAAGCAATAATCATTACTTGAATTGGAATACAGCATGAAGTAAGACAGAAATCTTTTGTTGTGCTTATATTACCAGCCACTATAATTTTAGATATCCAATTAGCACACAGTATTTATTTGGTTAGGAAAGGTCTGAAAGCTGCTCTCAGTATAGCAATCTAACTGAAAAAAGAAACACACAAAGAAAAAAACTAAGTTTTGAGCATCTTGTAAAATTAGGAAAATAACCAGCATCATCGTAAAATAGAGAATGTATCCAAAATGCTGACTGTCATTGTACTGTATTATAAAGTCATATCTTTCTGTGTTGCAGGGCAGAAGCACATACGCCTCAACCTTGCAGATACACCTTACAAGCTCACTGCTAGTTTGGATAAAGATGGAGACATGCACCCAGTGGACCTTGATGCCCCACACTTTACTGGTCTGGGAGGAGAATATGTAGGTGTTGCAGGTACTGGAAGAGGAGGGGTATCAGACACACTCAGATCCTTGCACCTTCCCACCAGTCACTCTTCAAGTTTATCAGAACTCAGGCCGATTCACAGCTTCAGTCATGCTCCTGTTCCCCTTGGGCCAAGGTTAGATTGCACAGGGGCAGGAGCTGGCCTGGGAGCTGTGGGTGTTGGGAGCAGGGAGGCAGCAGAGGGTCACGAAGACCTGCCTCCGGGTCGAAATCACGCCCCTTCTCCTAGCAATGGCTGCCAGGATTCTACGGACACAGAAAGCATGGCAGATGAGCCTTACAACAGCTGTGCTCCGACTCCGACTTTGTACAGTAACAACGGCCATCACCTCCTCCACTCTAACAACCATAACCCAGCACCTCCACCCATCGCACACCACAGGAGTCGGGGCAGACACAGCCCCAGTCATGCCAAAGACCGGGAGATGAAAAGAGAGGATGGAGGCCATTCTGCTCTCCCTCCTCCCACACATGCTCCAACACCGAGCTCACCTACGGCACCCTCTTCTACCTCCAAGGAGACTTTTCGGGTTGTAGACGGGGAGGGGCGAGCTGTACGCTCTTTCCGCTGCGAGCACTGCCGCGTGCTTTTCCTGGACCATGTTATGTTTACAATCCACATGGGTTGCCATGGTTTTCGGCAGCCTTTTGAGTGCAACATCTGTGGCCATCGCAGCCAGGATCGCTATGAATTTTCTTCGCACATTGTCCGTGGAGAGCACATCTTTGACTGAGAATAAAAGGACAGCCTGCTGCCCTTAGTTTTTTTTAAATTTTTTTATTTTACACTGAGAATGGGAACTGGTTGAGTTTGGTCTGCACAAAAGCGAAAGGCATCTGTGATGATGTGAAACTGATGTTCCTAACGACACCGACACAGTTGGCATTAGTGGAAAGCTCGTGTATATGTTTAAAGAATTAGAGTAGTAGTTGCTTTCTGTCCACTTTTAACAAGAAATCTATATTAAATTATTAAAGTAGATGAAGAGCCAACACTTTTTCATCCACAGATGTGCCTTGCTCTAAAATTCTGAATTTTAGCTCTGCTGCACACATTATTGTAGACAAATCTGACTTTTGTTGCTGAAATCTTTCACCCCTTGCACAATTTAGCAGAGATGAAAGAAAATGCTAAATATAAACTTTGTAGGCTTGCAATCCCTACAGAATTTTTTTGACACCTTCTAAAAGCACTTTTTCCAATTAAGTGATTCTCAAACAGACTTTAGGTTCGGCCAGGTTTTTTCCTAGCCCGGGGTTGATTCTGTACAAGTTTTATAATGCAAAGTAAAGTGCAGACCAAACTTAAAAACCAAGTCCAAGTCATGTAGACTTTAATGTTTGAGGGTTTGTCATTGGAATAGAAATGCACTTTGGTTTCAGTGTGAATGGAGTGAACAGAGTGTGTGTGTGTGTGTGTGTGTGTGTGTGTGTGTCTGAGAGAAAGGAAAGCTGCAAGATTGTGTGTGATTGTTTTTGAAAGTAAATTTAAAACGTAAAATGGAAAATGAAGGCCTTTATTCCTGTGAGTGAATGCCGTGTTGGAAGTGTATGAATTGTTTTCCTTTTCTATAACTGCTTTTGTTGCACTGATACCTGCCAGAATACAATGACTATATTAAACTATTTTATAGAATACATTAATGACCTGCACATTTCTCTGAAAATGTGAGGGAAAAACAGGTGGAATGTTTTTCTCACTAGGAACAGGATTCGAGCATCACTGCCACAACTTGAGAGATTACCGAAGGAGGTTAAGGTGTTCGTTTTCTCCCCGTACAAAAACTCCCTCATACGGCAAACCAACAATAATAATCAACAAATCTGCTTATGCTGTATTTAAACATGATTTTGGTGTTGCGTCATTGTCCCGTGCCTTTCTACACGTTTCTGACCAGACTGAAGGATGTGAGATATAAAATCATTTCTGTCTTGTAGTTGACTGTAGCTTTTTAATCTATCTAACAGAAGTCTGGCTCCCCCCACCACCCCCAACAGTTTTATCAGCAAAGATCAATTCTGATGCCTGAGTAATGTTGATGATGATGAAATGTGCATGGCTTTTGAAACATGCTGCTATGACATGGGTGTGCAGTAAATCAGTAGCACTTCACTACCGTCCTCATGGGTTAGAAACAAAGACTTTTATTTACATTTTTTTCCTGTTAGGACATTTTAAACCAGTCGCTTGAGTTACAATAGAACAAAATGGGAGTCTTTCATATCGCTTGGGAGATATATATATATATATATATATATATATATATATATATATATATATATATATATATATATATATATATATATATATATATATATATATATATATATATATATATATATATATATATATAAATAAATAAAACAAGGGGGGAAAAAAATATCCTGTCTTGGTCATTTGTGTGGAAATGAAATGTGAAGAGAAATGTGTCAGCTTTTGGTTCTATTTATTTTCATGTTAAAACAGCAGAGATGGTTGTTGTAATCTCTGTGAGTAATTAGTTTAACACAAGCACAATACGTTTACTGTTGAGAAGGATGCTTTGAATTCTAAATTGAAGACTTGTGCACAAAAATTAAAACTTAATTGATGTTGACTGTAGCTAGGGTTTCTTTTCACATCCTCAACAACAACAAAGATCAATCTGGGACATGGTGACAGATTTACCAAAGATACACAGATATTTGCAGAGAAGACTGGAAAAACAGTGACTCTAGTCAAATTCATCAAGTAACTTGATCCCATTAGTTTTTTTTTTTAAGTTCAGACAGTGTCTTATTGAGTAAAGTTTCCCTTGTAGTTATAACTGGTATTTCCTATTTTCATAATAGATGCCCAAGAAATATTACTTCCTGTAGAACCTTCACAGTCAGATCTAAGCATATTTTGGGTCATGTCAGTGTTTGAGAATACTGAACTTTATCTTGACTTATATTTAAACAGCTTTCTGGATGTTTTGTTCTACAAAGAGAAATAAAACAGTAATCATTTTTAAACTGTTTTTAAGATCAGCAGTACCGTGGTTCTCTATAAGCACCAAATAATTTCCCCAATGCTGAGCCAAAGAACCACTGTTTCCTACTGTTAAGCACTTTTCCCTACTACAGTGGCAAAAAAATGAAAACATAAAGTAAATAATATTTGTACATAAAGTATAAGTTACAAGAAAACCTCAAGGTGTTCTTGTTCTTTTAATAACGCTGTTATTAAAGCCTTGATATATTCAAATTTTTTTCTCTTTGCAGAAGATCTTTGAAAATACATGACATAATGTTCAGCTTGTTTCATTTGATGGTGGATTAATTGTTACAAGTGGATCTACATTTGTTTGGTTATTGTTTCAGTCCTTTATTGTCAAAGTGCAGTAAGGTGATCTGGTTGCCACTCTAGTAACACAACCTAAACACATTTTAAATTTTTGTTTCTCATCAGGTTACGGTACTTTAATATTCTAATCATCTTGCCTTAATTTGTGAGCAGACTGTTAAATTAAGTTGGGACTGACGTTAGTTTGCAAATCAGAATCTGAAAGTTTCTTGGGAGTCTAAAAATCTACAAAACATTTGCAGTAACACCAAAGCTAGCAGTGTCACTTCATATCATCTTACACTGTGTATATTCTCATTTAGGCCCACGTGACTTTTCTCCAGTTGGTGTGACGTGCGTGAATTGGGTTGTTGCTGCTGTGCCTTCCGCTGGAGGTCTTAAATGTGTTTTATGTCTAAACGGTTCAAATTTATTTTCAGTGTGAAACTTTATGCTGTGTTAGTGCAAGAGGCTCCATGTTTTGAGTATACCTCAACCCACCACTCAGTGACCCTGCCCAAAACTAGTCTTTTTTTTTTTTTTTTTTTTTTACCAACAATCCATTAAATACTAATTCATCAAAAGGACTTGGGTAATGCTACTTAGGAGCCAAAGAAAAATACTGAAATAACTTAATATTTGATGTATCCAGTTTTGTTGACCTTCAGTGAAATATTGTACAAAAACATTCAAAGTAAAAAGGTTTTACTCTATTCAATGGTTCAGTTCTTTGACAGAATTTGGATATTTAATTAACAAGTTCTGCATTATTAGTGGAGCAAATTCACCATTAATTCATGTGTGCTACAATGGTAATGTGCTTTTAAACCTGATGCATGTGGTACCAATGCTGTTTGCTCCTCAGCTTACACCCAGCCACCTTTGTTTTAATCTTAAAGACAACCAAATAAACAGTCTACTCCAGTTTTAGCCTATACTTACAAAAATAAACTCCAGCTTTGTGGTATTCCGTGTTTTTAAACTTTCCTTGTTGCACTTTGTTCTTTTCAGTTTTTCTAACCTGCATTTCCCTGCTCTCCAAGTGGTCTGATATTGCTTTAAGTAACCGCAGAGCGTTTTTAAATGTATCATATGTAATTTTGCATTTGCATAATTTGATCTTAAGCTACTGTTAGTTTTGTACTGTAAAAAAAGTTATTCCAAATAAAATATTTGAGCAGTTTGTCTTTCCTATGAGTAAACATCGTTCAATTAATGAGCTTCACACGTTCATGTTTTTGTGAAGATTTCTCCATTTATTTGTCAGGTTTACAGCATTTTCAATTTCTGCTTTACACGGGCTTCGGAGGAGCTCTTGGTGCACCAGCCTGTAAAAGAGAAACATTCTTAGATTAAACAGGTGTAACCACGGATGGAACTTTGCCCAAGTTATACTTTTGTGTTCCTGTTATTAGTAATGAGATTATCTACCTAATTAAGGTGCTATACAAAAATAATTCTAAACACTTAATGGAGCTACACAACAGGAGGTAAGAACTGTGTTTAAATAGTACTTACAGCAGGCCTAAACCTGGGTGGTGGGGTGCGGTCTTTCCTGGCCTCACAGGAGCGGTTCCTCACCACCTTGCTGTGGATGGCACAGCTGACACAGTAGTGCAGCTTCACATAGAGCTTGGGCAGAATATATGCTGCAGAGTGGACAAAGGTACAGATGAGTCAAATCATCGGGATGAAAAGGGGGTTTTATGAAATTAAATACAATACAATACACTCACAGTCGAAGACGCTGGCCTCTGAGATGTCTCTCACGGCTGCCGCCTCCACGATATTCCTGATCACAAACTTCTTGATGGCCTTGTCCTTGGGGACACAACGGGCACAGTTGGTGCAGCGAATGGGCTGCACATGCCCACGGCCCTTCTTAGCACGACCGTTGTTCCTCCTCTTCTTGGTCTGCCAAAATACATTAAGGGTTACCAATGACAAAGTAAACCTGAGTAAAATGTTAAAACAGAACTACATTAGGCAGTCTCAAAAATTCAGCTGTGTTAAGGTGGAAACAATTAACAATCACAAGAATATATCTGCTTTCCCCTTGAAATCCCACATCAGCACTGGTTTCAAAACCTTTTCACCACCACCCAGCCACACCAGTTATTAACACTGGCCACAAAGCAGTCGCTTCAAACTGACGGTCTAGTTTACTATAACGTCTCAACGTTAGTGGGAATCAGAATACTTTATTGATCCCTGGGGGAAATTATTTTTTTGTTACAGTGCTCCATTATAAACCAAGGGAATTATAAACCATCAGTTTAAGGGAACCCCTTAAACTGATGCACGTGCAATCTAGTTCCACATACACGTATGAACTAATGCCATCAATCACGAGACATTTAATCATTATTGAGTTTTGTACAATCATCTATCACTCTTACACGGTATGACTGACTCAAGTCACGGTTGAGGCTTACTGAAAAACACATTTTTAACCATGAACTGTTATATTTTATCGGTTGCTTTGTCAATCGCTGTGATGTGTCTTTTCTTTTTAGCCGCATCTCTTAGCTATGTTACAGCCCAAACCTGCACCGTCGTTATCCTTTGCTAGCACACGGAACACATGCACAAAATGGCTAGCGTGCTAACGGCTAGCATTAGGCCCAAACTCATTTTTAATCGTCCAGGATGAGAGTTAATATCAATTCTCAGTTTTGTGACTTACACGTGGGATTAAAATACCCAAAGAAATGTAATTATGTGCCACTAGTCGACTAAAACATAGGTTTATTCTGTTTTCACGATTCGGCCATCAGTGAAACACACTCACCATGTTGCACGGGAAGCTGGAAAGAGGACCGGAAGAGGTTGCACCGTGAGAAGTAGTGCGGATGCTCCGCCCTCTAAATGTTACGAACAAAACGACGAAGTCCATTGATGTCTTGCTTTACTTTTCAATATTTGCAAAAGAAATGTGGCTATTGTGCACTAGGCTGAAACAAAAGCAAAAATATTGATTTTTTTTTATGGGAAATAACAAAAACAACAACATTAAATTCGCGGAGGGATATCAAAACGCGCTTAAAACTCCACGCGTCTCCCGAGTGAGCGGAGTTAACAGTTAAGGCAATGCTGGAACGGCAAAGGCGGTGTCATCGGCCTAACCGGTTATTAAAACAAGCTCACCTGCGACTAAAGCCCGTTAAAAACTGGATTTGTCTAGCTAAACAACAGGTTCTAATTGTTATTGAAATGAGAGTCAAATAAATTAATCACATTATCTCTCTATATATATACATATGTATGAATATATAAAACTTGGGGTTCACAGCAAAATGGCCTTTAAGTTCACTATATAAATATCAGTATGGATAATAACACCAGTACCTGAAGATATTTTCTTAATCTGACAGCAGAATTGTATTAAATTACTATATTACATCATCATTATTATTATATTGTATTGTATTATTATACTGGCACACTCTTTCTTTTCCAGGAAACAGTGTTTAACTAGACCAAAATTGGCTGTGTAGTTGCAATAAAGCTACAAGACATTATGAGTCACTGTGCTTAAAGGACAGTGTAGTGCTCAAAAGAAAAGCAGGTGAAATGCTGATAATACCACATTAGAATAATTTTTCATGACTGTATTCTGATTAAGGTCCACATGACTCTTTTTACAACTTGATCTTGGGGTTTCATGCGAGTTATCTTCAAAAAGGAAAAATGGTCCAATTTATTTATGGACTTATTAGGTGATGATCAGTACCGCAGAGAATATCTCTTAGTGGCACACCACAATTTGGCTTTTAATTAATGTGTCTTTAAACATAAGCCTATTCAGTGGACATCTTTCAAAGCTTCCTGTCCTTTCTCTGTACACGAATGAGCAGGTCCTTACAAAAGAGAGTCTTTAAAATATTTTCAAACAAAAGGCCCAAATAAAAAAAGGTGGTTTAAACTCGCTGTTGTTACATGAGGATGTGAAGCAGGTGCTTCTAAACAGTCCCTTTATGCTTCTTCTGGTGAAATAACTTTTAACAAATGAGGGGTTTTTTTGTAATAAATAAACATCTAAAAGTCTGCTGTTCCATTGGTTTACAGCTTACCAGTTGCCCAAATTAGTATTGCTATAAAGTAAATGTGATCTTTCTTTTCAGTGACTGAACTGTAGGAAATTTATCAGGATTATGACAGCCAACTCCCTGGATGATGATATGATGTGTGTCTGGACACATCCCACTAGATACTAATATTTGACCTGTGAGTCTTTGCTGTTGAACTTCAAAATTAAAATACCTTTCTTATTAATCCTACCCACACACTCCACTTTTCTATGTCACTGTATTTGCTGTTCTCTGCTCTCTCAATTGCTCCCAAGATGATTTCCACCTGTCAGATCAATGCAGGACAGTGCTTCTGTATGTATGTTTGAAGCTGGCATGCTGCATGGACTAAATATACATTTGATTTGAGATCTGAATACAGTGTGAGCCTAACCTCCTAGAAAGAGCCTGTTCAGATACAAGCACTGTCAGTTTCAGGTTCTTCACCTGCAATTTTCTGTTTGTCCTGAGAGGACACTTAGCACATAACAGCCTTTAAAGTCTTGGCATACTACCAATGGACAAGGACCTACTCTAAATCCATCTCATCTCAATTCAACACAAACATAAAGAACAAGTTCAATTAAAAAAACATTTATTTAAATAGTTCAGTGATTTGTCCTTATTTCTTCTTGATCTTCTTATCCTTGGCCTTCTTTTTGCTAGCCTTCTGGGCACTGGCCTTTTTGTAGAGGTAAAGTCCCACCAAGCCCAGCAGAGTGGGCACCAGGGCCAAACACACCAGGGGGAACACATCGTTGACCATCCTCTGCCACTGCGTCTGCTGCGAGAGTGAAATCACCTCCACCTCGAACTCCAGAGCAGCATTACCTAGGACAGATCCATATCACAGTCACTATTCTGCAAAAAGCTCTTAAAGGTTATATCTATTGTTTATGATTATATGTTACATGAGTCAGAAAATAAAGGGGAAAAACATATAAAAGTTAACTGGAGAAACAAAAACAATGTAATGAAATGCTTCCACGCAACGCAGTGCCTCTCTGCATATATTTTCAGAAATTAACTCGGAAGAATCAAATCAGGACACATCAGAAGATATCGTTTCCCCCATGTAGCAGAAAGGCTTAGACAGGGGGGTGCAGCTCATCCTGAGGGCATGATCAGACTCTCTCAGGCAAGGCAAGTTTATTTGTATAGCACAATTCAACAACAAGGTGATTCAAAGTGCTTTACAGAGACATTAAAAAACAAAAACAAATAAAAAGCATGATTTAAAATAGATTTTTTTTTAAAAACAGTCAGTAAAATCAGAACAGTAGATAAAATCAGTAGTTAAAATGTAAGTTTTGAAATTTAAGCTTAAACGTGTGGATTTGGTGTTTTATTCAAATGCAGCTGAGAACAGGTGAGTCTTCAACCTGGATTTAAATAAACTGACTGTTTCAGCTGATCTGAGGCTTTCTGGGAGTTTGTTCCAGATATAAGGAGCATAAAAGCTGAATGCAGCTTCTCCGTGTCTGGTTCTGACTCTGGGAACTGATAAAAAACCGGATCCAGATGACCTGAGGGATCTGGAAGGTTCATACTGGGTCAGGAGGTCACTGATGTATTTTGGTCCTAAACCATTCAGAGCTTTATAGACCAGCATCAGAACTTTAAAGTCTATCCTCTGACGGACAGGCAGCCAGTGTAAAGACCTCAGAGCTGGACTGATGTGGTCCATTTTTTTGGTCTTAGTGAGGACTCGAGCAGCAGAGTTCTAAATGAGCTGTAGTTGTCTGACTGATTTTTTTTTAGGTAGACCTGTAAAGATGCTGTTACAGTAATCAAGCCTACTAAAGATGAATGCATGCACTAGTTTTTCCAGGTCCTGTTGAGACATCAGATCTTTTATCCTTGATATATTCTTGAGGTGATAGTAAGCTGAAAGAAAAGCCACGAGTGATCGCCTTTATCTTATGGTAAAACACTTCTACTGATGATGAAGGCCTTCAGTTACTAAACCTCACTGAAACAGACCACTGATGGTCAGTTCATGAGTGACCTTAGAACTGAAGAAGCTTCTCGGATGAGAGGTGAAACGTCTTCAAGTAACTTAAAGAAGTCCAGATGCTTTTCTTTGCAAGCTCCTTTGACTTCATGAGTTATGGCATTCACAAATTTAGCTGCCCAACAGTGTGACGACTATACCCCATCAGCCTATTATGGCTGATGGGTAATAAAAGTACATCTTAGAAACCTGGTATTCAGATGTGTGGTGGAACAGCAGCTTACTAAGATGCCTCCTATACTTTTTTTCCTTTAATTTGTCAAGTGTTTATCTACATATATTTTACTGGACAAATGATCTCTTTTTATGGTGTTTTGATGATGGTGCCAGAGAGTGTGGGCACGTCGCTGCAGAAATGTGATTCCTGTAAATCATGAATTCTTTAACCAAACTTTGTATGACCTGTCATCTTGTCGTCATAACTATGTATAAACTTTTAAATACGGGTCGGTATATATTTAATGTTTAAATACTGTATTTTGTATTTATATTTCTGTCAGAAGTTTTTGCATCACGTGAGGGAGTATTGTCTTCATTTTGTTATGCTTGCATAATTATAATAAAGACTCTTGAATCTCCGTCATGGAAACAGTTGCTTTTGCTGTTTTTGTCGTTCATCTGTCATCCACTCAGCATTTTTTTTAACAGATCACCTAAAGCTGTAGTCCTGGAACAGACTTCGCTGGATTTGACACCCATAGGGTTTTCCAAATTTGCCTTTATATTATATATACATATGGAAATATGATATTGATTTTATATTTGTCACGCTGCCATGTGCTGTAGGATATTTCTAGTCTAGTACCTGGAATTGTTGGAGGGTAACCTTTCTTTCCATATGCGAGGTGAGAGGGAATAGTGGCTTTGATTTTCTGCCTGAATGAGAGAACAGAAACATACAGGAAGCATTCCTCAGATTCACTTCAAAACTATCCACTTTGGTATTTCTGATTTGTGACGGCATGCATCGTGAATTAACTGGTTTGCTATTCACTTACCCTTCACAGATGCCAATCAAGCTTTGCTCCAGACCTGATATGAAATTTGTACAGAGACATTCGATCAGTATAAAAAGCACGCCCACCACTAATTATGTAATATAAGCTAATCACTCTGACAGAGCTGCTCTTAAGGATTGTCATTCGATAACTTACCAGCGATGACTGTCCTCTTCCCCAGCTCGACAACAAGAGGATCCCGGGATAGAGATGTGTCAATCACCTTTCCATCCATCAGTTTACCCTGAAAACATTCAACAGGAAGAGTGAGGTGGTGCCGAGAATTTTTAAAAAATGCTGAGAGATTTCAGTGGGTGCATATTTTACAGAGGCAGGTTTGAGCTTAAAGAAGCGTGAAACACTGTCTTTTTAACCACAAAACACATTTATTGCTTTAAAGATAAATACAAGAAGTCATTCAATATATATATATATATATATATATATATATATATATATATATATATATATATATATATATATATATACATACATATATACATACATATGTATGTATGTATGTATGTATGTATGTATGTATGTATGTATATATATATATATATATATATATATATATATATATATATATATATATATATATATATATATATATACACGAATATACGAACGAACATCCAAGAATACATTGGGAAGATGGCCCCAACTGACCGAGTGCTCAGTGAATACCTCAGGCAGCAGAAACCCAAGAAAGAGGAGGGAGACGAGGAACCATCATGGAAGGACAGGCCCCTGCACGGTATGTACCACCGGCAGATAGAGGAGGTGGCTGATATCCAGAAATCCTACCAGTGGCTGGACAAAGCTGGACTGAAAGACAGCACAGAGGCACTAATCATGGCAGCACAAGAACAAGCTCTGAGCACAAGATCCATAGAGGCTGGGGTCTATCACACCAGGCAAGACCCCAGGTGCAGGCTGTGTAAAGATGCCCCAGAGACAATCCAGCACATAACAGCAGGGTGCAAAATGCCAGCAGGCAAGGCATACATGGAACGCCATAACCAAGTGGCCGGCATAGTGTACAGGAACATCTGTGCTGAGTATAACCTGGAAGTCCCGAGGTCAAAATGGGAGATGCCCCCAAGGGTGGTGGAGAATGACCGAGCTAAGATCCTGTGGGACTTCCAGATACAGACGGACAAAATGGTGGTGGCTAACCAACCGGACATAGTGGTGGTAGACAAACAGAAGAAGACGGCCGTAGTGATCGATGTAGCAGTTCCGAATGACAGCAATATCAGGAAGAAGGAACACGAGAAGCTGGAGAAATACCAAGGGCTCAGAGAAGAGCTCGAGAGGATGTGGAGGGTGAAGGTAACGGTGGTCCCCGTGGTAATCGGAGCACTAGGTGCGGTGACTCCCAAGCTAGGCGAGTGGCTCCAGCAGATCCCGGGAACAACATCGGAGATCTCTGTCCAGAAGAGCGCAGTCCTGGGAACAGCTAAGATACTGCGCAGGACCCTCAAGCTCCCAGGCCTCTGGTAGAGGACCCGAGCTTGAAGGATAAACCGCCCGCAGGGGCGTGCTGGGTGTTTTATATATATATATATATATATGTATATATATGTGTGTGTGTGTGTGTGTGTGTGTGTGTGTGTGTGTGTGTGTGTGTGTGTGTGTGTGTGTGTGTGTGTGTGTGTGTGTGTGTGTGTGTGTGTGTGTGAGAGAGTTATTGATGCAATAAGAAGACAGACTCACTTGGTGAGTTTCTCAGATGTGGATTAAGTCTATGCCAACCCTGAAAAGATTAGTAATTAACTTCTCTATTGCAAAAAGTTCTTCGTCTAGGACTCGTCTTAATCCATGTCTGGGAAAATAAGCCACAGTGCTTACACCTTAAAGGAAGGTCCTGACAGTTTTGTAATTCACTGTCTTGCTAAGAGTTAGATGAAAAGACTGATTGCCAGGCATGTCTGTGGTTGGATTACCTTGGCACTAAGACGGGAACCAGGCAGTGGCGTGTCTAGAAAATTTTTGTTGGGGGGGCCAGGTAGGGGCACAGATTTGGAGAAGGGTGGCAGATTTAATTGGCAGATAATGTTTAAAAAAAAAAAAAATTCTACCAACCATTAACCATAATTCAATAATCCTATAAACCTAATAACCAAATGCACTTTTAACTCTTATTAGAATGAGATTTTAACCACTACGGTGCAAAGTTTTTAGATACTGCGTTGATAAAGTACAAGAGATACAATCAGTGCTTTGTCAGTGTTTACTCAGCATTCAAGGACAGCAATATTTGCATAGCATTTTTACTGACATGTAGTGCACATATGTTTTGGGCAAAAACATTTTTGAATATTAAAATACGAACATTTGTAACAAACAATTGACAAATTAGCCAATGCAAAACTTTCTCTGCCTGTTAAAAAAAGAAGATAATCTTCTCACAAACTGGTGTTTGATTTTGAAACAGGAAAAAAGTGGAGAAACAACTGAAAAGACTAATATTTGAATAAAACCTGAAAGCAAGTAAATACTTTCTATGCTGCCTTATGGTAAACTTTGGTAATATTGATAAAGAACAGCACTGGCTGATGATGAAATACATTCAGCTGGCATGGTGACACTGCCAGTATAACCTGCAGGGCTGGACTGGGACAGAAAATCGGGCATTTTGACTACAGACCGACCCACCAGGTATTAAAGCCATAAAGCCTTTGAATGAAAACAAACGCTGTGGTGACAGTGATGTACAGTCTTGTTGGTATATGTATGATTTCTATACATTTTACGTCAGATAAAAACTTTGGTTGTAAGATTTAGATAATTATTTAATAAAAGCTAGATATTTTAAATGAGAATAAGAAAGAAAAGTATTTCTTTGTGCCCCCCTCTCCCTGTTAATGCCCTACCTGCCCCCCTGGCAACACTTTGCTAGACCCGCCCCTGCACAGTTACCAGCTGTCAGCTACATAAAAAAGGATCCTGGTGTTATTTGTCTCTCAGAAACAGTTCATAACTTCAACTCATTCATGTCACCTAAAAGGTAAACCTGTTTCTCCATCACCTGTTCAGCTCTGATGATTCAGTAAGGACATCTCCTGGTTTCATGTTTCCCTCTCACCACATATCCAAACTGACATCATGACCAGCAGCTTTACAGCTGTGGCTCCAGCAAACATCAGCTGATAATAGAAATTAATATTAAATACATTCTAACAACAGCTGATCAAGCTTAAACGTGCTGCTGTTGTTTAGCGCGACATCCGCTGGTTTCCTCTTTCTGGCGCAAAGTGGGCGATAAATAAACAAGAGAGAAAAGCTGATCAGCTGATCATTGATCAGTTTCATGATTGAAGTAGCAACAGGAGAGGCAGGGGGAGAGAATGAGAGAAGAAGCAGCTGTGCCGCATAACGACAGAATAAATCCAGCTTTGTGTCTTTTTCCATCCTAGCTGAAGTTCGGGACAAACTGCGTCTCAGCTCAATACGAAACGTGTAATATTTTCTCTGAATGAGGGACCATTCCATTTTTTTAAGGAGCCGTTGGCAACTCTACTAACTAACCTTATGAATAAAATAAAGTTCACTATCAGTAACATCATAGCACCCACCCACCTAAAAACTCCATCAAGCTGGCTAGAACGCAGTATGAGTTATTGCAACTGACGGTAAAAAGTCAGCACAACTAAAATAAACTCCACCTAAACTTGGTTTATATCTGACCCAGAGAGACTGCAGGTCATAACTTCTTACCTGAAGTTCAGTTCACCTGACACTCGGACTGGTGGCTGCTTCGTGTCTCTCCTCCTGCCTCCCCTTCCCTCATCCACCTGCTGGCCTCTGTGGAAGCCCCGCCATAGCCACCACCAAACAACGGAGTTATTTCTACACATCGACCTGCATCTGGCCAATCCACCACCTCTCATTGTTCATGCCGTTACAAAAAAAATAAAAAATAAGTCAAATAAGCCCGATGGCCAGTCCAGCGATGTTAACCTGCAACCAAATCTGCAGCTCCATACAGCAATGTTACGACTTAGATTACATCTTATAACTCATAACTCTTATGTTAGCTCCCCACAGCAGCAAACTGTCTGAAATATTCCACGGCTGCAATAATTCTTTAAGTGTTATTTTTTCCTTGGTATTCTAATTTCACCGAAGTTTACTAAACTCAACAAACTTAATATTACTTACCGTGACATTTATTCTGTCCTCATTTTCTTTCACCGAAAAATTGTTTCCTGCAGTGACGTCTTTCGCGCTTGGCTCTCCTACCTTTGCTAACGTGATGCACATAGCGCAGAAGGATGCTGCATTCACTTACAATCGGATATCTGAGCTTCACCGTGAAAACATAATCGGACATTTGATATTTGATTGAATTTTATTGTTTTGCCTTTGGGGTGGCACCTGGGGTGGCCAGTCTGGTTGGGGGGGTGGCCTGTGCCCCCCCAGGCCACCCCGCTGGACACGCCATTGGAACCAGGAGGGAGCTAACGGAACAAAATCTGCCTTCCAGCTTTCTACACATCCACAACACATCACTTACAGATGTTAGAAACAAATTTTGTTACTTGTGACAAAACAAACTAGCTCTTATTTCTGTTTTCAGCTAAGCAAAGCTACTGTAGCTCCAGTTGGTTATCTAATAAATATATAAAGCTTTTATGCAACTTTCTGCAAAAAAAAAATTCACCATATATCAGTTTTTATAATATAAATGTTGGTAAACGACCCTGCGACAGACTGGCGACCTGTCCAGGGTGTACCCCGCCTTTCGCCCTATGACAGCTGGGATAGGCTCCAGCGCCCCCCGCGACCCTGAAAAGGATAAGTGGAAGCGAATGGCTGGATGGATGGATGTTGGTAAACGAATGACCAAATATGAGTCAGATATGAGCAAAATATTTCCCTGCAGCAGATTCTTTGAACACACTTTCATTTAAGCAATCCTGTGCCATCTGTGTCACTTGAGTCCACAAAGAGCTAAATCATGAAGCGTTAATTAACAATTAAAAAGCACTCAGAGTCTAATTGAACCCTTAATGAATGTCTTTTTAACACCAGGTGAACTAGAGAGGTGCAAAAACAAAATGTAAGTTTAAAGATTCATAATAAATAAACATGTTTTTCATTTGCCTAAACTGAGTAACCAGGGTGTAACAGCGTAGCAAATGTTTTATTCTCTATTCAAACTGTCTAATTTCTTGTTGTATACAGTTTTATTTTTATGGGTATAACAGTGATGCTTACAGTTTTCTAGTTTTTTGTCTTTTTCGACATTTGTTGTGAGTTGTTGCCACCTTTGAAGCACAAGATTTTTTTTTGTATTTGTATTTTTTATTATCTGTTCATCCATTTCTTCCACTTATCTAATTCAAGATGGCAGGGAGGGCTGAACGCACCTTGGATAGGTTGGCAGTCTATCACAGAGCTAATACAGAGAGACAGATGACCATTCACATTCACACCGAGGGGCCAGTTTAAAGTCACCACTTGACCAACTGCTGCCGTAAGATGGACCCGTGTTGGAGGAGCAGAGGACAGTGATCTCAGAGATAGAAGTAATGGGATTTTGATAAACTGACACAAAGTCAAGACCATGTAAGGTTTATTGCAGCCATGTGTCCCACTGCGGATATTATGCATCAGCACTGGTAGCACTAATTAACACGTTTGCCTGTGGACTGTGGGAAGTTTGAGTACACAGAGAGAAAATGCAAATGCCACACACACTGGATGTGAACCCAGAATTCCCTGTGAGGCATCAGCAAACTAACTAATTTTTATATTAATTATTACTCCAGGTGAAAAAAAGAATTGCAGCAGTTAAATTTGGACTTCTGGGTTGTAATGGCAAAATTATGTACTTTAAAAAGCCAATTTTACATAGTTTTTAGCCACTTGAAATCTATATAATTAATCAGTAAGTTTCTATATTCAGGTTGAGTGGCAAAACTACGAGCTGTGGTCTTGGTACTGCTACTGCTGACGTGTTGCACCGCCCCATCGTTACACAGTAAAATCAGAGTGGATCTCCACATAAAACCACATTTAAAGCACACAGTGAAGCACTGGCTGACGATCAGAGCCGTTCAGTCGCGGCAAAGCCTTTGTTTTATTCACGTGTGTACGAAAATGCACAAACACAGCGCAGGTCCACATGGTTCACGCACACGGTGCCACATAGACAAGAACCGCGCACGCACTCAGCTTCTCTCCTCGCAAATCTCAGTGAAGCGATACACATCAGCAGCCGTGGACTCACCGTGTAGTGGATCTGCAGCGTGTCTCCCATTCTGGAAAGCATGGCGCAAGTTTCGGGTTTCACCTTTGGTCAGAAGAGTTAGCTGTTAATACTCATGCATCTTTGTGGCTGCAGTTGTGTTAGAGCTGCTGCTATTGCATTGTAATACTCACCAAGGTCTCCACCTGCAGCTCCTCGGGGGCGTCATCGTGGTCTACCTGCGCGAGTCCACAGGTGAAGACTGCGAGAAGGAGCAGAAAGACGCCCGTCCTCATTGTGAACTTCTGGGAAAGAGATGCCATCCGACAACAACAACTTCCGTGTAGGAGTCTTCTCCACTCATCAGCAGAGCGAAAGAGAGTGAGAGAGCCGTGCCCGTCGACCTCTGCGTCCAAAGTGGCTCAGCGCCAGGTAATGCTGATGTGTTGTAACACTGTAGCGATAAGCCCTAATAGCTGCTGGACGCCGTCCCAACACCTGGGTCCTCCAAAAGAGCCCGCCTCAAACATTCCGCATGCATCCCATCAGGCTGCCGTGGGTGTCAAGCGGAAACTCTGCAGAGGCGCTGGGGGGCGGTGCTGCGCAGCTTCTGCAGGCTCTCCTCCTTCACTGTGTGGCTGCTCCATGCTGGAGAAAGTCGGCGTGCTGAGGAGCAAACACCCCTCCGCTACAGACGCCACGTCTCCCTATGCCCTCCGGTTTAGACTGCAGGAAACGTAAAGGTGATGGGTAGTACCCAGCTTTAGTCCGGAAGTGATGTAAAATAATGTATCGTATTAGAAATATTCTAGAAAGTCTTTGTTTTGTTGTTTTTCTGAAGAACAGCATTATATTTGATTTCTCAACCAATGGTCAACTGATCATCAGGTTTCTTTTTTTCTAAGATGCCCCGCTCTTAAAGGTACAGTAAGTAATTTTTAGGTTATTTAATAGAAAAGCAATCAATGTTGTAGTCATAAACACACACTGATGTGTGTAATTACGTCTTCCAGCAAATTGAAATTACACATGGGAGCGGGAACTAGGTTGTGAAAGCCGCCATGTTGCTTTGCCATCTTGAATACAAGATGGACATCCATGTTCTGCTTAATGTTTTATATATGTGGCTAAAGACCGGCCATGTACTAGTTCATTCTGTTCATCTGGACGTAGCGTTTTTAGTGGGAGAAGAAGTGTTAGGTCATTCATCCAAGTGACTCCTTCAGTATCAGCTGACTGCACATTTCCCCAACCTTATAAACAATACATTTACATATTGAATGAAACTAGCAACACTAACGAACAATGGGCTGTGAAGTCAGTTTCTTGATCAATAATATCCATATTGTCATGACCATTGCATTGATCAGTGATCACTGACAAATGGCTATGAGTACCGTTCAAAAAGTTGGGGAATGTCTGCAATCACAACACTGTAAGATGGTGAAATATGTACCCTCAGGCCCCCTCGATTCAGAAATGGTCTTTCCCTTTTCACGTGGCCTCCTTGACTCCCCACTCAAACCAGCATTCCTCCCTGTCCAGGATGTGTACATCCTCATCATTGAGTGTCTACTGGCCTGTAGGTGTAAATAGACTGCGGAGTTTTGGCCTGACGAGTTAGCTCTTGTGTGTTGTGCCATCCGCTTAGCCAGAGGTTGTTTGGTTTCCCCCATGTATAAATCACGGCAACCCTCGTGGCACTTAACAGCTTACGCTACATTACTCTGTTTGTCCTGGGGGACCCGATCCTTGGGGTGGACCAGTTTTTGGCACAGCTTGTTTTGGGGTTTGAAAACCACAGAGATGCTGTGTTTAGAAAAAATGCGTCTCCACTGTTTCAATACTCCTGACACATTAGCGAAAACCCTGCCAGCAGCCTCATCCAGATGAACAGAGTCACCTTTGTAATTTAAAGATCATAAATTGATCTTTCAAGCTACATATAACCATTTAACATTTGTACATGTGTTTTTTCATAATCTCTTTTTTATTGTGTCTCCCCTCCCTCATCTCCACCACCTCTCCTCCTCAAGCCTCATTTCCTGAAAATATGTACGAACATGCTTGTGTAACGGAGCGGAAAGGCTGATTTTATTTCCAAGATGTTTTGTGTTTTTAAAAGGAAGGAGACCTTCCTAAAAACGGGCAGAGCAGTGGAGCCGCCAAGGGAAACACACAATTTAAACTGTAAGATTAAAAATATAATTTATTATATTTAAATAGTTAAAAATGTAAGATAAATTAAAACAACCTTGGCCAAGGGATAACACAATAAAAATCAATAAAACACAACATTAAAAGTCCAGTGGAATCCACCACAGCATAAAAGTCCCAGGGAGTTAAGAAATCCAGCGAAGTAAAAGGGAAACCCAGCGGAGTCCTCTCCTTCCTTTCCGCATTCGCGTCTTGATATGCTAGAGAAAGGGAGGAGCGGCAGTCACTATTCTTCTGGCAGTTTTTATTCAATAAAAGGGGATAAGTCAAAGACTTACCCCGGGTGGGCAGAGCTCTCAACTCCGCCCGCCGCTTCTTAAAAACTGCAAAGCCACACAGCCGTCCCGTGCCTTCCGCTGGTGCTGTCTCCGCTCTCCCCGCTGGTACTGTCACTCTCTGCACTGGTGCCCTCTGCGCTGGTGCCCTGTGCGCTGGTACTGTCCGTTCTTCCCGCGCTGGTGCCTCTGCGCGCTGGTCCTAACGCCCAGCTCCACCAGCCCCTTCGGCTTGCAGGCGCTGCCGCCTGGCACCACTTACTCCTGGCCGTCTCTCAAGCCTCTCGGTCGAACTGCTTCCTTTGGTCTGCCAGGCCCTCTTATTGGCCTCTCTGGGATCTCTCGCAGGTGTGAACAGTTTATTATCAGGTAGGGGCGGAGTCTTTCCAGGACAGGTGTTCAATTTAAATAAGATAAAAACATGCAATAAAACTCATACAAACAACCCCAATATACAATATTAAAATATTAAAACAGATAAAACATTGCAAAACATGCACAATAAAAAACTCTAAATAACTTGTCCCGTTTCACCCCGTGACATCCCCCCAAGCTGAAAGATTAGCAGTCCCTGCTAAGGCCCAGCTACCAATCATGAAGCTTTCTTGGAGTCCGGTTCCGTCTTCTACCCCCAAGCAAAAATATAAGCAAGTGCACCATTCAGTCCAAGGCCACAAACGAGCAATCACTCTCACGTCCTCCTAGCATAGCTACCCGGAAGCCATAAGGTCCTACACTGCTACCGTGGGGATACTTCCAGGCCTAACCTGGATCTCGTGCTTAATCCCAAGCACTGCTGCCCCACCTCCCGCAAGCCTGCAGCTGGCCTCCCATGACAACCTCGGTTGGACGTTCTTCATTCATTCTTGGTGTGGCCAACACTTATACTTGTGCACACTGTCCATACTCATCTGCTCAAGGGTCCTTAGCTTTGGCTCCAACAATCCATCCTCCATCTTCTTCTTTTGTCCAACCTTTTAAACTTCAAACATACCGGGGCACCAGAATACACATACATCATCTTTGCTATTCCCCCAGCTACCCCAACTGCTCTGGCTCCGTATCCTGTCGACAACGCCATTTATGTAACGGAGCGGAAAGGCTGATTTTATTCCCACAGTGTCGTTTTTCTAAAGGAAGGAAACCTTCCTCCAAACGGACAGAGCAGTGGAGCCGCCAAGGGAAAGCACACAACTTGATGACGAGTCTCCTGGGTATATTCGTCCGACACTTTACGGCACAATACTCCGTCTTTAATGAAAAGTCTTTTTTGCTGCTGTAGGAGTCGCCGCACACCATGCGACAATGCCTGACGTTCTGACTTTGTAGGTGCGACCTGAGCTTCCAGAAGTTGTTTTACCACTTGAATATCCGGATCGTGAACTTGTGCTTCTGCCCAGTCACTCCCCTCTACCTCACAGGTCAATTCAATAGCTGCTGAAGTGACTCCACGCTCTGATCCAGCCCCCTCCAGGTGCTCTGCTGGGACAGTGGGGAGTCGAGAAAGGGCATCAGCATTAATATTGCTCTTACCCGAACGATACTTGATCTCGTAGTCGAAAGAGGCCAGCTGGGCAACCCAACGTTGTTCTACTGCGCCCAAGCGAGCAGTCTGTAAATGGGCCACAGGGTTATTATCAGTATACACAACGAATCGTGCACCAGTCAGATAGTCTTTAACCTTTTCGGTAACCGCCCACTTAAGGGCTAACAGCTCCAACTTGAAAGAACTATAGTTTGCGTCATTCCGTTCCGTGTGGTGTAAACTTCTGCTGGCGTACGCTATTACCCTTTCTTGGCCCTCTTGAACCTGCGCCAGAACGGCTCCCAGCCCGCGGCCACTGGCATCTGTATACACAATAAAGGGAAGAGAGTAATCTGCGTATGCCAAAACAGGTGCCTGCGTTAAAGCTGCTTTGAGGGCCTCAAATGCCGTTTGACATTCTGGGGACCACTGTACTTTACGACGGTCTGTTCTCTTGTTCACAGGGACCCCTGTCAATAATGCATTTAAAGGGCGTGCGATTTGAGCAAAACCGGACACAAAACGTCTGTAGTAACCAGCCAGGCCCAAAAAGGATCTGACCTGTCTGATGGTATCAGGGACCGGCCAATCCATCACCGCAGAAATCTTATCCGGGTCTGGTCTTACACCATACTTATCCACTACATGCCCCAGAAATTTCACCTCTTGTTGCAGGAACTCGCACTTGTTCGGCTGTAACTTCAACCCATGACGCCACAGCCTCTGAAACACTTCATCTAGATGCTGTAAATGAGACGAAAAGTCAGGTGAATAAATGATAATGTCGTCTAAGTACACCAATAAAGACTCGGCAATCTGTCCACTCAAACAGTGCTGCATCAGGCGCTGAAATGTAGCGGGTGCATTGCACAGACCAAACGGCATCCGCTCGAACTCAAACAACCCAACTGGGGTCGTAAAAGCAGTCTTTTCTCTGTCCATCGGGTCCATTTGGACCTGCCAGTATCCACTGGCTAAGTCCAGGGTGGAAAACCACTTCGCTCGAGTAAGGCTTGTCAATGTCTCTTCTATTCGTGGCAAGGGGAAAGCATCTTTATGCGTCACCGCATTCAATTTTCTGTAGTCCACACAGAACCTCCAGGCGCCATCCTTTTTTCTCACCAAAACAATGGGTGCAGCCCATGGGCTACAGCTTTCCCGGATAACTCCCTTTGCCATCATATCTACCAAGAGACTCCTCATTTCCTTATACATTACGGGGGGCAAAGGACGATACCTCTCTCTAATGGGAGCTGCATCACCTGTGGGGATACAATGATGCACCAGGTCAGTCCTCCCGAAATCTTCGTCATCTTTAGAGAACACCTTCTCCCATTTAAGCAATAGAGCACGTAGCTCGCCCTGTTGCAGTTCAGACAGGTCAGGTCTTTCAATCAGTTTATTCATCTCCCCAGGTAATCTCTCCTCCTCCGTGGGGGCGCCACTATCGACCAGGGCCACCTCCACCACACCGTCCGTCCCAAGGGACAGGCTCAGGTCCTGTGAGCCATGTACGTCAGCTTCATCCACGCAGGATAGCTTTCCCAGTTTCTGGTAGCGACCTATAAAAAGAGGATAGGGGTGTGGGTTACAAATCCTCACTGGCACTCTCCCGGCCCTTACCATGACAAGGGTTCTCGCCACCCCCACATCAGGGGTTTCAGGCAGTGCCTCCACCAAGGCACAATAGTCTGTTCCTTGCGGACCCGTCTGAGTCCGGCCCCACACCATTATTTCACTCCTCGGGGGGACTTTAATTTTGCGTCGGCCAGCTAGCCGTACATACCCCACCATTCCGTCCTCCACTGTACTTGCTTCTATCTGTCTGCATGTTGCGAAGGCAGTCCTCCAGGCCTGCTGATTCGTTAACTGCTGTGGGGCAGGAGTAGTCTTTTCCGGCCACTTAATTACATTCCAACAGGCAGTCACAACATTCATACCAATAATCAGTGGGTGAGTGCAATGGTCATCTTTTACCACCACAACCCCGCGTCCAGGAACCTTAACACCTTCTATTTCCATGTCCAGGACAGCATAGGTGGTATAGGGAATTTCCAGACCATTGGCGGCTCTCAGCCTAAAGGCGGTTGGAGTTTTCTCAAGCCTAGCCTGGGAAAAATACTCATTAAACAGACTCTCCTGTATCAAAGTCACTTGTGACCCGGTATCCAACAAGCCTTGAAGCTCCACCCCTTCGATCACTATCTTCACTGTTGGACACTGCCCAATAAATGTTTCTGTGGCCCTTAATTCCTTAGGTGAACCAAAAAACCCCGCCCCTCGGACCTCAGCAGCAGGGTCATCTAGTTTAAACTTGGCTGGGAAGACATGGAGGTCTGGCAAAACCTAGCTATATGTCCTGCTTGTTTACACCTCCGACAGATAGGCCGACCTTGTGCATCCCAGCTAGCATTTGATTGTCGCGGTCTTCTCCTAAACTGAGGTGCAGGCGGAAGAGTAGCTACAGCTGGCTGAGTGGAGCCTCTAATTTCCCTTACTAGCTCTTGTGCCAATCCTTTAATTTGTGCCTTAACATCCTCCAGTATCTCCTGTTTTAACACCTGCCTCCAATCTTCTTTCTGTTCAACTTTAAAAGGAGCATGAGACTTATTTACAGACAGGCAGGTTACCTCAGACTGGGGCTGTACATGTTCTGAGTCTAGGAGCAGTGCCTCCTGGCGTATGGCAGCAAAATCTTGGTCTGGATTACGCCGCACATAAACCTTCAGTGCCTGACTTACAGGGCCCTCCCGCAATCCTAGCAACAATTGATCTCGCAGGGCTGCATCAGAGGGGACATTATCTGGATCATGCTTTCGCAACCTACAGTATAATTCTCTTAACCGCAAGATAAATGAAGATACGGTTTCACTTGAGTTCTGAGTGCAACTAAAAAACTGTGACCTAAGAACTGGGGTGGGGACACGATCACCATATAAAGAGTCTAAAAAAGAAAAGATTTTTTGTACTTGGTCTCTTTCACTGGTTTCAAGAACACTGACCTGACGTTTAGCCTCACCTGCTAGCGCTCCCAACACAATAGCAACTTTCCTCACTTCAGGCAAGTCCTGAGATCCCAGCAGCCCCCGCATCTGCTCCTTCCACTCCTGATATTGCACATCCTGATCAGGCCCTTTAAACTTCGGCAGCCACGGGGCTCCGGGATACACAGGCATCATCATATTTGCTATTCCCCTGGCTAACCCAACTGCTCTTGGCTCCGTATCCTATGTCGACAACGCCAATTATGTAACGGAGCGGAAAGGCTGATTTTATTTCCAAGATGTTTTGTGTTTTTAAAAGGAAGGAGACCTTCCTAAAAACGGGCAGAGCAGTGGAGCCGCCAAGGGAAACACACAATTTAAACTGTAAGATTAAAAATATAATTTATTATATTTAAATAGTTAAAAATGTAAGATAAATTAAAACAACCTTGGCCAAGGGATAACACAATAAAAATCAATAAAACACAACATTAAAAGTCCAGTGGAATCCACCACAGCATAAAAGTCCCAGGGAGTTAAGAAATCCAGCGAAGTAAAAGGGAAACCCAGCGGAGTCCTCTCCTTCCTTTCCGCATTCGCGTCTTGATATGCTAGAGAAAGGGAGGAGCGGCAGTCACTATTCTTCCGGCAGTTTTTATTCAATAAAAGGGGATAAGTCAAAGACTTACCCCGGGTGGGCAGAGCTCTCAACTCCGCCCGCCGCTTCTTAAAAACTGCAAAGCCACACAGCCGTCCCGTGCCTTCCGCTGGTGCTGTCTCCGCTCTCCCCGCTGGTACTGTCACTCTCTGCACTGGTGCCCTCTGCGCTGGTGCCCTGTGCGCTGGTACTGTCCGTTCTTCCCGCGCTGGTGCCTCTGCGCGCTGGTCCTAACGCCCAGCTCCACCAGCCCCTTCGGCTTGCAGGCGCTGCCGCCTGGCACCACTTACTCCTGGCCGTCTCTCAAGCCTCTCGGTCGAACTGCTTCCTTTGGTCTGCCAGGCCCTCTTATTGGCCTCTCTGGGATCTCTCGCAGGTGTGAACAGTTTATTATCAGGTAGGGGCGGAGTCTTTCCAGGACAGGTGTTCAATTTAAATAAGATAAAAACATGCAATAAAACTCATACAAACAACCCCAATATACAATATTAAAATATTAAAACAGATAAAACATTGCAAAACATGCACAATAAAAAACTCTAAATAACTTGTCCCGTTTCACCCCGTGACACTTGTCAGCAGCAGACATGTGACCCCACCCTCTAAGGACAGCTGACAGCGAGCCGACCAAACAACAGCAATAGTTGCATATAAGATAAAATTATGCCAACTAATGTTAGACTCAAGTGTCCTAAGAATCACACTTTCCTTCCGATAAACAGTTTCATTACATTCTCACATTGTATGAGAGTTTATTTGGTGTTTCAGAGTCCAACAATGTTATCTCCACTTCAAAGTAAGTTTCACTAACGCTATCTAACAGCAGCTAACAGCAGCTAACAGCAGCTAACAGCAGCTAACAGCAACACTTTCTGATTTTAAAAAAAGTGTTAAAATAATATCCTTAAGAATTCACCTCTGTATCACTGTCATCAGACAGAAATGAGCTTTACTGACTCATCAATCATGTTAAACTTCTTTCATAAAGTTTTACAGCCTCCTCCAGCGTAATTAGACATGGACGCTTTTCACCCAGCGTATTGACAGCTGAGGTAAACAGGCTGGCAATATACAGTCACTAGAATTATTTGTAGTACAGCACCTAGTGTAGCTACCATCATGCACTTGAAGTGGGAGGGGCAAGAAAACCAAAATTATTTGACTGCAGTCTACTGACATCCACTGGTGAGATTTTACACACTGTAACTTTAAAGGGGACAGAAAATCACGTGCAGTAAAATACAAATGAATGAATAGACAAATATCCAGAAATGCTGTACTGGGCTGTGAAACATAATGACATCTTTAACGTAAAGAAAATGTGAAATGGTATAAATTCAGGTACAACTGGTCAAAACATCCAACATTTTAATTATGTCAGTCTCTCTGTGCCACCCCATATAGTCACAGTCATGCATGCCAAATTGATTATTTGTATTGCAAATCTGTTGTGTTTCATTTCATTTGTATTTTTATGTCTTCCTTAAATGCTGCCAGTTCTCAAAGCAAATTTTAAAGAAATGGCCTTCAGTCTATACACATTTAACTCAGGTTCTCTGCAAGAACACTGTCCCAGATTGCAGTATTTGTGCCACATGCTCATGTGTTAGACAAAGGATAGTTTTTCGTGCAGAGGAGTTAATTATAGTATTTAGCTCTGGTGTTAACTAAAACAAACATATAGTCTTGCTTGCTATGTGATTCTTCCAACACCGCATGCCGGGATGAAGCACCATGTGGCTTAGTCATATCCAGAGACCAAAATCTAATTATTTGACTGAACTACAATGATGGTGATAATATTCTGATTTGCCATTATGCGTCGTGGTACAGTTCGTATCTACATGATAAATCAGGTTGATTTATGCTAAACTACTTCCTCTCGTTTATGCAGTCCAGAATGATCATTTGCCATGTTACTGTTACGCAACAAATGCTTTACTTTGTTCCCCATCTGTGCAGGGAAGTATTGCACAAGTGTTACTAAGTTCTGAAAAACAATTTCAACCATTTCCTGAAAACCAAGTAATTTTGCACATAACAGAAGTTTTATGTAACATTGTGTCGGGCACAGTGGCACTTGGATTTCTTTCATTTACAGTTGCACCCATGCTGAAGCTGATGGTGATTGACTCATTCAAAATAATTGAAGTAAATCTGTAGCTTTTAGTTGTCTCTGGGTGAACCTGCTGAGCTGGTTTAAGAAGTTGTTTTCTCAGCACTTGTTATTGTGACTGTTGTTTGAACCTGTCCTAAAAATGCTCTAGCTCCATTAAAACAATTGCATGTGCTACATTACATGTTTAATTTTTTGCTTGTGCATTAGTGTAATGCAACATATTATTCACAATTTCAGTGTTGTCATAAGCAAGAATACTTCTATGTGTTATGTAGTACCATCAGGGAGCAGTCTGATTGGTCACAAATTCTTTCTACAGTATGTCAATGACTTTCAGCATACAGCCTGTTGTAAAAAGTTGTCTTCATGAAAAAGAACCATGAGTTCTGCAAAAGACAGTCCCAACATCATGAACTCAGTCTGGTCTCAACAACACAACGGTGGAGGCCCATAAATATACTATAAACTTATTCATGCAAACTTTTTATTGAATTCTACTGATCATTGAACTCCAAAAGTCAGCAGAAAATGCCACATGTCTGCTTAATCAACCACACTGGCTGCCTGTACCACAACAAATGAACTATGAAATACTCATGATAACATTTAAAGCTCTTCATAGTCTCTGCCCTGCATATTTTACTGATCTCCTCCAGTCTTGCACTCCTCCCCCACTCCCTGTTGTCTCTAGGTGCTAGATTGTCCTCTTATGCTACAATAAAACGTTCTAACTCTACTGTTCAGGAACTGATTTGTTTTCATATTGTACTTTGCAAAATCAAGATAAACTAAAATAGTAAGAAGAGAACATCTACTTAACCCCAATCAAGATTGTTTTAATTGAGTTAAAAACAGGTTTGTTATTTCATTAAAGATTATACATCCATAGTTTATGTAATTGAATGCATTTATGCTTAATAGGATCTCCACAAACTAAACCACTTTAAAAGAGTATTCCCTGAACTGGGGCAATGGTGGGTTTTGTGGCATCTGGGAAATGTTTAGAAATTCCCATGTGTTACAGCACACTGTGATGTGGGTGTCTGAGAAACTGTGCAGCTGATAGGCCCTCGAGGCACTGGTGATAAAATGAAGAGCACAGGTGTAATTAATAACACTGACGAAGCGTCTTTTCTGTATATTTTACCTCAGTGAGGAACAACACTGAGACCCTAAAAATGTTAAACCTAAACTGACTGTGACTGCTGTTGGTGTTAGTGCAGTTTTCCTGCTCTGACATGTCAGAATTTTGCATTTAATCCTAATAAGGACCCCAACTTTTGGACTTTTTCATACATGGAGCAGCTGGTTGTTTTTCCATGGTGTGCAGTGTAAATTTATATGTCTCATTCATGTTTCAGACTATTTACATGACTTAAGATTTCAAAGATCCAAAAGATTGCCCATTGATTTAAAAGCACTGCATATCTATACAGTTGTTTTCCCATAAACTGGCTCATTTAAATGAGTGACCTCATTTAACCAACTCAACCAAGCATGAGGTAAGGTAGAATGCTATGTGTAATAAGTATTCTTATTTTATTTCACCCCCTGCAAAAGACTGGAGGCTCCAAGCAGCTCCTTAAGCAGCATGCTGTTACAGTTAGTGTGTGTGTGTGTGTGTGTGTGTGTGTGTGTGTGTGTGTGTGTGTGTGTGTGTGTGAGATAGAGAGAAGGGGAGTGTCAATGAGTGCTTGTCATGAAACATACTTGAAAATGAGGGTGAGAGACTGCAAAAACTCCCCCCACCGAGAGCCAGAGGTGGACAGAGAGACACACAGGAGACCCTGGCTGTCCACAGCCCACTGAATAATGCTCAAGACCCAAGGTTTTTATTGTTTCTAAAATATATCTTATTCACTTTTTCTTTCTGACCCTTGTACTGTTGTAAGAAGTGAATTTCCCCAGTGTGGCGTTAATAAAGTCTGTATCTATCTGTTTTCACTCCTCACTTCCTTTTTAAAAAAATCCTCTTTACTTCCTTTACCTCTTCCTCATTTAGCTGTTTGTATTAGTTTTGGTGTTAGTTTTAACCTTTTTAATTATTAAAGGCTGAACAGATAGTTAGTTTAGAATAGATAACCCATTAAAGAATTTACTGAATCGAGTTGAATCTCAGTCATAGGCATCTCAAAGCCTCATGATTAAGGTTCAGACAACCCATTTGCTAATGAGTAAAATAAAGGACAGCTTCCCTATACATTTTTAAATGTTTATTAGTGTTGAGTAGCTTGCTCAGCATCCTTTCACAGAGTTCCCGGTTTTTGTGTTTCAGTCTAGTTTCTATTTTTATTTCAGTTAACCAAAATACTAACTAAAATTCACGGTTCGCTCTTTTACGTGACGTTTTAGTTAACTATAATAATCTTACAGACAACCTGGTTTTGTTTTTAAAAGAAAAGAAAAACAGAGAAGAGTTTTTACAACCTTTTGGTCGTATTGTACTGTTGAAGTGACACCTGCTCTCGCGAGATCCCGCTTGCTGCTGAGTCGCTTCTCTCGGAAAGTGTCGTGAGACGTTGATAGTAGAGGACTGCTCGGCTAAGGTAAGTGAGGATACTGGCTCCACCATCAGCACGACAAAAATCCATGTAGTTCCCGGCAGGTGATGAAACTGTAGTGGAGCAGATGTCTGTCCGGTGGGGGATGTATTAAGCTCCGGGTAACAACGAGTGACGGCTCGCTAGCAGCCGGATGCCCGCTGAGGTGATGAGCGGACGGATGGATGAATGGGGCGGATCAACACGCTAGCTACGGTCACGTCTAATCGATTCCGCGATTGAAGCAAACTAGACTGATAAATAGAGTTATTATAGAAGCGATAATTCGGGGGGGAAGGCGCGACTTTGTGCAACTAAGCTTGGGTAACGACGAGAGATTTTACAGGAGCCCCGTGTAAGGGTTACCTAACGTAGCATTCCGGGCTAACCTGAGTCACTGGCAGCTGAATGAATTCTATCAGACCGGCACATCGCGGCCCTTCGCCCACCTAAGATCACCATTTAATGAAATATGCCGTGTTTGAACCTGCGGTAGCTGGATGAGGAGAGGAGCTGGTGTCAGAAACAGCAGCAGGGTGCCGATCGTGTTCAGCACCATGGACAGGGCTGCGGGAAGTCCTCGTTTACTTTTATTTTCTAGTCTTAAATTTCACCTTACTGAGCCTGTTTACTCGCTTTCTGAATAGCTGTCAGCATAGGACTGTTTAATTACTGCACTTACAACATATTAAAAACTAGGCATTGGGCAGCTCTTGTCCACATTAAAAATAAACATACAATCAACAGTGTTTGAGTACCTTTTATAGTTTCATTTGATTTGTTCGTCTTTGGCTTGTGTGACCTTACTTGAATACTTAGGTGGTGGAGTGTGCAGAGCATATTTTGCAGCCTTAGAAAAGAAATCCCACCTGTGTTGAGTATTTTTAGTTATTTTTGTCCCTTGAGTTGTCATTTGACTATTTCTACTTGCTGTGTCCACCCTGAAAGAAATATCCTTCCTCTTGCTGCTTTCCCTGAGGTTATCCCTCCTTTCCCCTTCGTGCTGTATAGATTTTACACCCACCTAGGGCACTTTTTTAAAAATCATTATTTGTGTCTGATATGACTCGGTGTAAAAGTAATCTAAAGGGAGAATTTTAGTCATTTGTCCCTGGTTATGACCAGATGGCTTTGTTATAGATGTGTTCAAGCCACGCTCTGTAATATAGGACATTTTTCATGTGCTTTAAGGGCTTGGCACCATTACAGGCTAACATTTGAAGGAGAAAAAAGCATCAGAAAGGGTCTGAACAGATTGTGCTGAAGCCTGGAGTCATGGCATCTCCATCACCCGCTCTGTGATAATGACTGTGGGCGAGTAACACAGCTTTGCACCTGTCTTGCTGCGTGCATGTAGAAGTGAGATTTCTCTGGCTTGATTTTGTCATTTTAGTGTTTGAGAGGTGAGAGGAGGAGTGAGCCAGAGTATTTACTGGATTGTAATTTAACAGACTTGACAGTTTGGCTCGTTAATCATTCTGTCTCATTCCAGCATGTTAATAATTAAGACCAGCATGATTGCTTCTCAATGTCTGTTTCTTTTCAGCCCTCCTAAAAAAAAAATCAATCCCCGCTGGACAACTGACACTTTGCAGAAAGGCCTCAAGCACTTAAACTGACGTTTAGGAACATCGTCTGAATCATGGGGAACATTTTTGGGAATTTGCTGAAGAGCCTCATAGGGAAGAAAGAGATGAGGATCTTGATGGTGGGGCTTGATGCTGCTGGAAAAACAACGATCCTCTATAAGCTCAAACTGGGGGAAATAGTCACCACAATCCCAACAATCGGTATGTGAAAGCAGCTTTCTACTCGCATCAGCCAACAGTGGATATTATGTTTTGCTTCACGCACTGTGTGACCTCTTATTTCAGGGTTCAACGTGGAGACAGTGGAATACAAGAACATCAGCTTCACTGTGTGGGACGTGGGTGGGCAGGACAAGATCCGTCCTCTCTGGAGACACTACTTTCAAAACACGCAGGGTGAGCGGAGCTAATCAGAGGGTCACAGCAACATAAATGCTTGCATTTCTCTTCTTCTAATGCAAATGGTTTATTTTGTTTCTTACTCTTGCCGCTGCAGGTCTAATCTTTGTGGTGGACAGTAATGACAGAGAGCGTGTGAACGAAGCGCGAGAGGAGCTGATGAGGATGCTGGCTGAGGACGAGCTGAGGGATGCCGTGCTCCTCGTGTTTGCTAATAAACAGGCAAGAGACTCTAGTGTTACGTATATTCATACACATAGCAGGCTCATAGCAGAGGGTGAGCCCCCAAATACCAGCTTCCTTATCTGTGTAATTTTAAAGCAGTTCTGGAAATTAGGTGGCATTAAATTATAGTGTGAGTTGTAATCATTACCAGGGTAGTAAAAAGGTAGTAAAACAGTCATTGTGACATGAACTAATGGGTAATCACAGATGTTACTAGTCACATTAGTGAGGTCAGTGATATTTAGGTGCAGACTTATAATTAACATCATGTGATATTCCACATCGAGAAAGGTTTTCACAGGAGTATTAGGGAGCAGTTACTTTCTAAGCTCTAATGTCTTAAGACTACTCTCTAATGAAGCAGGAATATTATAGAGCAGTTTAGAGATTAGTTACTCTGTAATAATACTATTATTATATGTTATAATACTATTGTTATGCTTTGTTAAAGAGCTCTAATATTCCTGTGTTTTCACAGGACTACTCTTAGACTCTACTACAGAAAAGTTACTCTCTAATACTCCTATGAAAGAAGAAGACTTAGAGAATAACTACCGTATTTTCACGACCATAAGGCGCACTTAAAAGTCTTAGATTTTCTTCAAAAAGTGCGGCGCGCCCTATAGCGCGGTGCGCCCTATGTGTTGTAAGGAGGACGTAGTAGAGAACACCATGAGAACGTTAAAGGGTGAAGTGTGGGCGTTGATCGTATATACCGGGACAATCGCACATACCTGTATAAAAGAACAGGTATGTGCATTATGCAGGACATCGTTGTTTTAACAACCCTGAAAATGGCAAAGAGACACGCTTACGAAGCACAGTTTAAACTGAAGGCCATCAGCTACGCGGAGGAACATGGAAATCGAGCAGCGGCGAGAGAATTTAAGATTAACGAATCGATGGTTCGCAAATGGAGGAAGCTGGAAAACAAGCTCCGGCAGGTCAAGAAAACGCAGCTGAGTTTCCGCGGACATAAGGCGAGGTGGCTCGAGTTGGAGGAAAGACTCGAGCGGTGGATCATCGAGCAAAGAGCGAGCGGGAGAAGCGTTTCGACGGTCACCATTCGGCTAAAAGCAGTTTCACTAGCTGAAGAGATGAACATTGAACATTTCCAAGGAGGTCCGTCTTGGTGCTTTCGTTTTATGAAACGGTGCCATTTTTCCATCCGGACCAGGACTACGGTAGCGCAGCAACTTCCAGCGGATTATAAGGAAAAGCTGGCCATCTTCCGCTCCTACTGCAGCAAACACATCGGCGACAAAAACATCCAGCCCAGCCACATCACAAACATGGACGAGGTCCCGCTCACTTTTGACATCCCGGTGAGTCACACTGTGGAGAAGAAGGGGACCAGCACGGTAGCGATACGCACAACGGGGTATGAAAAGTCTTCTTTTACTGTTGTGCTTGGCTGCCATGCTAATGGACAGAAACTGCCGCCTATGGTGATTTTTAAGCGAAAGACTTTGCCTAAAGAGAAGTTTCCAGCAGAAATCATCATTAAGGAAAATGAAAAGGGCTGGATGGATGAGGAAATGATGAAAGACTGGCTGAGGGAGGTGTATGTAAGGAGACCAGGTGGTTTTTTCCACGCATCACCATCGCTGTTGATCTGTGACTCTATGCGTGCCCATCTCACAGCCGATGTGAAAAAACTAGTGAAGCAAATGAACTGTGAGCTTGCTGTCATTCCGGGAGGCCTGACAAAGGAACTCCAACCGCTGGACATCGGTGTGAACCGCCCGTTCAAAGTAAGGCTGCGAGCGGCCTGGGAGCGATGGATGACCGGTGGAGACCACAGTTTCACTAAGAGTGGAAGGCAGCGCCGGGCGAGTTACGCCACAATTTGCCAATGGATTGTAGATGCTTGGGCTAACATGTCTGCTGGCACTGTTGTTCGAGCTTTCGCAAAAGCCGGCATCGTTTCCGAGGAGCCGCACGGCACAGAAAGTGACTCTGACGGTGAAGACAGTGAACCTGGCATGTTTGATGGAGATTTAGCGCAGCTGTTCAATTCAGACACAGAGGATGAGGACTTCGATGGGTTTGATTGATGATAAAAATGTGAGTACCAAACTTTGTTTTGCTCCTGCTTTATTTTTAAATACGCACACTTGTATGCTTGTGTGTTGTTGATGATGACGATTACCGGCAATAGAAATGTGAGTAAGGTACCGAATTCAGGTTTGCTCCCGCTTTATTTTTAAATACGCATACGGTACTTGTATGCGCCCTATGGTCCAGTGCGCCTTATGTGTGTGTTAAATACAGTAAGGGCACACATAACTGAGACTGCGCCTTTTAGCACAGTGCGCCTTATGGTCGTGAAAATACGGTACCCCTCATACTACTCTCTAAAGCTCCTGTGAAAACACTGGAGTATTGCAAAGTAGTAATAATAATACTCCAGTCAAAATAAAACATGCAGAAAATTCATCCACGCAGAGATGGAAAGCGCAATTTTCTCTCCTCACTGACCCGTCTGCTCTTTGACAGGACTTACCAAATGCCATGAACGCCGCAGAGATCACAGACAAGTTGGGCTTGCACTCTCTGCGTCATCGCAACTGGTACATCCAGGCCACCTGCGCCACCAGCGGCGATGGCCTCTACGAGGGCCTCGATTGGCTGGCCAATCAACTCAAGAACAAGAAGTAAGAAGAAAACTGGAAGAAAGCATCCAGCGACCACACCCATACCAACTTTTTATTTCTTTTTAGGGATGAGGGTGCGGGTTGAGCACCGAGGTTTTTGATTGATAAAAGATTCTGGGTCTTGGGTGGGGGCGGCGGGGTGTCAGATTTAGATTTTTGGTCTGGTCCTTCTGGTTTTCTGTGGTTATAAAAAAACACATTCTCATGTTCGTATCTAACCAGTCACTCACAGACACACACACAGAGACACACACATATGCACACTAACAATAAGCAATCACAGCAGGCACTTGCTTTTCCTCCGTCCACCTCTCGTCCACCAATCGTCTTTAGGTATATAATGTACTGTATGTTAGTCTCTAGGTGCTGTGTCGAGTCACATGGGACTCCAGCAATGAGTCCAATCTGACTTTGTTGATGTATGTTTTCCCGTTGTCAGTGGTCCATGAAAGGAACTGTTCCACGTCCTGTTTTTTTTTTTTCTTGTTTTTGTTGTTTTTTATGCCTTTTCCTACAGAGTTCCAGAGCCATGTTTGAGAACAGTCACATCTGGCAGATTCATGTCACAATGATTAATATGATTGCTTTGCTTTTCCTTTTGACTTGCGAGCGTGTACTTGAACTCCGCAGCCTAGACAGTATTATCCCAAGCAGCTCTCTGACGTCTTTTGATATCTGTGCCATGTTTCTACTCCCCGTGTGGCAACCCGAAGCGTCGAAGCCGCCCTTTTTAAATATTTTAAAACGCACAACACTCTTTCTCAGTTGCCTCACCTGCATGCATCCTGCCACCACTGTTGGGTACTTCTCCATCCAGAGAACCGCATAGATGTTATTTGTATGTTTTCCCCCCTCATCGTGTTCTCGCGCCGTTTACAGTAGGATGCGCAAAACTATCCGAAATCACCACTTTTAGTGCAGTTGGTGGCAACATTTGCTCAGAACAACAACAACAAAAAAAAGCCAACAAAAAAAGCGACTAGTCAGCTTTATGGTCTTTTTAGATGTGAAAACAGCATATAGCACATTAACTCAGCACAGATGGCCTGTGCTGCTTGTCTATACGAGTACTCGAACTGCGTCAGGTTGCTCTTGCTTGTGTGGATTTTTTTTTATTTTAATTTTTTAATTTTTTGTGTCTAATTTGCATACCGGGGGGGTGGGGATGGGGAGGGGGACGATGCTGTAACTGATAACTCCGTATTACTGAATGTGAATATTGTTGATGAATCTATAAGTGGCTGTAATGATGTTTATCTGACATGCCATCATTTCAGTGATGTATCTGCATAAGTCATGCAAAACGAAGCAGGGTAACCGGATTGGTATGTCGATGTTGTAGTTTGCAGAAATTCACAAACCACCAACTTTCCGAACAGCAGACGGGATTGCGGCGTCGCCACTGATACAAGCAGAATCCGCAGACTCCTGTCAATGAAACGATTCCTTTGTGCCACACATGGGTACTGCTGCCACTCATATACCAGTCACAGTGCAACACGCTGTGCATCCGCCCTACCAACTTATCAGCACATATCCAGCATCTGTTGTAACCATGAGTTAGATCCTTTGGTTTTTGTGGCCTTATATTCCGATTGATTTCCTCTCACAGAGTTTGGTTTCATACTTACCAGTAAAGAATGATTTATTCCTTATTGCCCTCTAACGGCAGGTTTCGCACCACAGCTCACTATGGTAAGGCAAAGATTTCGTCGTATAATGTGTTCTTTTGATTTTTGCCCGTATACTTGATTCATATTTGGTGGTAGATTTCTTCAGTTCTCTTTGGGGTTTAAATGAACTTTGATGTAGACTGTGTCTGTGAAACAATCAGTGCAGAGAAATAAAAGATTCTGATGATTCATTCTGTACCGTTATAGTTACACAAGTAGATTTAAAAAAAAATGTTGAAGACCATGTTTCAATGCTGAATGCATGGAGACATCTGTATGTGATGTAAGAAACCAAAATCCTGCTGTATTACGAATAAACCCATTTTCTGAATGATCTGTCTCATCAGCTGGGAGCGGGAACTAATAGGCTTCATTGCCACATACGTACAGCTTCTTCTTCTTGTTTTGGCTGCTTACACAGCACCATTTCACCCTGGCATTTTCCTTTGTCACACCAACTCTTCTGCACATCCATGAATCTTAGCTGTCTTTGTTTTTTTTTCTCTGGCAGCTTCATAGTCAACATGCTTTGTCCAGTACATTCACAATCCCCGTCTCTGACTTTGTTTCCAAGCTGCTCAACCTGACCTGTCCCTCTGATGTTCCAATCCTGTCCATTATGGTCACTCCTAGTAAAAATCTTATCATCTTCAACTCAGCTTTCAGTCCTTTTCTCAGTATCACCGTCTGTAAACCGTACATGGCAGCAGGTCTCACTACCACCTTGTAAACTACTTCCTCTCTTGCTGCTATTCCTGTCACAAATCACCCCTGACAGTCGTCTCCACCCTACTCCACCCTGCCTGCACTCTCTTCTCATTCTGCACTCACCTGTCTTGTGCACTGTCCATTATCTTGGATTGTTGACCACAGGTATTTCAACTCCTCCACTTCATTACACTTCACTGTTACACCTGCCTCTATGTCTACGTGACAAATGTCTTGCTGTGACAGGCTCCAACCAGGAGAGGACACTGTTCCACAATGATATCTGTTCGGTCAAAGAGGTCCCAAAGCATTAATCAAATCCATTAAAAATTGAAAGGTTTATTTGTCCTCTGAGACACCCCTGCTGAACAACATGCAGTAGCTGACATGATTTTAATTGTTCATCTCAGGCAAGATCGGTTCAATCTTATCCAAAAGAAATAGAGATGGTCATAAGTGCGTCCATTTCCTCTAAATCAGACTATTGCTACTCTTTAAACACATGCTTGAGCCAGCAAGAGCTACTTAGATTAACGCTGAAGTGTGCTGCAGCTGGACTCCTCAGAAATAGATATATATGCATAACTCATACATCACAAAACATATGGAATAATTCCTAAATCTGCGGTGAAAGGGGAAATATACTGTCCTGTGAAAAAGGAAGTCCACCGTTTGTAGAGCCACCTTCAGCAGCCATAAGTCAACGTAACTGTTTTCTGTAATCAGGGTCTCGTTTTGTCGTAGAGCAATTTCAGCCCACTCTTCTTAATTGCACTCACCTGTCACTCGTTATATAAGGACTGCAGTCACCTACAGCTCACTCTTTCTTCACTGCCACATGGGGCAGCAGCTGAGGTGAGTTTCTGTTTGAGTCTCCTGAGTTTGTATTATTTTGAGTTACTTAAATCATATTTTATTTCCTTTCAGAGATGGCAGTCCATGTGTCTTTCCTTTACTGATTTGAGAATAAAAGGAGAACCCTGTGAATGATTGATGACTGCTTATTTTCATTCTAATCGGATGAGCCCATGATGATGACTACTTAAATCCTGAGCCTTCCTCCAGAACACACAGCTCCCTTATTTTCAGGCATTATGTTGTAGATTTATTGCTGTCCTTGCAATCATTGTCCTATTGTGTGATTTACATGTTAGACAGTCTCACTGGCCTCTAAAATACTTTGGTACACATGGGAGTTCATGGTGGACTCAATGACTGCAAAGTGTCCAAGTCCTGTGGCTGCAAAACAAGCCCAAATCATCACCCCTCCACCACTGTGTTTGACTCTTGGTATGAGGCGCTTGTACTGATCCTGTGGTTTTTGCCAAACAGAGCACTGTGTATTATGCCCAAACATCTTCACTCCAAAGGGATGTTTGAGAGGTCTTGTGGTTTATTTAGATGCAACTTGATGCTAACCCGAGCCCTGCTGCCATGTTCTTTATCCTAGCAACCTTTCCAAACAACCTCTCAGCCCGTGTCTAACTGTAGTTTCATATCTAACATGCTAGCTGAGTCTTGTAGAGTTTGAGACGTGGCTCTTGGGTTCCTTGCACCCACTTACCTTTCTGAACTTTTAACTATGCATATGCCCAATGACAAATATTGACATATGGAAAAAGTGCATATTTAGGAGCTGAACATTTTAGTGGTGTGTACAAAACAGTTTAATGCACTTTTTCATGGTTTGCATCAGGTGCAAAACGAGTCCATTTACTTTCACTACTCTCAGCTTTGCCCTGAAGCACCAACATACTTCAGTTACACTTCAGTAGCTTTCTGTGAGATTTTTCTTTGGTAAAACAGCCTGAGAGTAGAGTGTTAATTTGAGCATCAGGTTCCATTAAAGATGTTCAAGTCTTTTAATGTTTCTCTGAACTTCTGTTCCTAAGCAGGCAGCTTCTGTGAGGAGAAAAAGGAAGGAAATGCTTTTGATAATGATTCCTGTCATTGGTAAAACATTAACCATTTGTTTTTGAGTTTCCTTCTTACCTTTAGGCAGGGGGGAGAAAGAGAGGTTATACATGTGAAGAAAAAACAAACTTGCATCAATCAGATTTATGCAATCAGTGTGTCAGTCTTTGTTTTCCACTGAAGTTATTTTGCATGGCAGTGTGTGCATGACATGAACTGGAGGTTCAGGCAGAGCCAGTTTCCACAGAGCTGTTCAGCTCGCTCATCCACTGTAACTGGTACACGGTGTTTGCGTGAAGATAAACAAGATGACAACATATGTTTTTGTTTTTTGTTACAATACCTCACATTAGTTTGGTTTAAACGTGCAGCTTGACTTACTCCCCTGTACTGAAACTATTCAAGAACTGCCTTTGTTATACAAGCATTTAACAAACTTTGCAAGGAGTCCCAAGTACAACTGTAAAATCACGCAGGAGCAATGATATGATGCAGCAATAAAAAAAAAAAAAAAAAAAAAAAAAAAAAAAAGCAATCGTACATTTTCAGACTTTGAGGAGGTCAAAGTCCTGTTATCAAGAAAACAGATGGAAGAAACATGCCATCAGATCATATGTGGAACATGCAAAGAAGCAGAGAACAAACTGAAGACGTCAATCTAAGCATTTGTTGTTTTCTGTAGCAAAGGAATATAATGGGAGGGAGTGACTTGCATGCACTGACTGTAATAATAAAGCTATTTACACGAGCAGGAAAACAAGACGGATAAATAAGGGCTGAATTTTACCTGATTTAACGAATGATAAAAACAACACAAACTTGTTTGCCTGAATAATGTTGGGGACTTTACCCACTCAAAGTCTAGCTACATTTAATCACTTTACAAATTATGATAACAGCAGACACACACACACACACACACGTTTTGCTCCCGCCCACAAAAATCAGTGCTAGAGGAAAACAGCCGCTCCCGCTACTGATTGGCTCCGCGGTGCGCTCCAATCACCGCGATGTAGTGACTCTTCTCCACACAAACCCGAGCGGTCGACTAGTAAGGTTGTGACAAATGTAGCGAAAACACAAACAGGTTTTGTTTGGTTTTGTTTTTCTAACTGGATGTACTCCTGTTCGTGAAGACTAGAACAAGTTGAAGCAGAGGATTAAGAAAACGACAGCCGAGTAGTGGTCTAAATGGTCAGACTCGGAAGCAACGAGGGGATGTGGAACGACACAAGGACACATTTCTTCTCTATAAATACGATGGTGATGTTTATTTGATTCGACGCCAGCCTGGAGATTTGAATAAGAATGAAGGTCCTTGTGAAGAAGGTGCAGCAGGTGCTCTACGTCCTGCTGCCGTGTGTACTCCAGCTCTGCTGCGCTCAGACTCAAGGAGGTGGGTATAAACACCCGCACACACATATTCACACACGTTTATTTTTATCATTAGCCTGGGAGAGGAACGATGAATACAGTGGCGGTCCTAGGCTGTTTGGAACCCTGGGTGAACACTCCCCCCCCCCACACACACACACACACTAATTAATGTTATCTTGTTGTATCCCTGTTGTGGTCAGTGCTATCCTCTATGTTGTTGCATGCTGGGGGCAGCAGGTTGAGGGTCACAGATACCAACAGACTAAATAAACTGATCCACAAGGCCAGTAATGTTGTGGGGATGGAGCTGGACTCTGTTAGGGTGGTGTCTGAGAGGCAGATGTTGTCCAAGATATGGATAATACCTCCCACCCATTCCATGACGTCCTGGCTACTCACAGGAGCACGCTCAGTGAGCGACTGAGTTTACCAAAAAGCGCCACTGAACGACACAGGAAATCATTCCTGCCCGTGGCCATCTCCCTGTACAATTCCTCCATCTAATACACTGTAAACACTGCAATAGTTACACCCTTTTTATACATGCTCTTTTTTACTCTGTAATATTCTTGTCATATTTTTTTTTATATTTATTTCTAATCACCAATTTTAATCCTTGATATTTAAAACTGAGTGATCTGTATACAGGGCTGGACTGGGACAAAAAATCGGCCCGGGCATTTTGACTAGAGACCGGCCCACCAGGTATTATACGAAAAAACATTAAGCCTTTGAATGAAAACGAACGCTGTTGTGACAGTGATGTACGCTGTCTTATTGGTCTATGTATGATTTCTATACGTTGTAAATCAGATAAAAACTTTGGTTGTAAGATTCAGATAATTATTTAATAAAAGCGAGATATTTTAAATGAGAATAAGAAAGAAAAGTATTTCTTTGTGCCCCTCTCCCTGTTAATGCCATACCTGGCCCCTGGCAAAACTTTGCTAGACCCGCCCCTGCACAGTTACCAGCTGTCAGCTACACAGAAAGGATCCTGGGGTTATTTGTCGCTCAGAAACAGTTCATAACTTCCCTTCAACTCATCCATGTCACCTAAAAGGTAAACCTGTTTCTCCATCACCTGTTCAGCTCTGATGATTCAATAAGGAAATCTCCTGGTTTCATCTTCATGTTTCCCTCTCACCAGATAACCAAACCGACATAATGACCAGCAGCTTTTACAGCTGTGGTTCCAGCAAACATCAGCTGATACTAGAAATTAATATGAAATAAATTCTAACAACAGCTGATCAAGCTTAAACATGCTGCTGTTGTTTAGCGCGACAACCGCTGGTTTCTCCTTTCTGGCGCAAAGTGGGCGATAAACAAGCGAGAGAGAAAAGCCGATCAGCTGATCATTGATCAGTTTCACGATTGAATGAGAGAAGAAGAGACAACTGACAGCGTAAAGACAGAGAAAAACTCCAGCTTTGTGTCTTTTTCTATTCTAGCTGAAGTCCGGGACAAACTGCGTTCCTTTTCACCTCAATACGAAACGCGTAATATTTTCTCTGAATACGGAACAATTCTGTTTTTTAGGGGACAGTTGGCAACTCTAGTAACTAACCTTATGAATAAAATAAAGTTCACTATCAGTAACATAGCACCATAACCACCCAGCTGTAGAAACTCCGTCATGCTAGCTAGTACGCAGTACAAGTTATTGTAACTGACGGTAAAAAGTCAGCACAACGAAAATAAACTCCACCTAAACTTGGTTTATATCTGACCCAGATAGACTGCAGGTCATAACTTCTTACCTGAAGTTCAGTTCACCTGACACTCGGACCGGCGGCCGCCTCGGGTCTCTCCTCCTCCTGCCTCACCTTTCCCTCATCCACCTGGCCTCTTGTAGCAGCTCCGCCATAGCCACCACCAAACAACTGAGTTGTTTTTACACATCTGTCAGCATCTGGCCAATCCATCACCTTTCATTGTTTATACTGTTATAAAAATACATTTAAAAAAAATCATCGGCCCATAAAAACCAAAAATCACCATCGGCCCACCGGGCAAATGCCCGGTATGCCCGTGGCCAGTCCAGCTATGTCTGTATATATTAGTGCTATTTCTTAGATGTGTAAAATCTGTAACATCATTATTGTTTGGAGTTTAGTCTGTTACTGTTACTATTTTTACAATTTCTTCTTGGACCAACTGTAACCCACATAATGTCCTTAGGGATTAATAAAGTGTTCTGATTCTGATTGTTTCAGGATGACCTGCCATTATCCAATGACACATCTGCTTACCTGTATCTTTTGCTCGTTTCTCCTCTTCTTCTTTGCTCTTTTTTTTCTAAACTGAGCACCTGATGGCTTAGAAGTTTTCTTGTCCATCTTCCATTGGTTTGAATTTTGCACTCCAGTATGACCCATCCCCTAACCCAAGGTTCACAACAACATAACCTAATAAATCTACACCTTAGTTCACAGATTTGCTTTGTCTGGGTTTATTTCTGGGATTTCACACAACCCAGGATTCAAATCATGAATACATAATGGGCTTGGATTTACAACATTATGAATGAAATGTGCTCTATTTGGAAGCAGCCGGCCCCCCTCCCCTTTCGACGGGTTGTGTGAGACTTTAAATCATCAAACTGTAAATTATAAATTTTAAATTGTTATTGATCCGTTTACCCCTTGTCCTAAAGTGTATATTTATTTTCTTAATCTTTTTATATTTATTGTTTGTTTAATTGCACTTCTGCAACTGGGGCCTCGTCGTCTCGTCTCTCTATATACTGGACTGTATATAGCGGAGATGACAATAAAGTTTACATTGACTTCAGCACAGCAGCAAGCAGGCGCACAGAGGGCTCTCGCGCTCACTTGCAAATTATAAGTCTGTATCATAAAGTATAGTGTTTTCGTGTTTGTTGGTTTGTTTTTAGTTTGTTTTATTTTGCGAGCAGGGCCCTATTTCAGGAAGCCGGTTTAGAAAACTCAGAGTGAAAAACGATACTCAGGGTTGAGTAACCCCGAACTGTCCAACTCGGAATATTCGGTTTCAGAAAGGCTGATAACAAGTAGTTCAGTCAACGCGGAGTTGCTTTAACCCCAAGTTAAACGCGCGCACGAGGATACATAAAGCCCTGATTAGTGGAGCACAGATTAAGCGAGTCACCATGGAGACGGAGGGAAAGAAGGCGCGGTCAATGTATTTTACAGCGCTTGAGGCCGAAATTCTGATGGCAGCATATGCCAATAACATGCAAATTTCGCGGAAAAAAAGTAACACAGCCTCAGCTGCAAAAGAAAGGGAGCATGCATGGCAAAACATAGCCGACAGAGTCAATGCGTGAGTGTTAATTTAAACATTGATCTAGGGATTTCCACCCATTCAACACGTTATTTTATTTTATTTTATTTTTTTTATTTCATACATTTTATTTTGTGATGTGATTTGAGCGCAGGTGCAACCCAACAGGCCCCCAACGTTCCTGGCAGCAAGTAAAAATGAAATATAAAAATATAGTCCAAACAGGTAAGGTGTAATTGTATTACGAGCCATAGTGCTTGGTCTCTTTGTCCGATGTAAATCAATTGCAGTTAGAGGCTACATTAATTTCCCCTCTGTAAGCACTTATTGAAATTATCTGAGCACATTACAAGTACATATTTGCTTACTCTGTATGCTCAAATGTGACCCGTTATAGCCAACAGAAAAAAAAGCGGAGGCCCGAAAAACAGGTGGAGGTCGTCCACCACCACCACTCACAGAGGCTGAGCAGTTGGCTTCCATATTTGTGATAATGTTGGCAGCATCACATATGATCTTCACAGTGCAGAGAACACAAATTAGCATCCATTACTATAATGGAATTATTTGTTAGTTTGAAATGCTACAGGGAACTATGTACCTGTACATTAATGCTGTGGAAAGACTTCCTGTTCACATAGTCTCCTTCATTTACTGAAGGAGCAATGATTGGAATGTGAGTGCCATCTATACAGCCAATCACGCCTGGGAACCGTGAAAATAAATGTAAAATTTAAGTAGTAGTTCAAATATCACCACATCATGAATTAAGTTTCGTTCATCCTGCTACCTGCAATTTTGTGGCATCCCTCTTTGATAAATCTTGTGGGTCTATGACCGGGGAACACCACAAACGAGTACAGGAGACGTTTCAGTGCAACTGTAACATTCCTGACTGCCCGACAGACGGTAGCCTTGGAAACGTGCTCAGCGTCACCAATATTATACAGAAAGCTCCCGTTTGCAAAAAACCGAAGTGCAATACAAATAATATGTACAGAACTGAGAGGATGTCCGCGATGTGTCACATGAGCAATATTAAGCCTGAGGATGTTATTCAAATAAATTATAGATTGTGCTGAAAAACGGTAACGTTCACACAGAAAATCATCAGGAAATGATAAAATGTCCGAACGCGCTCTAATCACTCTCTCCCGGCGGAGAGCTCTGTGGAGAATTTGGGCTTCAACATCTACTGGCTCTTCAAGGAAGGAGCACGCCATGTCTGACACTTCCTACAGTCAGGTTTCCGACAAAGAGGCGGAGAAAGTCAGGGTTAGTTGAAGTAAACCTGCTAGGGGGCAGGTTAGCTTCACGGAGTGTGTCGTCATAGTAACTCACTCAGAATTAATCTAAACTCGCTTTGTGAAACCGAAAACCCAGAGTTTCCGTTAACTCAGGGTATACTTACTCAGTTTGCACTAAACCGGCTTCCTGAAATAGGGCCCAGGGGTCCGTTCTTCGTATACCTCGCTTACTACATCCAAGATCAAATCATCGCGCCAACTTTGAGCTCGCTATTCCGGTTCTCCGAACACACCTGTTGTTGACGATTATTAGTATAGCTGGATGAAGTAATGTGAGATCACTGGGTGGCTTAACAGGGGCTACGCATCGATAGTAGAAACATTGATCGGCAACCCTTTGATTGGTCGGCGAAAATGTCGAAGGAGCGCGCTCAGTATTTTTCGGCAGCAGAGCAAGAACTCATGATTGAGGGATTTCAGGAGTTTCAGAGTTTAATTAAAACGCAAGGGAACACTGCAAAGGCTGCAAAGGCAAGGAGAGAGGGCTGGCAGAAAGTTGCTGACAAATTAAACTCGTAAGTAATTTAATAATAATAATGGTAAATGGCCTGCATTTGTATAGCGCTTTTCTAGTCCCTAAGGACCCCAAAGCGCTACATTCAGTCATTCACCCATTCACACACACATTCACACACTGGCGATGGCAAGCTACATTGTAGCCACAGCTACCCTGGGGCACACTGACAGAGGCGAATAATAATGGATTGGATTTATATAGCGCTTTTCAAGGCACCCAAAGCGCTTTACAATGCCACTATTCATTCACTCTCACATTCACACACTGGTGGAGGCAAGCTACGGTTGTAGCCACAGCTGCCCTGGGGCAGACTGACAGAAGCCAGGCTGCCATATCGTGCCATCGGCCCCTCTGGCCAACACCAGTAGGCGGTAGGGTAAATTTATTATATTATATTACATTATATCCTCTTTCACATTAGAGCCACAACAGGACCCACTAGAACATGGGAACAAGTAAAGGTGAAATATAAGAATATTCTACAGAATGGTACTATTTATCACTAATATTGCTTTTAGTCTCTTGAAAAGAGACCCTGAAATAATCTGTTTGTTTGTTTATCAGAATCAGAAACTTTATTGTCATTGTCACGAGAACAACGAAATGAAGAATGGTCCCCGATCATTGCATCATCCCTGGCAATATCAAAATATAAATAAAACAATAAAATTCAATAAATAAAATAGATGGAATACTTAAAATACTAATAAGATGTAACAGTAAAACATTCACATACATTCCCACACACATGCTATAACAGCAACCAAGAAAAGGGCAGAGCACAAAAAGACAGGTGGTGGTCCTGCACCCCCTCGTCAACAAGTTGGTTAAGTAAATAATACCCTCACGGGAAAATCGATATGTCTCTATGAGCACACTGTCGCGCTGAGCTAAAGGATCCTGTCTATCCCGCAATATACGCTGAATTCTGAAAACTCTCCTTATCAATCTTGCACCTTCCGCAATGGGTGGCTCGCGTAAACGGACAGGACATGGCTGCGACAGACTTCCCAAATCCACCTTCGCTTTTATAGCCGTGGTCTCTCATCTTGATTACACGAAGTAATTTACTATTACTACTCTAAAATATGAATTACATCTGAAATAATCAAATACATGAAATAGAATGATTAATAGTACATTTCCCTTTTTTTAGGAAATGGCCTGTATGTATCTGTATGAAATCAATAAAAGAATCAAATACTGCATTATCTTTAGTACATTGATAATATTTATTTATGGAAAAACAGTGGAAAAATATCGCTGTTGCTTTCGTATAAATGAAGCGGACATACCTGAGTGGCCGCGATCTAATCCTGTTTACATAAAGTAAACCTGCTCCCGAGCAGGTTTACGCTTACAGCTCTGTTGCTATGACAGCAAGTCCCAGATGAGCTTCGGAGAACCGAACGATCAAAGATCACGCGAAATCGTCAACAATCTAATCCAGCTAACTTACTTAGCGAGGTACGAAGAACGGGCCCCTGGTTATTAAATGCCGCTCCAGCCAGCCAGAGAATCCCCCGTCGCCCCGCCCCTCTCCTCCCTGTGCCGCAAGCAGCAGGCACACCTGAGGGCGCCCTTACTCCCACCGATCGGTGCCTATGACATCCCCAAAATGCGCTCGCATGATGTTTTCTTTTCTTTTCTTTCCTTTTTTTTCCTCCTTTTTTTTTTTTTGGCCGATGCCCGTGATGCTGCCCCCACCACGATGCCGCCCTGGGGAACCGCCCATGTCGCCCTTATCAAAAATCGCTACTGTCTGTGGGTTTTTTTTTTATAGTTTAAAAACGGCTCTTAAACTTGCAAGTTGATCTTTAAAATCAAGCCAGAAAGGTGTGAACAGATGCCTAGATACAGATATCCAAGAAACCAAGTAGCTGTGTGGTGTCTGTTTGTCAAACTGAAGGCTTCCACTTTCTTTTCTGATAGGAGCCAGTTTGGTCTATCTGAAGGTAGTGGCACGCAGCGCTGGCACTACGGTTTCATAAGTTAGTGTTTTGGGATTGTACCCTGTAACCAGATTGTAGACTGTAACCAGTGTTGAGGTCATTACCCAAAAAAAGTAATGTATCGAACAATTTCACCTGAAACTCATTGACACATACACACACCAGTTAGCTATGTAAACCTATAGGCTAGAGTCAAACACACCAACACAGTGAGGAGACAGCCCAAAGCCACCCCAGAGTGATCTCCACAGCCACACAAACAGCCACATTTCTAAATATGTTTCTTTAATTGACAGAACATCTCTCTGCTGTGCTAACGTGAATGAAAAGTGTTTATTTTTAGCTCATTAATTAAACTGTTAAAACTGAACATGATAAACTAGGTAACGCAGTGTGCTGGAGGTTGTGGGAAATGGCTCGCTGTATACTGACGTGGATAGCCTTTTAAAAATCAGATGATTAATGAATTCGAACCTTTGCTTTTCGCAGTGACCGTTTGTGACGGCACCAAGAACTTTCTGAGCACGATGGGAAATTCAGAAATCATGTACAACTTGATGAAGACGAGGTACAATAACTGCGACATTGTGATAGGAAACCTCGAGATCACCATGATGGGCCACACCAGAGACTTCAACTTTCTGGAGGTGAGGTTGCAAACATTACGAACAACAAACCAAGAGAGAGTTTGACTACCATTTTCTCCAGCTAAACAAAAACAAAGCTGAGGTAATAGTCTTTGGCGCCAAAGAAAAATGATTACAGGTCACCAGAGAACTTCAATCTATACATCTAAAAACCACAAACCAGGCGAGAAATTTGGGTGTAGTGATGGATGCAGACCCAAACTTAGAAAAACACATTAAGACAATAACAAAGTCAGCTTACTATCACCTCAAGAATATTTCAAGGATAAAAGATCTGATGTCTCAACAGGACCTGGAAAAACTAGTGCATGCATTCATCTTTAGTAGGCTTGATTACTGTAACAGCATCTTTACAGGTCTACCTAAAAAAACCAGTCAGACAACTACAGCTCATTCAGAACTCTGCTGCTCGAGTCCTCACTAAGACCAAAAAAGTGGACCACATCAGTCCAGCTCTGAGGTCTTTACACTGGCTGCCTGTCCGTCAGAGGATAGACTTTAAAGTTCTGATGCTGGCCTATAAAGCTCTGAATGGTTTAGGACCAAAATACATCAGTGACCTCCTGACCCAGTATGAACCTTCCAGATCCCTCAGGTCATCTGGATCCGGTTTTTTATCAGTTCCCAGAGTCAGAACCAGACACGGAGAAGCTGCATTCAGCTTTTATGCTCCTTATATCTGGAACAAACTCCCAGAAAGCCTCAGATCAGCTGAAACACTCAGTTTATTTAAATCCAGGTTGAAGACTCACCTGTTCTCAGCTGCATTTGAATAAAGCACCAAATCCACACGTTTAAGCTTAAATTTCAAAACTTATATTTTAACTACTGATTTTATCTACTGTTCTGATTTTATCTGTTTTGATTTTATATACAGTTTTGTTTGTTTGCTTGTTTTAATCAATTTTAAATCATGCTTTTTATTTGGTTTTGTTTCTAATGTCTCTGTAAAGCACTTTGAATCACCTTGTTGTTGAATTGTGCTATACAAATAAACTTGCCTTGGCTTGCCTTACCATTATTCCTTTCACTGCAAAGGTGTCACCGACAAGATGAGTAAGGATGTGAATCAACCATTTTCATTCGCCCAGGAGAACACAGAAAGTCAAAACATGTTGTGTTTGATCGCTCTCTGTAATGGATTTTGTCTCAAATCCAGAATGAGCTCATTTATGCCCCCACCCCTTTTGTGCTAGTCATGCCACTGAAGTCAGTGACTAACTCAGTAAGCAAACACGCCCCTGCTGCTTTGTGACCCTGATAACAATTTGATTGAGCAGAAGAATTGACAAATTGCATTTTTCTCTTCCTTGTTCTTTTCTTTTGCCTTGCAGTCTATCAAGGAGGTGACAGGGTACATCCTTTTTGCTATCAATGAGTTCAGCCGCCTCCCACTGCACCACCTGCGCGTCATCAGAGGCAGCACACTGTATGAGGACCAGTATGCCTTGGCTGTCATGGTCAACTATCAGAGGGATGGGGAGCATGGCCTTCAAGAACTGGGCCTGACTCACCTCACAGGTACACAGAGAGTCACTCATTTGATGTATAGAGTGTGTTTAACATGTGGGAGGCTGGATTGGAGCAGATAAGAGGTCAAGTTGGATGTGGCACTCTTACTGTTGGAGCTCCCACATCTACACAGTTCAGCCACACCTTTAGAATACCGGTTGTTGAAACGCAGCAGTGTGTGTGTTTGTGCCCGTGTGTGTGCTTGTGTGTATAGAAGTGATATGAAGTCCCTGGAATGTACCATGTGCACAACCGCTCAACTGCCAGTGTAACATGAGCTCCAGCACATGATACGTTTGCTGTGTAGTAAACAGAGAATGGCAGAGTTTGTTAGGATGAGGCACAGGCCTGTTCGGGCTTGCTTTCCTAACTGTACTGCCCCATTTACACCTATGTGTACCTTCTACAGAGATCCTCAGGGGAGGAGTGAAGATCATCCGGAATAAGTATCTGAGCTACGCCCCGCAGGTGAATTGGCTGGACATAGTGAAGGATGGAACAGCCCAAATTGTGATAGAGGACAATGGGCCTGAAAGTGAGTGCACTGGGTTGTAACTACACACATAGATATATCTGCGTCTTGTTTTTAGGAGCCAGAAGTGAATCCGTTTGAGCCGACAGGTTAGAATCTTAAGCTAATACTAGCAAGCTTAATGTTAATGTGCATCCATAGACTGATGCATTGCATTACCCAGACACAAATACCTGCTAATTGTACTAACATACAAATAAAATAGTAGAATTTCACTCCACAAAATGATGCAATTAACCACACAGAAAACACCCAAAAACCTCCTTAAAAGGTGCAAACACGACAAACATGGTAAAGTGGACCATCTGAGGTGACACCTAGCAGACACGTGGTGGTCTAGCAGCCCCTGGTCTCAAACTTCAAAGCCTTAAAACAATTTAAACATGTGAGTCATTAAAAAAAATAAGCACAGAAGGTCAAATTAGTTCTAAAGACAGAAACCATTTTTTGTTTAAGTCTGTAAACATGTTTACACTGGCGAAACGTCTTATTGGGGTTAACTCGCACTTGGATTCACCCTCAACTGGCCATTAGAGGAACTGCAGGCTTCATTTTTCAGCGCTGCAAGTTGCATCTTGTAACTTGTAGAGGTTTCATTTTTTTCTTCTGCTGAACTTTGGATTTAAAACAAAAAACAAAATCTGAACTTTTCCTTTAATTTAAGACTTTTGTTCTGGTTTTGTATTAAAATGCGGAAACTAATAAGAGTTTGTTTTTTTTTTATCTCAGAGCCTTGTCACAAAGCCTGTGGAGACGTGCCATGCTGGGGTCCAGGAAATGACACATGCCAGATCTGTGAGTCATATCAAGCACCTTTATCTTTAATGTCTTGATTTTCCACGCACTGGTTACCTTGTGAGATGTCTCACACATGAATCATGGCTGCTGCCAGAGTTGTTCATTTACATTGCACATTGTTAATAATATACGTAACTTCAAAGTTAAAAGTTTAATATGCATCTACGGTACAGTTTTAGTTTCACGCCAGGTTTTTACAAGCGTCGACTCTCTTACAGTGACAAAGACCGTGTGCGCCCCTCAGTGTAGTGGCCGCTGCTTTGGTAGAAACCCGAGCGAGTGCTGCCACGTTGAGTGTGCTGGAGGTTGCACTGGGCCCAAGGATACAGACTGCTTTGTGAGTCCAAGTCTTCCACAGGCTTTAATGAGAAGATATTTTCACATGTTGCAGTACAGAAAACGCAGATGTAAAAATAAAATGTTCCTCTGTTATAAATTGCATTTTGCAGGCCTGCAGGAACTTCAACAACTCGGGCTCCTGCGTGCCTCAGTGCCCACAAACTGTGATCTACAACAGGCTTACATATAGAATGGAGCCCAACCCCAATGCCAAGTACCAGTACGGCTCTATTTGTGTGACCCAATGCCCCAGTGAGTCCCACACATGACAATATTCACATAAACTCAGAATTTATACATAGTTTCTTCCTGTAAGATTGCTGTTTTTACATATTTTTAATCATTGTTATGACTGCGCTGTTCAGCTTTCTTCACAGTGTTTACTGAAGGCTTAACGCAGTCACTGACGATCATTTATGCATTTATTCTCATGTGTTTTCTGTTTTTTTTTAATAGAAAACGTTGTGGTGGATGGCAGTTCATGTGTGAGCAACTGCCCATCTAATAAAATGGAAGTGGAGAAAAATGGTGTGAAAACATGTGAGCCCTGCAAAGGCCTCTGCCCTAAAGGTATTTCATGCAGATCGAACTCAAGCTCTCTCTACAGATACCTTACAGCTTTGCTGTTATTAACTGTTTCCTTCTCATCTTTTTTTTTTCCCAGTTTGCCATGGCACAAGCTGGACTGATTCAAACAGCGAAACGGTCGATGCTCGCAACATAGAAAGTTTCATAAACTGCACTAAGATCCAGGGAAGTCTTAACTTCCTGGTGACGGGAATAGAAGGGTAAAAAAAACTTTCTTTCATAAAACGCAGCAAAGATTTAAAAAAAAATTTCTCTAGATCAACCTGCACTTTTTTGACGTTTTTGCAACATGCTTTTCCTTTTACTTACTTATTTCATTTTGGCTCAGTGATGCCTACAACAAGGTACCACCCCTTGATCCAGAAAAACTGAAAATCTTCAACACGGTGGAGGAGATTACAGGTGTGTGTATGTTGTGGGGTTGTGCTTTTTTTTTAGACTGTCACTTAGACTGCTTTTATCTTTTTATGTTATTTAATGCCATTTGCAGTCTGGTTGAGGCTTCTGAAAAACAATCTCTCTGTTTTCAGACTTCCTCAACATCCAGTCGTGGCCTGCAAGCATGTCTGACCTGTCAGTCTTCTCCAACCTCCAAACAATTCAGGGAAGAAAACTTTACAAGTGAGAAACAGTTTTTTTGTTTTTGTCTTTTCTGCATTGTTATGCAGACAGAGTATTTGCTGGAATATAAAAGTAATTTTGTTTTTATTTTCTTTGTTATTTCTAATTTTTATCCTATCTTGTTATCCTGTTTAGAGGAGTGATTAGTAAAAGGTACAGTAAAGATTTCACATGCTCACATCTCTCCATCTCCTCTTAGAGCCTACAAATGTTCTGTCCGAATCCGTGGTGTTGGTATTTTTCAGTATGATTTTTTTCAGGGGTAATTCAGCACTGGGATTGTTTGGTTAAGCTGGCCGTGGGCACAACTTTTTAAAGCTGGGAGAGGCAGCATGTTTTTGACATCAATTTGACAAAGAAAAAGCTCTTTTCAGGCTGGTCTCAAGCTTCAGTAAATGAGAGGAAAGCAAGATGGGGTACATCAGAGTACTTTTACCTGGGTTTAAATCCCGTCTGAAACCAAAAGCACTAAAGCATTAAAAACAAACCGCCTTCTCAGCTTTAATGAGTTCACATATAACTAAAGAATTTACCAAAGTAGATTCTACAAAATTGATACCGCAGTATCAGTTTTGTTGTAGTATTTCCATACTACATACTACATGATGCATGAAAATACTGAAGATTAAACATGAATATGTTTGTTGGCTGTTTGTCTTTTTAAGTACACGGGTTATGCAATTTGAAAAACATGACATTCAGACACCGAATCACTGAATTCATATTGTGTCTAAAAGGTATCAAAATGAATAGATGGTGACAAACTTCTCAAAGAAAACACACTGTGAAAGATTATATTACATCATTAAATGTGATCAGTAAGAACAACAAGAAACACAAAGTGCCACACTGCTGGATTTTGTGCAAATACAGCTAAAGTGCATTAATTGTGTTTGTAAACCTTAAAAAATAATGTCTGACATCATGTTCTTGAAAACTGCTAAACCTAAAAGAAATATGGCTTTCAATATTCACTTTGATTTTGTGGTATTTTAAACAAAATTGGAACATTTTCATCCACTTTCTGACCTTTATTTACCTCCTGCTGTTCTACAGGAGCTATGCACTCATGGTGGTTAAGATCAATTCTCTGACCTCGCTGGGGTTGCGCTCGCTGCAAAACATAAATGATGGTGCCGTGTACATTAAAGGAAACAAGAATCTCTGCTATCATGATACTGTCAACTGGACACGGCTTTTAGGCTCCCGTCCACAGAAACGTTCAAAGCTCTTAGTCATGGCCAACAACCAAAAGAAGGGTGAATGTGGTGAGTGGGGGCGGACCATTTAAAACTTGCAAGACGTGATTGTGAACAATGGCTCTGCTCATAACATCGTTTCTGTTTTGGTTGCGTCCTTAGTTAAAGAGAAGCATGTGTGTCACCCGCTGTGCTCCTCTGATGGCTGCTGGGGTCCGGGTCCAGACCAGTGTGTCAGCTGAAAGAAATACAGCAGGGGAGGAACCTGTGTACCAGACTGCATGTTCTTAACTGGGTCAGTATTCACAAAATGACGTATAAAGCGATTATTAATATAAAGCTTTAACGGTGTAACATGTATGCAGGTTGTTAGAGAGTGAATGACAAGAAGGAGTGGTATTAAAGAAACAAGCAGTGATTTAGAGAATTGATATTTTCTGATGGTTTCAAAAAGAATTTACATTTTAAAGCACAAATACTCGCACCCTGTTTGAAGTGCCACATTGCAAATAGATTATGTGCAAATACAGATAAAGTACATGCTTAATCGTATCCACCGTGCTCTCTGTGCACAAATCAGCAGGGGAGACAAATTGAATAACTGATTCAAATGCATTGCCGCCCAATTCTAGTGTGTTATAAACAATTTTCCCTCTAAACTGCGCGCGTGCAGTCTCTGCGCACAGAAATCTGCGTTGCGCACAAAAAAAAAATCTAACCTGAATTGAAATTAAAATTAAAATGTTAACAATTTTTGTTTTGCAGTGTTAGTCAGTAAGTGACTGGCTGCTCCTGTATGGGATTAGAACGATGCCAACCTTATCCCGTAGTTCAGCCAATAATGCGATTCACATTTGTATATACGCAGCTAATCAACGTCGTTGACAGGCTATGACAGCGTCCTTGTGTGCCGACACCGGTAGCAAAGCGACGTGGCTGATGTGGAGTGAAGCCACGTTAATGACAACGTGTACAACCATTGGAGATGTGAGCAGGACAGACGGCACAAATGACGGAAAAGTGTGGACTTTATACCAGTTTTTAAATTGTGTTGATAAGCCACGTAAAACCAGACTTATGATAAAAATATATGTAATGTTTGGTTTTCTTCCTGAATACTATCGTTGTTTATATTTACTGCAGGAAGAAACGGTAAAAACAGCGTTTTATAAAGAAAACCTCGAAAGCACTCTCCGCCTGTGAGTGAAAAAACAAAACAGGAAAAAAAACCCCACCCTTTCCTATTGGTCGAACAATGTACCATGTCGACCAATCAAAAAATGATATGGCAACCTGGCATTTAGTTGTTTAGGAAAGGGTGGCGGTGTTTTGAGACGTGAGAGATTCGCGATGTTTAGCGCAAATCTTGTGTAGTTAGTGTGCAGCGACTGCTGAATGTTACAGGTGTTACAGGAGTGATACATCTCCTGTTGTCAGGCCTGCAGGTATCAAGCTGTTGTTCTTCTTTATCTCATAGTGGACAGAAATGTTTTTTTGGAGTGGCACAAATAATTTGTGTGGCATCAAATTTGATGCAGAACACCTGATTGTTCTGTAAATAGTTTAAAATGTTTATTTTAACAAAAAAAAAAAACCCGCCTTGGCTGCATTTTTAGGTAAACGGCTGCAAAAAACATATTGCATGACTCAGTTACTTTTTTGAAGAAGTAACTATATAATTAATTGCCCAACATTGGTCATTATATTGTTCTGAAGGCAGGACTGTGATGCAGTTTTCTGCCTCGCCATTAGAGGGCGCGGCCGTTTTGTGAGTAATGTTTTGACTGGGATGAAAAATGGTGTTCATGGAGGCGGTGTGAATCACAAGTTATGCTCGGGAGCAGTTTATGTGGGTTCATTGAGAGTGTGCGTCCATAAGACTGGTGAGTTTCAGGATATTTCTTGTGTAAGAAGGATAGCCTGTATGTTTATCACTCTGGACATCCTCTGTTTGTACATTTTCTATACATTTTCTTATTTTCTATAAGTTATCGCTAAGCTAAGCGCGCTTAGCTAAGCTAAGTTCGCCTAGGCCATACTGAGTTCGGTTTCAGTTGGTGATTTGTTATGTGTATTTGCCTTCTTTAGTTGGCATCATAAGTGAGTGGGGCACAAGAGTTAAGTGATGGAAAGATGTTTATTTTCTTTGTTGCCAAATATGGTTCAGACTATAAGTAAAAGCCGCCAGCTTAGTAGTAGGGCCTATAAGACAAGTATGTGGCTGTAATATATTATATTGTGATTATTGTTGTCTATAATTTGATTGTAATTTGTGTTCTGTTTTTCCATTCTGTTTGTAGAACCACACACACACACATATACCCACGCCCACGCTAAATCTGCCATTAAAGAGTTGAACAATCATCCCCTGTCCTCATTATTTTCTGGAGGGTCATAGTGGCACTTGACCTGTGCACACCCTGCGATCACCACCGTAGAACTGAACCTCATATCAGAAATCATCATAACAAAATTGGTCCTTCGAGCTGGATCAGGTGATTACAGAGTGAAGATGGATTATGACCCCCAGAGAGCAGGTGCACGTCCATGGAGGGCTGTGCGACCTCCAGGATGGATGACTCAGTATGAAGGCTACACACTGCCACAACTGCTACATTGGAGCAACAGCAGACTAGAGAAGGATACGCCAAGATGACGCCCCTCACCCAGACTCCTGGTTCTATTGGAGCTGCAGGACAGACCCCAGTGTCATCCAGCATCCCTCAGGAGTTCATGAACATTGTGCAGCAACTGCAGGAGGACAACAGGCAACTTCAGCTGATGGTAGGAGACATGAGGAGGCAGATGGACCGTAATGTCACCACGTTGGAACCAACCTGCTTACGTTCTGCCCAGCAACCAGGGGGCTACATTTCAGCTGATGACACTTGGGTCTCCACACCTCTAACTACACAGCCTTTTCCCCTGAGACCAGAGCAGCACAATATATCCTACACACAGGATGCAGCTGAAGAATGGCCAGTACCACCACCTCCAGTTTTTCTCCCGAGAGATCATTCTGATCTACCAGAGGTACAGTCTTTTCCACCTCCACGGCTACCAGCCATTGCACAAGAGCATAGCCAACGCTTACAAGAGCTACAGTTACAGCAACCCTCAGCCACTGAAGCTCCTGACTTTCAGCCTTGTGCACCACAGTCCACCCCCTTATCTCGATCACTAGCTGGACCTAGTTTCGACGCGAACATGCTCCCCCCAGAACAAGTGTTGGCTCCCACTACAGCTGTAGCTGTAAAGGAGAAGACCTACAGAGGACCATCGCCCTCCATCCCAGAGTTCACGAAGGGTGATCCCAGGCAGTTTGCTAGATTAAGGCTTGCCCTAGACAATATTCTCCCCTTTGATGCAACCGAGAGGTTCAAATATCAGGTCTTATGTGACCACCTTAAGTTTGAGGAAGCTCTTTTAATTGCTGACTCCTACAGTAACTCACCTCACCCCTACTCTGACACGATGGCCTCGCTCACTAAACATTACGGTCAGCCGCACCAGCTGTCACTGCAGAGGATAGCAAAGCTTATGGATGAGCCCAGCATCCGCCCAGGTGACACAACTGGATTCAGAAGGTTTGCACTGAGAGTCCGTGCTCTGGTCGGCATGTTAGAGCAACTTGGGGAAGATGGACACATAGAGCTGCAATGCGGGTCTCATGTTGCTAGACTGACACGAAAGCTACCCCAAGACCTACGTGCTGCTTTCCGCCGCTACCTTTACCCACAGAAAGATGGAATACCATCATTGAGAGACTTTGCAGAGTGGCTGGAGTATGAGCTGGTCATTCAAGAGGGCGGAGATCACACAGAGAAGGTAGAGGAGAGCTCGAGAGACAGGAGCAGCATGAAAAGAGATAAAAGAGCCACCAAAAGGACTACCACCGTGCTGCACGGTGCAACACACAACACTGCCCCCCAAAGGTCCTCAGCTACAACCCCTTACACTTCTGAGGTCCAAGACAAGCCCACAGCTTATTGTCCATATTGTAATAACACTCTGCACTTCCTAGATCAATGTGTCAACTTCAAGATGCTGACTAAGGAGCAGAAATCAACTTGGATTAAGTCCAACAATCGCTGCTGGTGCTGTGGGCGGCACCACCAGGCCGCTCAGTGTCGACTTAAAATGCAGTGTAAGGCATGCAGGGGAAAACACCTAGAGGCCCTCCATGAAGTGAATCTCAGACCTGCTGCACCCAATCCACCAATGGAACACGTCGCTGTGCTTCTGAAGATAACCAAAGTGCTCCTGCAGAACGGTGAGCACACCCTGGAGACATTCGCCATATTGGATGATGGATCTGAGAGGACGATCCTTCTCCCTGAGGCCACTCAAAGACTGCAGTTACAGGGCATGGCAGAGAGTCTTACTCTACGTATGGTGAGACAAGGATTGAGAACCTTGCATGGTGCATCAGTGACAGTCAAAGTCTCCCCTGCCAGCCAACCATCCAGAACATTCACCATTGAGAGAGCCTTCACAGCTGATGACCTAGGCTTGGCTGAGCATTCATACCCCGTGAAAGCACTTCAACAGAAATATAGACACTTGAGAAGGCTTCCCTTGCAGCCCTTCACAAATGCCCAGCCACTCCTTCTGATCGGCTCTGACTGTCCTCACCTAGTAACGCCCATCAAACCTGTGCGCCTAGGCTTACCTGGAGGACCAGCTGCAGTCAAGACTAGACTTGGTTGGGTACTACAGGGACCAATTGTTAACTTGTTATTTTCTGTTTTATCGCGAGAGTACTGTTGCCCGCGAAGTGTTGTTGTTGTGGTGGGTATAAAAAATGGCGGAACGAATAAAGCGCTGTGAATTAGAGTACGACGTCGTGTCTTTTGAGTTAACATTGGTAGCAGAGGATGGTTTCCAATTACAAAGTACCACCAAAGCTTGATGAAGCCAGGCCATACGAATGCTGGAAGAATGAAGTCAATATCTGGAGACGAGTTACGGAGCTGGATAAAAAGAAACAGGCACTCGCGGTGGCGCTGGGGCTCGAGGGAAGAGCCAGAGAAACGGCCATGGAGATACCCGCGGAAGATTTGGACAAAGATGACGGTATGGAAATACTACTTGCAAAACTTGACGCGGTGTTTCAGAGAGAAGAGAAAGACCGCGCTTATGAAGCCTACTCGTGTTTTGACTCCATTGCAAAGAACCACAGCATGTCGATGGCAGACTACATTATAGACTTTGAACAGCGTTATAACCGGATGAAAAAGTACAACATGACGCTGCCTGACGCTGTGCTAGCATTTAAGCTTCTAGATACAGCTTGTCTTGATGAGAAAAGTCGACAGCTTGCACTGACAGCGTGCACGGACTTAACGTTTGCGTCTATGAAGTCTGCACTGAAACGGATTTTCGGAGGGAAAGTAACCGGAGTTTTCAGCGGAATTCAACTGAACCAAGAAGCAGTTTTCCTTACGGAACAAAAAGGTCCCAAATACAAACGAAACAACGGTACTTCGTCGCGGAGTGGACAGCAACAACCACTACAAGGTACCAACCCAGTTGACAAGTTTGGCAAGCGAACAAGATGTGCTATTTGTCAGAGCACTTACCACTGGGCGAAAGACTGTCCTCATTGTAATGGTGACCAAGTAAAGCTAACTGAAGATGGGAAAGTGGAGGAGTGTAACATTACTTTGTACACTAAAGCCTCAATGACAGACTCTGAAATCTTCCTGACTGAGGCACTGGGGTCAGCCATTATTGATACTGCATGTACACGTACAGTTTGTGGTCAGAAGTGGCTAGATAGTTACATGCGTGACCTCAGCCAAGGCCAAGTAAACAAGCTGTTGCAATCAGAAACCCCCAGCTCCAGACCATTTCGCTTTGGGGATGGTATTGTAGTGTATTCCAGCAGAAAAGTGAAACTTCCAGCCAAAATTGGACAAACAAAATGTGACATTGAAAGTGAAGTAGTTCCTGTTGACATTCCACTACTACTGAGCAAAACGTCTCTCAAGAAAGCAGGGACTGTTCTAGACATGGAGAATGACAGTGTTGTCATGTTCAAGCAGCCTGTTCCCCTAGAGCTCACTAGTTCGGGACACTATTGTGTGGACATTAGAGATGAAAATACTACAGAAAGCTGCAATGAAAATGAAGTTCTCATGGTAACTGCTGAAATGTCTACAAAAGAGAAACAGAAAGTCCTTGTGAAACTTCATAAGCAGTTTGGTCATGCATCTGCAGAGAGGTTATTGAGGCTCATCCAAAGCTCTGGCAATACAGATAAACAATGTGCAGTTATTCTACAAGAGATAGTTCGTGACTGTGACATTTGTCAGAAATATTGCAAAACCAAGCCGAGACCTGCTGTTGGTCTACCCCTGGCTTCTGAGTATAATGAGACAGTAGCGATGGATCTACATGAGCTGGAGCCCAATGTGTGGTACCTTCACATCATCGACCACTTCACACGCTTCAGTGCCGGCAGCATCGTAAAGACAAAGAAAGCTGCAGAGATCGTCAACTCCTTCATTCACACCTGGATAAGCATTCACGGTGCCCCCAGACGGCTCTACACAGACAACGACGGAGAGTTCAACAACACAGACATTCGGGACATGGCTGAAAACTTCAACATTGAGGTAAAAACAACGGCGGGGTATAGTCCCTGGAGCAACGGACTACTGGAGAGACATAACATGACACTTACAGAAATCCTCCTGAAGGTAAAAAAGGAATGAGGATGTGACTGGCACACTGCGCTAGACTGGGCCCTTATGGCCAAAAACAGTATGCTTAATGTACATGGTTATAGTCCACATCAACTTGTGTTTGGCCAAAACCCCAACCTTCCTTCTGTGTTGATGGATAAGCCACCTGCCTTAGAGGGCACAACTGTAAGTGCAAGAGTAGCTGAACATATCTCAGCATTACATGCTTCCAGGAAAGCATTTACTGAGGCAGAGTGTTCAGAAAGGATCAGGAGAGCACTACGCAAACAACTTGGGCCTACAGATGACAAATATGAGGCAGGAGATAAAGTATACTACAAACGAGTCGACTGTACAGAGTGGAAGGGTCCAGGTGTAGTTATTGGGCAGGATGGAACTGTTGTATTTGTAAGACATGGGGGGACTCTTGTAAGAGTACACCAGTCAAGATTGACTAAAGTGGATTCACAGACTGGAGATAAACAAATACCACACAGTACTACTGATGATGACAACAAAGACGCAGTTGAAAATGATGACACTGACACACCCGATGGTGAACAGAGTATTAGTGAGGAAGAAGACATCACTATTGACAGAGAAACTAACACTATTGACAGAGAAACTAACACTACAGAAAACATGTCTGTCACACACACTACAGAAAACATGTCTGTCACACAAACTGCAAATGAGCCCTCTACACCCACTGATCATGTCTCTGCAAATGTAAAGTTAAGATAAGGACAGCTGATTGCTTTTACCAACAGAGACAACGGTGTTCAACACACAGCCAGAGTGCTAGGCAGAGCGGGAAAAGCAAAAGGGCAATACAAAAACTGGTACAATGTGCAATATCTTGAGCATGATGGTAGTGAAGGTGAAAAGAAAGCTGTAGACATGTCACTTGTTGATGGTCTTTGCACTGAAGCTGAAAACAGAGATGCAGATGTACTCACAACAAAAGATATTTCCTTTGATTCTGCTAAGCAGCAGGAGATTGAGAGCTGGCAAAGTAATGGTGTGTTTGATGAAGTGAAAGACCTGGGTCAAAAATGTGTGTCTACTAAATGGGTCTGTACACTCAAAGAAACTACTAATGGTGTTGTCCCAAAGGCTCGACTTGTGACACGGGGGTTTGAAGAGGTAAATACTAAAGAACTACAGAAAGACTCTCCAACATGTGCGTCTGAGTCCCTCAGACTGGTGCTAGCTGTGATATGTCAAAACAAGTGGAGAGTAAATTCAATGGACATTAAATCTGCCTTCTTGCAGGGAATGGAACTGTCAAGAGACATCTATCTTCGTCCCCCACCTGAAGCTGGCAAGGACAATGTTCTATGGAAACTGAAAAAGTGTGTTTATGGACTTGCAGATGCTTCACTTTATTGGTACAATAAGGTCAAAGACATTATGCTCAAAACTGGTGGTAAAATATCACAGGTTGATCCTGCAGTGTTCTATTGGCAGAATGAACAATCTGAGGTTACAGGAGTGCTTGCATGTCACGTTGATGATTTCCTTTGGGCTGGTTCAAGTCACTTTGCAACTCATATCATTCCTGTACTGAGATCTACCTTCCTTGTGGGCCGTGAAGAACATGACAGCTTTTCTTATGTTGGTATGGACATTTGTACAGTTAATGATGTAATAGAGGTGCATCAACAACTTTACATTGACAACCTACAACCGGTTCAGTTACAAGCAGCACGGGCTGTACAGAGGGAGGCTTCCTTAAGTGAAACAGAACGTGAGCAACTCAGGTCAAAAATAGGACAGATTTTGTGGGTTGCCAAACAAACAAGGCCTGATGTTATGTTTGACACATGTAGCCTTGGATCTAATATCAAAGATGCAACTGTACAGTCCATTCATGAAGTGAACAAAGTTATCCGTAAACTTAAGGCAGAGAAAGTGACTCTTAAGTTTCGGCACTTGGGTAACAGTGAGGATCTGGCATTGGTTGTTTTCAGTGATGCTTCATTTGGCAACCTTCCTGATGGCGGTACTCAAGGAGGGGCATTAATTGTCCTTATGGGTAAAGGAGGAAAGTTTTGTTCTCTTTTCTGGCAGTCTAAAAAAATCAGGCGCGTGGTCAGAAGTACACTGGCAGGAGAAACTCTTGCCATGTCAGATGGAATAGACAGTGCTGTCTTCCCGGCAACACTTTTTTCTGAGCTTACAACTGGTAACACTGGTCTAAACGCTCTTCCTTTGATCTGTGTAACTGATAATCATTCCTTGTTTGATGCACTCAAGTCTACTAAGCAGGTTACAGAGAAGAGACTGAGGCTAGAAATGAGCAGCATTAAAGAGCTCATACAAGCCAAGAAAATCAGACAGGTTTGTTGGTCAGATTCAAAATCTCAACTTGCTGATTGTCTGACAAAAAAGGGAGTTTCACCTTTAACCCTTCTAAAGGCGCTAGATGAAGGACTCTGGATACTGTAATCCTTTGTCTACAAAGTTGTCTTTGCATTCAAATGTACCATTGTTTATTGTGTGCAATGATAGTATGCTTTAAGTAAAGCAAAGCACTTTTGAAATGTTTTTTTTGTTTATATAAATATATACATATATGTATACAAATGTTTACAGGGGTGTGTTTATACTTTTATTTTTTTTTTTTTTTAAGAAAGAGGGAGATTGTTAACTTGTTATTTTCTGTTTTATCGCGAGAGTACTGTTGCCCGCGAAGTGTTGTTGTTGTGGTGGGTATAAAAAATGGCGGAACGAATAAAGCGCTGTGAATGAGAATATGACGTCATGTCTTTTGAGTTAACACCAATCCCCTCCCTTAAGCACTATGCTCAACCGCGACAGTGCCTCTTCCTCTCAACTGCCTCTCCTCAATCAGAGCTTCATAGTCAAGTAGATAGGCTTTGGCATCTCGACACTCTCCCATATCGGAGTGAGAAACTAGTGACACGTCTCGGAGGGAAGAGCAAGCTATGAGGGTTTTGGAGGCAAAGACGACAAGACTGAATGTCGAGGGAGTAAACAGATATTCAACTCCCCTTCTGCGTGTCAGTGATATGCCTACACTCCGGAGCCACCTGAAGCAGTACTCCCCAATCTACGTGGCACGGAGAAGTGCCTCAGTCGAGACCCAGAGAAGACTAAAGCTTATCAAGCGAAGATTACAAAGTTGATAGCAGCAGGCTATGTCAGAGAAATCAGTGAAGAGGAAATGAGGGCCTCCAAAGAATCATGGTTCATCCCCCACCACATGGTGACACACAACGGAAAGAACCGTGTGGTGTTTAATTGCTCATTCACCTATAGCAGGGGTCTGCAACCTTTAACACCCAAAGAGCCACTTGGACCTGGTTTCCACGCAAAAGAAAACACTGGGAGCCGCAAATACTTTTTGAAATCTAAAATGAAGATAACACTGTATATATTATTTTGTTTTTTTACCTTTATGCTTTGTGTGAACAACTAAAGTAAGTAAGTAAAGTTTATTTATCAAGCGCTTTTCACAGACAGGCAGTTACAAAGCGCTGTACACAAATATTAAAATAAACAATACAATCAATAGACATTATACACAATGTAAAAGATCAAATGTAAATAATGTAAAGAATATAAAATACGTAGATCAACAAAAGGCTTGTTTGAACAGAAAAGTTTTTAACTGCTTTTTAAAAGAATCCACAGATCAACTAAGGTGTGTTGCTTATGAAATCCATGAAGTGCTACAGAGAAAATTACATTTTATTCATGTAATTAACACATTTTGAACTCATAAAGAAATATAACGAAAGGAAAGACACCCAGCTGAACTAAAATGATCCATGTAGCAAACAAAAACTGTTGTGAGCCGCCACCCTTATATCGCCTTTGGGCTTTTGGAGCCTTGATCTGACTTTTAAAAAATAATTGGAAAAAAAAGCACAATGCTGCTAAAACAAATAGATATTTGCAAAATTCTGCCTAAATATGTATTTTACCTGGTTAATGTGTGTGGCGGGGCGTGGTCTGCAGTGCCGCTGTATGGGAGTCGGAAGCACCTCAGCGGCACCCGCAATCACGTCTCGCCACCTTAAAGTCTGTGCTCTCTCTGCTGTTGTGTTGTCAGGCTGTGAGCTGCAAAGCTACAGCTGGCTGTATGCGTACAGCAACCGTGTGTGAAAAGTGGTCAATAAAGAGATGCTGAAAAGAGTGTTCATGCAAACATTGTCGGGTCTGCCGTGGTATGTTTACAATGGGACTTCTGGTCCCAAACCTCTGTGCGCAGCGTCTGCAAATTGGGGCTGTACGAAGTCACTTTCATCTTCACGCAGGACTGTAAGCTGTCATCTGTGAGGCGTGAGTGGTGTTTGTTTTTAACATAGTTCACGGTGGAGAACAGCTGCCGACATAATATGGATCCGAAGATCCATATTTGGCCTACCTGGGGTCGAAAGTCTCGATAAATGCATGCCGTTTCAGCGGGTACTGAAGGATATAAAAAAAACAACAACAGCAATAGAATAATATTAAACACAAAGTGAACCCGTCTTCCTTCATTAAATAGGTTCTTTTAGATGTTAAGGAGGAATTGACTTAACCAGGCTGGCGGAGAATGAAGACAACCGGACACCTGCGGCAGATGGGGAATCAGTGAACTTTTATTGAGACAGAGACAACCTCTCAACACAGCTCACATCAGGAGATTCCTCATATTTGCTGTGAGGATGGGTATATATTCTCTAAAACTTACAGGAGGGGGTTGTGAGGAAAGTGCTGCATTAGCAGAAAAACAACTCCATAAAAGGAAAGCGGCCTTGGGTGTTCTAGTCTCTTCGCTTGCAGATATCTTGCACCTGCAGGATGAGGCGATCGCTTCTTATCGCTCTCAAGGCCAAAGTCGTGAGCACATTTTTATTACACAGTTGCACAGTAACTTTAAAGCTGAACAATATTTAAAGCTGAATAATGTTTGATCAGATTATATTTTCTTCAAATCCCCCTTTTGACCCATCTTAAATGGGTCAACACACAAAAATAAGTAACATTCAAAGGAACACAGAGACGTGTCGAAGCCTGGCTCGAAAAACTCCTCGGGTCTTATCATTTGTCTTTATCTGTCATTGCAGATGAGGAGAAAAGAGTCCAGGCACCACCCTGCCCAGGGGTCGGCTGCAAGCAGTCTCGGTTCCCGACGAAAGCAGTAACAGCTGTCCTGCACACACGGATACAACGAGTCAGTGCAACCAGGGTAGTGACACAAAATTAACAGTTCCTGTAACTCAGCAACCAAAAAACATAAGTAATGATAAAAATGTGGAGAGTACAGAGTATACTATAATAATGAGAGATATAAACGTGAAAATGTGAAAGAATAAATCAACCGTAAAATAAACCCAGAACGGTAACTGCTAAGGACATTCAAAAGTGAATATGGTAAAACGTGAGGAAGGGGTGTGGAAAAAAAAACAATTTATATCCAGTGGTGGGAGTACACATTCGCTCAGGCTTAAGTCCGGAGACCCTGAGAACATCGCTTAACCCTCACAACCCGACCAGACACAGTTCAACCAGATATATCCTTCAAGAGGAAGTGGGTGAGGGAAACAATTAATAACAAGCCTAATACAAAACACCACAGAGAAACAACCATTCTAGAAGAATTTAAACAAGAGAAAGACGATAATGTTCGTCACCCTCACGATCAGAGTTTTCATCATCCGTTGGCGAGGAGGTGGGAAGTTGACTAGCCAATAAAGGCATCTGCCGGGCGAGATCCTTATCCTCAGGAGAGAGAGCTGTAACAATCAGTCTCTGGATGAGGGATCGAATGCATGGAATACAACAGCAACCGCAGGTGACTAGGACAGCAACAAAAACTGAGATGGAAACTAGGATGGAAGCTACAAGGGCCTTATATTTGCCAAACATGTTAAGCCAAGAGTCCCACATGGCAGTATCAACGCCCGAGTGTTCCTTCATTTTAACAGTAAGAGCTGTGAGACCAGTAATAGCTTTAGTGAGGGAACCATCAGGAGCTGTGTTATTGGGGATATAGGTACAGCACTCCTGACCAAAAAGGCTGCAGACTCCGCCTCTTTCTGCGAGGAGAAAATCCGTTGCGACCCTGTTTTGGAAAGCCATTAGGGAAGTGGCAGATAACTGTGCATGCACAGCTTCAAAACCATCTCGAGTGTAATTAGCCAACAGTTGCACATTAAAGTGAATGTAGTTAATTCTGTCTACATTCGCATTTATTTCAACCATCCAAAGTATCGAGGCCCATCCTGCTTTAACCTGGTCTCGCAGTTTATATTCATCGGGGACCCCACGGGGTATACCTACAGCATCAATATAGGTTGGATTATGAGCTGAACCTGGGATTAGAGAACGTTTAGAGCGGCGTTCAGAGGAGGATGGGAGGCCAACTTCGTGTACTTTTATAGAGAGATCTACTGGAGTGACTAAAACAGGTAAAATAAGAGTTATGAGAGCGCAAAGACCTGACGCATCCCGAGGGAAACCATCATATAACTTGTTATTGCCACACCACCACCACAAATCAGCCCTAGCCGTAGGTCGGAAGTTTGGTTTCATAACCGTCATCTCAGTGCACCAAGAAGAGTTCAAGCTACCTAGTTTTACTGCATTGCCAGTCAGGTTAATACAAGTGAAATTGTTCACAGCTACATCTGAAGAAAAGAAAGGTGGTTTATTAGAGACCGAGCGTTGAGTTTTAGGAAAGTGGTTTTCCAGATATGAGCAATGACCTCGTTTTGTATTGTTCATAAGATGCAGGAGGCATGCACTATTGACTGGCGCCGGTACAACTCTTAAAGTGGGGCGTGCTCCCATACAAACTATGCAGTCGGAAGCCGTCTTGTCAGCAGCTTGTTCAGCTAGTAGTAACCAGTTGTTTGTTGCTCCAGAAATACCGGTTAGAATTTGGAAGAGGTCATCTTTAGACATTTTATTTGTGTCTACAATGCGTATTCGGCCGTTTCTCCCCCCGTTTGTATATGTCACCGGAGGGCCATTAAAGGTGGGGTTATCCTCTTTAACTACAGAGCTTGGAGCTGCACCAACGCTAGGGCATATTTCCATTTGCCAATACAGGGCGGTGCGATCAGTCCAAGGGGCAAGTATAAATTGTTGACAGGAGGTCAAGGCCAGATCCTTTAGGGTAAAAATTAAGCCTGAAAGATCCGGTTTTTTTGCTATTCTGAGCATATTTTGGTTTCTCCAGTGCAAAGCCTGACCCCTAGAGTGCTTGGACCAATCGAGGTCCGTTTCTGACACTAAACTGGACCACTTCCACTGATGCCAACCTCCCAGGGTTATATACCACACTGAGGAGGAGAGATGTACTGCAAGGTTAAAAAGATCCCCCCCTTGGTCTTTGGTGACGGGAGTGACTGGGAAGCTCGCGAAATCTATTTCGACTACCCAACTTTTATTGTTGGGGACACAGAGAGTAATCATTCTAGTCGTACTTGGGGTGCAGGAGGTAACCGTGTGTCGTTTCTTTCTAAATCGATCGGGCGTGGGCAAAACTGGAGAGGAAGTGGTGGGCAAGACCCTAGGGGCTACATTTGTCAGATTGGGACTGTCAGAAGGGGGCGAAGCTTTTGAACTTGAAGGTGTCAGAAGTGTCGGGGGCCCTTCACAGATCAGGATTATGCCAATGGGAATGAGACCCAGGGCCAGGAAGCAAACAAACACGCAACATCTTTGCCTGCCTGTCATTTCAGGGGGAAAGGGCCAAGACATGTTTACTTAGCTTGGATGTCGTCTAATAGAGGATGATGGGGCACAGAAAGGTGGTCCAGTTCCCCCCACCTCGCCAAGGGCGTGTTCTAGGAGTTAAAGAGCAACAAAAAGTATCAGTGACACAACTTTAAATGAGCTTTCAGCGGTTAAAACTATTGCAATGTAAAATGTAAATCTTAAAAACTCAAGCCAATATAAAAGCAAAGTCATAAAAGATGTTAAAAATAAAAAATGTTTAGTTCAGTATGAAGAACACCCCCTTTTGTAACCAGCCGGCTTGTAGGTTGAGTTTTGGCTCCCTCAAGTGGTTGGTGATGCTGTTGCAGCTCCTTCTGACAGGTCCTTCTGCACCTCTCTCAAGGTTCTTCCTGGTTCGGTGGCAGCAGCGCACTGTGTGTAATGAAACCAGGTGTCACCTTTCCCTTCGAGCCTGACAGCGTGGGAGGTCCGCTCTGTTATGCGGTAAGGGCCTGTCCAGCGAGGCTCAGCCCACTTTCTCTTTGTGACTTTCAGGAGGACGTAGTCCATTCCAGGTGTAGCCGCCTCTTTCAGCTCTTGCTGGTTTCTTTCAGCGACCTGTGAGGAATACTGGGCAACAAAACTGCGGAGCATGTTATAATATGTCCTCGGATCGAGGTCTGAATCAGCTTCATCCGACATTAACAGGCGAGAGGAGGGGCCAGGAAAAGGCCTGCCATGCTCCAACTCAAATGGAGTGTAACCAGAGGTTTGATTTACTGAGCATCTTATGGACATTAATGCAAGAGGCAATGCCTTAACCCAATCTAATTTGGTCTGTGCACAGATTTTAGCCAATTTAGTTTTTAGAGTTTGATTCATCCTTTCCACTTTCCCCTGGGATTGGGGGTGGTAAACTGAGCCAAACTTATGTTTCAAACCTAATGCGGCTTCAACCCTCTGCAGATCGTGGTTCCTGAAATGTGAACCATTGTCCGACCTTATGACCTCGGGAAACCCATGCTGTGGTATATAATGATTAATCAGACACTTCACCACAGTTCTACTGTTTTCACTTGCTGTCGGCCAGGCTTCTGGCCAACCTGAAAATGCATCCACAGCCACCAGCAGGTACCTGTAACTACCTACTCTGTCCACCATGTCTGTGTAATCAATGATTATTTCTTTCCCTGGGCAAAGTGGGATGGGGAAGTACCCTGCTATTGGCTTGAAGGCGGGCTTGATTCCAAATTGGTTGCACTCCTTACAGGTTTTAACCATGTATTTTGTCATGTCTTTTAGATAAGGGTGCCACCAGGCGGCTAAGTTCCTCATCATTTGTGCAGGTCCCACATGCCCCACTCCATGTGCCTCTTCCATTGCTGTCTGTCTGACCCCTGGCGGTAGAATGGGCCTTCCATCTGGGCCACGCCAAACATCTGTGTTTGTGGCCCCTCTTGTTACCCATAATGATTTTTCCTGGGGGCTGGCTTTGTCCTGTAACTCTCTGATTGTGGCTAGGCCTAGTTGTATGGGTGGTCTTTCTGGAGGGGGTGTGGCTTCTGGGTCCATTACCATAATCAGGGAGGGTAAGTAACCAGCTGTCTGCTTAGCTACTAAGTCGGCCTGTTTGTTACCTAATGCCACTAAATCCAATCCGGCACTGTGTCCTTTGCATTTTACCACTGCCACCTTAACAGGTAACAACAGTGCTTCCGCTAATTCCCTCATTTCTATCTCATGTTTAATAGGCTTTCCGCTGGCTGTCAAAAAACCAGCTCTTAGCCACTGCTTGAGCTCCACATGCACTGCTCCCACAGCATAAGCTGAATCACTGTATATATTCACTTTCTGTCCCTTTCCCATCCTTAAGGCTTCAATCACCGCTCTCAGTTCAGCTCTCTGTGCAGACTGTTGTCCTGTCAACTGCTCTGCCTTCACTGTTTTCCATCTCATGTCTGTCTGTTCCACTATTGCCCATGCAGCCTTCAACATTCCACTTTCAGTTCTGAAACAACATCCATCTGTGAACCAATCTTTTTCTGCATCCATTAGAGGTTCTGCCTGCAAATCTGGCCTGATTTTCTCCTGTACCTGCACAACCTCTTCACACATATGTGGTTCTCCTGATCCCATGTGATCAGCCATGTTTATGCCTTCATGTGAGTAGGTGATGTGTGGTGCTTCCAAAATGGTACTGAGGCGTCTCTGCCTGAGTGAAGTGAGTGTGAAGGCCTGTGAGGAGACGTAGGCCACCACACTGTGTGATGTCAAAATTTTTAGTGGGTGGTTCATCACTATGTGTGCTGTTTTCTGAATGATTTTTGCAAGTCCAGAAACGTGTTGTGTGCACGGTGGGTGGCGTTTTTCAGTGTTGTCAAGCATTACGCTTACATATGTCAACACTTTTCTCTCTCCCCCTTTTTTCTGGAACAGGATACCATTGATATGGGTTCCAGTTCCAGAAACATCAAGATGAAAAGGCAAAGCATAATCTGGCACAGCAAGGTCAGAGGCGACAGAAAGCTGTTGTTTTAACTTTATAAACGCCTGTTCTGTTTCTGTAGTCCATGAGAGGGGAGCAGAGAGGTTTCTCATGCCTTGTTCATTTACCAAAGCGCGCAAAGGGGAAGTAAGGCCAACATAGTCTGGGACATAGGTCCTGCTGTAACCAGTCAGGCCCAAAAATGACAACATGTCTTTTACAGTTAGAGGTTTTGGATGGTGCAAAATGGAGTTCCTGTGTTCTGGGGACAAGGAAATACCGGACTGTGAGACCATGCGGCCTAGAAAAGAAACCTGTTTTCTTGCAATCTGTAGTTTGTTTTTGCTCACTTTAAAACCTGTGTTGGCCAGGTGGTGAAGTACCACTCTGGTGGCCTCCAAACAGATGTCAGCCGTAGGGGCAGACAGCAAAAGGTCATCCACATATTGTATTAACATACAGTCAGATGGTAGTGGGCTGGTTTGTAAAAGTTCTTTCAAACACTGATTAAACAGTCCTGGGGAGAGGGCAAATCCCTGTGGTAAGCGAGTGTAACGCCATTGTCGGCCTCTAAATGTAAATGAGAAAATGTCACGCAGTGACTCACGAAGTGGGAGGCAGAAAAAGGCATTAGCCAAGTCAATGCAGGTGAACCAGGCATGAGATGGTGGGAGGTTGGTCAAGGCAACATAAGGATTAGGCACAGGCAAAGTAGGAGTGCCAAGTAAGGCATTAATCCTTCTCAAATCATGTGCCATTCTGAACTTCCCCGTGCCTTTTTTCTCAACGGGTAGGATGGGCGTGTTCCACTTAGAGCAGGAGGGCTCCAAGACACCGGCAGTGACCAAACCAGAAATTGTTTCTGCAATCCCAGCCTCAGCCTCCGGTCTGTGTGGGTACTGAGGCTGCCACAAAGGGGTAGCAGATGACAGTTGAAAAGAGACTGGCTCCACATCAACTAAACCTACATCTGTGGGTCCAAGGGACCACAAACAATCTGGAAGAGAGTCGAGTAAAGGCGCAGCATCACAGTGGTCTGTGTGTTCTCTTCCATGTGACCCGCTGACCACTCGATGTTGCAGTGTTGAGGAATTAAAGCAATCATTTAAAATTTGGTATGTCTTGGTAGATGGAGAAAACAAAACCTGTGGGAGTTTTGTAGGTGTCCAGTCAGTGGCCGCAAGGGAACGTTTAACCATTCCACCCAGCTCCTTAGCCTGGTGTCCAGGATGTAAGGCCAGTGACACATGGGGAGCTGCCTCATCAGACATCATGTACCACTGTAATTGATCTGTTGTAAAAGTAACCGCTGCTGCCACTCCCTCCGGTGCCGCAAAAATGCACGACATGTTCAGAGACCAAGCCCGCCCCTCACACTGCTCTTGGAACATGTGCTGGTACCAGGTGGTGTCATGCCTGTCATAAAACAGTGTAACATGAGGTGGGTCAGGGGGAGGGACATAAGGATGTAGGAGTGAGAGCCACGGCCGCCATTGCTGAAAAGCAGTACAAACTCCTGGTTCAGCAGGTGTTTCAACTTCCAATAATGCCCAGTAGATGTCAGCAGAGTCCGTCAAACAGGAGGAGGGTTGCAGCAGAAACTGACCACCTCCCTCTGGCCCATTAGAACAGGGAAGCACAACCCCAGTAGGGAGAGTCACAGTTAGGCCTTGTGAAGAGCAGAGTATTGTGGCTCCTAATTTAATCAACAAGTCTCTTCCCAGTAAATTCACAGGCGCCTGTTTTGAACAAACATAGCTGTGTAACAAAGTCTGATCTCCAACCGTTGTGGGGAGGGGCACGGTGTAAGGCAGAGTTTTAGGTTCCCCAGATATGCCCACCACTGTAATCACTCTGTCAGTAAGTCTTTCACGAGCAACATCCTTAATGGTGGAGTACGTAGCTCCAGTGTCCACTAAAAAGCTGCTTCTTCTTCTATCTACAGTTATGGACAGCATAGGGTCCGCCGTTGTCCCTTCACCGTCCTGGGCAGTCTGTGGGGTGTCCTATAGCTGGGGACCACCCTCGTAGTACTCCCACCCCATCACAGGCATCTGTGGGGCCGGGGGCACTTCAACTAAAGCACCACGAGGTCCACCTCTGTGGCCAGGATGCTGATAGGGCCCACCACGGGCTCCCCTGCCTCTTCCAGCAGCCGGGTTCAAAGGGCACGCTTTAGCCCAGTGTCCAGGTTGTCCACACCGGAAACAAACATACATCTGGCCTCCCCTACCACCTCCCATCTGACCCCTTCCCCTGAAACCACCTCTGTTTCCTCCAAATGGGGAACCTCTCTGCCCATAAGGGGCCGGGGAGTGATAAGCACCATACTGGGGGGGCTGTGGATCAGTTGGCCATGGGTTCGGATACAAATCAGGGGCAACTGGACCAGGAGGGGGAGCCGCAGCGGCCACAAGCTGCTTTTTAGGCTTGTCACCTTTTCCACCCAGGTCGTTTTTAGCTTTCTGCAGCTGAACCTTCAACAGTTGCAACTGTAAATCTTCGACGCTCTCCGCTTTATCATCAGACTTAATCTGCACTTTGTTAAGATTAAAAATCAAATGTTTCTTCCAGATTGCAAAGTCACAGTCCTGCAAATCAGGATTATCCTCCATTTTCTGGCTTACTGACTCCGGAATGCCCCTCAGCACCGCCCTTCTAAACCACATGCTCTGTGAACAAGTCCTACTGGGGTGATGACCTGTATGGTTCACCCAGTCTTCAACAGCCTGATTTAGATAATGGGTGGGATTTTGCTTTCCCTCCCATTTAAATTTCTGTAAGGTGCCTTGATTTTTGGGTGGGAATTGTTTGCGCAGGGCCGGTCCAATAAACCTCAAGGCCTGCATTAGTGGCACCTCGTTCTCATGCATGGTAGTACCCGCATTTTGTTCCAGGTCCGCTGCCTGAGATCGGGATGTGCACCTAGTTATAATAGCTCTAAAATCTCCCAGTGCGAGGTCCTGTCCAGCTGTGTATTTATCCAAACCAGCCAACCAGGCATTCCCTCCCTCCATTATGTCAGGGAGTTTGTCCACTAGGGCCTGGACATCTCCGAATGAATAAGGTTGATACACTGGTCTATGTTGCGCTTTAGTCTGGACCAGGGGAAACATGCCTGGAGGCTGAGGCACAGGGCCCTTAGATCTAGTCTGATATCTTAAACTGGGAGGGGTAGAGGGGGGTGTATTGTTAAGGTCACTGAGTTCATCATCAGTATCCTCAGTTTTTCCCCCGCCTGGTGGGGTAGCAGTGTCAGCAAAAACGTGGGCTAAACTCATCTGTGTTTCCGGATCCTGACGGCCCACCAAAGACATGGTAACTGTGACATTTGGTGAAGTGCCAGGCTCAGTTTTTGCAGTAGCGGTCAGATCTCCTTTAACAGCGACAGGAGTGCTGGCAAAGGGGTTGGACCGGGAAAGAGGGGCTGACGCAACACGATTATTCACCTGGACCACTGACCTATGTTCATTTAAGCAGCTGCGTAATGCTGCTTCTAGATCAGTTAATTGTTGTTCAGTGGGTTCCTGTCTGTTCATTCGAACCGCAAATGGTGCGCTCGCAAATGGGTCAGTTAGGCCCTCAGATCCGGTTCCAGAACAATGGGACATAGAAGAGGGGGCTCTACTACTAGCTGAGGGTGTCGCCGACAGAGAGGAGCTTCCTGGGCAAAAATGCTTGGTATCTATGGGAGTTGGAGCTACGGGCGGTTCTTCTCCAATAGTCATTATTCCACCAGAGATATTAAGTACCGGATATATGCCTGCTGAGGGAGGAGTTGAGGCAGAATAGGGAGGTGGCTGAGACCTATTTTTCTTCATGTGTGGTTTTGCAGTTTCCCATAAACACACCCAGTGATTAAATTTAGCTTTGCGGCCTGCGTGCTTATCTGCTTCCTTTCTGTGTCTCACCCCGCTCATCACACCTGCACCTGCTGCTGCTGAGTTGGCTTCTTCCTCTTTCTCTTTTGCCTGCATAGCCTTATTCTGCCAAATTATTCCCCAGTTACCACTACTCCCCTCGTCCTTTCCCTTTTCTTTCATTAACCTTTCAGCTGTTTTCCTCAATGACTCTTTCTGCTTTTTTGCTTCTTTAGGCTGGTGTGTGGAGTTGATGACTGTCTCAACACATGTTAATTGTTCTCCCAATGTGCTAAGAATAACACCGGGACCCCAACCATCATCATTAGTTTCTCGATCTAATTCTCCATCCATTTTACTGTCAATGGAGGAGTGTTCTTTTATTGATTTTAAAGGAGAATTTGGGCCAGCTGGGTTTCTGCCTCTGTTAGGCACTAACAGCTGGGGCGCTGCTTTAAAGGTGAGTCAGCACTGAAATATCCCTTCAGGTGTTACCAAGCTTCTACCAAACCGGAGTCTGGCGGGTAACCTTGCCTAGAGCTTCCTGATAGGGGTGCTAGTTGGTTGTCACCTTGTTCACACGTCTCATTCACACTTCATACATTACCTGCAGTCACTCATTACCCTCCTTATGTATGTAATAAATGTGTAAAAAAAAAAATTCTATGTGTGGTGTATTATTTTAACCAAAAGAGGAACCTAGTTCCTTTAATTGTGTAATCTGTGAACAACGGAGAACCAAACTGTCCTGCCCAGTGTTCCACAGCAAGCATTCAGCGTGTATTTATGTGTGTCCAATATCAAACAGAACATCAAAACATTTAAAACACTAAAATCATCGGGGTTTTAAGAAGAGATCCGTTTTCTCCTATTGATCAAAGGGACCCCTCCTTTGGACTCCAACCAGTACTTCTCCTTTTTAAGTTTTAGAGGATCTTTTCTAATAAAGTCCTCTGGGCCTTCCTAACCCTTCTGTAGTTTAGAGAATATTACTAAAAAATATTCTCAAGGCCTTTAACCTTTTAATTTGTTTAGAAAGGCGTTACTAATAAACCCTTTCAAGGTCCCAGACCTGCACTGAGGTATATATCCGACACCGGAGAGCAACCCGTCGGCTGCAACCGTGGTCAGACCTCAGTTCACTCTTATCTTTATTCACTTATTCACTTATTTCTTATTCACTTATCTCTTATTCACTTGTCTGATTCTCAACAAGCCTTAAGTAAGCCAGACAATTTTGGTTATGAATTACTAGGAGTTTGGACACTAAGTATTTTTATAATGTTCAATATAGCAGAAATAAAAGGTCTGCTTACCTTGTTTTTGTGTGCACACAGCTTTTGTCCAAACTCCGTTCACTCAGACCACTGCCGATGTCCTCCCATCCGTTCCAGTTGCCCTGGAGCGGATCCTGTTCCGTGACGCCAATTGAAGGATATAAAAAAAACAACAACAGCAATAGAATAATATTAAACACAAAGTGAACCCGTCTTCCTTCATTAAATAGGTTCTTTTAGATGTTAAGGAGGAATTGACTTAACCAGGCTGGCGGAGAATGAAGACAACCGGACACCTGCGGCAGATGGGGAATCAGTGAACTTTTATTGAGACAGAGACAACCTCTCAACACAGCTCACATCAGGAGATTCCTCATATTTGCTGTGAGGATGGGTATATATTCTCTAAAACTTACAGGAGGGGGTTGTGAGGAAAGTGCTGCATTAGCAGAAAAACAACTCCATAAAAGGAAAGCGGCCTTGGGTGTTCTAGTCTCTTCGCTTGCAGATATCTTGCACCTGCAGGATGAGGCGATCGCTTCTTATCGCTCTCAAGGCCAAAGTCGTGAGCACATTTTTATTACACAGTTGCACAGTAACTTTAAAGCTGAACAATATTTAAAGCTGAATAATGTTTGATCAGATTATATTTTCTTCAGTACACCGGCTTCCGCGAGTGTGACGCTTATTTTGAGCGATGAAAAAAACAAGATATAATTTTATTTTTATATTTCAAAATCACAACAATCTTCCAATTTAGAACTACAAGTTAAAAAAAGAACTAAACATAAAAAAAACCACTTCAGCTAAATACTTCTAATTTAATTTCCCAAACCACCCGGAGCCGCAAAATAAAGACTAAAGAGCCGCATGCGGCTCCGGAGCTGCGGGTTGCCGACCCCTGACCTATAGGGATCAGAACCTCAACGAGCTGCTTTTACCAGGCCCGAACCTGGGGGCCTCTCTTCTTGGTGTGCTGCTACGCTTCAGAGAATGCTCCATCGCAGTTAGCAGTGACATCAAGGGGATGTTCCACCAGGTGAGGCTACTGCCCGATGACCGGCCACTACTACGTTTCATCTGGCGCGATCTGCAAAGAGACACCCATCCCAAGGTGTAGAATGGCAGGTGCTCCCCTTTGGGACAACATGCTCACCATGCTGTGCAATTTATGCACTCCAGCGACACGTCCATGACCACAGTGACCAGGGAGATGACGTGCGTGACTCCATTGAGAAGAATTTTTATGTTGACAACTGGTTACAGAGCTTCTCTTCTCCAGATGTGGCAACAAAGGTTGTGGACAAACTACGGTCACTATTATAGGAGGGAGGATTTGAGCTAAGACAGTGGGCCAGCAGCACCCCAGATCTCATCAGCCATCTACCAAAGGAAATAAGATCGGAGAGCAGCGTACAGTGGCTGAATCAAACTGATATGGACCCTCAAGAATCTGCTCTAGGTCTGCGCTGGATGTGCTGCTCTGACACTCTGCACTACAATGCAGTTGGAGAGGAATCCTCCTACCATGAGAAACCTCTACCGGGTTCTGGCGAGTCAGTATGACCCACTAGGGTTTCTCGTCCCCTTCACAACGAGGGCGAGTACTAGTCCAGCAGTTGTGGGACAAAAAGCGTGAGTGGGATGACCCCCTGTTACCAAGTGACCTGCTCTGCATGGAACGAATGGGAAGGTGAGCTGCAACATCTGGACAACATCAGTCTACAACGTTGTTATGTGAGCCCAGAGCTGGACAAATCCTACAGTAGACGTGAGTTGCACATCTTCTGCGATGCATCTCCACAGGCATATGGAAGTGTTGCCTACCTACGGACGGAAGATGCTGCTGGAAAGGTGGAAGTTGCTTTCCTGACTGCCTGCTCTAGGGTGGCTCCTAAACGGCAGATCTCCATGCCACTTTTGGAACTATGTGCAGCCTTGACTGGAGCTCAACTCGCTAGCCTGCTGACCAAAGAACTCACCCTACCACTATGCAGAGTGGTGTTATGGACAGACTCCACCACTGTCCTAACATGGATCCAGTCAGAGTCCTGTCATTTCAAGGTGTTCGTTGGAACTCGGATAGCTGAGATCCAGGAACTGACAGACAGACAGTCTTGGCGTTATGTGACAACATGTGACAATCTGGCAGATGATCTAACTAGGGGTAAAAGGCTACAAGACCTCACAGTCCAGTCCCGTTGGGCATGTGGGCCCCTGTTTCTGCATCTACATCGAGACCAGTGGCCAGAGCACCCAGCCACACCATGTACAGACTTTGCTGAGGAGCAGCGTAAACCAATAACTTGCTTAGCTGTGTCTACTGACTCTATCTCCCTGCCTGATGCACAGCAGTTTACCAGTTTTAGCGAGCTTTTGGAAGAAACAGCCAGGTGCCTTCACGGGGCAGCTGGTGACAATCTCACATCAGAGAACTACAAGGAGGCTGAGCTTATTCTGCTGAGAGCTCCTCAGTTGTATTGGACCCTAAACATCCAGTCACCAGACTACTCATCCGACAGGCTGACAGTGATTTGAAACACCCAGGAGCAGAGAGATTGTTTGCAGATTTGAGAAGGAAATACTGGATTCTTCGCGGCCATGAAGTCATAAGAAGTGAACAGCGCTCCTGCCCTGAGTGCTAAAAATGGAGCCAAAGATGGCTGACCTTCCCCTTGCACGCCTACGATTACATCAGCCAGCCTTCTTCTCAACAGGCATCGGCTGCTTTGGGCCACTGCAGGTGAAGGTTGGTCGGTGTTGTGAAATCTGTTTATGTTGTCCTAGTAAGGCTACCATGAGGGCAGCCACTAGAGGTCGCTAGGAGACCGGTGTGTATATGTGTTTTCCAGAAATTGATGTAGCCACGTACTCTGCTGCTACAATTCAATAAAAAGCGGTTCGTGCTTGAGAACCCTGCGTCTTATTGCCTCCGAACATGACAGTCGGAGAAATGAAAAACGCTGGGGCCTGCTCTTCAAATGCTTGACTACTCGTGCCATTCATATTGAGGTGCTGTCTAGCATCAACACCGACTCATTTCTAATGGCATTAAGAAGATTTGTCTCTCGTCGTGGGAAACCAGCTGAGATACTGACATCCTCTGTTTGTACATTTTCTATAAGCTAAGTTATCGCTAAGCTAAGCGGGCTTAGCTAAGCTAAGTTCGCCTAGGCCAAACTGAGTTTGGTTTGAGTTTGTGATTTGATATGTGTATTTGCCTTCTTTAGTTGGCATCATAAGTGAGTGGGGCGCAAGAGTTAAGTGATGGAAAGATGTTTATTTTCTTTGTTGCCAAATATGGTTCAGACTATAAGTAAAAGCCACCAGCTTAGTAGTAGGGCCTATAAGACAAGTATGTGGCTGTAATATATTATATTGTGATTATTGTTGTCTATAATTTGATTGTAATTTGTGTTCTGTTTTTCCATTCTGTTTGTAGAACCACACACACACACATATACCCACGCCCACGCTAAATCTGCCATTAAAGAGCTGAACGATCATCCCCTGTCCTCGTTATTTTCTGGAGGGTCATAGTGGCACTTGACCTGTGCACACCCTGCGATCACCACCGTAGAATTGAACCTCATATCAGAAATCATCATAACAATATACTGTATTTTGCAGACAGAGAGTTACAGGACTCTCTCCCAGACCACAGACTCATACTCATAATACAAGTCAGAGCTTTATAAAAAAAAGAAAAAAGAAAGTTGTGTTTTCAAAATTGGAGTTCAAGTTATTTTTACTTCCAATAGTGTTAACATACTACACTACGGAGCCCCGCAAGGGACATGGGAGAGAAAAAAATTAAGATAAACTTTTGCGAGTTTGTTTTGCGAGATCTCGCAAAAGTTCATCTTAATTTTTGGTCATGAACAAGATTTTTTTTTTTTAATTTTCATTGTAAGTGGGCTAAAGCAGTTAATTAAAAGTAGTCTAACATAAATGTAAATGCTGTAATTTGATTATTTTAATAAACCATGTAATGGTTGGATGGATTCGATGCTGGCATGACCACAGTGCTCACGTCTGCTGTTGCTCACAGTGGTCCAAAGGATCGCTCAGGGAGTTTGCGTGTTCGCTCAGACACATGAAAAATTAGAGGGAACATTGGTTATAAGTGGAGATCAAGAGTGATTACTGTGTATAGGTCTATACATTGTTAAGGAAAATCCTGAGCACTGGCCCTAAGATGTGACTAATGTCTGCTGTAAGTCTTTGAACTTGAATAGAAACTAGCAGAGGGAGTTTGCTACTAAGTCAAGGGAGTGTCTGCCCTGTCACCCTGAGTGTAAGGTCCAGGAGGAGAAGGAGACGTACACAGGCCCGGTATGTTTGACATAAAACTTCTAGAAGGGAAAAAAAAAAGAACTGGAATAGGGCTTCTGCTGCCACCTAGCGGCCTTACAAAAAATGGCTGTCCACCATAATGCCACTCGCCTTCAACTCTTGCAAAAACCTTTCCGATTTTATTCACCCTTTTTTTTTTTGTCTGCAGGGAGCAAATAAATGTCTAGTTTGTGCCAGCCTGAAGGATGGCCCACACTGTGTCTCCATGTGTCCTGAGGGTGTTATGGGTCAGGAGGGAACCATCTTTAAATATCCAGACAAGGAGGGCAACTGTAAACCTTGCCACAACAACTGTACCCAGAGGTAAGTACAAGTGGAATGATGTAGTTAGACACACACAATTTGCTTCTTTAAACTGAACTGAACTTTAAACTGTATGTTGATTTTGTAGTTTGCAGAAATTCACAAACCACCAACTTTCCGAACAGCAGACGGGATTGCGGCGTCGCCACTGATACCAGCAGAATCCGCAGACTCCTGTCAATGAAACGATTCCTTTGTGCCACACATGGGTACTGCTGCCACTCATATACCAGTCACAGTGCAACACGCTGTGCATCCGCCCTACCAACTTATCAGCACATATCCAGCATCTGTTGTAACCATGAGTTAGATCCTTTGGTTTTTGTGGCCTTATATTCCGATTGGTTTCCTCTCACAGAGTTTGGTTTCATACTTACCAGTAAAGAATGATTTATTCCTTATTGCCCTCTAACGGCAGGTTTCGCACCACAGCTCACTATGGTAAGGCAAAGATTTCGTCGTATAATGTGTTCTTTTGATTTTTGCCCGTATACTTGATTCATATTTGGTGGTAGATTTCTTCAGTTCTCTTTGGGGTTTAAATGAACTTTGATGTAGACTGTGTCTGTGAAACAATCAGTGCAGAGAAATAAAAGATTCTGATGATTCATTCTGTACCGTTATAGTTACACAAGTAGATTTAAAAAAAAATGTTGAAGACCATGTTTCAATGCTGAATGCATGGAGACATCTGTATGTGATGTAAGAAACCAAAATCCTGCTGTATTACGAATAAACCCATTTTCTGAATCAGCTGGGAGCGGGAACTAATAGGCTTCAATGCTACATACGTACAGCTTCTTCTTCTTTTGGCTGATTTCACAGCAGCTCATCTGCCTCCATTTCACCCTGGCATTTTCCTTTGTCACACCAGCTCTTCTCCACATCCATGAATCTTTGCTGTCTTTGTTTTGTTGTCATCCTCTCCCCCTTCCTCTTCACCCTCTACACCAGAGACTTCAGCCACAGCACAGAGACCTGCCATCTTCAGAAGTTTTCTGATGACTCTACAGTGGTTGGATGCATCAGCAGGGATGATGAGACAGAGTACCGGGCTGTGGTCGACTCCTTTGTCACGTGTTGTGAGCAGAATCATCTTCAGCTCAACGTGGCAAAGACCAAGGAATTGATCGTGGACTTTAGGAAGACCAGGAAACACTTGACCCCTGTTTCAATCCAGGGGGTCAATGCTGACATTGTGGAGGACTATAAATACCTCTGAGTATACACTGACAATAAACTGGGCTGGGCTAAAAACACCACAGAACTTTACAGGAAGGGCCAGAGTCGCCTCTATCTTTTGAACATCTGCCGGACAATGCTAAAGATTTTCTACGAGTCTGTTGTGTGTTGCATGATGGGGGAGCAGGCTGAGGGTCGCAGATGCCAACAGACTCAATAAACTGATCCGTAAGGCCAGTAATATTGTGGGGATGGAGCTGGACTCCCTTAAGGTGGTGTCGGAGAGATGGATGTTGTCCAAAATAAAGACAATGTTAGATAATACCTCCCACCCACTCCATGACATACTGATCAGCTACATGAGCACATTCAGTGAGAGACTGAGATTACCAAAAAGCACCACTGAATGACACAGGAAATCACGTCTACCTGTGGCCATCTGCCTGTACAAATCATCCACTTAACACACTGTATACTGCAATAGCTACACCCTTTTTGCACGTGCTCTTTTTCTTATTCAGCTATTTATCAATAAGTGACTTATATGTATATATATATATGCATGTATATATTGTGTCTATTTCTTACTTAGTGTATTGTCTGTCTTTGTTACTGTTTATACTGGAGCACTGTAACCAAAATAATTTCCCGTAGGTATCAATAACGTATTCTGATTCTGATTTTCTTCTCTGGCAGCTTCATAGTCAACATGCTTTGTCCAGTACATTCACAATCCCCGTCTCTGACTTTGTTTCCAAGCTGCTCAACCTGACCTGTCCCTCTGATGTTCCAATCCTGTCCATTATGGTCACTCCTAGTAAAAATCTTATCATCTTCAACTCAGCTTTCAGTCCTTTTCTCAGTATCACCGTCTGTAAACCGTACATGGCAGCAGGTCTCACTACCACCTTGTAAACTACTTCCTCTCTTGCTGCTATTCCTGTCACAAATCACCCCTGACAGTCGTCTCCACCCTACTCCACCCTGCCTGCACTCTCTTCTCATTCTGCACTCACCTGTCTTGTGCACTGTCCAATATCTTGGATTGCTGACCACAGGTATTTCAACTCCTCCACTTCACTGTTACACCTGCCTCTATGTCTACGTGACAAATGTCTTGCTGTGACAGGCTCCAACCAGGAGAGGACACTGTTCCACAATGATATCTGTTCACAAAACATATGAAATAATTCCTAAATCTGCAGTGAAAGGGGAAATATACTGTCATGTGAAAAAGGAAGTACAAAAACAAAGTGCACCTAATGAGTCCATTGTTTGTAGAGCCACCTTCAGCAGCCATAAGCTGAAGTAACTGTTTTCTGTAATCAGGGTCTCGTTTTGTCGTAGAGCAATTTCAGCCTTCTTCTTTTTTTTAATTTAAATTTTCAGTCCATTGAGGTTTGCAGGCATTCATTTATGCACCGCTCCCTTATTTTCAGGCATTCTGTTGTAGATTTATTGCTGTCCTTGCAATCATTGTCCTATTGTGTGATTTACATGTTAGACAGTCTCACTGGCCTCTAAAATACTTTGGTACACATGGGAGTTCATGGTGGACTCAATGACTGCAAAGTGTCCAAGTCCTGTGGCTGCAAAACAAGCCCAAATCATCACCCCTCCACCACTGTGCTTGACTCTTGGTATGAGGCGCTTGTACTGATCCTGTGGTTTTTGCCAAACAGAGCACTGTGTATTATGCCCAAACATCTTCACTCCAAAGGGATGTTTGAGAGGTCTTGTGGTTTATTTAGATGCAACTTGATGCTAACCCGAGCCCTGCTGCCATGTTTATCCTAGCAACCTTTCCAAACAACCTCTCAGCCCGTGTCTAACTGTAGTTTCATGAATTTTAATATCTAACATGCTAGCTGAGTCTTGTAGAGTTTGAGACGTGGCTCTTGGGTTCCTTGCACCCACTTACCTTTCTGAACTTTTAACTATGCATATTCCTGAATAGGTCTTTAAGGTCAGCTGATCAAGGAAGCAGAGTAAAGCACAGGAGGAGACCATTTAAATGTGACTGCGTTTTGACACTTTTCTTTTTGTTGTATTTCTTCTATTTTTCTGTATTTTCCTGCTCTAGTTTTTTCCTTATAAGTTTACAGCACTCTGGTCAACCTATGTTGGTTTTAAATGTGCTTATAAGTAAATTGACTCAACTTGACTTGTCTGAACATTGCACAGTCTGACCTTGGGTTGAATTTGCTGCCAAACCTCCTGCTTTTACATGATGTGATCAGAGTAGCCAATAATCAAGAGTGTCTGATCGCTCTTATTTCCTACAGAAGAGTCCGGGGAAGCATTTCTTTTTCACATGACACATGAGGGAGTAAAGAGATTTAAATGTTTAACAGACTAGGTTTCATTGAATTTGCCAGTTTAGCAAAAGGAAGATAAAGACAAATATTGACATATGGAAAAAGTGCATATTTAGGAGCTGAACATTTTAGTGGTGTGTACAAAACAGTTTAATGCACTTTTTCAAGGTTTGCATCAGGTGCAAAACGAGTCCATTTACTTTCACTACTCTCAGCTTTGCCCTGAAGCACCAACATACTTCAGTTACACTTCAGTAGCTTTCTGTGAGATTTTTCTTTGGTAAAACAGCCTGAGTAGAGTGCTAATTTGAGCATCAGGTTCCATTAAAGATGTTAAAGTCTTTTAATGTTTCTCTGAACTTCTGTTCCTAAGCAGGCAGCTTCTGTGAAGAGAAAAAGGAAAGAAATGCTTTTGATAATGATTCCTGTCATTGGTAAAACATTAACCATTTGTTTTTGAGTTTCCTTCTTACCTTTAGGCAGGGGGGGGGGGGGGGGGGGGAGAGAGAGGTTATACATGTGAAGAAAAAACAAACTTGCATCAATCAGATTTATGCAATCAGTGTGTCAGTCTTTGTTTTCCACTGAAGTTATTTTGTATGGCAGTGTGTGCGTGACATGAACTGGAGGTTCAGGAAGAGCCAGTTTCCACAGAGCTGTTCAGCTCGCTCATCCACTGTAACTGGTACACGGTGTTTGTGTGAAGATAAACAAGATGACAACAGATATGTTTTTGTTTTTTGTTACAATACCTCACATTAGTTTGGTTTAAACGTGCAGTTTGACTTACTCCCCTGTACTGAAACTATTCAAGAGCTGCCTTTGTTATACAAGCATTTAACAAACTTTGCAAGGAGTCCCAAGTACAACTGTAAAATCACGCAGGAGCAATGATATGATGCAGCAATAAAAAATTTTAAAAAAGCAATCGTACATTTTCAGACTTTGAGGAGGTCAAAGTCCTGTTATCAAGAAAACAGATGTAAGAAACATGCCATCAGATCATATGTGGAACATGCAAAGAAGCAGAGAACAAACTGAAGACGTCAATCTAAGCATTTGTTTTCTGTAGCAAAGGAATATAATGGGAGGGAGTGACTTGCATGCACTGACTGTAATAATAAAGCTATTTACACGCGCAGGAAAACAAGACGGAAGGGCTGAATTTTACGTGATTTAACGAATGATAAAAACAACAACACAAACTTGTTTGCCTGAATAATGTTGGGGAATTTACCCACTCAAAGTCTAGCTACATTTAATCACTTTACAAATTATGATAACAGATACACGCACACACTATCAACAAAAAACGTTGTGTTCATGAAATATTCATCACATGTTGACAAACAGCAGGAAGAAAATGGCCCAGAACCACTATTGTGGCACACATTTGTTGCTATTTTATTGTCATTTTTAATTCACACCAACATTATTATTATTACTGAACTGTAGACAACAGAACTGTGGATCAATCGGCCTCACGTACAGAGAGGGAAACTGTTTTCTGAAGGCAACACGCGTTTTTAATACAGTTTCCAACTGGACATAGGAGCAAATGTGTGAACGCATTTTTCAAGTTGTTTTCGATGTTTCTACTGGCTTTCTTTTATGCTATTGTGTGTTTTGCTCCCGCCCACAAAAATCAGTGCTAGAGGAAAACAGCCGCTCCCGCTACTGATTGGCTCCGCGGTGCGCTCCAATCACCGCGATGTAGTGACTCTTCTCCACACAAACCCGAGCGGTCGACTAGTAAGGTTGTGACAAATGTAGCGAAAACACAAACAGGTTTTGTTTGGTTTTGTTTTTCTAACTGGATGTACTCCTGTTCGTGAAGACTAGAACAAGTTGAAGCAGAGGATTAAGAAAACGACAGCCGAGTAGTGGTCTAAATGGTCAGACTCGGAAGCAACGAGGGGATTTGGGAAGATTCAAGGACACATTTCTTCTCTATAAATACGATGGTGATGTTTATTTGATTCGACGCCAGCCTGGAGATTTGAATAAGAATGAAGGTCCTTGTGAAGAAGGTGCAGCAGGTGCTCTACGTCCTGCTGCCGTGTGTACTCCAGCTCTGCTGCGCTCAGACTCAAGGAGGTGGGTATAAACACCCGCACACACGTTTATTTTTATCATTAGCCTGGGAGAGGAACGATGAATACCCCCTCTCACTTCCACCTTAGTTAGAGGTAATCACCTGTCCTCACAGACCTCATATGCAGAACCTGTTCTGCATACTTGTTTGCTGTGAGTCACCTGCACCTCTCCCACGGCTCGATATGCTTTATCATGTTTGTGACAGAGTGGCCCAGCTTCTCTGCCTTACTGACAGCCAAATGTGCATTTCTTTAATAGTTCCGCAGTTGCAGTGGCTATTAAGTAAAATATCGCAAAATAAAAGTGCCCAAACTTTACATGGATGGCAACAGTTTGTGGTGTGAAGTAGAAAAAACACGAGTGCTGGTTTACTGCTTGCTCTTGGCATAGTTTAGCCTAATCTATAAGGGACATCACACTGAAACTGATCACATCTTAATGTGTGGGTTCATATAGGGCAACTAGTCATTATTTTCATTAGCGAATCATCTGTCAGGGTTTTTATTCCCCTCATCTGTTTAATAGTTTGATCATTTATATTCTAAAATTTCAACAGATGTTCTCTTCAAGAATAATTACACTTTTATTACCACATAATTAATCAATTGATCAGCTCTCAGAGTAACACATAAGCATTAAACGTCATATAGGTGTATGGGAAGTAAAGGTAGCATAGACTTAAAGTGCTCACATACATGAAACTTTTAGTTGTTTGCCGTACTTGAGTGATAATAAAAAGAACTTTATTTGTGTGGCACTTTTCTAAACACAAAGTTTCAAAGTGCTTCAGAGTTTGAAATTATAGAAGCTGCACATTAAAGATGTACACGTTTCAACATATTCAACCACATATTCAACCACAGGGACACACAACATATAAACTTCCACCCACACAAAAAGACCTAAACCAGCGATGTCAGACTCAGTTTACGTCGCGGGTCACATACGGCCCACTTTGCTCTGAAGTGGGCCCGATCAGTGAAACGACGTGATTAATGTGTAAAGAAAAAAGTTAAATGCACAGACTGACCTGCATTTATAAAATATAGTAAGTTTTGTAAATCTAGTGGACTCACTAATAGTTCAAAAACAGGAACTTTGGTGTAGCATAGACGGGCATGGAGGTAGGCAGTCTTAATTGATAGGAAAAGCCATAAAACTTGTGAAAACACAATTAAAAGATCAAAATCTGTGCACTCTCTTACATTTTCTAAAGCTGTCCAGTGGGCCAGATTTCAGTCTTCGCTAGGTCGATTCTGATCCCCGGACCTTATGTTTGACAGCCACAATGAAAACTATGGCCCCAGAATATTGGGGGAAACATTAAGGGAAAAATGGCTTATAAAAATTAGTTTTTTTTAGTAGAAGGCTGTTCCAGAGTTTGGGAGCTACAACCTCAATACATGATCACCTCTGATTGTAAAGTAAGAGCATGGTACAGTCAGGAGATCCTAATCAGATGATCTGAATGGTCTGCAGTGGTCTCTTTAGATCTGTTACAAATGCACTCTGTCACCACTAAGCATTCTGATATGTTTGAGTTTTGATTTGAGTCCTGAAGGAACGCTGTGAACTTTGACTTTGTGTTATTGCTTTTGCCAGCTTTTACAGGTGAATTTCCAGGTGTGTCTCTTTTCTTAGTGTCTGAAAAAAACAATGCTGGGCAGGTGCTGTTCCGTGACTTACTGTGTAGTCATCACCACTTCCCAAAAAAAAAACAACTCATGAAAGTGCGGGAAATGACTCTAAACCTCTTGAAGAGGACCACTAATGCACAGCTTCATTCCTTTTGACCTGGTTATTAAACACATGCCGTCATTAATATATTAAATAATAGAGAAACTAATCATAACACTGGCCTGTGGTTTGTTGGCTGCTTTCTTTGTGTCTTTTTTATATGAAACATCAAAGTCGCTTTCTACAATAAAGCAAATGAAATGCTGTTCACACACTCCTTTGAGCACAAAGCCTAAAAGACAGCGTTACATAAAGCACACTCTAAGTGAACTGTACTGCTGCAGCCAAGTTGTAGTACTTGCATTTTTGCATATCACAACCTTTGCAAAACAGTCTCTCAGGTGTATCAGAGAGGGGGTTTCCTTTAATATTAGGAGGGGAAAAAAGTCTTTTAAAAAGAAAAACTAGAACCTTTTAAAAATTGCACTCATGCAGGTGTGACCTGACCAAATAGCTGATGTGTCGAAAAGCAAATATGCTGTTGCTCCTGTTGCCAGAGTGCGATGTTAAGCAACCCTCTGTCTTGGTGTGTTCAGCAATGCTTTGTGGAGCACGTAAAGAGTCTTCCAATTCATTTACACACAATCTGTGCCTAGTCAATACCTCGCGAGTTGCTCAGGAGCCTGTGTTTGCGTTCGCGTGCGCACGCGTGTGCACGCTCACTTCTGAGTTATGCAGCAATCTCTGTACGTCCTGTGCCAAGTTTCTGTTTACCTCATCGTCTCAGCTGCTTTTATTAGGCTTGTTTATCTCCTCCTCCCTCTATTCTTTTCTTTCGCTGTCTCTTTTCTTTTCAAATACTGAATCCTTGGTAACAGACAAATGAAAATAACAGCTAAACCCGATCTGTGCTGCGTTTTCATCGTGTGTTAGGTTACCTGTCAGGACAATGACAACACGCTGAAGTGAGTTCACAATTCGTGCATGCTCGTTAGTGATGGATTTAAGTAGGAAGGCTGACATACCTCAGTGTTTGTAAAGAGTTGGGGTGACAAACAAAAAGTGTCGGCTTTGGACAGAGAGAGGTTTGGGTGCACATCTTGATACAGTACGACACTTGTTTTGCACTCTTTCAAAATGGGGCCATTGTGTTCGTGTGTGTCAATGTGTGTGAATTGACTCTAAACCCTCCACTCCATTCTTTTTTTCTCTCTCCATCATCCATCTGCCAACACTGAAAGTCCTCCTTTGACAGAGGAAAAACCCACTCAGCTTGTTGAGATTTTCAGCTCCCACAGCTGCAACTTTGTGCACCTCCTGTATGACAGACACACTTTGTCACATACAGTCCTGCATGCGTACACACCGGTTTTTCCCTTTCTAGAGGGCTGTGCTTATGCATGCTCTATATAAGTTACTGGGTAGAAGGTTGTGGACTATGTGTAGAGGTGTTGGCAAGTATTTCCCAACAGGCAATTCAGACATTGTCAACCACTGATAGCACTGTGCACCTCACAGGGTAGGGCAGACAAAGAATTTGACCTGTGAGCTGTGCGTGAGCTTTCAATTATTTGGATTTTAATTAGCAAAAGTAAAGCAAAGCAAAATATGAAAAGGAAAGGCCTCAAGAGGAAATAAAAGTAGAACAGTTTTTTTTCACTTGTTGCAAAATATAGACTTATAGACTTTTGTTTGGCATTATCTTCACATGATAACCACAGAACTACAACTTTAATCCTAGACTAATGTGTGAAAACTTCCAACTTTCCCACACTTTCAAATCTGCTGTGTGACTGCTAAATTGTCAAGGCCAGTTAACCTCCACATTACTGGGATGACAGCAGATAATGGTGATGTAAACCTTCACAGATTTTATTTTTGTGAACTTCACTCTCACCCCCAATTTGAAACATAGGCTTCCTGTTAAAGTGTTTTGTCAGTCCAAGCCGAGTAAACCCTGATCACATAATCAGGGCTATTCTCCAAGACTTAACAAAGCTCCTCATGAGCCCAAGAGAACATTTTACAACTGTTTGCACAAGCTAAGTGTGACTGCACGGTGAGCAATCACATCTTTATGTCTAATATCTGCAGAGTTTCATGTCACTTCACCATTATGTGTTTAAGCTGAGCACGAGATGCTGCTTCTGCTGTCATCCTAGAACGGCGGTGAACTGTCCTGGACAGTTTGCAGGTGTTATGAGTAAGACATCATTTTCTGGAAAGCGGGATAAACAAATACTCGTCGTTTCTGTTATATTGCACTGGTGACAGGAGCTTCTGAGCAGGATATCTAAAAATAACTGTTAAAAGCAAACGCACACATGATGGCTAAACATCATGCAGCGTATTTTTCTGATTTGAGTCGTTTCATATTTTTAGTACAGAGCTAGGGTTTTTTTTGAAGATGGTGTTCTCAAAAACACAGTAAAGTAATCCTTATCGGGACTTTATGACATGCTTTTTGCAACATTGTATCACACAAGTACACACGCACACACACACTTTGACCTGCGCAGCGTTCCTTTGCTGTGAGGTTAATAATCATTAGTCTTTTTATGCCCTTGTTGATCCTGTTGTTCTGCTTTTACTGTAAATTTGTTTCAGTACAAAGTAATCCTGGGATAGTCGTCCATATATCCAGTACGCTGCAAGCACGAACTGCTGATAGTTAATTTGGCATAAACTGTAAGTAAATGTATCCTACAAAGACTTTCAAGCTTGCCCCGGGATCACAAAGGCTGCTTTTTTTTCATCCTAAAAATAACAGGTGTCTGACTTTATTAAGTATCACTTAATCCAAGAGGCAAAAATCCTCTCTCTTGATCTAAAATGGCTTAACTGGCAGGAAATGCATGTGATTGATACATTGAGACCATGAGCATGTGGGCATTCCTTTTAAAGTTTTTTTTAATGAGATTTTACATCATTGTTGTAGCGCAATTTCTCATCTTTCAACCACACAAGATGTAGTGAAGGTAATAGGGAGTGCTGTTAGTTATTAAAGCTGGGCTTACAGGTCATCCCAAAGGTGTTGGATCAGGTTGTAGGAAAGCAAACCAAGTTACTGGAAGCACTCTGTTGTTTAAAAGATAATTGTATGATCTAACTGTAAATTGGATGTGCATAAAGCTGACATATCATACATAAGCATATTTCTGTGCAAAGTATTGCTTTTCTATGAGTTTCACATCAGTAGCCACACTCTGTTCACCGTCCGTGTTCCCGTTCTTCCATTTTCTCTCAGCAGCTTCTCTCCCGTCTAACATTTGAATAGCAAAGCAGCCTTCGAGTGATGCTGAATGGCTAAAGTCCCACAGACCATAAACAAGGCTTTGTATTTTTATTGGAAAGAAGGGCATGCTCTGCACAATCCTTAGCTCGTTTCAAACTGTTACAGTACATTTATTCATATTGAGCACACCAAACACAGTGGTGTGTAGTAAGTGGCATAAAGCACACTTTGTAAGGAATTATGCTGTTGACTCATTAATGATTCATTAGAACCTCTGTGGGATTATTTGTGTTGTGATATAATTGCTCAATCACCAGTGATGTTTAGCAGTTTTACCCACTTTATCTCAACTGAGTAAATAATGTACTCAGGACAATAATATATTCACACGGTGAATGAAATGTAGAGTACTGCTCCTGAGTTTGGGATCACTTAGAATGCTTATTGGGGTTTTGTTTTGTTTTTCTTAAACACAGACACATTTGTTTATATTTATATATATTGTAAGGCATGAAATTAACCCGAAATGTTGAAAAATACAAAGAGTATAATTTCAATCATATATAATTTCTCATGAGTCTTATTAGAAGATCCAACAACCACTGCTTTGTGTTAACTAATTAAAGTTTATCCTGTTAAAAGTAAGCATACATTTGACGTGTTTTATAAATTAAACATGGATGGATGGCCTCTGCGGGTTTGTTTATAGTTTAAAAACAGGTCTGAAACTTCTTTAAAATCAAGTCAGAAAAAATGTGGACAGATGCATAGATATAGATATAAAAAAAAGTTCCCACCAAGTAGCTGTGTGGCGTCTGTTTGTCAAACTAAAGACTTCCACTTTCTTTTCTGATAGGAGCCAGTTTGGTCTATCTGAAGGTAGTGGCACGCAGCGCCGGCACTACGGTTTCATAAGTCAGTTTTTTGGGCTTATTTTAAGACTGTAACCAGTGTTGAGGTCATTACCCAAAAAAAGTAAGGTATCGAACAATTTCACCTGAAACTCATTGACACATACACACACCAGTTAGCTATGTAAACCTATAGGCTAGAGTCAAACACACCAACACAGTGAGGAGACAGCCAAAGCCACCCCGAGTGATCTCCACAGCCACACAAACAGCCACATTTCTAAATATGTTTCTTTAATTGACAGAACATCTCTCTGCTGTGCTAACGTGAATGGAAAGTGTTTATTTTTAGCTCATTAATTAAACTGTTAAAACTGAACATGATAAACTAGGTAACGCAGTGTGCTGGAGGTTGTGGGAAATGGCTCGCTGTATACTGACGTGGATAGCCTTTTAAAAATCAGATGATTAATGAATCATTACAGCGTTTACTGTCATTCCCAACTCTTCTGGTTATTTGAAATGAGGACACATGTTTTTCTGAAAAAACTTTTTTTTAAAATCTAAGAACCTTTGCTTTTCACAGTGACCGTTTGTGACGGCACCAAGAACTTTCTGAGCACGACTGGGAATTCAGAGATCCAGTACAACTTGATGAAGACGAGGTACAATAACTGCGACATTGTGATGGGCAACCTCGAGATCACCATGATGGACCACACCAGAGACTTCAGCTTTCTGGAGGTGAGGTTGCAAACATTACGAACAACAAACCAAGAGAGAGTTTGACTACCGCTTTCACTGCAAATTGTGTCACTGACAAGATGAGTAAGGATGTGAATCAACCATTTTCATTCGCCCAGGAGAACACAGAGGGTCAACACTTGTTGTGTTTGATCGCTCTCTGTAATGGATTTTGTCTCAAATCCAGAATGAGCTCATTTATGCCCCCACTCCTTTTGTGCTAGTCATGCCACTGAAGTCAGTGACTAACTCAGTAAGCAAACACGCCCCTGCTGATTTGTGACCCTGATAACAATTTGATTGAGCAGAAGAATTGACAAACTGCATTTTTCTCTTCCTTGTTCTTTTCTTTTGCCTTGCAGTCTATCAAGGAGGTGACAGGGTACATCCTTTTTGCTATCAATGAGTTCAGCCGCCTCCCACTGCACCACCTGCGCATCATCAGAGGCAGCACACTGTATGAGGACCAGTATGCCTTGGCTGTCATGGTCAACTATCAGAGGGATGGGGAGCATGGCCTTCAAGAACTGGGCCTGACTCACCTCACAGGTACACAGAGAGTCACTCATTTGATGTATAGAGTGTGTTTAACATGTGGGAGGCTGGATTGGAGCAGATAAGAGGTCAAGTTGGATGTGGCACTCTTACTGTTGGAGCTCCCACACCTACACAGTTCAGCCACACCTTTAGAATACCGGTTGTTGAAACGCAGCAGTGTGTGTGTTTGTGCCCGTGTGTGTGCTTGTGTGTGTAGGAGTGATATGAAGTCCCTGGAATGTACCATGTGCTCAACCGCTCAACTGCCAGTGTAACATGAGCTCCAGCACATGATACGTTTGCTGTGTAGTAAACAGAGAATGGCAGAGTTTGTTAGGATGAGTCACAGGCCTGTTCGGGCTTGCTTTCCTAATTGTACTGCCCCATTTACACCTATGTGTACCTTCTACAGAGATCCTCAGGGGAGGAGTGAAGATCATCCGGAATAAGTATCTGAGCTACGCCCCGCAGGTGAACTGGCTGGACATAGTGAAGGATGGAACAGCCCAAATTGTGATAGAGGACAATGGGCCTGAAAGTGAGTGCACTGGGTTGTAACTACACACATAAATATGAGCACCAGGTATGTTTAAGGATCGGTTCAGATTTCCGTTTCACTATAAAACAGTTCAACAGAAATTCAGCAAAGGTAAACATGGAACTTTAAACTGAAAGAGGTAGCTGTTTTTCCAGTCTTTTCAGTGCTTACTTCCCTTTCTGTGTTACTGCCTCTCGGCCAAATCTCAGTGAAAGGAGGAGAAATCACTGTTGAGGAAAATTGGAGCAAAAAACATAGGTAACTTAAAAAGATCCACTCTTTGGAGTGCATATAATAGATGGATGTAGTCACCACGACTTCATCCGCTGGTTTGTGAAAGCATTAGACAGTCTGCGTCTTGTTTTTAGGAGCCAGAAGTGAATCCGTTTTAGCCGACAGGTTGGAATCTTAAGCTAATACTAGCAAGCTTAATGTTAATGTGCATCCATAGACTGATGCATTGCATTACACAGACACAAATACCTGCTAATTGTACTAACATACAAATAAAATAGTAGAATTTCACTCCACAAAATGATGCAATTAACCACACAGAAAACACCCAAAAACCTCCTTAAAAGGTGCAAACACGACAAACATGGTAAAGTGGACCATCTGAGGTGACACCTAGCAGACACGTGGTGGTCTAGCAGCCCCTGGTCTCAAACTTCAAAGCCTTAAAACAATTTAAACATGTGAGTCATTAAAAAAAAATAAGCACAGAAGGTCAAATTAGTTCTAAAGACAGAAACCATTTTTTGTTTAAGTCTGTAAACATGTTTACACTGGCGAAACGTCTTATTGGAGTTAACTCGCACTTGGATTCACCCTCAACTGGCCATTAGAGGAACTGCAGGCTTCATTTTTCAGCGCTGCAAGTTGCATCTTGTAACTTGTAGAGGTTTCATTTTTTTCTTCTGCTGAACTTTGGATTTAAAACAAAAAACAAAATCTGAACTTTTCCTTTAATTTAAGACTTTTGTTCTGGTTTTGTATTAAAATGCGGAAACTAATAAGAGTTTGTTTTTTTTTATCTCAGAGCCTTGTCACAAAGCCTGTGGAGACGTGCCATGCTGGGGTCCAGGAAATGACACATGCCAGATCTGTGAGTCATATCAAGCACCTTTATCTTTAATGTCTTGATTTTCCACGCACTGGTTACCTTGTGAGATGTCTCACACATGAATCATGGCTGCTGCCAGAGTTGTTCATTTACATTGCACATTGTTAATAATATACGTAACTTCAAAGTTAAAAGTTTAATATGCATCTACAGTACAGTTTTAGTTTCACGCCAGGTTTTTACAAGCGTCGACTCTCTTACAGTGACAAAGACCGTGTGCGCCCCTCAGTGTAGTGGCCGCTGCTTTGGTAGAAACCCGAGCGAGTGCTGCCACGTTGAGTGTGCTGGAGGTTGCACTGGGCCCAAGGATACAGACTGCTTTGTGAGTCCAAGTCTTCCACAGGCTTTAATGATAAGATATTTTCACATGTTGCAGTACAGAAAACGCAGATGTAAAAATAAAACGTTCCTCTGTTATAAATTGCATTTTGCAGGCCTGCAGGAACTTCAACAACTCGGGCTCCTGCGTGCCTCAGTGCCCACAAACTGTGATCTACAACAGGCTTACATATAGAATGGAGCCCAACCCCAATGCCAAGTACCAGTACGGCTCTATTTGTGTGACCCAATGCCCCAGTGAGTCCCACACATGACAATATTCACATAAACTCAGAATTTATACATAGTTTCTTCCTGTAAGATTGCTGTTTTTATATATTTTTAATCATTGTTATGACTGCGCTGTTCAGCTTTCTTCACAGTGTTTACTGAAGGCGTAACGCAGTCACTGACGATCATTTATGCATTTATTCTCATGTGTTTTCTGTTTTTTTTTTTAATAGAAATCTTTGTGGTGGATGGCAGTTCATGTGTGAGCAACTGCCCATCTAATAAAATGGAAGTGGAGAAAAATGGTGTGAAAACATGTGAGCCCTGCAAAGGCCTCTGCCCTAAAGGTATTTCATGCAGATCGAACTCAAGCTCTCTCTACAGATACCTTACAGCTTTGCTGTTATTAACTGTTTCCTTCTCATCTTTTTTTTTTCCCAGTTTGCCATGGCACAAGCTGGACTGATTCAAACAGCGAAACGGTCGATGCTCGCAACATAGAAAGTTTCATAAACTGCACTAAGATCCAGGGAAGTCTTAACTTCCTGGTGACGGGAATAGAAGGGTAAAAAAAACTTTCTTTCATAAAACGCAGCAAAGATTTAAAAAAATATTCTCTAGATCAACCTGCACTTTTTTGACGTTTTTGCAACATGCTTTTCCTTTTACTTACTTATTTCATTTTGGCTCAGTGATGCCTACAACAAGGTACCACCCCTTGATCCAGAAAAACTGAAAATCTTCAACACGGTGGAGGAGATTACAGGTGTGTGTATGTTGTGGGGTTGTGCTTTTTTTTTAGACTGTCACTTAGACTGCTTTTATCTTTTTATGTTATTTAATGCCATTTGCAGTCTGGTTGAGGCTTCTGAAAAACAATCTCTCTGTTTTCAGACTTCCTCAACATCCAGTCGTGGCCTGCAAGCATGTCTGACCTGTCAGTCTTCTCCAACCTCCAAACAATTCAGGGAAGAAAACTTTACAAGTGAGAAACAGTTGTTTTGTTTTTGTCTTTTCTGCATTGTTATGCAGACAGAGTATTTGCTGGAATATAAAAGTAATTTTGTTTTATTTTCTTTGTTATTTCTAATTTTTATCCTATCTTGTTATCCTGTTTAGAGGAGTGGTTAGTAAAAGGTACAGTAAAGATTTCACATGCTCACATCTCTCTATCTCCTCTTAGAGCCTACAAATGTTCTGTCCGAATCCGTGGTGTTGGTATTTTTCAGTATGATTTTTTTCAGGGGTAATTCAGCACTGGGATTGTTTGGTTAAGCTGGCCGTGGGCACAACTTTTTAAAGCTGGGAGAGGCAGCATGTTTTTGACATCAATTTGACAAAGAAAAAGCTCTTTTCAGGCTGGTCTCAAGCTTCAGTAAATGAGAGGAAAGCAAGATGGGGTACATCAGAGTACTTTTACCTGGGTTTAAATCCCGTCTGAAACCAAAAGCACTAAAGCATTAAAAACAAACCGCCTTCTCAGCTTTAATGAGTTCACATATAACTAAAGAATTTACCAAAGTAGATTCTACAAAATTGATACCGCAGTATCAGTTTTGTTGTAGTATTTCCATACTACATACTACATGATGCATGAAAATACTGAAGATTAAACATGAATATGTTTGTTGGCTGTTTGTCTTTTTAAGTACACGGGTTATGCAATTTGAAAAACATGACATTCAGACACCGAATCACTGAATTCATATTGTGTCTAAAAGGTATCAAAATGAATAGATGGTGACAAACTTCTCAAAGAAAACACACTGTGAAAGATTATATTACATCATTAAATGTGATCAGTAAGAACAACAAGAAACACAAAGTGCCACACTGCTGGATTTTGTGCAAATACAGCTAAAGTGCATTAATTGTGTTTGTAAACCTTAAAAAATAATGTCTGACATCATGTTCTTGAAAACTGCTAAACCTAAAAGAAATATGGCTTTCAATATTCACTTTGATTTTGTGGTATTTTAAACAAAATTGGAACATTTTCATCCACTTTCTGACCTTTATTTACTTCCTGCTGTTCTACAGGAGCTATGCACTCATGGTGGTTAAGATCAATTCTCTGACCTCGCTGGGGTTGCGCTCGCTGCAAAACATAAATGATGGTGCCGTGTACATTAAAGGAAACAAGAATCTCTGCTATCATGATACTGTCAACTGGACACGGCTTTTAGGCTCCCGTCCACAGAAACGTTCAAAGCTCTTAGACGTCACCGACAACCAAAAGAAGGATGAATGTGGTGAGTGGGGGCGGACCATTTAAAACTTGCAAGACGTGATTGTGAACAATGGCTCTGCTCATAACATCGTTTCTGTTTTGGTTGCGTCCTTAGTTAAAGAGAAGCATGTGTGTCACCCGCTGTGCTCCTCTGATGGCTGCTGGGGTCCGGGCCCAGACCAGTGTGTCAGCTGTAAGAAATACAGCAGGGGAGGAACCTGTGTACCAGACTGCATGTTCTTAACTGGGTCAGTATTCACAAAATGACGTATAAAGCGATTATTAATATAAAGCTTTAACGGTGTAACATGTATGCAGGTTGTTAGAGAGTGAATGACAAGAAGGAGTGGTATTAAAGAAACAAGCAGTGATTTAGAGAATTGATATTTTCTGATAGTTTTAAACAGAATTTACATTTTAAAGCACAAATACTCACACCCTGTTTGAAGTGCCACATTGCTGGATTATGTGCAAATACAGATAAAGTACATGCTTAATCGTATCCACCGTGCTCTCTGTGTACAAATCAACAGGGGAGACAAATCGAATGACTGATTCAAATGCATTGCTGCCCACTTCTAGTGTGTTATAAGTGAAGACTAAGAGTGATTACTGTGTATAGGTCTATACATTGTTAAGGAAAATCCTGAGCATTGGCCCTAAGATGTGACTAATGTCTGCTGTAAGTCTTTGAACTTGAATAGAAACTGGGTTTATGCCTCGATTGCAGGAAGCAGAGGGAGTTTGCTACTAAGTCAGGGGAGTGTCTGCCCTGTCACCCTGAGTGTAAGGTCCAGGAGGGGAAGGAGACGTGCACAGGCCCGGTATGTTTGACTTAAAACTTCTAGAAGGAAAAAAAAAGAAAAGAAAAGAACTGGCATAAGGCTTCTGCTGCCACCTAGCGGCCTTACAAAAATGGCTGTCCACCATAATGCCACTCGCCTTCAACTCTTGCAAAAACCTTTCTGCTTTTATTCACCCTTTTTTTTTTGTCTGCAGGGAGCAAATAAATGTCTAGCTTGTGCCAGCCTGAAAGATGGCCCACACTGTGTCTCCATGTGTCCTGAGGGTGTTATGGGGCAGGAGGGAACCATCTTTAAATATCCAGACAAGGAGGGCAACTGTAAACCTTGCCACAACAACTGTACCCAGAGGTAAGTACAAGTGGAATGATGTAGTTAGACACACACAATTTGCTTCTTTAAACTGATCCCCTGTGTTTATTGTTTTTAGGTGCACCGGTCCAGGAATCGGGGACTGTACAATATCATCTAGGTACATTTCAGGGTAAGTTCTCCTCTCATTCTGATATATGCTGTATGTAATTTTGACATTCAAGTATTAAGAGCTGACACTGTGCCCCTTTTCTCCTCTGCCTTTAGGCAAATGACCACGGCTATCGTACTGGGAGTGATTGCCCTCATCTTTGCTTCCTTCTCCATTTTCGTGCTAAGTATTCTCTACCGCCGAAGTCTCGCTATTCGTCGCAAGCGCGCCATGAGAAGATACATGATGAATAGCGAAGTCAGTATCTGTATTCGAGTGTTACTGTGCCGCTGTGCTTGTTTTGGGTTTGTCATAATTCATGCCCCTGTGTGCCTGCAGAGTTTTGAGCCCCTGGAAGATAAAGGGACAAAATATGAAGCTCGGACCCTTAAACCTACAGAGCTGCGTAAGATCAGGCTCCTGGGTAATGGAGTGTTTGGATCAGTCCATAAGGTACTTGAAAAGACAGACTCCTATAAAATGCTCCTCTTGTGCATTTTACTTTCTATTTAACAAATTATGAATCTGTCTCTCTGCACCTCACAGGGTGTTTGGATTCCTGAAGGCGACACAGTGAAGCTTCCTGTGGCCATTAAGACGATTGATGACCGCAGTGGTCGTCGGAAATTCTCTGGAGTGACCGATGTAAGAAACATAACAAAAAGAAGAAATGTGCTAAAGAGATATATTTTCAGAACCAATCACTCACTGCCTATGCAGAACCACATGCCAGGCTTCTAGGCGATGAGCATTTGACACTGAAAGTATGGATTATACAGATTTTTTTGTTGTGGAGCACCTCCTTTAATACCATAAATCTTGGTGATTGTTGACACTAAATTAAATCACTAATGATCTACTTATTCGGTTGCTACAGCACATGAGGACGATGGCAAGTCTGAACCACATTAACGTTGTCAGGACCCTGGGTATCTGTCCCGGTGACAGCCTGCAACTTGTTATCCCGCTCAACAGGCAAGGCTCGCTGCTGGCACATGTAAAGAAAAATAAGGGCAAGCTCAGCCCACAGAGGCTGCTCAACTGGTGTGTTCAAATTGCAAAGGTATGGAAGATGCTTAATATTTTTTGTTTGATGTCAAACTTTTATATATATATATATATATACATACATATATATATATATATATATATATATATATATATATGTGTGTATGTATGTATGTATGTATATATATGTATGTATATATATGTATGTATATATATGTATATATGTATGTATATATATATATATATGTATGTATGTATGTATATATATGTATATATATATATATATATATATATATATATATATATATATATATATATATATATATATATATATATATATATATATATATATATATATATATATATGTGTATACAGTTTGGTTTATTCCTCCAAGTACTTCACCACCATTGTTGCTCTCTCCTGTCAGGGTATGAATTACCTGGAAGAGAACAGGATGGTTCACAGGAATCTGGCTGCCAGAAATGTACTCCTGAATGATAATTTCACTGCCCAGGTTTCAGACTATGGCATTGCAGACCTGCTCTACTCTGATGACAAGAAGTACTATTGCAACGAGCCCAAGGTCTGTTTTCTTTTTTGTTTTTGTTTCTTAGCAGAAAACGTGACATCTGGTCACACTTCTTTAAACAGTGTTAAATACCTTGCACACCTTAAAACATTATGCTGTTTTCTTTCAAAGACTTGACTGCTTGTTCTGCTGTTTTTACTCAAGTAACCAAGAGAGAACTTTTCTGTTCACAATCTTAGACACCAATCAGGTGGATGGCCCTGGAGAGCATCTTGTTCCGCAGATACACTCATCAGAGCGATGTTTGGAGTTATGGTGAGTTTTAAAGCGCTTTACCAGCGCCAGATTGTTTCATACTCACGTATTAAAGTACGCAAATTTCGGAGTCAGTATAGGAGAAGTGTAAATGCAGGCCACACTAAATTCTTCACCCTGCTTTAGGTGTGACAATATGGGAAATGATGTCTTATGGAGCAGAGCCGTATTCAACGATGCGACCACAGGAGGTTCCCGATCTGCTGGAAAAGGGCGAGCGTTTGCCCCAGCCTCAAATTTGCACCATAGATGTCTATATGGTCATGGTTAAGTGTGAGTACCTCACTAGTATTTCTCATTTTCATGTGCAGCCAGTAGTGCAAATACCAGTGGCGTGGACTGAGGGATTGCAAAAAAAATATGCTGGACTGAAATGTCTGTGTGCCATTAAGTTTAGTATAAATTCATGGAGCTCAGAAGATGATTTGGTTCATAAACCTCTGATTTTTTATCTGCCACGTCCATTAGGCGTGACATATGAATAAAATGTTAAAACTAATTTGGACATTTTAACCTGACAGACATTAAAATAAATATGAAAATGACTGAAAGCCGCCGAGTATTAAGTAGGCTGTCAATTCTTCATTTTGTAATTGGTTCCGATGCCCTTTCATGACTCTCCAGGTTGGATGATTGATGAGAATGTCCGTCCAACATTCAAGGAGCTGGCGAGTGAATTTACCAGAATGGCCAGAGACCCACCTCGCTACTTGGTGATCAAAGTAAGACAGTTTCATCACAGTACAGTAAAGTGGCGCTTCAGTTAAAGCTATGTGTAGTTTGCTATGTGATATATATATATATGTATATATGATTTGCCTTGTTTGGCCAGGAGGACTGTAGCCAACAGGACTCATCCCCAGATGAACCCATCCAACGAAGTGCAGACCTGGATGACTTGGATGATGTAGATGTCAACCTTGAGGACCCGTTGGCAGATGAGAAAGAAGATGACTTGTCTCCAGCCAACTACTACATGGCAAAAAGTCTCAATCGTTACTCTAGGATGGACACTCCCAAAGTAGGGCATACCACTTTCCTCTTAACTTAGTGTCAACTTTAGAAATCATATTCCTGGGCAAGATACTGAATCTCAAAATTTCCCCAATGCACGATTTTTTTTTCTTCAAGTGTTTAATGAATGTGCATGTGTGTGTGTGTATGTGTGTGTGATATCATCCATTTACTGTCTCTTTTCTTATAACAGGTGATTCTTAATTCATCCAGCGGAACTGGATACCTGCCCATGACCTCAGGTGTTGACAACCATACACAGGTAGATAAAAGAGACTTTTGTTTTGTTAAACCAATTCGTAGTGTTTATACACATGACCAGAACGAGTCCACTGAAGATTTCTGCTGTTACCAGTTTGCCAATAGAGTTCTGATTGTGTTTTGTTGGGTAGGCGATGTGGCAGTCACGCTCTCGGCTAAATTCTGCCCGTACTGTGTCCGAGAGCTCGGAAGGCTGCGGCACTGGAATGGAGATGGAGATGGGTGAGGACTTCCCCTTAGCAGGGAGCCTGAAAAGAAGACGTCATCGTGAGGACAGCGCTTATGTGTCGCAGAGAGACAGCATGTCCGGCGGGCCACCTGAGACTCCCTCACCAGAGATGGAAGAAGAAGATCAAAACGGATATGTGCTTCCTGGAGGGAGCCCGGAGAGAGGTGATACCATAATTGTTAATTTACAACACACTAACAGTTACCACTTGGAAATGAGCAGCAGCCCTAGAAGATTAGCTGTACTAAGCCAGCTGTTTAAAATACTTTGTCTTTATAGCCCCAGTTTAGCTAGTCTTTGTTTTTTACTGTTATCTGTTTCTTTCAGATACGTTGCTTTTCTCATCGCGAGCTGCTCCTGGGAGGATGGGAAAGTCTCGTTCATCAGAGCTCCTGGACGACCCAGATGATGAAGAATACGAGTACATGAACAAGCAGGTGTGTTTAACACCTGTATCACTCAGGCAAGGCAGCCAGTGGCTGAAGCCGAACAAGAAGCGAACCTCTTCAATGTCATCACACGTGACAGCGTCCTCATGTGACACCGGTGTGTCGGTGGAGGTCAGGGGAAGCTACACCAGGAGCAAGGACAACTCTGACTCCGAGCAGCAGGGTTCCAGTGAAGTTGAGTATGAATACATGGACATCAGAGGCGGTGAAAAGCTGGAAGGTCCGCCAGTACGTGACCCTCCTCCTCCTCCAGCTCCTGTGAGGATGAGCAGCAAGGTGGAAGAGGAGGAGGATGAATACGTGGAGGACGGTAACTATCATTACACAAACAGGCAGCCAAAGCTACGACAGGCTCTTCAAGACAAGAAAGAGCTGAATGTAGAGGGGACAGAGGCAGATGAATACGAGGATATGGACTGCTTTTCTGCCCCACCACCTGGCGGAGATGGTGTGGTGTATCAAAACTTACAGAGGGAGGAAAATGGGGCAGCGGGGCGCAGAGAGCAACACCAGTCTATGCGGGCCGGAGTCAGGGTTACGGAGCCTGCTGTCGGTGACAGATCTTTCGACAACCCAGGATACTGGCACAGCAGGATGTTTCTTAAGCCCAGTGCTGTGCCAACATGAAGAACATTTTAAATCTCATGGACTTCCCTCTCAAACACAGTCATGAAGGATCTGAAATGAGAAAAGCAACCAAAAGCCACGTTAAAGATGTAGCATGTAACAAAATGTACAAACCCCCCCAAACAACACGTGACTATTTTGCAGCTTTGTCCTTTGTTATACATCAAAATTGTTTTTATTATGTGATACAAGCTATATTTTTGTGTTTACATTGTAAATAAAGAGATTTCAGGTAAGAAATTGTGACAATATCATTTGAAGAATCATTTAAAGATGTTTACTCAATAAAAATATTTTGAATACTTGGTATGGAACTGCAACATTTTTATTTTAAATGAGCTGGTGAACTGTATAATGATGCAAAGTGTGCAACCTGTCAAAGGGCGCACATCTAATTACAGATTAACAAATATCCTTGGCTGAGCTATAGACATTTGCTCAAGTGGTAAATGCTCCCACAGGAGAAATATAATTATTAATGTTTCATTGTTCTCAGCTACAGCTGGGGGAGAAGTCAGTTACACCCTGTAAAAGGTGCTAGAAGCAAAAAAAAAAAAACCCCAAAACCCACAGTTGTTATCCAAAAACTGAGAGAAACTAGCTTTTACACCATTTGGCGAGCCGGTCGAGACCCTCGTGCCGGATGTTTCACAGCCATGGTTTAAACAGTTGGTAGCGCGACTTTATTGGCGGGCTGGGGTCGCTTTACGTCAGGGTGAAGTGGGAGGGGCTTGCGGTAGCAGCTTCGGTCAGAGCTGAGCCGAGGGGAACTGTCGCTGTCCATAGCCGACTAGCGACTTCAGACTACACTGCCAAGATGTCCGACGACGAGCAAGAACAGACTATAGCCGAGGATCTGGTCGTCACCAAGTACAAGATGGGCGGTGACATCGCTAACCGTAAGTTAATGTCAGCGAGTAACTGTCGGTGACTGGATGTGACGACCTGCTCTTTTCGGCCTGTCGTACAGCAGCTAACATTGGTTCCCTATAGCAGCAACCATGTGGTTTAGATTCGAAGCACACATATGCTATCACATCTAGCTAGCTACCAGGTGCAGCCGGGTCGGTTGAAAGCTGCTTCTAACTGAATAACTGAACGACTGCTCGGCTTTCTGCTATTGTTACCCAACAGCAGCGATAGGGTTTCTTACAGGCAGCTGTCTGTGTCACTAACTAGTGTGGGATGCTAACAAACCAGCTAGCTCAGAATGGTGACCGGTGTTCGGCTGTAAATGTCACGTAAACGGTCACGAGCTGAAGCTCTTTTAAACTACGTTTATGGTGACAGATGACATTCATGGTCAGTCGACAGCATGAAATTTGCTCTAAAATCATTCACATAAGGCTTCTTTGTGCATTTAACGACCAGCACATTGTGGTTTCATGATCACTGCTCCATTATATGATGAAAACACAGGAAACACCTGCATTCTATAGATCTCAAACATCGCACAAGATGTATGGTTGTATTTAACAATTTAAGCAGTAATTAGGTCGAGGTACTTGGTCAGATTAATGCTGTAATGAAAAACAAACTTAAATCTATCCATTTAATCTATTTGGATGGATAGTGCAGTCGGGAGATGGGACATATTTGCTGTGGCACTACCTCATAGTACATTAAATGCATATCCTGGCCACCACAGTTTATATTTACACTCTGTGTTTGTGTTACAGTGGTGGTCTGGAGCTTATCTCAGCTGTCATAGGTCTAGCATGCTAACATAATCAGAAAAAAAAACTTATAGTGAGCTAATGCATCAATCTGCCTGACTTCCCTCCTGTCTCATCCAGAGGCTCTCCGTCTGGTCATGGAAGCAGCCAAACCCGGGGTGTCAGTGCTCAGTCTCTGTGAAAAAGGTGATGCCTATATAATGGTGGAGACCGGGAAGGTCTTCAAGAAGGAAAAAGAAATGAAGAAAGGTGAGGCCCGCATCTGCCCGTTATGGGTTTTTGTGTTTTTTGTGGGTTTTTTTGTGTTTTTTTTTTTTTGTTTTGTTTTGTTTTGTTTTCCCGAGGTGGACACATCAAGGAAATTAGATCCAGTAGAACAAACTGTTGGCAGTGTTTTCTGTGTCATTTCGCACAGCATCGAGTAACTCTAATAGCAGAAGGGGCTTTAAAAACTAGCATGGTGACAGAGTAGATCTTCTAAGTGATATACTCCTCCATACTCCATTCTTGTATGGCTTTCTTGATTACATTTGTGGATAATTTCCAAATGAAGACTTGGTGGTTCTCTTCTCCCTCTTCTAGGCATTGCGTTTCCTACCAGCGTCTCAGTCAATAACTGTGTTTGCCACTTCTCTCCCCTGAAGAGTGACCCTGACTACACACTTAAAGATGGGGATCTGGTCAAAATGTAGGCACCATGCACTGTAATAATGTTACCCCCTCCTTTCCCCCGTGTGTCTCTAGTCTCCCAATGTATTGTCCTCCCTACTTTCTGTGTGATAGCTCCGCTTTCTCTTTGCTGTTGATTGTGTCCTTCATCTCTATGGTCTTGCCTCTTGTGTGTGCTGTGTGTGTGGCAAACGACAAGTAAGGTTTGTTTTTAGAACGGGTGGTATGCCGGATGTTAGCTTTACTGCCCATCTTATCCGCTAAATCCCATATATGACGTTACTCAAATGCAGTATTTGGCTTTGAAAAAGAAAGTCGATTCATCTTAGTTGTTGCGTTGCCACTAATGTCTTTGTCCTCTGTAACGTCTTTGTGCTGTGTGTGGATATTCAGTGTTGTAAAGATGTTTCTTCAAGTGTCGTGATGTGGTTTTTATATTTTTTGTTTTTTTTAATGTGTCTCACTCTGCTAACCTCTTTGCTGGGCACGTCTGGAAAGTTTAATACAGTCAGTAATGCTGTTGCCTTGAATTCATAATAAGTCCTTCACCATATTCCAGCTGATCTACTGCCAAAAAAGAAACTCACCTTGGGTTATAGCTTCCATTTATTGCAGATTAAATTGTGTATTTTTGTCTGACCTTCTCTTATTATTGTAGTCCTCACTAAGCTAATTTTCCAAAGTGGAACGATCTTTTGTCCTTCCCAGTAGATTTGATCTGATTACTTCCTGCATCAGTACTAGTACATTTGACAGCCGGGTAGCACTTAATTAAAGGCATGATCTGTATCCTACAGTTAGTTAATTCTTTCGTTTTTCCTTTTCTTCTGATTTTGTGTAGCGATCTCGGAGTTCATGTTGATGGCTTCATCGCCAATGTTGCTCACAGCTTTATCGTGGGAGCCAGTAAGGTGAAAAAACAAAAAAGCAGACACGTGTACATATCACACCTTGGTCACAGTTTTGTATCATCTCATGTGAGTCCTGAAGTCGTCTTTTTTTGTTTTTCTATATGCAGGAGAACCCCGTCACAGGCCGGAAAGCTGATGTGATCAAAGCAGCTCATCTATGCGCAGAAGCAGCGCTACGCCTCGTGAAACCTGGTAACCAGGTATGTTTGAGTGTTTCATGAGGCTTTTCCACGTCAGCTGTGATCAGGACTAATATTCTCTGCAGGGGTGTGCTTTAGTCATCAAAACATCTAAATGACTTGTAATTATTAATTTGGCACAGATCTTACTTTTAATGCATTTTTGATAAGTGGAAGAAAATTAATGGATGTGTAATTCGCTCCAGTAGTGCTTCTTTGCTACTCTTTAGTCCACATTTTTCTGGCTCGAATACCATCATAGACTAGTTCTGCTACAAACTAGGTGTAAACTTATTTGCAGTCTCACATGTATTTTAACGGTTATGTCGTACAAAGATGTAATTTGGATGTGAAAGTAATTAATTTTCTCTGCCTCAGAACACTCAAGTGACAGAAGCCTGGAACAAGATCGCACAGTCGTTCAAGTGCACACCTATTGAGGGTGGGTTCCTATAAAAACCTTTGTATTTTAATGTGCTGTCTGTCTTCACATAACAAGATGATGATGTGTGGGATTAATGAGATGTATGGGAATGTTTTCATGGAAACAGTTCATGTTTTAAGCTTATGGGTTCCGCCCATCTCTTTGTTTTAAAGGTATGCTGTCTCATCAGTTAAAGCAACATGTCATAGATGGAGAGAAGACCATCATCCAGAACCCAACAGACCAGCAAAGGTACATCTTTGCAATAAATATGAACTAAAGACAAAATCACCCTATTTCCCTCAGTTTTCTTCCACTCGTCCAATTCAGGGTTATAGTTTGGGTGGAGCCTATCTTAGCTGTAACAGTGTGAGAGGGAGGGCACACCCTTAAAAGGTCACCAGTCTATGACGAAGCTATCACAAAGACACAAACACAGTTTCACACACGTGTTCACACCTACAACCAATTTAGAACCGTCAGTTAACCTAACATGCATGTTAGTCTCCCAAATCAAAGGAACCTAACATACACAAGATGCCACAAAGCTGCTGCAGTTGCAGGCACTTTTAATAATTCAAAAATAATTACTTACAAAGATCGAATACAAATAAGAAGAACTGGAGCCAACGCAAAAACAAACAAGAGGAGGAAGACCGAGAACCGACCACTCAGTGGGCTGGTTCGGATTCAGGTTGATCTTCTAAAAATAATGTTAATAAACTAGTAAAACTGAAACAGGGCTGCTGATAACTCCCAGCTTAGGTAATAATGAACAAAACTGTTAAAAGCAACTGAAGGAGCAAACGCACCTACAAAAGAGACTGCTCTGTCTCCTCTGAATTTATATGAGGGTGGGTGAGCCTGCTTGCTAGGGATGAATGCAAGAGGAAAGAGCAGGCTTAATATGGATGATAGAAAAATGATAACCAGATGGTAGATGTGCACACTGAGCCGTGCATAACAAATGCCCACGTCATTTGAAAAGATTTAAAAAAAAAAAAAAAATACTGCATGGCCGTGTGACTTTTTTTAATAAATCCAAGTTCTCTGTAAAGACAGAAAACAGAGGAAAACAGAAAACAAATATTTTCGCTCAGGCTATCCCACCACTGAATTTGATCAGTTTTGGAGAATCCCACTGCTGAACTTCATCCACCTTCCAGTGCAATCCCAAGAAATCTGTTTTGTGATGCTAACTCTTGTACAACTGTAGAAAATCTGGTTATGTGACAGTTTTTTCAGTCATGAATTTGAAAGAAAGAAAGTTTCATAAATGTATATTCATGTAATGTGTTGCTGTCCAGTGCAGGGTAGGTATGGGCCAAGTTATTATTTTTGAATATTGGCATTGCCCCAGAATGTGACTGTGTGCATGTACGCAGCTTTTCTGCCTGTGTGACGATGTCAACAGCGGTAGTTGTGCTGCATTGGAATGAAAAATATTTAGAGGGAGATCCTCCTGAGTAACTTGAATGATTTTTGTGGGACTGTTTGTATTGTGGAATAAAACTGACGCTCGCAATGTGTTTTGACTGCCTGCTCTTTCTGTTGATTGTCAGAAAAGACCATGAGAAGGCAGAGTTTGAGGTACATGAAGTCTACGCTGTGGATGTGTTAATCAGCACTGGAGAAGGAAAGGTTTGTTGTTTTTCTTCTTGTTTGTGAATGGATGTTATGATTCTGCTCCCAGTAATCAGCACTGAAGTATTGTGTTCTATGCGATTTGCTTTTAGGCCAGAGACTCGGGTCTGCGGACTACGATTTATAAGAGGGACCCGAGTAAACAGTACGGCTTAAAGATGAAGACCTCTCGTACGTTCTTCAGCGAGGTTGAGCGACGTTTCGATGCCATGCCCTTCACTCTCAGGTGGGAACACCACACTTTACTTGTAGCCAGCTGACAGCGAGTTGGGTGCTAACAGCCATTTTTCATTCAGAGCTTTTGAGGATGAGGCCAAAGCCCGACTCGGCGTGGTGGAGTGTGCCAAACATGAGTTGCTACAGCCCTTCAGTGTGCTGCATGAGAAAGAGGGTGAGCGTCTTGGCTCTCTGCTAGACAGGTTTGAATTATTCACAAGCTGTTAACCCTACGCCTGTATCTTGTTCTCAGGAGAGGTTGTAGCTCAGTTTAAGTTCACGGTGCTGCTGATGGCCAATGGGCCTCACAGAATCACCAACGGACCTTTAGACCCAGAGCTGTACAAGTCAGAGCATGAAGTTCAGGATCCAGAGCTAAAGGTAAGAATGATAATAACAATAATAAATATATATACAATAAGTCAATTTCATTAAACGTCTTGTTCACATCATGTCAAACTGTTGTCTCTTCTCTAGACTTTACTACAGAGCTCTGCAAGCCGCAAAACACAGAAGAAAAAGAAAAAGAAGGTAATATTTTATTATTAGTAGTAGTAGTAGTACATGCCAATGCATTTAAACCTGACGTCATAAGTTAATGTTTCAGATGGTGTGATTTGATATTGATATGGTAAACATCACAGTTTGGAAATATCAAAAATGACTGTATTTAGTGTTTGCTGACTGAGATGTTATTGTTGTGAAATTAAAGTGGTAAGTGCCCTGATTGTTTAGCAGTAGTTTGTGGACGGAGATGAACTCAAGGAAGACTCGTGTATGCTCATGCTGCGGTACTGTTTGGCCTGTTGGCGCTTTTGGCTGTGAAATGAAAAGGATATAATCAGGGTGCACATAAGTGGTCCGCAGGTGCGCATTCGCTGTCAAAATAAAAGACACGCCCCAGATAAGAAGTTGAAATGCGCGTTTGGGTACATAAGATTTTCTGGAGGAGGACAGACATTTGTTTAGCACTCTTAAAAATATCAAAGAAGCAAACTCCTTTAAGCAATTACTTTAGTGTTCCTCCACCTCCAAAGAAATGTCAGAAGGAGTCCGAACCGCAAAAGAAGCATGTATTCTCGGAAAAGTGGTTGCAAGAGGTGAGCTGTCTTCCAACAAATGATGAACGCACAGAGATGTGGTGCAGAATATGGTGTGAAGATCCCACTCTAGCAGACAAAAACAGTGCCTTTAATATGTAAGCAAACGTGCGTTGCAACTTCTTATCTGGTTTGCGTCTTTTATTTTGACAGCGAATCCACACCTGCGGACTAATTATGTGCACCCCTGGATATAATGCTTTTAAAAGGTGTTATGGGTACATAATTGATGGGGGGGTAATCTTATTGGTATGTGGTTGTTAGGCAACATAACGATGTCATGATATATATCACTCAGCTTTTGTGGATCTGAATCGTTTACATAAAATTAAAATGATAGGATTCTTTCATAAGGTGTTGCGGGTGCATAAAAGCAACGAGTTCAGTAACTAGATCATAAGCCCTCATAATCGGGTCATTCCGAACAAATTTTGGAATATGGTAAGATGGGACTAAAATCTACAACAATGCCTCCTTTTACTGATTTACTTATTTCGTTTGATCTTTAAGGCCTCAAAGACAGCAGAAAACGCAAGTGGACAGCCGACTGAGGACACAGAAGCCGCAGAATGAAAACTGCCTTTCCACACATGCAAGACTCCAAAGAAATGCAAGAGAAAACATGACAAACTTCCCTGAACTCGCTGCCCATTCTCAACTCAGTATAGCCAATTAAACTGATCAATTCATAAGAGCATTGGCATCATATAAATATTTGACATTCCTATGTGAATTATTAACCCTTTATTGCATTCATGAAAAGGGTTACAGCACCGAGGATCCTACAGAATCTTTACAGATGGTTTCAGTAAATTTGTTGCTGAATGTTAATTTTTCTTTTAAATTTATAAGTATATTAGTCCTTTTTACACTTGTATTGTTGGCAGCTGAAAACTTTATTTTTGAGTGGACTGGGGCTTACAAGTGGGCATTAATGGGAGTAAACTGGCATAAGGTTTGTGAATTATACCAACAGAAACTTGCATCATATTTGTTTAATGCGTCGTATCATGTTGTGTGGGATTTGCCACATTTCTCTTTGGCAACAAAGTCATTTCAGGAGATGTGTTAACAGACTTTTACATTCATGTGGAAATCCAGAGGTTTGATTGGCCGCCTTTAAAGCTCACTTTAAGTGCTAATTTTTCATCCACTTGATTATTAAGACATTTCTTAACCACGCCATGCAGTAAAGGGTTAAATTATAATTTTATCTCTCATTAATTGTTACAATCTACAAATGATCTGACTGCAGGACCTGAGAAACACAGACATGCTTACAAATTGGTTTTTACTTAGATTTTATGTATTGGAGGTTTATTCTTCTATAATAATGACCGGAGTACATTTTTCGCTAAAGCTACGAAGTTTTACCTACACTAGATTTTTAAAAGCAATAACAGAATTAGCAGAAGAGCAAATATTTTTAAGTATACTGGCAACAAAGTTGTAATCAGCTTGACCTAAGGGAACAAACTGCTACATTTACTGCCATTCCCCTTGAATTTTATGAAAGGAGAGAACTCTATAACTGTATGTTCCAGTTTAACGACAGGAAAAGGAAAAAAAAGAAAACTTTTCTATCAGTGATTTGCTTTACTACATCATTTGTCTCGTGAAGCATGACAGCTAAAGCTGATCAGGTTTTAGGTAAACTCTTCTGGGTGTCTTCAGAGGAGTTGGACCATGCAGATCATCTCTGGTCAGAGTTTGATTTTTGAGATCTGGGATAATGTTGGGTTACATTTGTCAACAGGTGAATATGTTGGAAATCGGAAAATCCTGCTTTGTAGCTCAGTCAGTGGGCAATGGACCTTTACATCTATGAAATAAAAAAAACATTTTCATACACTTGTCTTTCATCATTTCTTCAGGGCATTGCTGTATTATGTCTAGTCTAAAGTATCAAGATCATCAGATTGTGTCCAAAAATTAGACGTTTTGTTTGTCTTTTAATGTTTGTTTTAAGCTATGAAGCAAATACTGATATTAGCAGAAACTCAACACAAACTGTTCAAGAATCCTGTTTGAGACAGTTTTGTATCATGATGTGTTATTCTTCTGGAAGCTGGTGTCAGAAGATGGACATTGTCAAAAACAATACTCAGGTAGGCAGTGGTATTTAAACAATGCTCTGCTGATACTGAGGAGCCTGAAGTGTGCCAAGAAAATATCCACCATGCCATTACACCACAGGCAGCCTGAGCTGCTGATACACAGCAGAACGAAGCTGTGCTTTTGTGTTGTTTATGCAAAGTACTGACCCTGCATCCTAAATATTGCATCAGTATTCGAGAACCATCAGATCTGATGATGTTTCAATCTGCTGTTTCTAATGTTTGTTGAGTCTGTGCAAATTGTAACCTCAGTTTCCAGTTCTTAGCTGACAGGAGTGGGAATAAGTGTGGTTCTGCTGCTGTAGTCCGTCTGTTTCATGGTTTGAACTGCTCTTCTGCCGACCTTGATCGTAACAAGTGTTTATTTGAGTTACTATTTCCTTCATGTCAGCTTGAAGCAGTCTGACCTCTGACATCAACAGAACATGTTCCCCCAGGCAACTGCCGCTCACTGGATATTTGTGGATATTTTTGGACCATTCTGTGTAGGGCCTGGAAGTGGTTGTGTGGAAAAATCCCAGTAGTTCAACAGTTTCTTAAATACTCAGACCAGCCTGTCTAGCACCAAGAACTATGTTTAAATTCACTTAAATCACCTTTATTTAACTCAATGATAATCTAAAGTTAATTTGGTTTGATTTAGAAACACACATATACTGGTTATTAGATAAATTTCTAAACACTTTCAAAATATACGTGTAAAACAGCTGGAATGAATGAAAGATCCAGGTGAACTTCTAAAGGGACATTGAAATAAAACAGGATCTTCAAAGCAGGTTTGTGGCTATTTTGTGAAAAAGGTGTCAGAAAGGTCTACGAACAAAGACCTGCACTTTTGGTGTTAGTCCACCATTGTGTATGAATATGTGTATTTCAACACACACACACACACACACACACATATTGCATTATTAATTAATAATCGATTACTATGATTAATATTTATGACTTTAACAGCTGATTCAGTAATTTTGTGTTAGTAATGTACACTAAAAAATGCGAGTCTTAACAACACATAAAATCAATAAAACCAACTCGACTGCAGGGTTAATTTTGTGCTCAACGGAAGGTCGTCGCCTTTAGAAAGCAGGAAAAGTGGTTGGAAAATATCACCTGGTTCGCTCGTACGTCGATTTGAACAGTTGGACTACATTTCCCGTTGAGCTGAGGCGCTTCAGCTGTCGCCTGAACATGACGTCACGACACTTTTAAAAGCCGCTCGTTTTCTTCGTCACATCCTCTTTCCGTTGCTCTTCTCGCTTTGAGGTATGTTGAGTTTATTCCCCGCTAACAGGATCCAATTTAATCTGCTAATTTAACCGGTCATCCACTCTTACTGATCACTAATTGTTTTCGTTTTCACAGAAACCTCTCCACACGATGAGAGCCAAGGTGAGATAACAAACCAATATCGATATTTCAGCTGTTTGTGTCCTCTTCCCGCGCCAGCTAATGCTGCTAGCTCCTTCCTTAAGCTCTTCGTGTTTATATCATTAAATATACCCTGCTACCCAGCTCCTTAAAATATTAATAGAATTTTAAGTGATAACAGGGCATTAGCTACATATAGTAGTATAAATGCTAATACTACTAGAAGCTTTTCTTTGGGGCATCTTGTAATGTTGGCACCGTAGCTAGCTGGCTGAGCCCAGGCAGCCATGCGTGTTTGAAAACAGATCTGCATGCAGCGTGACAAACACCACTGTGAAATGCTTTTTAGTACAAACATGTACTGCATGTTCTGAGGCCCTGTAACTGTCTGCATCACAGTAAGCATGTTGTCCAAGTAGTGGCGCAAATGTGGTCTTGATGTACTCTTAATGACTGTGCTTTTTCTCCCTTTTTTCAGTGGAGGAAGAAGCGTATGCGCAGGTAAGCATCATGATAAACAAAGAAAATGTCTTTGTCAGCTCCCTAATCCAAGCTGCTTAAATTTAGGCTAGACAACACAATTGTTTAGGCTTTGGAAAAGTCAGGTTTATAAGGAAGGAAGTCTGTTTTTTTTTTTTTGTTTTATTTTACATTTAGTGGATATCATTGAGCTTTAACTGTAAAGTATGTTAGGTTGGGCTTGTTCAAATGTTGACAATTGTTTGCCCCTACGTTTCAATTGGATGTAGGGAAAATTATATCTACTGAAAATGACCTGGGTTATATAGTTCCTGAGCAGCATTACTCCAATAACTGAAATTCAGTTTTCAGCCAAGTTTGTACAGTGTCAGTGTTTAATTTAAAGATGTACAGGTTTGTAACTGAGGGAACACTGTTAAAAAGCTTTACAAAATGAATGAATAAATGAATACACGTCAATGTACTCACAAACTCGCTTGGTCTAGGTGGTGATAAAAATCATTAAATAGAAAACACTCCTGTCCTGTCCTTAACAGCTGAAGGGAAATTTACATGATTGGTCCGATATTGATGGGCATCACAGGGCTGTCCAGTTTTGGTCATAATCTCGATAACTAGTATTACTGAATTATAGTTTAACAATTTTTGTTACTATCTTAGTCCTTGTGCTATTGAGTGTTTTACTGACAGCTGCTGTTTTCCAACAGGCTGAAGCGTAAAAGGAGAAAGATGAGGCAGAGGTCAAAGTAAGCCCCTCCTCCTGCCTGCCAGCTGTGATCACATCTGAGCCTCTCCAGGTGACTGACATGCGGACGAAGGGGGATTGCTCGGCGGTTCCATCAACGAAATTAAAGGCCTAAACCCCCGATTTCAGATGACCACGCTTTTCACGGAGCCCGCTGTGACGGTCTGACTGGAAGATGGTGAAGATGCTGGAGAAGAACATGACTACAGCTGCATTGTTCATGGACCATAATGCATCTTGTTTCTGTACAATTGTTTGTGGTGTTTTGAACAATAAATGAACACTGTTAAATTACCACCAGTTTAAACCTCTTGATTTTTATGTTATAAAGTAAGGCTAGGTTGACTGACTTGTACTTGAAATAAATTACACTACAGGTGTTGTGTCCTTGATTCAAATGGCTAAATTACGGCAACATGTCTTGCAGTTGTCTAGAAGCCTGGTAAGGAACTAATCATTTCATTCAGGTGTGTTGACCCAGGGTGTTATCTAAAACCTCCAGGACACTGGCCCTTGAGGCCTGGAGTTCGACACTACTGAATTACACAATGTGTAGGTTTTATCAGGGCTGTCGGGCAGGCTAACTGCATGCAGGGAGTGTTAAATGTTAATGTGTTAGCTGGATGAAAAGAATTGGAGGCAAATGTAACTGCAGGTGATTTATCCAAGTGCCTTTTAGAAAAATTGCTTTCGATCTGAAATCAAAAAGGTTAAAGTCCTTCAGTTGGAAGACAACTTATAGTACACGTTGTGTTTAAAAGCAGAGGTCAAGATTGACTCCTGTGTGAACTGCTAAAGGGTCAGCTGTGACACAGAATCCTGGTGGCAGTGTTTTTAGTTCAATCAAGTTGTAAATTGCATCTTGCTGATGAAATGCTGCTGTTCAGGGCCATCCCACAACAAGTCATTCATTTCCATTATTTTTCATCTCTATTTTCAACCATTCTGGTTCTTTGTTTTTAGCCCAATGACATAATGCAAAATCTGCTACATAGTTGCTCATTAGAAATAAACTTTATGAATGAAAAGATCAAGTATGGACATGTTATTAAAGTTAAAATTTCATACTATTAAATTTCTTGCAAAATGTATGAAATGTATTGAAAGGGACAAATATCCCCTTTGCAGGCATTAATATACACTGATAATGAGTAGATGTGGATTAGAAAGTCACTATTCAGTGTATTCAAGGCTAAGTACCTGACAATATTTGAGTAAATGTAGTAACTTTCCCTTTGTATATGCCACTGTAAATGAAATGCCCTATTTCCTGTATATTCTAATTTAAACTACATCGTTATCTCATTCTCTTTTCAAAACCTGCTGGACTGTAAAGGTTTACTATAGGAATATCAAACACGTGGTTTGATATGAAGTAACCTGCCAAACGGTCCAGTCTGGTCCATCTGATTGCTTTGAAAACTGAAAAATTTCACAGAAGATAAGGTTAGCTTTTGGACATTAAGAAGTGTGGTAATTTTAACTTGAATAGTACCTATCAATGGTAGCTATTCATTCAGAATGTGTGGATTTCTGGAATATATGCATCCCAAAGTTTTTGAGTTTGTTTTTTTTTTTTTTTAAATTTATAAGTATACACAGAAAGACTATATATCTCTGTTTGAGTTTTATAATTTAAATTAATTTACAGATCGTTGCCTACTGGGTAAAATACGACCAACTGTTAACCAACTGGTCTTCAGATAACTGAAGAACCTTTGTAACACAAGTAACGACATCATTGTAACTGTAATTTAGTTACAGAATTTAGTGCAGTAACATTTGCCTTCTAGATGGCAGCAGAGTCTTTCAGGCTGGAGTCAAAGATTTTTCCCAAGCTCTTGACTGGTTGTTCCGTTATGGACGGGATTATAGTTCCTGAGATTGAAAACCGGAACTTGTCCGTCACCTTTCCCTTCTTCAGCACCATAGATCTTGACTTGGAAGGTTTGACACTCATCCTTGCCCCTGAGATGAGACTCTCAAGACCTCATAACATCCACCTGCACCCTGGGACTGATGGCATCGTGATGGTGAGATGCCATCAGTCCTGACCTAGTTAGCAGCCCTCTACACTCCACCTCAGCGGCCTTGACCACCATGTACATTGCGAGAGCAAAGAGCATAACTGAGATGGTACAGCCTGTTATTATACCTTTCCTGAGGCGATGCCAGTCTGAAGTCACTGACCCAGAAGTGACCCTCAGTCTGAAATTGCCATAATAATCCAAGATCAGGTGCTTGATTTTGCTGGGAACATGGTGGAGGTGTAGAGCACGCCCAATCAGCTTGTGTGGGATAGACCCACAGGCATTTGTCAGGTCAAGCCACAAAACAGCTAGGTCGCCCTTGTTCTTGTGGGCTCCTCTTATAAGGTGTGTAACTACGTTAGTGTGCTCTAGGCAACCAGGAACTACTGGGCAATAAAAGCTGCTCGTTTCCTGGCTCTCTCTCTTCCCCGTCTCCTGTGCCACTCTGCTCTGTGGAGGATTATCAGCTTCTTCCTCAAGATGTCACGCAGTCTGTCCTGACTCTCAACACTCTTAGTTCTCAGACTGGAAATCAAACGTGTGATTAAAACACAAGTTTAACTTATAAATACATGTTCATACTTTTATTTTACAATCAGAGAGAAAGAAAAAGAGAAGGGAAAGGTGCAGGACAGACAGAAAGGTGACAGGCTCAGGCTATATACACTAGTACAAAAATAGCACAGGGAGTATTTCCTGTTTTATTAGTATTTATTTTATTAGGGGTACTAAATAAGATGAGAGCTAAATTTAAGTATAAAGTGGTTAAGTTTGTACACTGGCCAAATGTTTGGGTCCTGTGAATAAACTATTATTCTTTTAACTTAACAAGTGAACTGTCTGCTTGTTTCTTCTTAAAATAAATATGGCTCAACACCACCAACAGAACCAGCTAAGGCAGCATAACCGAAATAACCGAACTAACATTAACATTAGTGTAATTGATCGTGCTGTTTTTGCGGGGCTGTAAAAGTGATTTTAAGCTCAGTGTCAAGGTCCTCCTGTCCTCCACAGCCGTCTGCTAATGTTTATGCAGCATTCACACCCTTTTTACATGTTTCAGCTTGTTCTGTTTGTGAATATTCTGGCATTAGTTATTCATAAAATCGTAATGTCTTTTTAACGTTAAAGTCGATCTTTGAATGGCGTGCATCATAAAGTAAAAGCTTTAAAAGCAAGTGGAACCTGCATTAAGTACTAACTAACATCACTAATGTCAGATAACTTTGCTGACATGCAGCCAAATTGAACTTTTTCATGATCTTTGTCATTGGAACATTTGTATCGCTGCACAAATAAGTGAGATAAAACCCAGTAATTACTTTAAAAATTTTACTTTTTGGCTGTCGCGTTTGAGCCATTTTTAAAAAATTGTATTTATTTATTATTTCTAATTTCTTTTTTAATTTGTTTCCTTTTTTCTCTATTTTTTCCCCCGACGTGTTTTTTTATTCTTTTGCTGCATTTATTCTGCTTTCGTTTGGCCCCTCGGGGCCACCGTAGTAAAATGGCATTTCAACAGTGTACATTATGTAGCGATGTCGCCGGGGGGCGCTATATTTCCACCGGGTCCTGCACATTGATACGCCGTAGAAGAAGACTTAGTATTGTAAACACAAGGATATGGCTGACGAGAGGGGTGGAGGGGAAGACAACGCCAACGACAACATGGGGAACCAGTTACAGCTCTTACCAGGTACCCGTTAAGCTGACCGAAAGCCTGCTCGGTGTTTTCACCGGGACAGTGCGTTTCTCTTCCTCCTGCTAAATGCTAGCTAACACACCTCCACAGCAGGCCACTGTTAGTGATCACTCTCACTGTCTCAACCCTCTGCTTTCGCTTTCTTTTCAATTATGCCATCAGTGCGATTTATTAAGGTGAAGCTTTTACGTCTAAGGCTTGTCAACGAGCTACCTAACTTAGCCTCTCTGTGTACACTTGTGCGCTGTGACAGACAATGAGGAGGAGGAAGAGGAGGATGACATGGAGACCGAAGATCGAGACAGTGAGGAGGCAGAAAAGCCCAACATCATCACCTTTGACCCTAGTCTTCCCACATCACATTCAGTGAGTCATGCATCACAATCCCTCTTATTCTAACATCTTTTTTTACATGATTTGCTTTCATGCATGTGATCCTTCTCAGAGTTTTAGTTTCTCTGCAGCTGCTGTGTTAATCTAACCCCCTTTTTGTGTGCCAGTACCTGGGTTCAGACATGGAGGAGTTTCATGGCCGTACGGTCCACGATGACGACAGCTGTCAGACCATTCCCGTGCTGCCACACACAGCTGTGATGCTGGTGCCGGGCCAGACGCTGCCTCTGCAGCTCTTCAGGCCGCAGGAGGTCAGCATGATGAGGAGCGTCATCCAGAGAGACCGCACTTTTGCTGTGCTCGCACACAGGTGTGTGATGCTGTTAAAATCTCTGTGTATGCTGGCAATCATGGAAAGATGCACAACTCCCACAAATGGAAAGCATTTTTTTGTTTTCATTTGAAGAAAATACAGTTGTGGTCAGAAGGTTGCACACACTCATCATAGGCATGAATGTCACTGCAATTTTGGGCTTTTAATGATGTCTTTGAACTGTTTTTTTCCCCCAGGGTTGAATGATTGTAAAACATATATCAGAAGTTTGAAATTATTTTTGGATTTTCTCTAATCCATGGAGGGTTAAAGTTATACACTCTGGCTTACACACACTCACTTAAATCTTCAAATATGTGAAGGTTATGCAGTGTCTTTTAACCTGACAAGTCTTAGGTCTATTAATATCTCATTTCTGATCACGGTTGACTACAACTGGTAGTGTCTCTTTCCCAGGATTGACCAATACTTAGAACAATGGGAAAGTCCAAGGACCTCACTATAAAACCAAAATGAATGTTTATGTTTTGTTTATTTGTTATGGTGGCACAGGTGTTTAGATTTTCCTGCACCTCAGGTGATTGCATGAGGGTGTGGTCACATGTTATTTACCTGACACTGGCGTCAGGTGAGGCTGCAAACCTAGTAACACAGTACTAGCTGCATAAATATGGTGGTGATAGCATCATGGTCCAGGTTTGTTTTGTTGCCTGTGGCTCTGGTACATGGCACAAAGTACATGAAATAATGAAAGTGTACCACCTCTAAATTCTTCAACTTTAACTCACTCACAGCTAGATGGTTAAAATGTGTATAGAATTGCATCTTTCAGCAGGGCAATGATCCCAAACACACACAAAAACTTGTTTTGGAATGGCTAAAGCAGGTAAAAGCTTCTGGAATGGTCTTTCTAAAGACCTCAAATCAATTGAAAACTTGTAAACAACACTTAAAAGCCAGGTCCATACCAGGAAATCAATGAATTGAAACGCACTCTTAACAATTCTGCCAAGAAGAGTGGCAGATCCTCTGTGGATTATAGAAAATGGGTTATAGAAAATCCCAGATAAATTCAGGCTTGTGTACTCTAATTCTTGTTTTAATGTTTGTTTGTTTTGTTGTTGTTGTTTTTTTTAAGCCAAAATTACTATGGCATTCATGTCCACGTTGAGTGTGTGTGTAACCTTGTGACCACAGCTGCAAATTTCCATGACTCTTCTTTATGTAAACTGTTTCTTGTGGGTCACTGGTGGATAATTCTCAGCATTTCATTTCAATTTCTGCATCTGATGTGTGTCTGCAGCGATACAGGTGAGCCGGATGCAGAGTTTGGAACTACGGCTGAAATCTATGCATACAGAGAGGAGCAGGAGTACGGCATTGAAACAGTCAAAGTGAAGGCTATAGGGAGGCAGCGATTTAAGGTCCACGAGATAAGAACTCAAGCAGATGGGTAAGTTGAAGTTCCCTCATAAAGTATTAAACCAAAGGTGGGGGCTGAATTCTTACTGCCAATCCCTGGTTCAAAGATGTGCGACAAATCAACAAAGCCACACATAACCCTTAAAAAATGCCAAATGAAATCAAATATATGCAAAGGAAAAAAATGCAGCCAGCTGTGGAACAGAAAATGGGTGCAAAACATTTTTCTTGTTTAATTCAGAGTTTCTGCAGTAAAAAAAGGAAACTTTGTTTCTTGCATTTAGTGAGACAGCTGTTTTCTACAGGAGTTGCATACCTGCAGGTTTTCAGCCGGACAACTAGTCAGAAACACATTTAGATGAGAAGGAAAACTATGTCAATAATGGCACAGAGACACACCGTCAACAGTCACACAGTATTTGACCACTAGGGGGCAATCTAACACTTGATAAAATCAACTAGAAACACAGGTTTTTATTGCGTCACAAACTGCTTCAAAACAAGTAGCATGGAGGCTGTCTCTAATAGATGTACTTAAAAGAAATGTAGTTTCTTAAAACATTTGCTTGTGGAAACCAGAGATTACAGCAATTCAGCATCGCGCGGATGTGCATGTGGATGTGTAGAGGTGATGTCAGCTCTATACCTATCTATATTACCAAGAGGTGGTAAACAGACTACACAATATGAGATTATTATGATTTTGAACATTCTGCAAAATATTGTGTATTTTAATAACATACTGTATATTGCAATTTATCATCAACTGCAAAGTATCCCTTTTATCCAGTAAGATAATGTTATGTCATTTTAGTTCTTTTTTTTCTTTTTGCTGCAAAATGAGATTGTCAAACATAACAACACTTATCACTAAAAGTCTGTAATCAGTCTACCTTTGAATGGGGCAAGTTGGCAAGTACACGCAGTCTGTTTCTAATAATTCAATGGTAAATCATTGAAATTTGCATATCTGTTGCTGTCTACATAAACTGAAATTCACATCTATCTATTACATTTATGCTCAGCAGTCTTCCTCTTCCATTGGAACAAAACCAGAATACAACCAGCTGACAGCCAGTTGTGTCGAGTCCCCTCGAGTTGTGCTCATTGACAAAGACTCATTCAGACTGATGGCAAACTGTCTGCATTTATAAATTAGACAGCATGTCTGTGCAAACCTTTAACAATCTCTCTGTGAGTGACTGCAGTCAGTTCAAATCAGAATGTGACTGTTTGCAGAAAGGTTGTCTCCTATTGGGTGATCTGTGCATTTGCCTTATGACTGCACAAGTGGTCATGACTGTGCAACACTCAAGTTCTGGGCAACCATCTCGCCACCATAAGTCCTATTTTTACTTGCGTCACTGAGTCATTAGCTTGCTTTTAATTTGGAAGTAGCTTTGTCAAGCTAAGTGTGTCCAGTGTTGGATGGTTTTTCGGTTGAGATGATATATATATATATATATATATATATATATATATATATATATATATATATATATATATATATATATATATAACAATTCTGTAACTGTAACTTCGGTCGTTGCTGTGCTTTTTTTTTGGAAGTCGAATTTCCCAGAGGAACCCACCCGAGGGATTAATAAAGTTCTATCTTATCTTATCTCTTATCTTATATAATGTAAGTTTACTTGGCTAACATTATCACAGGATGATGATGCATGAGATGCCCTCTCGTGCATAGTACTCCCAGAGTATTTTAATTGTATTTAATAAAATATCAATATTTAGTGTCTCCAGATCCATACAATGTCACCACACAAAATCACAATCACAATACTATGCTTTTGCAATATTTTTTTTCACCGCCTCTAGAATCATCCTCACATGTTGAAATTTGTGAAGAGGGCTGTTGCAACAACAGATTTACGTTTCTGACTTATTCCAGAGTTCAGTGCAGCTGCGTAAATGCAAAGCATATTGTCTTTTTGGACTGAAAACAAAGGAAGCATTGATAAAGATGTATCTATTGAAGTCATGTAATAGATCATATTAATCCACATCCTCCCTGGAAATCATCGGCACATACTGTCCATAAAAATGAGGCTTTATTAAGGCATTTTCCTTTTCTCTAATTGAGGTTATATAATACACATACAGTGGTTGCCATGATTGTGTTGACCTTCTGTTGTGACTCTTGGAAAATACAGCATTTAATCAATCACTCAATTACATGCAGTCTGCTCTTTCTCTTGTTTAAAATTAAAATATACTTTGTACTTTTTCTGTCTATTCTTTCTATTTCAGTAAACATCCTCCCTGTAATATTTCTAAGATGAAATGGCTTAGTAATTATATTTTAGATCAGATTAAAAGGTCAAGTCTGGACAGACATGGATTTAGCCCTACAGCTGTGAGGCAGCGTTTCTTGTTTCTCTGTGGTCTGGCTTTGCTTTGTATTTCTCTGCACGAAGTTCACTGAGAATAATCTGTGTCGGGCACTGGCAAAATATTTCTTATTGTCGAGTGAGGAAAAAACCCAGATGGCACCTTTTTGTGATCACCTCAATGATCCAAACATCCTGTAATGTAGCGTTTGGCCAGTGCACCATTTGTTTAATCTACTATTCGCCTGCTCAGTTTCAGTCATATTCTGCTGTCATCATTCACATTTCCCTTCTTTTGTGTCACGGGTCTTTGTTATTGTCTGCTTTTGTTCCTCTTCTCAGGATCAAACAGGCTAAAGTGCAGATCCTTCCAGAACGAATCCTTCCAGACCCCCTCTCCGCTGTGCAGCTAACGCCTCTGTCCAGGCTCCACATGCACCCTTCTTCCAAACCTCCAAGTCAGAGCTGCAAACAGGCTCAGTGCTGGTGGAATAACTACAAACAGGTACAGAGAATCATGCACAAACGTGAAATCTGTGTGCGCTTTCTAAAAGTAACAGTTTCTACTTTTGGAGATGTTTGAATCAGATGACAGTGACAAGAAAGTTAAGATGAATTTCCTCATCTAAGATGCAAAATGTATTTTTCCACTTTGAGAAACTGTTCAGTAAAACATCAGATCAGTCGGTGCCTGTTTAAGATAAGATAAGATAACCTTTATTAGTCCCACACGTGGGAAATTTGTTTTGTCACAGCAGGAAGTGGACAGTGCAAAAGTTATGAGGCAAAAATTAGAATACAATAAGAATAAATACAGTACACAACTGTACAGAATAGAATAAAATAAAATACTATATACAGTAGAATAAAATAAATATACAATAAGATAAAAATAGAATACGAATGCTATATACAACTGAGTAAAAATACAACGATGACAGAAAGGATTATTGCACTTAGTATTATTGGATATGTATGGATGTGTGTGCTTGATCAGTTAAAGTCTTTATTATGGAGTCTGACAGCAGTGGGGAGGAAAGACCTGCGAAATCTCTCCGTCCCACACCGTGGGTGCCGCAGTCTCCCACTGAAGGAGCTGCTCAGTGCTGTCACAGTCTGCTGCATGGGGTGGGAGATGTTGTCCATCAGGGATGACAGCTTAGCCGCCATTCTCCTGTCACTCACCACCTCCACTGGGTCCAGAGGGCATCCTAGAACAGAGCTGGCCCTTCGGATCACCCTGTTCAGTCTCTTCCTGTCCCCAGCAGAGATGCTGCCGCCCCAGCAGACCACACCATAAAAGATAGCAGAAGCCACCACAGAGTCATAGAATTTCTTCAGGAGTGGGCCCTCCACTCCAAACGACCTGAGTCTCCGCAGCAGGTACAGCCTGCTCTGCCCTTTCCTGTAGAGGGCGTCTGAGTTATGAGTCCAGTCCAGTCTATTGTTCAGATGAACACCAAGGTACCTGTAGCTGTCCACTATTTTGCCACTATTGCAGAGTCATCAGAGAACTTCTGCAGGAAGCACTGGGTGGAATTGTGGGAGAAGTCTGCAGTGTAGATGGTGAAGAGGAACGGAGCCAGAACCGTTCCCTGTGGGGCCCCCGTACTGCAGACGACCCTGTCCGACACACAGCCCTGAGTCCTCACATACTGTGGTCGGTCGGTGAGGTAGTCCAAAATCCAGGTAGTGAGGTGATGGTCCACTCCAGAGTTCACCAGCTTGTCCTTTAGAACCGAGGGAAGAATGGTGTTGAAGGCACTGGAGAAATCAAAGAACATGATTCTCACAGTGCTTCCAGCGGTCTCCAGGTGAGCGAGGGAACGATGTAGGAGGTGAATGACGGCATCATCCGCTCCAATGCCAGGCTGGTAGGCAAACTGAAGTGGGTCCAGTGATGAGCTTATTAGGCGCCGAAGCTGAGCCAGGACCAACCGCTCCAGGGTCTTCATCAGGTGGGATGTCAGAGCCACCGGCCTGTAGCTGTTGAGGTCCTTGGGGCGTGAAGTCTTTGGCACTGGTACAACACAGGAGGTTTTCCAGAGCTGTGGGACTCTTCCCAACCTCAGGCTCAGGTTGAAGAGGTGCTCCATCACCCCACACAGTTGGTCCGCGCAGGACCTGACGACCCTCGAGCTGTCAGGTCCTGCGCGGACCAACTAAATAATCAAAGTCTAGTTTTGTGTGAAAGTGAAGACCTGAAATACATTCAAAGAATTACTAGAAATATGTGGTGAAGTTTCCATTTGAATCATGAGCAAAATGAGCATTTTCACCTGAATCCTTTTCACTGAATCCCACCCTAATCCTATACTGTTAGATCCAAAGGTTTTTGGACAGTGACATAAAAAAAGATTATGCCTCTCTACACCACCACAGTAGATTTTAAATCAAATCACAATTTTTCCTAAAATGTTGCATTAACTACCTAAAAGTAATTGGACAAACTAACATAATGTTAATTACATGGAATGTCTTTAATACTTGATGAAAGTCTGTGGACATAATCAAAAGCTGTTTCCTCCCCTGAGATCCTCTGCTAGACCTTGGCTCTCTCTGCCTTTAGTTTTGTCTTTGATAACTGAAAAGCATGCTCTGTTGGGTTGAGATCAGGTGACTAACTTGGCCACCGAAGAATATCTAAAATATTTTGCCTTGAGAAAATCTCAGCTTGCTTTTGCAGTATGCTTTGGGTCATAGTCCATTTGCAGTGTGAAGTGCAGGATTTGGTTGAATCTGAGCAGACATAGCCCTGTACACTTTTATCAGTCATTCATCCTCCTGCTTCTATCAGCAGTCACATCGTCAATAAACACTAGTGGTCCAGTTCCACTGGCAAACGATACATGCCTGTATCATGACACTTCCTGCACTATGTTTCACAGATGTATTTTGATTTGGCTCAAGGGCTGTTTTTTTCCTTCTCCATACTTTTCTCTTCCTAGCTCGTACAAGTTCTTCTTGGGTTCATCTGTCCAAAGAACTTATTTTAGACCGACGCGGGCTCTTTTAGATGTTTTCTTTAGATGTTTTCTGGGAAAGTCTAATCTGTCCTCTTATGGCTGAAGGGGTATTGTCGTCATCACAGTTAGCGGGATGATTGTGAGTTTGTGAATGTGATAACTCGAGAATGAGGCAATGTTTGAATTTAATACAGTGGGTGCAGCTAATAAAAAATCTCAACGACCTTGAGTTTGAGCCCAAGGTCAAGTTTTCTGAAAATCTTTTAAACGCAGTAACACAAGAAGAAGTTCATGTAGGGTTTTGAAATTGATCCCACAGGTGTCTCTGCTACTAGGGTGAGTCATACCATTGGCGATTATCAGTGTTTTTGTTCTTTAGTGTAACCAGTAGTTTGCACCTTCTTGTAAATCCTCCTTTCCCAATCATGAAGTCATCTCTTAATTGTAGACTTTGACAATGATGCAACTGTATCTCACTGAGTGTTCTTGACTTGGTCAGATGTTGCTATTAAATTAATTTGGTTATGATCATTTGGTAGGGGTCGTCTGTGGTCTTTCAGGCCTTTGATTGTTGATTTGGACCTAAAGTTTGTGCTGTCCCTCGTAGGTTTATTTACTTTTTTCAGTCTAATGATGGCCTCCCTCACTTCCAACAACATCTCGCCAACGAGGGAAGAGACCTTATCTGCCCATTATACTGATTAACATTCAATTGTCCAATTACCTCTGAGCCCCTGAAAATTGTTATTAAAAACAATTAAAAAAAAACCCAAGATAAAAACGTCTCTAACTCCTAAACTGTTAATGCAGTTAGTAAAACTACTTGAATTAAAGCTGAAATCCTGCCAATTCAAACGCATTTTGATTGTCTGATTCAGATCTGTTGTGATGAAGTACTGAGGCAAAATTGCAAAAAATGTGTCATTGTCCAAAAATTCTGGGATTTTTACCTCCATAAACTGTAAGTGGTAAAAAAAAAAAAGATAAGCGGCTTTTTTCTGTCTTGTAATATTAAATACTGCCTACATTTAACTGAGTGCTGAATTAGCTTGATATTTTTATGGTTCAGCATGTTTGGAGTTGGGCATGCTAATCTTTATTGTTTGACATTTCCAAATACAACCTGTACATATAACCTATGGTGTGTTTAGTTAGTACATAGTTCATTTTAATCCAGTTCACTCACATGAATTGACTAGTTGTTGCAGCTGATGTGTTTCATAATGTAAAGATGTGAAATAAATCAATACAGTTAAAAACAGTAGAGAAAGTGACTTAGTGCAGATGTGTTGGCAGGTGTTAGATTGTTTTAGTAGGAGAAAATGTTAATGTCTACTGTTAAAGGAGAATAAGTAGATGACATGTTAAGGTATCTGTGCAGGTGACATTAACACTGGATGTGAAAGTAGCCCATGTGCAAAACCGTGACCTGGAACATGCTACTTTTACTTCTCTATATGACAAAGGGACGGATCTTGTGTTGCTTCCATAATCATCAGATTAGATTTGATTTAAGTGATACATGTGTTATTGACCACAGAGAAAGTTTCACTGTGCCAGTCTGACGCCATGGCCACCCTGGGTCTACGCACTCTATGATTCAGTAAGTACTGCAGCCCGCGGCACTTCCTCCTCTATATATAAACATGACACACAAATGAATATAAACCAAGATTTCTCGGCTTTTGGTGGTTCACCTCACAGGAGTCGCTCATGAACAGGGTGAAGAAACAGCTTCATGAATGGGATGAGAATCTGAAGGATGATTCCCTCCCGGCGAATGCAGTAGGTCAGACTATGTTGATTTTATTCCAGAAGGTACAGGTACAGATGCAGACAAAATTATTACCTCCCCTATTATTAAAGTGATGAAGTCAAGGGGAATTTCTACATAGCTTTTCTAAACACACTAGTTTTTTTGCAGAATGTCACTTGAGAAAGTGTTGTTCCAAAAATAAAATAAAATAAGTTTAGATTTAAGAAAAGGAATTGTTGATGGTCACAAGGCAGGAGATGGATATACAAGGTTTTCTGAGAGTCACGAACTGGAGTGAGACGTATCAATAATAAATTCAAAGAGAGCTATTAATACAGAGCAAGCCTGGCAGAGGCAGGAAGCCAAAAAGGCTTCCAAAGGCTCTGGAATGAAAACTAGTGAGAGATGTGTTTAATAATAATAATAATAATAATGGATACTTTATTGATCCCCATGGGGAAATTACTTGTTTTTCTCTGCATTTGACCCATTCACTCAGTGAAGCAGTGGGCAGCCCACTAAGCAGGCGCCCGGGGAGCAGTGTGTAGGGACGGTACCTTGCTCAGGGGTACCTCAGGGTAGCCGTTAAGTGGATTCGAACTGCCGACCTTCCGATCATGGGGCGACCACTTTACCTACTGAGCTATCCCCCCCCAGACCCCAGAACAAAATGCAGAGACACTAGTAAATGATTTAGCAAAGTCAGAAATTGTAGGATCAAAGGACACTCACTGGAACGCCGCACAGGAATGGACTGCAAGGTTGCTGAAGGGGAAAAACTCCACTTCTGTAGAAAAAGACACTTTTAAACCAGACTGAAATATGCTAAAGACAACCTGGAAAAAGATTACGCAGAACTATTTGGCCACAGAAACGTTGCTTATATCTGGAGGAAGAAGAGCGGTGGACAGCCCAGAGAGCACCACAATGAAACATGGTGGTCGGAGTATCATGTAGGGATTCTTCGGTGCATCTGGAACTAGGAATCTCATCAAGGTGGAAGGAATAAAGAAGAAAGACATGGAGATTTTAAAAGAAAGCAGTCAGCAGCATAACTGGTTCTGGGTCATTGCTTTGTCTTCCAGCACAGTGACTCAAAACATACATGGCTCCTGGTGAAGAATTGCTATCAGAAGACCAAAGTGAACATTACTGGCTAGTCTGCACAAAGCCCTGGCTTGAATCCGAATGAAAATTTATGTTGTGTACCGAAGACCAGAAGGAGGAGGGGGTGGTGGAGATTGACCAAAGAAGAATGGGCTGGGATTGCTCAGAAGACGTGTGTGAAAACCACAACAAATATCTGCAAGGTGTTACCCAGAAAAAAGGATACGCAATAGATTATTAGCATCAGGGGGGTTAATAATTTTCACCTGATTGTTTCTGTTTCTTGTGAAATTGTTTTGTTTCTGTGTGCAAAGTAAAATATGGTACGCAATCCCTATTGGGAACTACTTTTTTAGGGGGGCTAATAATTCTGTCCTCATCTGTATGTAAACATGCACACTCGCAATTTGTTTGTGTTCGTTGTACTTTCTGTCCTCTTTATTTCATCGCTCTCTTGTCCTTCTGTCTACGCTCTGTCAGATTTCTCCTACAGAGTAGCAGCCTGTCTGCCCATAGATGATGCTCTGCGGCTCCAGCTATTAAAGATTGGCAGCGCCATCCAGAGACTTCGCTGTGAGCTAGACATTATGGATCGGGTAAGTAAAAGTCACCAACAGCCTCGCTGACCTGCCCCAAACCTCAGACATAATTTGTCTTATGCAGTGATAAGATTCCTACTTGTGCTTTACTGAGCACACAGTGTCCCTCTGGTGTGTCTTGTTATATTTAACCATGTCTGACGGGGGCTGACAGATGTGTTAGTGCTGCAATATTTCAGTTTTCAGAGTCAAAAGCAGCCATTGCAGCATTTAAGGTTAATGGACCGGTATTTAGCATGCAGTGAACATCAGCTGTTTGTCACCTTGAAGGGGTTGATCTGATTTTAAGGAGAGGTTGGACACAGCAAGAGAGCTATCCATATTTCAATTAAAGAAAAAAACTCAAAACAAAGCACTCTGGCCACTGTAGATCTGCTTTTACTCAGTCATGTGGGCCAAAGCAGTCACAGGTTGTTTTTAGCCGTGTTAGCAGTATGGCTTTGTAGTAAGGACACTTATGCTGGTCAGTGGTTTCATCACTTTGCTGCGATTGAAATTGCTTCATAATTGTTACATTTGGCAAAAACATTTAACTCCCACTCCAGATGATTTGAAATCATCTCTGGTCTGGTAGCTGTTCTTCTAATCCCTTTAGTCAGGTCCGCTATTTACAGAGACTATTCTTCAGGCCCTCTTCAGTCATTGCCATACTTGAGCACAGGAAGACATGTTCCACACATGCTCAGTGGAGAACAGCAATAGCTACTTTGTTTGTGTTCATCTGAAGAGGATGACAAAAAGCTATGTGTGAGTGCTTAATGAGAGTAAAATCAAAGAAGGGAAGGAGAGGAGTTGCATTAAAGCTCCTATATTGTGTAGCGTATTGGTTAATACGGAGACGGGTTACACCCTCACGGGGCTTTCATCAGCATCAAACACACATTGTTTACTCCTTCTTCTCTTAGATACTCCCATTAGGATTCCACATTGTCGATCATCCATTTTCATCTCTCCCAGTCTTTTTTGTCTTTCTCTGTCACATGTCCAGCACCTGACTGTCTGCTCTCACAACATCCACAAACCTCTTGTGCCTTCTTTTTTTCCCCCTCTTGCCCAGAAGCTCAAACTTTAATAACCTTCTCTTAAAGATAACCATCATTTCTCCTTCCTCTCCATTTTGTCCCTGAGCCTTCCCTCTAATATGCTCATTCCTAATCCTGTCCATCATTTTCATTCCCAGTGTAAATCTCCTTCGCATGAGAAACTACCTACAGTTCTGCTTCCTGACCTTTTATCTCGAACCTGCAATTGAGTCCATAAGTTTCTGTGACATTTCTTGTCATTTTGCCTCTGTACACCAACATAGTGGATTTTATATACTCAAGATTGAAGTGATTGAAGTGCAGCGTTTTAGCTTTCATTCAAAGGTTTTTTACAGAAAGCTTTGTATTACCTGTTTAGGAATTTTGGCAATTTATGTGCATAGTCCCTCATTTTCAGAGGTACAAAATGAACTGGACGATTGACTGACAAGGCTAGTTGAAGCCTTTTCCCCGTTATTTAATGAGAAATAAAGTATATGTAATATATGTAAGTTAAGATCATCTAACTAAGTCAGGTTCTGTCAGGTTCTCCAATCAAGAGTCTTCTTCATGAGTTTTAGACTTTAGGCTCCTTATTCAAATTATGTAATTTTTTTTTCAGTTGCTTTTGAGTCTCTGAAAATGGGAGACTGTATAAAAATGGCTGAAATCCCCACACAGTTAATGCAGGACTTGAAGCGTCTGGAATTAAAGCTCAAAGTCTACAATCTTGATTCTTTAATTTGAAACTCACTGTGGTGGTGTAAAGGTGCTTAATTACAACAAATTATGGACCTAACTGTATATGACACACCCGATCTCACTGCCACCTTTCCTTTTACTTCCATCACAAATCATCCTGATATGCTCTTCACCTTTCTTCCATGACCGGCGGCTCTCTGAATGGACAACACATCTGATATCGTAGTGGCTCACACTATGATATCAGGGTCTTAATCTAATAACAAATTAAAAAAAAAAAGATTGCAATCAAGGTACTTAAAAATATTAAATATAAATCACAACAACAGTCGCCTCAAGGCGCGTTATATTGTAAGGTAGACCCTACAATGATAAATTCAGAGAAAAACCCCAAAATCATATGACCCCCTATGAGCAAGCGCTTTGGCCACAGTGGGAAGGAAAAACTCCCTTTTAACACGGAGAAACCTCCAGCAGAACTAGGCTGGCCTGGAGGGGTGGCCATCTGCTGCGACCGTTTGGGGTAAGAGGATATGTTAAGCTGTTTGATGGCAGCACCATGTCTCTGAAAGCTGGGATGAAAACAAAAAAGTCTGGGAAAGGAAGCAAGGTACTAAAAAGAAATCATTTTGCAACTAATGAATTAAATTGACAAGAGGCCAGTAACATGAGTGGGTATAACATTTTTTTTAAAAAAGCACCTTAGAGAGGTAGAGTTCCTCAGAAGTAAAGATGGGCTGGCCTTCACCAATCTGCAACAAATTGTTCCTCAGTGTAAACATACAGTACGTAACATCAAATGACTCGGAGAAGAATAGGACAACATTCCTCTCGTCAGTTCTTAGTCATTTACAGACTGATTTACTAACATGTTTTCTATGTTGTGAATGAAAAATGGTTTTAAAAAAAAAAGAAAAAAAGGTGTGGCTCTAGTCAGTTAGCCAAATCCAAATAATAAGGAGTAAAATTAGAAAAACAAACAAACATCTAATTGGTTAGCAAGCTCAGATGACTGATTCAGGAGGAGGATGGTAAGTTAATGTTAATGATTTTCCAGGCATGTTTATATAAACAGTGATCAGTGTGTCGCACTTGTGTTGAATCAGAAGCTGAAGCTTGATTTGTGAAGTGCTCGTTAAATGTGTTTGCCCATTATCTGTTGTCCCTTCTTTCTGATTGAGGATAATAATCCCTCTCACCAACGACACTGACGTGACCTGAGCTCGGGCCATGTTTTGAGTCGCATTTGTGGAAGCGTGACGAATGGCATGATTAATATAACGCCCTCAATGAGCCTCAACAGTGGACGCTTTGCTTTGAAAATATGTGACATGTATACATATTGTTAAAACCCTCTTTTCTCTCCTCCTCCTCAGTGCACGTCGCTGTGCTGTAAACAGTGCCAGGACACGGAAATCACCACAAAAAATGAGATCTTCAGGTGAGCGCTTGTTTTTGATTTTTGTTAAAATAGTAGTTGATAGTGATCAGCACATAGTGGTTCCGTCTCAGCACTAGTAACATCCTTCTCACATCACTGGAAATTTGGATTCAGTAATAGAATAAAAGATGATGTAACCAACTTCACAGATTTCACAGATTTCCATGTTCAAGTCGGCAGTTTTTCCTGCTTTTAACAATAATGGAGTGTAGTAGACTTTTATAGTTTTTTGAGTTGTTTCCGGAGCAGCTGGCATAATTGGGGGTGGAGGTTTATGACAGTTTTATTAGGTCTTATTATCCAAGTTCTTCTTGTTTTTTTTTTCTTCATTGTAATCACTGAAATTATTAGCACGTCAAAGTTAAGACCAATTTGTCTGTCTGAGAGTTACGTAAACTCTGGGATTACATCAGGAAAGTAAGTGGTGCTTCTCTACACCTCCTCACTCACACAGTCTAAGTGCACTCTCTTATATGCACACTGTTATATAATGTCATTTTCTGACGGTTTGCTGTGTAATGGTTAATCTGTTTGTCCAACAGTGACACAAAAAACCTTGAACAGTCATGAAATTGCCCAGAACATTCTTAGGGGTTTATGAGAAAAGTGCACTCTCTGTTTTGTCATCCATATATTTTGAGTCAGTGAGTGATTATGTGTGAGAGAGGCAAGCAGACTAATAGTTGAAGCACTGCCTCTGACGAATTTACATACTGTATGGTGCTAATGCATCTTCTTTCAATGCCAGAGCAGAAGTACATTAAATGTAACCAAATTACCGCTTTAAAGACTGACTGAAAATGAAGTATGAATGTGCGTGACCGTAGTTAGGAAGCACTCAGTATAGAGAAAGTGCTTGTGAGAATGGGTGTGATTGGGTGCATGTGGCATGTTGTATAGAGCGCTTTGAGTACTCCAGGAGAGTAGAAAAGAGCTATACAAGAATCAGTCAATTTACAATTTTACCACTTACAGTACTGTGCAAAAGTCTCGAGTCATCTTCATTTCTTTATATTTTGCTTCCAAGCAGCCAGACTTTCTTGTAACCTTTTCAAGTTGTTTTAAGCAATAGTTCTTCAGGCTTTTCTGAAGGTCTTTGGAAGTTTTCCGTTCGACATTTTCACTCCGTTTCAGTGTAAACCTTGTAACTGACCATTTTGAGAGGAATGTTTTTATTTATTAAGCCACGTAACACTGACCTATGGATCATTCAAGCATAAAAAAGACACCTAGCTCAAGTGATGAACCAGTATTGTGTCTAGACGTAATACAAACAACCAATTTTAAATGGCGTCTTTAGGTACTTTGTTACTGTCAGCCTACTACAAAACACATAATTTAATCACATTTGTTTTTGTTGACTCTATAATAAATGCCACAGATAATACAGTTTACAGCATAAAATAGTATTTTTTGCACCAACAAGGTGATTCGCAAAGAGATATTAGGAAAACCTGCCATTGTCTATGGTCTGTCCTTAAAGAAATGTAGGAAAACTGGACAGGACAAAAGAAGAAATGACAGGCTGAAGTAACATCAGCAGATGAACAATATCGGAAAGTCTGAAAGACGAATCCAAATTTGAAAAATGCACAATGGAACGATATCAGCCTTGGCTTAGCCTCTCCAGGTTATTGAAACAGTGTGGGGTAATCTTGACAGCACAAACAAAAGACAGTCAAAGAAGCTCTTTGAATGTCCTTCAAGAAGCCTGGAGAACTATTCCTGAAGACTCCTTAAATAAATTAGAAGAAAGCTTTCATAAGTAAGTTCAGGCTGTGTTGAAGTATAAAGGTGATCATAGTAAATATTGCCTTTCAAGCTCATTTTACAAACTCTTATTTTACCTTAGATACTGTATTTCATTGTATCATTGCACATGTTTTAATAAATCACTGCACTTTCTTCCCATTTTTCTCCAGGGATGAGTTGAAACTTTTGCGCAGTCCTTTTGAGTTTCCAAATTTCACTCTTAGCTCCATGAAAAGGAGCAAATGTTCTCCTCCAGCTAAAGGTAGATGACAAATAAAGGCAAAAAAAACCCCCATCATAAGAAGCCTTAACCTCAGCCTAACATAACAGCTTCACTGGTCCTGGAGATGAACACCACTCCTCTAAAAGACATTTCCTCATTTTTTTTCTCTCCCTGTTTTAATGATGCCACTGTGTAATCAGACCAAATGGGTTGTTATCTGGTGGTGCTAAGGTCTTAGCATAAGATTCATGTTATTTTCATATTCTTCTGTCACTCTGAAAGAGATCATGACCAACAGGAGAGAGGTGATTTCTCCCACTAAGGCAGGAAGTGGATACCAACCATGCCAGTAAAATGCCTTCACGGTATATCAGAGCCAAAGTCCTTCCATCTAGTGGTCAAGCATTCAGTTTTTAAAATTGTGTGAGTCATGCGTACGCCTGCAGTTTTATGTTGCATTTTTAGCTTAGCTGAAAATAGCACAGATGAGATTCAAAGTTCTTAAGAAGCTCCACTGAAAACATTACCCAAAAGAGTTAAAATGCTCTAAGAAGGAAACGATGAAGACAGAAAATTTGTCTTCATTGCTAATATAAAAATGATGAGCACAGCTGAACTTTTTGGCATTTTCAATTTTAGACCTCTTAAAGCCCGTTTCCCCTTTTCATTTTCAGTGTCTCACTTTCATGATGTTTTGTTTTGGCTCAACAGTTTACTGAATTCACACATTTTCCACCTGCCTCTCTCTCTCTCTCTCTGCCTCTCTCTGCAGCCTGTCCTTGTACGGCCCCATGGCTGCGTACGTCAACCCTCACGGTTACGTCCACGAAACGCTGACTGTCTACAAAGCCAACAACCTTAACCTGGTTGGAAGGCCATCTACGCTGCACAGCTGGTTTCCAGGGTAAATATTTTTAGCATACAGCATGAGTGTGCTTTCCATAAATGGATGTTTTAAGTAAGAGACACATCTCTTGATACCTCACAGCCCAGGGCTTAGAATTTAATGGCATCTGGTGTAGCTGCAAGTTGCTGTGACACTGCTCAGTGCCTGAAATTAAAATGCTTTGTACTGTACTTTGTGTCAACTTGGTTATCAATGGTGCATCTCTTTATGCATGTTCAGGTTGTGCAATCTTGGATTCTGCAGTCAGTGAAGCCTCCAAATTACTTACACTAATAATCCGCTCATCCTTCTTCTCCTGCTTTTCCCATTCAGGGTCACAGGGTGTTAGTCTGTCCTACCTGCCATAGGGCAAAAGTGAGGGTAATCCCTGGACAGGCCATCAGGCTGTCACTGGGCTCATTTAGTAATTAAATAACCCAATTTAAATTCCTGCAACATGATACCTGTGCAAAGCACTTTATGCTGACAGTAATGTCAGTTTTTCTTTTAAAATTTTAAGATATTTTTAAGGTTGTATCGCTGAACTACACTGTGAGAGATTTGGTGAATGATAACAGAATTAAACAGACCTGTAAGAATCTGTTTCAGAGTTTTAGAAGTTGAGGTTTAGATTCGACCAGGCGAATCAGACTCCAGAGTGGGACTTGTGATTTGGTTCTGTCGCAGACAAAAACAGTCACACTCTTAAGAGGAATGAGTTTGGACACAAATGACTTCTAGATCAATTTTACTTTTCAGTGCAAACGTGATCTGACCTCATTCCGACTCATCTGAGAGATGTACACATAAACAACTCCAGCAGCTGTGCATGCTCTGAATATTGATACACAGATGAGCAAAATCAACAGTTTCTGTAGTTGCAAACCACTACTTATGTTTTTTCTGCCACATGATAAAATGGGCTACTCCAGTATAATACAGAGTTATTCTAGAAGTTTCTTGAGACATGGTTTGCTTTTGTTTTGTTTTTGCTTTGACTCTGGGCTTACAGAGTAATACTGTGAACTTCTTAGTTATGTGAATTCAAGGTATATTTGACTTTCTGTACATAGTTTTCATTTGTATGTTTCACCTTTACTGTACATGTGATTCGGCGCGTTTTTTACTGAGACATCGTTGAATCTATTCTTATGGCACACTCACAGGGAGGACTGTGTTGGCATTAACTTGGAACTTGGAAGTCATCTAATCATGCGGCAATAGAGTACAGTGCATAAGTCTTAAGTTGCACTTTATTTTTTTATTTGCATTGTTTTCTTGCCTCCAAAGAGCCGGACCTCCTTGTAATTTTTAAAGTGGTCCTGAGCAACAGTTCTTCAGGCTTTCTGCTTGTAGCAAAGTGCCAAAAGTATACACAGTACTGTATGCACTACTGATCACAAATGTGAAAATGTGGCACTTTAATTGCTTTCAGGTACGCCTGGACGATTGCTCAGTGTCGAACCTGCGGATCCCACATGGGTTGGAAGTTCACAGCCACCAAGAAGGACTTGTCTCCACCTCGTTTCTGGGGTCTGACCCGTTCAGCCATGCTCCCTCGTATCCCACAGAGTGAAGGGGAGGAGGGCAGAGAGGGTTCTCGCCTCTTCTGTCTGTGATACCAGACCATCTATTTGCCTCATTCAGAAAATTCCTGCAAACTTCCCACAGTCTGCATCTTTAGCCACTGTCTGGCTGCAGTTTCTTCAATCACAATGCCTGTCACCCCTGGCAACAAATTCAGCATATTAGCAGAAAGGTCATTTTGGCCTTCAGATGGCAATTTTTAAGTGCATATTTGAACAGGCTGGATGTAATTATTATTCTAAAAGGTTCTTAAAATGCGGAGGCAGTGTCGAGGTTGAAAGCAGTCTGTTAGAGTGAGAGTCAAACTGAGACTTGCAGAATAGACCATGATATGTGGTTAAGATCCCAGCATGCAGCTGCCTGATCTGCACCTCTTTCCAGCTGTTTTCCAAATAGAAGAACACACAGACCCACAGGGGGACGCTGAATGCATAATACTCTTTACCTTCACCTCCTCTCCTCTGTCTTAGCTGGCTGCATGCAGCTAAAATTGAGATGTCGTCGGCAAGCTGCGATGGCCACTTTAAGCTGTTGTAAAATCCGCACACAGTAATTTAATAGTCTAGCATTCAGATCCTTTGTGAGTTTCTCAGATAGGATTTCTAATATTATTATCAGCTGCGAGAGACCGGTGGAGAAAACTGTTAGAAAGAGAGTGCACTCATGTATGTGTAGATCTGTCACGATAGGAGATATTTTGAATTTTGGAATTACAGCGGATGTATTTTTGTATGCAAGAAGGTTGGAAATTAAGCTAACATATTCATTGATGTTTGGTGAAACTGCAATTTGTTATCACAGTGGATTTGTTTTGTTCGAAACAAAAGAAACTGAAGTGACAATAATGATATTGTGTAATATATCTGATATAATCTGTGTCTGTTTTGTATTCACTAGAGACTCATTATCCCATCTGGAGACGAGCATCATCTTTGATTGCACGAGTGAAAATTAGCGATGCATTGGTGCCTTGCGGCAGACTGTTTATCAAAGGTCAAAGCCCACTGAGACAGAGCAAGAGGAGCATTTACCCTTCTTTTAGTTTGTTCACGCGTGGTATGTTAAAATGGTGTGCCTACGCTCCAGCTCGGTGTCTTTTGAAGTGCGAGGAATCGGATTCAGAAAGGCAAAATGATGATAAGATTTAAGAGTTATTATTATTATTATTATTATTATTATTATTTTAATATTCTCTTGGGTTTGTAGGGTGACAGTTTTCAGGATTCTGTTGCAAGGGTAATGGCTCACGTCTGTATTTATGTACGGTAAAACTGAGGCAGTATTTGTTGTTTATATGGCTGTCGACCGACTGTTTGTAGAGTCTAATTTATTTATTTTTTTGCAAAACTCTTTTGCTGATTCTTTGTTAGGAAATTATCTTTTTATGAGTAAGCTGAGTAACACAATGAGAAATCATCTCGAATGTTTGTCTGATGACATGTTTTTGGATAGAGAACATCATTTTTTGGATAAACGCGTCTTTTTCTTCACTTTTTCTGCTGAGAGAGGAAAACATTGTTCATGTCTGTGGATCACATTAAACTGGCAATAGATACATTTTAACTTTACCCCTCTACCCTTCCAGCAATGCTGCAAAAACTGCAACACTTTCTGTTTAACCCCCCCCCCCCCCCCCCCCCCCCCCCCCCCATTTCTTTCTACCCTTGATTGTTACTCTGGTTGTTCTGCAGTCTTCTATTATTGCTGCCTGGTGCAAGCTATAGTAGTATGCGCATCTACAGACTGGTTTGCAACCATCTAGCAACCACCAGTTACAAGGGAAAAATGAGCATTTCCTGACTGATTAAGAGTGGTTGCTGGGGGTTAATGGTAGCTGCTGGGGAAGTGGTTGCTAAAGATCCAGTTGTGCAGGCCTATTCAGTGACCCCATGGCAACCAGCAGGCACCAGGAGAAAAACTGCCAACTAGTTGACCAAAATCTCCTTGTGATTGCTTTGGTTGCTAGCATATTGCTGTGGTTGTAGTTTGAATTTAAGTGTCTGAGTGTGACACAGACAGGAAATAGAGAAAGTTCACCTTCACAGTAAAAGTTGTCTCAGCTCTGCAGCTAATTTATTCAAGCCACAATTTTTCTTCAAGTTGGGCTAGTGTATAGGAAGTATTTGCAGACGAACATTAAAACCACATGCAACACCTGTGGGTTTTGGTGAAACATCGTGTTTGCTTACGATTTCATCCAGTGAGAGCCAGAGACCTCCGCGAACTGGTGCCAAACATTCGAGGAACATATCCCATTTAAATTTGGCTACACCTACCCTCAAATGATGTACAAATGATCCAAACAGGTCTTCCAGAAAGCCGTCATGAGACAGAAGCTGCCCAGGAACGGGAGAAGTCCTTTAAGGGACAGAAGGTGCTTGGCCATGTTTAAATCAAGTATACTTTCTGCTCTTTCAGGATGGAGTCATAGAATTTTTATCATTGGAGCCTCTGATAGCCACTACATTGTAATAGCTACTTTCAGCTGCTGCATCAGTCAAAGGGGGCCACCAAATATTTGACTTCCAGTTGATACCCTTCCTTATGCAACCCCAAAGGGATATGTTTCTCCTCCTGGGATTTAACCAGGGATTGTTTGCTTGTCAGGCAAATGTGTAAATGTGTACATTATGTAATCCACATTTTCTTAATGAGGATTTAAAGTAATTATTGCCACTTTAAGCCACATCCACTGCCTGTTAAACAGAAAGCTGGAGGAAACTGCTTGTATGTGACAGTAATTTAACTCAAAAATTGAAAAGCAAGATTAGTGGTTCAATCAGGCAGAGGCTCATAATATTACTACTTAACTATTAAACCTTAAAGAAAGGAGATGATGGTACAAAGTTGTTTTTTTTGTTTTTTTTTTGTTTTTTGTTTTGGCCTTAGGACAGAGGCACATTAGTTGTTCTCACTGGTTTCCAGTCTTCACGCTAACCTAACCAGCAGCTGGTTCTGGGCTTTCTTCTAACAGACATGTCATATTTCTCTCAGCATTAAAAAAAACTAACAAGCCAATTTAAAAAAAGAATCTATTTCTCTAAAGGGGAGCAACTTACAATTTCAAATTTCTTCCTTGTTATTCTTACTGCTGAAACATGAAGTGTACAGAGTTGTATTGATACTTGGTGGGGAAATACCTTTGTTATTTAATAGTTTATCTAGATGTAATCCAATCACCAATCTTCATATTATTGCTGTTCCCTCAAAAATCTGAAAATGTGAGCTTCCGAGTATTTATTTTTTAAGCTTTTACTCATAATCTTCATATTTCATATCAAAACACTTCGTCGAGCAGATATATCCGCTTTGAGAGGAGCTCAGAAATTTAAATGACTGTCTTGTGATCTTTTGATGACATTCTCCATCATATAACTGATTTGAGTGTTTGCCATGCCGTCTGATTTACACTCACATATTAAAAACTATAACCTGGATGCTTCACTGGATAAATCATCTGTTTGCAAAAGCCTTTGCTCGTTTCACCAAGCCATTCGTTGTACCACAAATTTAAATAAACACGCAGGTTCCAAGCAGTAGCTCTTGTCTCATGTTTGTCTAAAGAGGACATCTGTGGGAGGTTTTTGAGATGATCTGCTGAGCTGTAACATGCAGGTAGAGCTAACCAACTACCATGCGCCTTCATTGCAGCGTGCAGTATGCAGATGTGACTACGTGCAACTATGCAGATGCAAGTGGCTGGAGGATCATTGATATTCTGTAGCACGTGTGAGAATCTAATCAGTCCATGTATGGGAGCGGAGAATTGTCAGCCACTGTGGCCTTGAACGTGAGGGCCCATCGGAGAGGAGCATTTATAGTAAAAAAAGTTCACTTGGTTTCGCACGTGGACTACGTGACCTATGGTCGTGGTTAAAAAGTAAAAACACCTCATCCCAGATCTTCTGGTCATTATCAGGTCTTAAATGAGGTTAATACACCCTCAGAACAAAAACACATGAAATATTACACTATGTCATTATGAATTTAACATAAGTTGAGCAAAAATACAGGTCCCATAAGTAAAATTTACCCATGCCTCCAAGAATAAATGCTTACATATACTATATTTCTCATGGTATGATTTTTGTCATGAATGTTGCCCCCCTGTTTTTCTCTGTAAAACATTAGACAGCTTCATTCATTTTTATACGAAAAATGGAAGGCACCGTACGATGACCATTTGAAAAACAAACAAAAAAATTATTCAAAACAAAAACAAATTATTCACAGTCACCACAGCAGGAACCTCTGCAGTATTTAATTTGGCAGATTTTTACGCCAGATGCCCTTCCAGATGCAACCCCCAGGGGATTTGTGTGTCCTCCCAGGAGGGGAGGCTTGTTAGGAAAATGTTTAAACTGCTACACCACAGAAAACAAATATTTAGCATACTGTTGTTTGCATATTGGTCAGCTTGTTTTGTGGCTTTAGCAGTTGTTTTGTTTCTCTCTTTCCTCCTTTATGAAAGGGATGATGAGGTGGTGCTTTTTCCTTAGTCGTCTGCGACCAGTTTCTGTAAAGTCGTTCCTCGATTTGTGGTCAACAAAAATCACGTAAATATAGAAAATCCTCCCTACAGTTCTCTATTGGAATTTGTTTAGATATAAATGTAGATACTCATTGATAGGCTAACTGGTAAAGTGCTTTAATTATTTTTTGAGTAAGTGTAAATGTACTTTTTTTTTTTTTTTTTACAATTAGTCCAAATTGATGACAGGTGACTCATTATTATTAATTAAAGTGAGGTTTTTATTCTCACATAAGTTTCATATTGTAAAAAATATATATATACCTGTGTGTGTATGTATGTATGTGTTGTGTGTGTATGTATATCTATCTATCTATCTATCTATCTATCTATCTATCTATCTATCTATCTATCTATATATATTACACATATGCTAACAGGTCACTTTATTAGGTACACCCGCTCAGCACTTTTAAACACACGTCTAATTAGCCAATCATATTGCAGCAATGCCATGCATTTAGGCAGGTGCACAACCTGCAAAAGTTCAAACTGGTCATCAGAAGGGAGACAGATTTAAATGACTTTGAATGTTGTTGGTGCCAGACAGGCTGGTCTGAGCATTTCGGAAACTACTGAAGTGATGGTACTTTCCCACACATGCATCTCTCAGGTTTACAGAAAATGGTCAGAAAAACAGAAAATGTCCAGTAGTGGTGAAAACACCTTGTTGATGCCAGAGATCAGAGGAGAATAGCTCGACTGCTTTGATCTTATTGGAAGGTAACAGTAACTCAAATAACCACTCATTACAACCAAGGTATGCAGGAGAGCATCTTTAAATGCAAAACAGGTCCAACTTAGAAGCAGATGGACTACAGCAGCAGAAGACCACACTGGGTGCCTCTTCTGTCACCAAACCAAAACTGGACAACAGAAAACTGGGGGGAAAAAAGAAGCTGTGACATTTGTAGTGTCAGAATTTAGTGTAAACAACACCTTGGATAGCTGCTGGTATGGTATCAAATATTTTCTTTGCACTTTGGGCCCCCTAATATCAGCTGAGCATTGTTTAAATGCCACGGCTTACCTGAGTATGGCTGCTGACCACATCCATCCTTATACGACCACACTGTACCCATTGTCTGATTGCTCAAATCATCTCAAACTGGTTCCCTAACATGACCGAGTACCTAAATCACCAGGTATCAGCCCAATAGAGAATCTTTGGGATGTGGTGGAACAGGAGATTCACATCATGGATGTGCAGCAGACAAATCTGCAGCGGCTGTTTGATGCCATCATGTCAAAATGAAGATTTTTTTAAACATTCTGCTTTTATCAGCTAATTTGGGTTCAAGCATATATCCCCAGTCTTCTGATTATTATAAGAATATGCCTAACAAGCTCACGCTTCTCTAACTTCCTTGTTTATTTTAAAACTTCCATTCTTCCGCCTGTGCCATGCAGACTCAAGTGACATCGTTTGAGGACATGCACCGGATTCCTTTTCTGCTTATGCAGCGTGAAGGGCACATGTAAGTTTTACTCTACCCCCAAAATGTGAAAAACAATTTACAAAAAGATCAAAAACTAAACTAAATGCAACATAAAATTAAACAACTTGACTTTTTTTTAAGGCCGAGATAAGATAAAGTGCCCAAAGTTGACAAAGCAGACAAAAGACAAAGGAGATCTTTGGCTGATCACAATAATGTAGATACATAAAGGCAAACAGACACTAACAAAGTGACTAAATAGAAAGAAGTAAACCAAACGGTAATGTGTAACCAAATAAAAAACATGAAAGTAAATCATTTGAATTCCCCCCATGATGTATCTTTAAGGAATTCACACATTCAGACAAAAAACTCAACAACAGTTGCAGAAATGCAGTCCCAGCATGCTTCACAGGCTGCCTAAAGCCTCTCGTCGCTGTGGCTGTCTCCACCCTCCGAGTTGGAGTAAGATCTCTCATCTGCTGAATCTCCAGTCCACACCTTTTGTTCCCCCTGCTTCTCCTGCTCCCCTTGTTCCCCCTGCTCCCATTGTTCCTCCTCCTCTTGCTTCAGTTTGTTGACATCCAAGTCCTCCTGTTTCTGTTCACCTGAGAGTGTCTTGTCTTCGCTCGATTCACACATCTGGACCTGCTTTTTGCTCCCTCTCCTCCCATTAAGACCGCTCCTGGCCAAACATCTCCGCACGGTGGATGGGTCCACCAGAGTGCCGCTGGTCACCGCCAGCTCTGAGGTGATGGCGCTACTGGACATGGTCCGATTCTCCAGGAAAGTCAGCTTAATGAGTCTTTCGTCCGCTTTACTTAGTTTCCTCGGTCGGCCGCTGCGTTTCTGATCTTCAACCGTACCCGTTTTTTTGTGCTTCTGCAGAAGAGCTTGGACAGCACGTTTGGAAACACCTGTCTGACGCGAGATTTCCGCCTGTGAGAGACCTTGCTGGCGCAGGCTCACCACCTTGTGTCTCGTTTCTATGCTCACTTTAGCCATGGTGTTTGATCTTTCTGATCCCAGCAGCCTCACCTTAACCAGGTAGACCAGACGACGGGAATCACAACCAAAACAGCAGGCGGAAGAGCGTCTTCTTCTGCGTCTTCTTCTTGATGCATACTTGAGGTTGGCACACATCTAATTGGTGCATTACCGCCACCAGCTGGTCCCGATAGCGTTCACCACTTAAAGACTTCAACAGCCAGGTTAACTTTTAGTTTCTTGAGGTTTTTGGACCACTTTGCGTCTCCTGTCTTCATATTTTTCATAGTATAATACAACATGTTTGGTGTTTTCCTGTTACGAATGACAGATGGGAATCTCTCCTGCTCCTCCCCAGAACCATTACCCTTTCATTTCGTCCTTTCATTGCTTTTGCCACCTTTTCAACATTTTCTGCATCACGATGCTCTTTATTCCTGTCAGCCTGAGTTTAACTAAAATATTTTTTTTTCTAAAAAAAGAACTTTATTCATGAACATCAGTGCAAACAAAAAGGCACTCATAATAGTTGTCTTGATTAACTATTATTAGTGTCTTTTTATTATAGTTATTCAAATAACCTATATACACAAGGTGGGGTGGCTGTGCTGGGAAATGAGAAAGAAAACACAAGATCATTTTAAAATTGTATATACATGAAGACAGGTAGGTAGGTAGGTAGATAGATAGATAGATAGATAGATAGATAGATAGATAGATATACTGTACACTATGTGAGTGTTTTGAGTGAATTTGAGTCAAGTTATTGGTCTTGCATCTTCAAGTACTATGAACATTTCTCCCATGTTCATTCATAATCTGTCAGTAATGTTTTCCTCTACTTTGATAAGAAACTCAGAAACAGTGACCATCACTCTAATTGATGCATCTGCATCAATGTGGACAAAACTGCAGTGCTGATGAATGTATGCCTGTACTGTATGTTTAAAATAAAATCCCCATCCTTACTCTTTCTTTTCCATTAATGTAAATTCTTCTGTGGCGACAGGAAGTATTTGTTGCTCTTTTGCCTGTAATGGCACGGTCTGACTAATGTTTAACTGGCCTATTTTAAGTTCTGTTGCTCTCTGAGACAAGCCAAAGCGCTTTGTTTTTTCTTTCCTTTTCCCATAAAGCTCTTACGAACGCCTCATGTTGGATGACCCTGTTCATGGCCCTGTAACTTTGCTCAGCAATTTAGTGTTAGCTGCTCCCTTCTGATTTCTAGTGGCATTCCACCCAGCTCTGCTCATTATGCTGCTATTGGGGTTGTTTTACACGCAGGTGCGCTGGGTGCAATTGTATGTTTGTATGTATCTGATGCTGAACCATACACTACAATACTCCATAATCTAATACTGGCCTGATAAATCTGCTGTATATGGTCCTCATAGAATTCCTGTCTGCTTAGTTATTTTCAATTAAACATATGATTACATTTAACACTCTTGCATTTCTTACTGTTTTTCTTCATTGTGTGTGACCCATGTAATCCTTTCATGAAACCACGACCAACTCTTGATTACTTACATTTTCCAGTGTAAAGCTTCCCATGACATGTATGTATTTATCCTTCTGTAGTTTTTTAAAGAAATGTATCTGTGTAATAATTTGTAATGCCTATTTTCCTCACTTTCACTAGTTGACCTTCTCTTCACATTGTGTCATATTGTATGTCATGGCACTTTGTTTGTTTACATTGCCTTTTCTAATTTCATGTTTTAAACATAAAGCTGGTTCAGTTGTACTTCTCCCTCTTCTAAGCCCACTTTCAATTTTATTATCTATATAGTACTTTAACCATTCATTTCATATATTCTCCATTGTTTTGCAGATTTGGATTTTTTAAGTTACTGGTCTGTAATTTCCTCGTTCTCTCTCATCTTTCCCTGGTTTTCACATTGTTACTACCACTGCTAACAGAGCCTCCCAGTCTCTGTTACACAGCTCTAATAAGATATTTCTAGATGTCTCACTAAGATTGGTTATTAGATTTTCTCTTAGTGCTGAATCTGCTTTAATACTGATTCTGTCCCAACTTCCATCATTTAGACATAAAACATTTTCCATATTTCCATTTCTTCCTCGTGTCTCTTGTGCAGGTGAAGTAATTTATTATATTTCAAATATTTATTTCAGTTATGTCACAAGTTAAACTAAACAGGACTCTCTGGCTGCATAGTACTATGCACTCGTAGACATGATATGAAAACTGTTTGACTCCACAGCTAGAAGGAGAGCCTCCATTACTCCTGGATGCCAGAGTCTAAGATGTGTGCTGTTGCAGTGTAATAAAGAAAAAGTATGCAGAAACCAAACAGGTGTGAAAATACTAATTTAATATGAAACAATAATATGGACTCAAAGTAAAATGAAATCTTCCTATCATGTTTGGCTTATCCACAATTATTCAAAATCAAAAGTTATTATCAAAGTTTACATCCTGAAATAATACTATGGTTAAATTTTAACTAACAAACTGCTCTTTGTCTAAAACAATAGTTACTTCTGAGTGGCATTCATTAATTCCAGTGAGAGCCTACTACATGGGTTGTAAAAACTGACTGACTAAAAACGTCTTCCTGTGTCTACCCCGGTCTTGAGACTGTGCAGGGAGACACAGCAAACCATACTGGTTGAGATGGAGTGCCTGTGCAGTCTGAATGGACTGCTTGTTTCACAGCGAGCCTGAACTGTACCTGCAATAAAACATTAAATTGCTGTCTACAAGTGTCCAGACATATTCAGGGGTGCTGCAGCACCAGGTGAACTCACCATGAACAGTGTGATTCTAAATTTAGGGTTTAATTGGTAGATTTTTGGATGCTTGCATTTATTGTCCCGGTTTCAATTTTAGCACATGCTGCAAAACAACTCAAAAATTCTAAAAATCATACAGTGACACATTTTTAGATCCTGCTCCCATTTTGTTTTGCTTTTTTCTAATCAGCGCATTTAAAAAGTGTGAGAGGAGCACAGAAAACAACGAAGCACATGAGCTGCTGTCTTCTCTTCTATATCCTGCAGTCTCACACATGGTCTGTCTTTCTGCCTTTACTGAGCTTTGTATTTTTACCGAGACAAGAGTGTCAAATAACTGAAGGTGATGGTGAAATACATATCTTGTTAAGGCCTTTAATCAGGTTAAACCCACCAATTTCAAGATCAGACTGCACATTACTGCTATCCCTGGGGAAACTGAATTGGTGCAGCAAATATAAAAGGGTCCACGGGGGGAAAGGTTAATCATTTTTACAGGATAACTGCAACATGGATTAAATGGATGTCCACCAATTTTCACAAAAAAATATGTCTATGTGACCTGGTGAATGCCTGCCTCTTTAAAATAAAAATAAACTTTTTAAATAGTCAGAACAAGGAGAACTTAACAACTTCTCAAACATCTCATATTTATTGCACTTTCTACTGAAGTGTAAAAATATATTTCAGATAATAATTTTTCTTTGAAACGAATACAAACACACGGCAGCTGAACATGTATGATAGTTTTGCGCTTTAAGTTTAACATGAACTGATCTATATAAATATATAACTCTGAGATTGTTGACATGCTTGTCTCAGGATAATGTGATCCTGATTTTGCAGACATGCAATCCCAAACCTATCAGGAAGCTCCAGCGTGCTTCACATGTCGCCTAATCTGTCTCCTCACAGTCTTGTGGCTCTCCAGCCTCTGTGTTAGAGTCAGAAATCTCAGCTTCTGAATCTTCAGTCCAGACCTCCTGCTCCCATTTATTGTCATCCCAGTTCTGCTGTTTCTGTTCACCTGAGAGTGTCTTGTCTTCGCTCGTTTCACACATCCGGACCTGCTTTTTGCTCCCTCTCCTCCCATTTAGACCGCTCCTGGCCAGACTCCTCCGCACAGTGGACGGGTGCACCAGAGTGCCGCTGGTCACCGCCAGCTCTGAGGTGATGGCGCTACTGGAGATCTTCCTATTTCGCTGCAAAGTCATCTTAATGAGTCTTTCGTCCGCTTTACTCAGCTTCCTCGGTCGGCCGCTGCGTTTCTGATCTTCAACCGTACCCGTTTCTTTGTGCTTCTGCAGAAGAGCTTGAACAGCACATCTGGAAACACCTGTCTGCCGCGAGATTTCTACCTGTGAGAGACCTTGCTGGTGCAGGCTCACCACCTTGTGTCTCGTTTCTATGCTCACTTTAGCCATGGTGTTTGATCTTTCTGATTCCAGCTGCCGCACCTCATCCAGGCAGGCAAGATGGGCGAATCACAACCACAACAGCAGGCGGAAGTGCTCCTTCCTCACGGTTTTCGTTGGCACTCCGACCTTCGTCGGAGATGCTAAAATGGCATAATGAGCTGATATTAAATTTCAAAGCTAATGTTCAGTCTTACTCACAAGTTATTGAATATTACCATATGAAAATGCACGTTAGCTCTTTATCATTGGCATTTATTTATGGTGGACGTCCTGGATTTCAGAGAGCTGCTGCAGAGATGAGATCACTGCAGGGCTGCATTCACATCCAGTGGAACCAAAGGGCAACAATGTGTTCCTGGGCCCCTGAGAAAACAGCAGCTACAATGATTTGAAAAGATTGGCTGATTACTGCACCCATCAATATTATTAATGAGAAATATTGATGAGCTGTCAATAAAATCAAGTGTTGATGAATTAAAGTAACCTGATTTATTATTGACCTAAACGGGGGGGGGGGGGGGGGGGGGGGGGGGTAATAGCCTGCTACCAGACAGAACTGTTTACTCTGGCATCAGATACCAGACAAACACAGGAGGACAGAAGAGGAAATCATTTCTGGGTTGTGTTGAAACATTGGTGATAATATTGAAAGAAAACCAGTGTGTTGAAGCATTATGCCTATATTGTATGTTTTTCGATATATAAATAAAATACTTTCTGTTGTAAATTTATGCAGAGGTACAAGTTAGCACATAAAAATTTACCAGAGAAAATTGGATAGACTCCCAATGTAAGCTGTCGGATTGCCTCAGTGCTCAGGTGAGCATATATGTGCACGAGTAACTGCCACCAGTTAGTGTCTGCTGTGATGCCTCTTTCTTTATAATATCCCAAAAAACACATTTAGGAGGGAAAATAAAATTACGTTACTGCAGGTCCCTGTGGACTCCAGTGAAACCTGAAGCACTGCTGTGAAGGTCAAAGTGTTCAGTTATTTTAAGATCCTCAAATGAAATTTAGACCATTGCAGCTCCCATAGTTACAAAGCAACCAACAAAACTTTTCAGCTCAGTACCAATGCTCTTTTTTCCACTGTCATATAGGTAGCACACGTTGGATATGCCTTCAATCACTGAAACTAATTGTTGTTGCTGATGACTAATTTTCTAGTTTGACCTGAAGTCCTGATCAAAATTACTGACTGACTTGGACAATGAACTGGCCACATTCCGAGCTTCATATTTTTCTCATTCTATGTCTCTCTTTGGCGTGCTGCTCTTTCAAAGAAGGTTTTTCACTCTGATGACCTGCACATGTTGCATGACATAGCGCAGGGTTGTCCATCTGTCTGTTTGTCTTTTGATTACATTCTTCCAGCTGTAATATTTGTGGAAAGATATGTTGACAATGTAGACAATTCAATCCTTGTTTTAAAACACATTAACATTAGGTGGGACCGCATGGACTTATATCTAAATATTAGTGCCATAAATACGATCTGTATCATTTGTAAATGTTTAGGATTACAAAGGCTACCTCATGTGTTATACAACAGCAGTGCAACACATTTGTGACAACATTTTATTCCATAAATAAACAAAGTTGTTCATGGCATGAACAGTATTTTACAAAATACAAGCACCTGGTGTGTGATTTTGTGAACAGTGAGTAGGTTTTCACCATAGAAACATTTAAAGGGCTGACAAACATATTTCACAATCTTTAAATACAGTTTGTTCCAACATAAAGTGTGCCTCTATTTCCTCTCTGTTACATCAGTGAAACACATATGCTTGCTTTTAATCTTTTGTTTGGAAAGCTATGAATAGATTTTATTTACTTTAGATTGGTGAAATCAACTCAAGGAATGTTTCTATATATGGCAGTATGCAAAACACTATACAGCTGAATCCAATCTGGCTGAAAAGACTGGCTCATTCAGGTACCACTAAATGGGATGAACATTTTATTTCTCAAAGTAAAAAGATTTATCCAAACAGCTTGATGATCCACACCAGTTGTTTAGTCTCTCCAGATGCTGTTATCCAACAGCATGTTGTTCTCACTCTCTCGCCTTTGTTGGCTGCTTTTTACTACACACTATATCTTTTTATGTGCCAAATAACATACAGCATGCGTTGCCTTCACCCTTTGAAACGGTTGCTAAAATTCAGAGAGGCAGCATATCCAGGCGCGCAGACTTTGCACGGTTTGCCCTGCAGGAGTTTCCCATTTTTAGTAATGCGCTACCTTCACTTGGACTCGGGGGGATTTTTTAAGCTTAGATACAAAGTGCTGACCAGCGTCGCTTCCTCGTGCACTGAGTCCTTTCCGCCTGAATGCCTCCTGCACAGGAGCGACACCAGCCTCTTGGGAACCTGACCGCTGAACAAAAGGTAAATGCAGGGATTCGCGCAGCTGTTCAGGCTGGCAAGCAACATCAGGATGGTGAAAGTAGCAGCTGGAATTAAAAGAGGAGGGCAAAGTGTCACGTGTCTGCCAAGCAATCTCATCTGCCACCTAGAGATTAGTAATTTGTGTTTGTGCGTAAATATGCTCAGGTTCTGTGTAATTAGAAAACGTAAAAGACCAAATGAACTACATTGATTATGACGATCACACAGCAAATATACGCAATACTTACTTTCTTTAGGCGCCTGCTTGTCCCACGCGGACCACAGCTGGACAGTGAAAAACGGAGCCCAGCAGACAATATAAGCGAGTACTATGACCACCGTCATCTTCAGTGTTTTCACTCTAGCCTTCGACATGCCAGCCACACCGCTGGCTCTGGATGGCAAACCCACCGTTCCTTTCTGCTGAGTCTTTTGGTAGATGTTGATCTGGATGACTCGGCAGATGCGGACTTGGCAAACAACAACTGTGATAACGGGTAAAACAAAAATGACCAGCGTGGTCCAGGTGATGTAAGTCTGCAGCCCCCATGGCTGGATAAATGTAGCCCAGCAATCAAACACACCCGGTGTAACCTCCACCTGTGAGAAAATGAAGACCTGAGGCAAGCTGCCCAGCAGAGAAATCCCCCACGCAACGCACACGGGGACATTTAGTCTCGTGCGCGTCCGCTGAAACTTTACCATCGGGTTGCAGATAGCCTGGTACCTGTCAACTGTCATCACCACGATCATGTAGGTCGATGAAAACATGCCGAGAACTTGCAAATATTTCACAAGTCGGCACACCAAGTCCGGTCCGACGAACCTGTCTGTGATGTCCCACAAAAGCTGCGGACACACCTGGAAGAAAGTGACCACCAGGTCCGCCAGGCACAGGTGGAACACGAAGACGCGCATTCTGGACATCTGTTTGCGCTGTTTCCACAGGACGAGCAGCAGGCTGGTGTTGAGGACGGCGGCGCTCACGAAGACGACACTGAGCAGCGCGATCTCCACCTTGGCCAGGCTCTCATCTCTTGGCACATCCTGTGCCTCCACAAAGTCACTGTCATTCATTGTGATTGAAGACCTTCGATGTTGACGAAAAGTATCTGAAATGAAGGAAAAATTGAATATTTTCATTTTATGCAAACAAACAAAAGTCAAAACGTAATTTCCCATGATAAAATATTGTTGAAAAGAAGATTCTGTTCCATAGAAGTAACTGCAATGTGGCTTATTTCTGTATACCTGCTTAAACCTCAAATAATATTGAAGGCGAATGGAAGCTTTACTCCTGCAGTCGAGTTCAGCTTGCGAATGCTGTCTGGTGTTAATCTGGAAGGTTTCTACTGTGCCTCAGTATTTTATGTCAGAATGAAACTGGGTGGAGCTCATATTCATTGAATCTGATTAGCATTTCTTACACATAAAAAAAGCCATGGGTTAATCCTGATAATTAAGTATAAAGCATATGGGAGATTAGTGCTGGCGGACTGTTGTTTAGGCTAAAGAAGAGATATCATGTGATTTTTATTGCATTTTTACTTTCAATATGTTAAAAATGATTTTTTGATATTTAATATCAAGTATAATAGTATAGGATAGTATATATAGTACTATTTAGCCTACTTGATTTTGACCGATTTATCTCTTCTCCACAGATCCTTTACTCAGCAATTGTAAATACTTTAGGCCTATATGCATTTGTATTATCAAATATAAATAGACCAATTAAAGAATCTGTTATTATATCTTTTTATTTATTATTGTATAACCTGAAACTTTGGTTCGCATGCATAGTCTTAACAGATCTGGTCTAGTAAAAGTGGTTAGAACGTAAAATATAGAGTTCTAACCACACACACACACACACACACACACACACACACACACACACACACACACACACACACACACACACACACACACACACAACAACAACAACAACAACAACAACAACAACAACAACAACAACAACAACAACAATCTTTATTTATAGAGCACATTTAAAAGCCAACATCAGAATCATATAAGTGTGGAATTATGTTCACAGGTAAAAACCACTAATAAGAGTAAACTATAGCACATAGCTATAGCAAAGTAAAGCTGTACCATCAAACACAGTGATAGAGAACATAGACAACGCAAGACAACGCAAGACAAACAGAAAAATTAATAGAATAACTCACTGCAAACAAGGCCAGGATTTAACTGGTAGAAAAAGCAAGTTCAAACAGATATGTTTTAAGCCGTGATTTAAAAGATTGAATAGAATCAGACGCCCGGATGCCAATCGGGAGATTGTTCCACAGCTCAGGTGCAGCTAGAGCAAACGCTCGATCACCTCTAGACTTCAAACGAGATCTGGGCTGAACCAACAATAACTGTGAGGATGATCTTAAAGCCCTCGCAGGAGCATATGAGTTTAAGAGTTCCTTAAGATAGCTTGGTCCTGTGTTATTAGTAATTTTAAAAGTAAGCAACAGAATTTTAAATTGAATACGAAATTTCACAGGCAACCAGTGCAGATCAGCAAGGACGGGAGTGATGTGAGCAAACTTCTTAGTTTTAGTTAGAATGCGTGCAGCGGCATTCTGGACTGTCTGTAATCTATGTAGAAGGGTAGAGTGGAGACCAAAATAAAGTGAATTACAATAATCTAGCCTTGACGTTACAAAGGCATGGATGAGCTTTTCCAGGTCATTGTGCGGGATATAGTGTTTGGCCTTAGAAATAAGGCGAAGTTGGTAAAAACTGGATCTGACGACAGCAGACACTTGTTTATCAAGTTTAAATGAGCTGTCAAGTAGCACACCCAGATTCCTAACAGTGTCAGAGAAAGAGCTAGTGAGAAAACCAAAGGCATCACGAAGTTTGGCACGGAGAGCGTCACTACCAAAGATCATAATTTCAGTTTTCTTATCATTAAGGATAAGAGTATTTGCCAGAAGCCATTGCTTGACCTCACACATGCACTCTCGAAAGCTACTCAAGGACAGAGCTAGATCATCATTTAACTCAAAATAGATCTGGATGTCATTGGCATAATAATGAAAAGCAATGTGGTATTTCTCAAAGATAGCACTTAAAGGAAGCATATATAATGAGAACAGGGTAGGGCCTAACACAGATCCCTGGGGGACACCACAGCAAACAGGTACAGCGGAAGAAGACGAGGTGGCCAAGTGAACCTAAGAGAGCCGATTGGAGAGGTAAGATTTAAACCAATCCAAGGCAGCGCCCTTGATGCCTACAGTGTGCTCTAGTCTCGCCAATAGTATGTTATGGTCAACCATGTCAAATGCCGATGAAAGATCCAATAGCACTAGGACAGAGGGGCGTCCATTGTCAGCCATTAATAAAAGGTCATTAAAAACTCGGAGCAGCGCTGATTCAGTGCTGTGATGTTGTTTGAAGGCCGATTGAAATTTATCATTAATGTTATTCTCATCCAGGTAGGTCTGAAGTTGAAGCAGAACTACCTTCTCAAGAATTTTGGCCACGAAGGGAAGCTTAGAAATCGGCCTATAGTTGGCATAGTCATTTTGATCGAGGTTACTTTTTTTAAGAACAGGTTGGATTATAGCATGTTTAAAAGCTGATGGTACATAACCGGAAAGCAAGGAAGAGTTCAATATGGACAATAGACAAGGTCCAATTGCACTAAAACAGTCCTTGACTATACGGGATGGAAGAACATCATGTACAAGATTAGTATTGTTCAGTTTCTCAATTAGATGCTTCAGAGTAGAGAGTGAAACGGGTTCAAATTGACAAAAAGTAGTAGAACAATCAGGAATGGACATACGATCTGTCACCAAAGGAAGAGTAGATTTAAGAAATACGACTTTGTCTAAAAAATAACTTGAAAATTTTTCACAAATACCCGGGGAGCACGGCAGAGGCATAGAGGGGCAGGGGTTGACCACAGAGTTAAAAATTTTAAATAAAATTCGAGGATTGTTGCCATTGGTGGTGATAATTTTAGATAGGAAAGCTGCTTTAGCCGTTCTGGCAGCTGATTGAAACTTCAAGCGGCTAATACATAAAATGTCATATGATGACTGGAGATTATCTTTCCTCCACCTCCTCTCATCCCGCCGACACATACGTCGTAAAGCGCGAACAGAATCATTTAACCAACATTGTGAGTAGGTTCTGGGGCGTTTCATTTTGATAGGTGCTACAATGTCAAGGATAGAGGAGCATGTAGTTAATAGAGTATTGGCAAAATTCTCAAGCGTATGTGGGGTAAGACAATCTGACGTAGTAAATGGAGAGTTCACAAAAGAGTTAGAGAAATTCAACACAGTATCAGGATTCACAGTACGCGTAGGGCAAAGAGGAGCCTCAAAGCGTGATCCGGTGTTATCTAGGTCAAGATCGAAGATAACCGGGGAATGGTCAGAAAGTCCAGTGTTTCGAATTTCCTTAATACATATATCCACATCGTATGAGAAAACCAAATCAAGGGTGTGGCCTTTAACATGGGTAGGCTCATTCACCCACTGAGTAAGATTAAAAGAGTCGGTCAGTGCAAGAAAATCATTAGCCAATTGATCATCCATACAACAGACATGAATGTTAAAATCACCAGAAATAATAACAGAACCATATTTAAAAAGAATGGATCCCAAAAAGTCAGCAAATTCAGAGATAAACATCTTGTGGTATTTAGGCGGACGATAAACCACAACACACAGAGTAATCCGAGGGCCAGTCAATTCCAATAACACACACACACACACACACACACACACACGCACACACATATATATATAAACCAATTATATATATAGTCTTAACAGATCAGGTCTAGTAAAAGTGGTTAGAACGTAAAATATAGAGTTCTAACCACACACACACACACACACACACACACACACACACACACATATATAAAGCAATTATATATATATATATATATATATATATATATATATATATATATATATATATATATATATATATATATATATATGATTGCTTTTATTTATTTTCTAGGTGGAGGTGGGTGAGAGTCTGACAGTTTTCCTGTTGTGATTTCATTTGAAATTTATTTTCTTGTTGCTGCTTCTGCACCACGTACAACGCGTCCTGAACGCATCTCTTGTAGCGAGCCACTGCATGTCACGACCAATCACAGATCAGAACAGTTCAACGTTCCACACTTTCAACCGGAAAAGTGACTGTAAACAAACTAGTTGAGAAGTAGTTTTCTCGCTGTGGCGTTTAAAAGTGTTTTAAACTTTTTCTGTTTTATAAGATAAGTAAGCGACTAGACAGATTAACTGATACGATTTTTATAATTTCGAGTAGCTGCCGTCGCGGACGATTGTAAACATTTAGGGAGCTACTTGCTAGCGTTAGCTACAGAACGCGACTCTCGCTGCGATAACAGTTTAGCATTATTTAGCTCCAATGCCTCAAGAAGGAGAGGAGACTCTTCCTCTGGTTCGTTCCCTGAACAGTCAGATACCAGTTAAAGTGCTGTTTTATAACCATAGTCCCCGTGTCGTACGGCCTTTGTGGATAAATTACCAGGGAGAACCGCATCCTTACAATGACATACAACCAGGGACTGGACGGAGGATGCACACTTACGTCGGTAAGACGGCTGCTTGCACGTTACCAGTGCATAAAGCGATTAGCTAACAAGTGGCTCTTTGTAGCTTTATTGTAGCAATGGTGCTTACTCAGGTATTTCTAGAGATTTAAAGCTTTGTTTTGTGTAAAAAAGCAGTTTTCTCGGAATGCTGGTATCACCTGAACGCAGCTTTCTCAGAGAAGAACCCAGCCCAGACTAAAGGAAAACGATGGATGTCTAGGATTAAGTTTACTACAAACACACACACACATATATATATAGACCTGTTTTTATGCAGGTCTGTTACATATGATGTCTTTACAGACTGGAAGTGAGCTTTCAGTTGTTTTGATTATCATCTGTGTTGCCAGCTCCTATTGATATTTGTGCTTAATTCTGTCTTGAACCTTGTACTGACTGACTGATTGACTGGAGGTTTTTTGTGTAATTTTAATGATTGTCTCTTTGTTTAAATAATATGTTTTAGTATTTTGTCTGTCTTTTAATTCCGAGATTCATAATAATGATAATAATAATAAAAATAATAAGCCATGTCTTGGAAACTGAACCTAGAATTGTATCACGAAAATCATGAAATAGTATCACCTTTCAAGCATTACTCTTGTATATTTGTACATTTTATATATATTTTTCTCTTTATACTGTTCATATGTATATAGTGCTGAAAAACTGATTTCCTGTGTCGTTCAGTGGTGCTTTGGTACTCTCAGCCTCTCACTGAACGGGCTCCTGTGACTGACCAGCATGTAATGGAGTGGGTGGGAAGTATTATCCAACATTGTCTTTATTTTGGACAACATCCACCTCTCCGACACCACCTTAACGGAGTCCAGCTCCATCCCCACAACACTACTGGCCTTACGGATCAGTTTATAAGCCTGTTAGCATGAGGCGACCCTCAGCCTGCTCCCCCAGCATGCAACGGCATAGAGGATTGCACTGGCCACAACAGACTCGTAGAAAATCCTGAGTGTTGTCCGGCGGATGTTGAAGGACCTCAGTCGCCTTAAGAAAATAGAGGCGACTCTGGCCCTTCCTGTAAAGTGCTGTGGTGTTTTTAGCCCAGTCCAGTTTATTGTCTATGTATACTCTGAGGTATTTATAGTAATTCACAATGTCAACATTGACCCCCTGGATTGAAACAGGGGTCAAGTGTTTCCTGGTCTTCCTGAAGTCCACGATCAGTTTCTTGGTCTTTGCCACGTTGAGCTGAAGATGATTCTGCTCACACCACGGGACAAAGGAGTCGACCACAGCCCGGTACTCTGTCTCATCATCTCTGCTGAGGTCAGGTAATCAACAATCCAGGACACCAGAGAAGCATCCACCTATATCGCTGTCAGCTTATCTCCCAGGAGGGTCGGCCTGATGGTGTTGGAAGCACTGGAAAAGTAAAAAAACATGACCCTCGCAGTGCTCGCTGGCTGGTCCAGATGGGTGTAGACACGATTAAGCAGATAGATGAGTGCGTCCTCAGTTCGGAGACGGGGCTGGTAAGCGAACTGAAGGGGGTCCAGATGTGGTCTGACAATGGGTCGGAGCTGGTCCAGGATGAGCCTTTCCAGAGTCTTCATGATGTGGGAGGTCAATGCCACAGGCCTGTAGTCCTGGGGGCCACTGGGGCGTGGCGTCTTTGGTGCAGGGACGAGGCATGATGTCTTCCACAGCACTGGGACCCTCTGCAGACCCAGACTCAGCATGAACAGCTTATGGAAGACTCCACAAAGCTGGGGGGCACAGGCCTTGAGGATGCGGGGACTCACTCCGTCTGGTCCAGCAGACTTGCCTGAGTGGAGTCTCCTCATTTGCATCTGAACCTGGTCTGCAATGAAAGTGATGGGTGTGGGAAGGGTGTCAGGATTCTCACCGGAGGCGACAGCGCTATGTGGAGAGAGAGGCAGGCACAGTGGTGTGGCTCTGGTACAGTAGGTGGGGTCTTAGGACCATTCTGGGTTACGCTATTTTATGGTGAGCGTTAGGCTGCGATTTTGTACCTGTTGATCCCTAATCTCGAAAAGGTACAACAAAAGGACAACGCAAGTTATCATGGCGATATACCCTGACAGGAATTTAACCACCACCCCAGTGTGCAGTTAACCCAGGGTTAACTGTTCGTAGTACAGGCCTCAGGCTTTAACTCTTAAACAGTGTTTCCGCTTGTATCTTTTCCAGGTCACCCGTGGATGTTCAGAGATGCAGAGACCGATGACCCTCTCAAGGTCAACAGCAAAGAGCTGTTTCTTCCTAAGCCAGCAGGGGGTGGAAATGTGACATATGCCAATATCAGTTTACCAGGTAAAACATCAGTTATATTACCTGAAGTCTCTGTGCCGTACAATTATGATTTAGTAGTAAGTGTGTATTAAGCTAGTTTCAGAGTATACAGAGTGATTGACATATTGATCAAATCATACAGGATAATTTCATGAAAAAATACGTAATAGTTTCTCTGGATATTATAGAAATTTTACCAGTTGTTTTTCTTTTTTTCATCAGTAATTTTCAGGGGAAACCACACAAAATAGTGTGACAGATGTTGTAATGTTTTAATTAAGAAACTCTGATGTTAGTATTGTTTGATTCACTTTTGGCATAAGAAGTTTTGGTAAATTTAGAGACAAACTGATCTATATTTGGATTTGTGAGTTGACAAAAAATCCCACACTGTTAACAAGCGTTTGTTTACACAGTTTACAGTCTCAAGGATCGAGCTCTTCAGGTTACTCGGCGTCTTGTGCGACCAAACGACTACAGGAGCTTGGAAATAGCGTGGTCCCTCCACGAGGAGCTCGAAGATCGCCCGAGTGTTTTGAAAGATCTCCAACGCATAAACCAGCGAGTAGCCCAACATCTGAAAGAGAACACACAAGGGCAGGAGGAGTGATGATTAAGGCAGAATGGATATTTATCACATAAGGACAGATGTTCTTGCACTTTCCGAGAACGTAAAGAACTTTAAAGATGAAACACAGGACTTACTTCACAGTGGCTATAAACACATTTTTTGGAAATCAGTTTCAGTTTGATCTTCTGTTTGTTTGTCACAGTTGTTGAACAGAAGAAAATGTGTTTTTTCCTTTTTTAGTAAGAGTTATATGTAATATAAATCCATCTTCTGTATGTAGCCACATTAGAATTCAGAGATCTGTGTTGTTCATATTCTTATTAGTAATGCTTGATATGAGGTTATCTTGCCATACCTGCACAATTCCCTTCAAAAATGGATGCTGTGTTGTATTCTATTGTTGTAGCTGTAATCTGTCAGAAATATTGGGTTATTAGGAACAGGTGAGACTGTCATAAAGGTTAACTCGCAGATGATTTCCAATGTGGGGAAAATACTGTGACTGAGGAGCTTATCCTCTTGTTTTTGTCTTCTTTTCTGTCTTCTTTGTAATAATTTTCCTGATGACACATTGCTGCTGTATGTAAAAGAGTTTTATTTGTATAATGAATAAAATATATACAAGTTTTATTAATGGATGGACGCCTTGATACCTTGGAACACTCTTCAGTTTACATTGCTGTTTTAGTTGTTGGTGCTGTCTCTAAATAAAGCAAATGTATAACAGTTATGTTTCACAGGATGTCCAGGGGATGTGAGGAAGTAATAGTTGTAAGAAAAAGAAGATTTCAGGGTGACCGCTAAGCCATTGGATTCAATTTTCCTGTTGACTCCTGGGGGAGCATAGGTCCGCAACAACACCACTCCAACGGACTCTGTTCTGGGCTGCTCTCTTTAGCTGGGACCACGTCATTCCGACGGCCTTCACTTCGCTCTCGACAGATCTTCTCCAAGTCTGTTTGGGTCTCCCCACTTTCCTTTTTTGCCTTGTAGGTTCCAGTCCAGTGCTTGCTTTGCGACGTTGTCGAGTGGTTTTTGAAGTGTGTGGCCTATCCAGCCCCATTTTCTCTTCTTGATGTCTTGACCGACCGGGTTCTGGCTGGTTCTCTTCCAGAGGTCTGTGTTTGAGATCTTCTCAGGCCATCTGCTGTTGAGGATGTGTCTCAAGCATTTGTTGATGAAAATCTGTATCTTACTGGTAGTGGTCTTGGTCACCCGCCACGTCTCGGACCCATACAGAAGCACTGCTTTCACATTGCTGTTGAAGATACAGATCTTGCTGTGCTGAGATAAGCCATTGGATTCAGCAGTAACAGAAAAGCTGCAAAAATTACAACGTGGTCAAAAGAAGTGTCCTCTACTAAAACATTACAAAGACCAATGCCATACAGACCATCCTCTCCTCTACACATCTCTGCAATTAGCTGAGTGTAGTCAGCTGTGCCTAACTTACTGCCTCGAAAAGCACATTTTCACAAGAGTCTATGCAGTCCTTTGAAAAACATGTGCAATGCTCAGAAAAATCAACTTTGCAAAGTTAAACAAACCACAAGATTTCTGCAGCAATATCCTTTAGACAGATGAGAGCAAAGAGGAGATGCACAGTGCCACATTTCCAGAAAACAAAACACAGACGCCAACTGTCCAGCCACACAACCTGGGTACCTTGCAGTCATTGAACAGACCAGGAACACTTTTGTATACCAAAACAGAATCCAGTGAGGCTGTTTGTGCAACAGGTAAAGCTTTGCTCAAACTGGTTCATTCAACAGGACAACAATCCCAGGCTCAGCAGCAAATCTACAAAAGAATGGCTAAAAAAGAAAACAATCAAGGTGTTGTGCTGTGGTGGGACCTTAAATAGAGCTGTGTGTAAATTAATGCCAAGATAATTAATGCATTTCTTTACATTTTAAAACAAGAATAGATGAATTCTAACAAGTTGGTATAATTAATACAGGTAACAGCGTAAATGGGTACACAGGTGTAAAAGCAATTTATGCAATCCTGTATGCTGTATCAAAAACAAAACAATTAAACATCCAATGAGCATCTCAAGGACATCTCGAACAACGTAACCTCCTCTGTGTGCAGTCATACATGCCCCCTTTCCCTTTCTGTGAGGATAACAAGTAAATAAAGGAACGACCAGGATATCACTGAGTTACATGTATTAGTGTCTCTAATTTGTTGCTCTTCTGGTTAATAATACAAAAATGTATCCATTTATATTTTATATTAATTTATGATATGGCTTTTTTTTAAATTAATACTTGAAAATTGTATCATAATAGCAATGACACTGCTCAGACTTCACGTGTAATATACCCGAATAACCTCATGCTGTTGGCACTTCTGTAGCATCTCACTCACAGCCTACATGTGGATGCCCTCTTTCAGGAACAGATCACAACCTGAAATCATAACGTGCTTCTGTTTGCTCAGCAGGGGCACTGTTGCCAGACATGTTGCTAAGTGACAAAGTAACACAACACATTGTTGTGTGTGTGTGTGTGTGAAACGAGTTGAGCTGGGTGCTGTGTATCAGGAGCATGCAGGCGGGGGAAAAGGAAAAAAAACAGCACTCAGGTCGTTTCAGGCGAGAGCTGTAAGACCTCAGCTTTTCTCTGCGTCTCTCACAACTGTAAATAATTAGATCTTGGATCCAGAGTTCATCATCCTTTTCATTTTCTCCGCCAGCAAAACATTTTGGCCGAGGAGTCACCCAGTTGTCTTCCCACACCTGCAGACAGATCACTGGAGCAAAATGAAAACAATGGTAAGAGTAAAACGACAAGAAATCCTGCCTACCTGCAGAGCCGCAGACAGATTACTACATCATAAATTACTGTGAGTTGGTGTCATGGTTATTCCCACATAGGTACCAGTTTATTTTGCGTCACTTCCACCATCCTTGTTAAAAGAATCAGGTTTGTGAGAATAATCAAGTAAAAGAAACTGGCCTTTTCAAGAAAAATGTCTCTAATTTCTAATTTGTGTTTGATTTTATAATTTATTTAAGTGGCTCCGTCTCATGGAGGTAATTCTGCTCTAGACCGCACCACCGGCAGCCCGTTACCTCCCCTGACTCAAGACGAAGGTGCAGGTAATGATTCTCTTCCCTCCCTCTAGTGAGCATATAGCAGGTATCACATCAGAGTTGGTGATGAACTCTTAATTTAGGTATCGGTCTCACTGCTGAATCTTTATTTTGTTTATGTTTTTTCCCTTTAGGCACATTAAAAAAAACCAGTGTTTCACCTCGAAACATGTCCCAGTACAGGAATGTGTTCAATGAGCGCGCTAGGACGGGCTTCTGCTACTGGCTTGTGGAGAAGAGTCCAACATGTTAGTACTGACTGAAGCAAAATATAACACATACAATAATCTGCTTATTGCAACTTTCATGCACGTGTTGCTGGATTATCTAATGTGATACTGACGTCCCGAGTTCCAAAAAAGTTGTGACACTGTGTAAAATGTAAATAAAGACAGAATGCAATGATTTGCAAATCCCATAAACTCATATTTGACTCACAACAGAACATGGAAAACATATCAAATGTTTAAACTGTGAAAAATCTACCAGTTTAAGATAAATATTTGCTTATTTTGAATTTGATGACAGCAACACATCCCAAAAAAGTCGACACAGGGCTGTGTTTACCAATGTGTACGGTCAGCTCCTCTCCCTTACAACAGCCTGTAAACATCTGGGAACAGAGGAGACCAGCTGTTGAACGTTTGGGGGAGGAATATTGTCCTAACCTTGTCTGATACAGGATTTTAGCTTCACAGCAATTCTGGGTCTTCTTTCTCATATTTTCCGTTTCATAATGTATTAAATGTTCTACTGTGGTGCCATGGTGTTGTAGTAGATCAAGTATATGGTTTAGCATTATCTAAAATAGGTGAGGCCTTCCCTGAAAAGTACATCATCTGGGTATTCGATTTTTTTTTCAGCTGTGTCCATTGTGCACAGAAATTTCTCTAGATTCCCTGAATCTTTTGATGATATTAAGTAGATGATGAGATACTCAAAGTCTTCACAATTTAATGCTCACAATAGAAAAATTTTATGTTCTATTGTGAATCTAATTTTTGATGGCAGACCATAAAATGAATCAAGTGATTCTCACAATCAAAATCTGCTGCACCACAGCAGATGATTGTATAAGAGATCATTCTTATACAGGAATGTTCATGACTGGGATGCTGTTATAAGGAAGGATAATGATACATGACCGGTTTACACATTGACATCTTTTTCTTTTCATTCCTGTAGGTAAAGGATGCAGCTTGGGTGCATATAAAACCTTTCTGGGATTACCAAAAGTTTGAAGAAACAGTTCACCAGACCTCTTCTAAAGATGCCCACATTAGTTTGAAAAGCTGAGCTTGCACTTACTTGAAAATCTGTAAAGAAGTATTATCAGAAATACACATACTTCTAGAAATTTGTTTAATTTTCTTATTTTTTTCTGCACAAGTAATGAGGTATGGCGAATTACAAAATTTTATTTCCAAAAGAGACTTGATATATAGCCTACTCAAGTTCTCTTAGCAAAACATCTTTATTTTGTTTTTAGCATAAGTAATAATGATAATGGAAAATTTAAATTTAATAAGTTAAGCCTCACCTCTCATCACCTTCACAAGTTGAGTGAAAATCTTGTATATTCCCTTGTGCTATAAACGCTGTATTCGTCTTTTTTATGGTTGACTTTGTCTTTAGTTTCAATTCATTCAGAAATGCCTCTTAAGTGAATATACAGAATACAGCTGATTTTTGCACACACTCTTTAGAGCTTGTTTTACATTTTTGGAAGGTTTAAATGAAAAAAACAAAATTAAAAATGTTTAATTCACTGTGTCACAAAAATAAACTTTGGTTTGCTTTAATTTGACCTGTTATTCTGGTAAAGTGAACTTTTGGTGCAGGACAACACTCGCCTACAAATTCCTGAAGATAGGCGTGTTTTTTTTTTATGTGTTAATAATTCATAGATCATACATGGAAGCTTCTTTCTGCTTCTGATAAAAATCAAAAACAGAACCCAAAAAATACTGAAAATTATCTCAAACTTTGGACATAACTCAAACTCTAAAGTAATTTTGAAATTTTTGAGTTATTTCTTCGATATTTTTGCGATGCCCTGTTCAAAAGTTTGAGATAACAACCTGAAATTTTAAGTTATAGTCTTCAGTAGCAGACACAAAACATCAAGCCTAGCTTCACAAAGAGACAAAAATGTTTTCGGAAAATTGTCAGGTACAAAGACTGGACTGAATACTGGACTACTTTTCAAGACTACTTTAATTAGTAACGTAAACAAGAAGCAAGAAAGGCTGGCTCATTGGAAGGAAAATATAGAGAAAACTAATGTGTAATTGCTGCTTTAGCCGGTGTAAACAATTCTCGCGAGATCTAACACGATTGTGTGACGAAAGCGCAAAGGAACTTTTAAATGTGCGCTCTTATCGCCACCTAGTGGTTAATTTTATAACAAACTTTTCTTGGTTCAACTCAATACATTAATAATACGTGAAGACAGTGAAACGTTTCAGTGCTTTTGTTTACAGACCGATCTCCGTAGGAGCCGTTTAAGCTGCCGGTTGACGCTTTAATTGCCGTTTCCACCGCGGAGACCCACCAGGTAATAGCTCCTCAACGTCAGGCAGTGCTACTTAAAACAAGCGGCTTAGCTAGATTAACGTTTTATAAATGTCAAATAATTATAGTGATATTGATTTAACTAGTTGGATTGAATATTTTGAGGTAATGATTATTGTTTGCAAACATTCGTGACCGGGAGTTTTGTGGCAGTCAAGCTGCTAGCTAGCACACAGTTATTGCCAAAGTTTTACCGTCAAGGCGCTTCCCCCCCGCGGAGTGCTTTCACACGGTTAATTTAGTGTCACAGCTTTAAAAAAATACACAATCCTGCTGTATATAGGTTATTAAAGCTGTGTTTTACTGTTTATCCCGCTAATAATTTTATCACCTAAAATTCCCTCCAGGTGCAACCAGCCCAGCCCTGCACTTAGAAACAGATAGACCCACAAGTAACCCTGCAAGTTAATTCATTAATAAACAGGGATAGGTTTGACGAGCTGAACTAATGAATGAATGGCTACTCATTCTGCAGAACTTTGAGATGGAGATACTCAAACTTATTTGAGGCCAGATTATTTTTGTTAATCTTAGTTTGAAAGACAAGGGTTTAAGGTCAGATGATAAAGTAAGACATCCACGCTTTTCCGGAGCCTTTTCCAGGTTAACAGTGCATATGACCACTTAGAGCTGTGGTTCGAGCAGGGAATTATCAGCCCCTAGGGATTAATATTGATAAGTATAGATTTACTCGCATTATTGCTTCTGCTTACAAGGTCAAGGTCAAATTTATTTATATAGCACATTTCAAACAGCCGATGCTGCACAAAGTGCTTAACAATATAAAAATGGTATTAAAAAGCAACAATGTAATACAATAATAACAATAAAAAACAAAAGGACAGTAAAAGAATTAAAACAATAACTAAACTAATTCAAATAAGACCAAAATGCTTGGGTCATAATGTGTTAAAAGCCAGGGCATAGAAATGTGTCTTTAGTAAAGATTTAAATTGCTCAAGTGTTTGTGCAGATCTAATATTTAAGGGGAGACTATTCCAAAGTCTAGGACCTGCCACAGAGAAGGATCTATCACCACGGGATTTGAGGTTAGTCTGTGGGATGGACAACATTAGTTTTGATCTAGACCTCGTGGTTTTTCCTGGAGCATAGGCAGAGAGCTCAGACAGGTAAGGAGGGGCTCGGGCATTAAGTGACTTAAAAACAAAAAGTAGAAGTTTAAATTGGATCCTGTAGGAGACAGGAAGCCAGTGTAAAGAAGCTAAAACTGGGGTTATATGCTCTCTCCGTTTGGTACCAGTTAGCAGGCGAGCAGCAGCATTTTGAACCATCTGAAGATGATGGATGGTGGCCTGATCTAGACCATAATACAATGAATTGCAGTAGTCCAATCTGCAAGTAAGAAAAGGGTGAATAACACGCTCAAAGACGTTAGCCGGAAGGTATAGCTTTACCTTGGCTAGCTGTCTTAACTGAAAAAAACAGGACTGAACTACTGCACTCACCTGCTTATTCAATTTAAAAGAACCATCAATGTAGACACCGAGGTTTTTTACATGTGTTTTACAATACGAGGAAAGGGTGCCCAGAGTGCTGTCGATATGATTAAAGTTGCCAAAAATGACAACCTCAGTTTTATTTTCATTTAGTTTAAAAAAATTTAATGACAACCACTGTTTGACATCATCAAGGCAGCGTAATAAGAGCTGCGAATGGTCTGACCCTGCTTTTAAAGGTAGATAAATCTGCAAATCATCAGCAAAACAATGAAATGAAATGCTGTACCGCGAGAAGATGGAGCCCAATGGCAACAAATAGAGTGCGAACAGGGCAGGACCCAAAATAGAGCCTTGAGGTACACCGTATTTAAGAGGGGCTATTTTGGAGTTGTGGGGGCCCATATTGATATAAAAAAACCTTTCTGACAAATAGGAACAAAACCACTGTAGGGCAGATCCTTTTAGGCCAGCATGAAATTCTAGCCGTGATAACAGGATGATAACAGCCGTGATTACAGGGCTAGTTCTTAATCAATCTCCTTTTTAATTGCTAATCAGATATAGGTAGACCAAAAAAGGTTTTCACCACAACAGGAGAGCTTCATTAAGTCAAATAAGAGTATAAAAATGCTTGCATGACATTCAGTGCAGAAGCTCCACTGCTGAATGTGGTGTCCTTGTTCTGAACTTCCAGTAAGAACGTGCCAACACTGATAAAAGGAGCTGGTAAGATTGGAGAGATATGATTACTGTGGAATGAATTTTTAAGAAATTCTCTTAACCAGGTAACCCAGTGTTGGGCCCACTTTATGTAGAGTTAATGTTGTGTAGAAGCTAATAAAATGATCATCATTGCATGAGAGCCAGTCCGTGGTCATTTTTATCAAGAAGCTTATCCAGATGTGTTCATTCCTTTTCTAACTGCGTTTTGGATCAGGATCTTAGACATGGATAGCAGAAGAAAGAAGGTGGCCTTCAGCTGGCTCCGAACTACAGTCACTTCACCAGCACATCATCAGGGTGGAAACGCTGACTCAGTCACACCGCCTTGCCGGACCATAACGCAAAATGAAGATTCAGAAACTTTGCCCTGCAGTGATTCTCCAGGATCTGCGCGGCTTGGAGCACTGAGTCTGGATACTCCCAAGAGAAAAGCCGAGGTGCTCTCTGAAAGTCTGCCCTCTGTAGGCAAACTTAAGCTGCGGAAGCTTTCCAGAAAAAACAGTGAAACATTTAAAACTTTGAAGGTAAACCTTTGCCATTGGATTATAATTTTAGATTGAATGTTTTGAATCTATCTTGAGTCTCACAAGTTGCTTGGTTCCAGTGAATACATTATCTGTTTGTGGTTAATTTGGCACAGGACAAACCTATGAACACCTCAGCCGCACAGCCAGAGTCCAAAAACATCCAGAAAGCTTCACCACTTCCACCCCACTCTTTTATCTTGAAGAAGAAAGACAGGACACCTGAGGAGGGATTAAAGGCTATCTGCAGGAAGGCACTGATGGCAGCCCTTGGAAACACAAAAACAACGTGCAGCACTACTAATATCATCAGAACTGACATGAACAGCTTGTCTTCACCTCTGCAGACTGAACGTCCCAGTCCAGCCTACCTTGAGACAACCATTGTGGATATTAACAGCTCCTGGAGCCAGTATGACACTGCACCTGAGGACCGAGGCGGTAGCAAAGGAGATCAGTGGCCCACCCTGCAGGTGTTGGAAGACTCAGACATCAAAGGTGATGCTTCAGAGCCAAAGACAGATGGAAGGGTAAGCAACTACAACTTGTAATAAAAGTAATATAGCATTTCTTCTTGTTATAATGTTTTAGTTGTGCATTGGTTGTTACTGATTCTTTTGAATTCTAAAGCAGCTTCAGTTTTTATTTTAAAATGTTTTTAAATGTATCATACCATAAAATTATCATGGCGCTGAATCAAGATTTTGTTTTTCAGCGTTTTGTGGTTGAAGGAGAGGATTTTCCCAGGATGTTTGTTAGTGAGGACTCTGTTTCTCTGGAGAAGACCTTCCAAGACAGACCATTTCCTCCAGACAATGAGCTGGAAGCTGAGGACCATGACTCCGCCCTCCCTGCACTAGAGTACATACCAGATTCTTCATCTCGTTTCTCATCTGACCAGAGCTGTGATCAACATCAAACTTTAGTCGATAGTGAGGGAGGTGTAACTCCCACTTTTACGTTTACACCCTCTAATGAAACCACTGGGACCCTCGAGGCAGCTGCTAAAGACATGGAGGTGCCTTTCTCATCACCACAGAGGAAAGTTTTTGTCTCACTGAAGCAGCCCCACTCACCGCACGTGAGCGTTTTAAATGCATCTGCAGTTGAGGCTGACAATATTTGCTCATCCATCATTAGGGGACGTTCATCGGATCCCTTTGCTCTGCCCCGACACTCAAATACGGGAGCGTCAAAGCTGTGCTTCGACCCCACAGCCTCACGCAGGCAGTCGGACGGTGTTTTCCGCATGCGTTACCCTGGTTACTCCTCATCTCATACTTGGACTCCTAGAAGACTGTCCTTGGGGGCTGAACCTTTATGGACCAGCTACCCCTGCTCAAGCAGTGAAGCTGGCTTCATAGACACGCATTGCCATCTGGACATGCTCTATGGAAAACTTGGCTTCTGCGGGACGTTCAGCAGCTTTCGAAGGCTGTACCAGAGTAGCTTCACTGGAGAGTTTCAAGGCTGTATTACAAACTTCTGCAACCCAGATATCATGGTGAAAGAGGCGCTGTGGGAAGGTCTGCTGGCTGAAGACATGGTATGGGGGGCATTTGGGTGCCACCCGCATTTTGCCAAAAACTACTCGAGTATTCAAGAGCGCAATATACTGACGGCGATGAGGCATCCAAAAGCCGTGGCCTTTGGTGAGATGGGCCTGGACTACTCCTACAAAAACTCTACTGACACCTCAACGCAGAAAGAGGTAAGGTAAAATCTGAAGTGGATTTTCTAATTTGAGACTCAGTTTTTCTTGAGCAGCGTATGCCTGGATATTGAAAATAAGAATGTCGTGGTCTTTGTTTTGTTTCTCTGCTTCTCTGTGAAGGTGTTTGAGCGGCAGCTGCGTTTGGCCGTGGCCATGCAGAAACCTCTGGTGATCCACTGCAGGGATGCAGATGACGACCTGCTGAAAATCATGAAGAAGTGTGTTCCCAGGGAGTACAAAATTCATAGGTGTGTTGTGTGTGGAGTAAAACCCTTTAAACTCAGTTTTTCTTTTTATAGCTTCTTCTTAAAATTAATTGCTTATTTTTTTTGTAAGAAATTCAAATGTTTCAGTTTAGAGAAATAAGATAAAGGCTTGCACTTTATTTCTGACTAGCCTTTTTGTAATTGACTCGTAATAGTTGTCATTTTTCGATGGTGATGAAGAAGAACAGAAAACGGTCATAAAGTGAATTTGAATTATTTAATATGTCTGAAACACAACAGCTGTTCTGCTCATTTCCACATCAGAACTGACAACCTGAGGATTTTTAAACTCTAAAGACCTTTGGAGTTTAAATCTTAGTGCCTTTAATCAGACTTTTAATTTGAATTACGTTGTGCTTTCCAGGCACTGTTTTACAAACAGTTATCCAGTGATTGAGCCCTTCCTGGCAGAATTCCCCAATTTGTATGTGGGATTCACAGCCCTAATCACCTACTTGAGGGCTACAGAGGTCCGGAATGCCGTTTCCCAGATCCCTCTGAATCGCATTGTGTTGGAGACAGATGCGCCATATTTCCTGCCAAGACAGGTATGTGTAGATAGAGGCTCGGGAAATCCAAAACAAACATCTTGTGTCATTAATGAAAGAAAAGGTTTCTGCCATTTTTTTTTTTAAATTGCAAAATATTAGAAATGTATTATTGAACAAACTAGAGGTATGTCATACAGTTTATTAGGTACGCCATGCTAGTGCTGGTTAAACCTGCTTTTGCCTTCAGAGGATCTTTAATTCTTTGTGGCACAGACTCAACAAGTGGTCAGTTCTCAGAGAGTTTGGTCTCAGATCACAACACAGAAATGCCCACTTTGCTATCAGATTAAACATTTGAACAGTCTTATGTTAGCAAGATATGATCACAAAAGATCCTGTTACCGTTATGTTCAGTGTTTTTTTTGTTTTGTTTTTTGTTAAACCAGCATAAAGGAGGATGAAAGGTATATAATGGTATGACGACAGTCTTGGGAAAACAAAGAAAGTTTGATCTATATCAGTAAAGCATCAGAGCTGATTTTTAACAGACAACATCATCATACTGTGTGCAGCAGATCCAGCAGTGGAGACGTTTTTGTTCCACCATGCTTCTGAAAAGAACCTCCTGCCTGTTGGCCTGTCTCTTGTGTTCCTTGACTGCTTGATCTCTTGTTGATCTGAAACGAAATTTTCCCTCCAAGAGTGGAGTGAAACTGGGCACATATTTCTATTGAGTCTAAAACTACTATCAGAATTTAAAGCAAATATCCGTGTTGTTATATTTGAGGTATTAATTATTATGAGACTCCATGTTGACCTTTTTGAATGTCATGCTCTTTAATAGGTTGGGAAAGGTGTCTGCCAGTTTTCCCATCCTGGAATGGGCATCCATACTCTGCGGGAGCTGAGCCTACTGAAGGGGGAAGACATGGCCACTGTCCTTGACACCATCCGAAACAACACCACTCAGCTGTATGGTATATGACCTTTAGAGAAAACGCTGTAAACTGGCAAGAAAGAAGAGAGACGTTTCCTGTTTTTGTTTTATATTTGTCAATTCTCCATATATGGATGTTGACGTGTGGAGAAGAAATTTCATTTTAAACAACCTGAAAGAGAAAAAGGAGACAAGCCTGACTGGAATGAAAATATCTCTTGTCTAACAGAGATCCAAGTGTATAATTGTTTATCTGAATATTTCTTTTATGCCGTTGTTATTATAGATTAATTTCTAAGCAGTTTGTGTTTTTCTTTTATGTGTGTTTCTGTAGTTTTACATTGCTCGCTTGTTTGGTTTGCTGGACGTTTGGCTGCCTTGTGTGATGCAGTAGAGATGCATTAAAAGTCTTTATAATAGTGCTTCTTTTTTCTCTGAGACATGTTTTGTTAAATTAGTCATCAGTGCGAACACTGGTGCTGATGGAGGAGCGCACGGAGACAGGAAAGCATAGTCTACAGTGGAGCAAACGTGTACACTGAACAAAGCCGATTCTGCATTGAGGGAAGGAGAGGGGCTGCGGGAGCGGTCCATTACTCCACTTTAATGACGCCCTGCTCGTCACACACATTTGTCTAAGTGCTCTTTTTTTTTCTTTTTAAATCTAAACAATATCAAGAGTGAGCAGATGTGTGTTCATCCTGCCAGTTTTTTATTTATTTATTTATTTTTTTTAAGCACATTTCTTATTATAGAGCCTTTAAAAAGGTCAGAGTAAACTCTGTCACTGAGGTTTGGACAAGATGTTCTTCAACATCCTTCTTCCTTTTTTTTTTCTTTTTCTTTTTCTTTTTTTCTTTTTAAAAAAAAAACATGGTCATTTTGTGTTTTGTAAGACATTTAGCCTTTTAATTGTAGCTTTAAAGGTACCAGTTAAGTCTTTACTCAAGTGTTTGCATCCTAAGCATCTGTTTCCTTGATATTTTTAGCTCATACAACCAAAGTTCACATGGTGAGACATTCATGATCCATGATATCATGAGGGTCAGAATTTAATCAAACTGGCACACGGTGGTCACCTAATGGGTCTTCACCCAAATCATACTCAAAGTCAAGCATAATGTTTATGCACAAGGCTTACACTTTTTTCTCCCTGATGTATTCAACAATATTCAGTTCAGGTTATTTAGCAAAGTCGTTAACAAAACATTCTTATTAATAAATTTTGCGTGCAAAAAGACATTCCCAGGCCAGTCGAGAGATATAATTGACTGGCCTGGGAATATCTTGGTGTTCCCTGAGCTGCGCTGGGGAGAAGTCTGGGCTTCTCTGCTTAGGCTGCTGCCCCCCACGGCCAGCCCAGCCCAGGGTGAGTGGCGGAAAATGGATGGACAACTGTTTGTGAGGTTCCTTGACTTCTCAGTGGATTTTAATTGTTAGTTTTTGCAGTACAGCTAATTACCACCAAGAAAACTGTTATTCACCCATCAGGTAACCTGTAAATCATGAACCGGATGAGCTGTTGCATCACAGACCTTCTGATTTAAAGACTCATTAAATATAATACAGTGAGACAAAAGGTTGATTGATGCTTTATTGTATAAGGCATACCCGAATCCTAAAGAGACAGATGGTATAGTGTGTGCTGTAGTGATCTATACAGGGTATCATTTTTTACAGGTTGACTAACATTAGATCGTATTTCTCTGCCGACACAGGAGTTTTAATAATGAATGCAAAATGTCAGAGTGTGAGTTAAACATTTGGGTGTTTGAGAGACGTTTTTCCTAAAGCTGCACCCCGGGAAATTCATAATGACAGCTGAACCAACCCCTTGATGATGAACATAATCTTTGAGGCTGAAATCTCCAGGAAATGCTATTTGGCTGATTGATGTGTTCCATTTTACACACAGGGTCACATGGTAAGCATTTTAATGTTTTAGGCATCATTCATTTATCTTGTATTTCATGTTATTTAACCACAGTCTAATAACTTAGATAACTAAAGCTGATTATGGAAAACACTGACACAGTCTCTGATCTTCAACGAGGAGATGGTCTCTCTGGGGAAAATAATATATATATATATAAATATATTGTAATATTTAAAGGAAACACTTTTTTTACTGTATAAACCAGAAAGAAGGGACAACCTGCTGATTCTGTGTTTCCCAGCAGGCGTTGCACAATCTCCTGCAGCTCTACAATGTAGTCCGCCAAGTCTTCTGCTCTCAAGGTGACGCCAATTTCAAAGGGCGCACTTATCTGGTCCGAAGAGAAAAAAAACACAAAGCTGCAGGATTGACTGCTGGGAGATGGGCTGTATTTGTTTTGTATTTTTCCCCAACTCACTGTCATGGTTTTGTCCATATTGGTTTGATTTGGCTCCTCCATGGCTTGGCGACCGATTCTGGAGGACTTCACTTTGTTCTGTGATTTAAAAATGACATCTCATCATTGTTATGAAATAATTTCCACTTAAGAGGTTTAATTAACATAAGAAAACCTCCCTAATTCAAATGGCATGGGTGAGGTACAGTGCAGAATAATGTCACTGGTTGGTTGGTGAGTTCACAGTCTAAATAGCTGGTAGAGTTTTAATTTTTAGTCCATCTTAAAGCTTTGGTGGTTATGATGGGTGATAATAAGTTTAAACTCAAAGGCTGAAAACAAAAAACATGAAGCATTGAAATATTTATAGGTTATTACAAGCGTTAAAAAGAAACCAACGCTGAGTGAAGTTTTCATAAAGATTTTATAAAAATGTAGTTTAAAAAAAAAAGATAAATTAGGACAAAGTATCTCACCTGAGGTTTCTGTGATGGGCTGAGGAAGCTTGAGCCCGCACTGGTTGACTTGCACCACAAGGTCAAGGAACACAAGAGAAAAGCCAACAGGCAGGTGTTTCTTTTCAGAAGCATGGTGGAAGAAAAACGTCTCCACTGCTGGATCTGCTGCACACAGTATGAAGATGTTGTCTATTAAAAATCAGCTCTGATGCTTTTCACCTGATTCTGATATGGATCTAACTTTCTTTGTTTTCTGTCCATCTTCGTACCTTTATATACCTTTCATCCTCCTTCATGCTGGTTTAAAAAAAAAAACACTGAACACAACGGTAACAGGATGTTGTGTGATCATATCTTGGTAACATAAGACTGCTCAAATGTTTAATCTGATAGCAAAGTGGGCATTTCTCTGTTGTGATCTGATATGAGGTGTGATGGACATCTTATCAGTGGGCTATGGACAGAATAGTATTGCAGTCACAGACTTCTACAGCAGCACTGACTCTCAGGCAAGAGCTGTAATAAAGTTAGCAATAATCTAATGTTTGATTAGACAGGAAACTTAAATTTATATCAGCATAGTGTTATCATTACATCAGTGCTCAGCTGGAATGAATGCTACTTTAATATCTCTGAAATAAACAAATAAACCAAAGTAACTGGAGCGGATATTGACACAGCCATGTGGCATTTGATTTACAAGGATTTTCACTCACATTTACATGCTTGTGTTGTGTAATTGTGCTTTCAGTGGAACTGTGATGGTTCAAAATGGTTTTTAGTTTTTAAATCAACAGCCTACCAATTGACAAAATACACGAAGCCTAAAGCATCATGCATAAGACAGTATGAAGGACAGTTTATATGAAATGGAAAAACTTGCATTGGTCAGACAGCTACTCCAAGAAGTGTAATTACATTTCTTTGATTCAGGAAAGTAATCTGTATTTAATTTTTTTCTTATTTAGGCATCACACCTATCATATGGTTACTCAATACTTTGTTAGGTACACGTGTCCAATTACTCAGCACGATTATCTAATCAGCCTCAACTCAATACATTTACCCATGTAGACAAGATCTAGACGACCTGCTGAAGTTCAAATGGAAGATCAGAATGAGGAAGAAAGGTGATTTAAGTGACTTTGAGTGTGGCATGGTTGTTAGCACCAGATGGCCTGGCCTGAGTATTTCACAACCTTCTATAGGGTTTACAGAGAATGGTATGAAAAAAGAGAAAATAATCATTGACTGGTAGTCAAGCAGTAACTCGGTCCCTCGTTACAGCCAATGTGCACAGAAGAGCATCTCTGAATTTGCAGCACATTCAATTTTGAAGCAGATGGGTTACAGCAACAGAAGACCGCACTCGGTTTCTCAGGATAGGAAAATGAGGCTGTGACATTAAGATGTTCAGGAAATAAACAATAAACAGTCTGAAAGCAAGGCAGCACGGTGGCACGGTAGTTAGCACTGTTGCCGCACAGCAAGAAGGTCCTGAGTCTTTCTGTGTGGAGTTTGCATGTTCTCCCCGTGTTTGCGTAGGTTCCCTCCGGGTACTCCGGCTTCCTCCCACCGTCCACCGACATGCAGCTTGTGGGGATAGGTTAATTGGATAAACCAAATTGCCACTCGGTGTGAATGTGTGAGTGTGAATGGTTGTCTGTCCCTGTGTGTTGGCAGGGTGTACCCTGCCTCTCGCCCTATGACAGCTGGGATAGGCTCTAGCGCTCCCCGCGACCCTGAAAAGGATAAGCAGAAGCATGTATCCATCCTGTCTCATAACAGCAGATCAGTCTGCAGGGGACATTTTTGTCCCCCTCAATACCAACTGATCATCCTTTAATTTCCACAGCTTACCTGAGTATTGTTGCCGACCATGTCCACCCCTTAATGAACACACTGTACCCATCTTTTGATGAAAACTCTCAATTTCAAAAACAAACCCCCCCAAACACTTTTGGGATGTGTTTAATTTTCATTGAGGAAATGGTAAGTTTATCCAAAAAAGCTTCTACCCAACAAGGGTGCAGACACTTTTCTCCTAAACATATTGAAATTGTGTTGGATTCTAAACCTTGGATTAATGCCAATAGCCCTGTTGCAATTAAAGCAATTTTCATAACTATCTCGCACATAAATGCATATAATCACCCATAAAGCAAAAAAGACAAGAAAAAGAAAACTATAAAACTACTAAAAGTCGTGCAGGAGGGAGTCTGCACGACTTTTTTCCCCTTCCTTATAAAATCTGTTTTCCTTTATCTAGACTAGACAATAGTCATCTCATTTTATTTTAGTTTATAGTTACTTTTTAACAAAAACGGTGAAAGTAAGAATGAACGTTTGAAACGGAAATGCGTGCAGTGTCGGAGAGACGCCACTAGTTGGCTGTAAAGCGACAGTTTGGTAGCAACAGAAATACCAACGAAGAAGTCGGACTCCAGCAAACAGCAACAAACTGGAGATTAAGGTGTAGGGGAAATGGATAAAAAGAAGAAACCTTTAGACGTGACTGCTTCATCGGTGAGTTGAATGTACAGGCAGCTCTTCAAATATTTGTTTGACAGAAACTGTAGACGCTTAAGCTTAATTATACGGATAAACATAGCTAACTTACTCTCATGGTTGCTAGCAGCACATACAACGAGCATGGACTGTATTTAGAAGAAATACATAACGTTTGTTAGTTTTTTTTTTTCTTTGGAGAATAAACAGCTAAACCTTAAATTTCGGTTTTATTTCGTGCAGCTAGTGGACCTTAAAGCTGAGCTGTACAGGAAACAGGAGCAGTTCAAACGGCAGAAACTTGGACAAGAAACTTCTGGAGCAGGATTCAAAGCAAAATCAAAAGATAAGGTACAGCACGAGTGATTTCTGAACGTTTTTTTTATAATGGCGTGCAATGACTGACTCACGTTTCTAATTTTCCTCTCCACATGTTCCTCTGCAGAAGCCCAACATCTGGAATAAACAAAATGCGGGTGTTTCAGCAAGAGCTGCTAAAGATGCAGAGCAGCTGGAAGAGGAGCGGAGCACCATCGATACAGCAAGGTGAGTTCAGTACTGCTGAAGTTTTTCTGTATAACAGGTGGACCAAAACCTCTCACAGCTTTTTTTTCTACTCTCTCGACAGGCGTAAGTTGGAGGAGAAGGCGAGACTCTACGAACAGATGACTAAAGGAGACTTTCCTGGTTGGTGAACTGTTTGTGCCTTATGTCTGCTACAACAGCATCAAAGTGGGCATACTTTCTATTTACCTTGTTGTGTAACTCATCAGATGAAGAGACGGAAGGGCTGTTCCTTGTTGACTTCACCCAGAAGATTATTGACAAAAAGAGAGAAACACTTGCCCAGAAGGAGAAAGAGGACGAGGAGCAACTCAGCTCATCACCCGTCCCTCCTCCTGAGAACCCGGATGAAGAATGGTAACTTCACATTGATTGCATTCATCAATATTCAACTTGTGCTGGCATCATATAACATATCAATATTAGGCTTATATGTTTTCCAGTATTTGCTAATACATTATGTTGCCAAAAATATTCACTTGTCTGTCTTGAGTGGCATTCCTTTCTTAATCCATAGGGTTTAAGATAATACTGGCCCACGCTTAGCTTCATATCTTTCAGCTTTCCACAGGTTTAGGAGTGAGTTTATGGGAATTTTTGACTATTCTTTTAGAAGCACATTTGCAAGGTCAGACAATAATGTTTGATGAGAAGGCCTGGCTCATAGTTGGCACTCTAATTCAGCAGTGGTCAGGATTCTGTGCAGGCCAGTCAAATTCTTCCACTCCAAACTTGCTCATCCAAGTCTTTATCAACCTTGCTTTGTGCACTGGTGCTCAGTCATGTTGGAACAGGAAGGGCCGATCCCCAAACTATTTCCACAATATTAAAAGAATGAAATTGTCAAAAATGTCTCAGTATGCAGAGTTCCTTTCACTGGAACCAAGAAGCTGAAACCACTGCTGTAGAATCCAGTGGCAGCTGCTCGGCCATAGAAACTCATTCCATTATGCTGGCTACCCACTGTTCTTGAGCTAATCTGAAGGCCACGTGAATTTTGTAGGTCTGTAGCGATTGACTCTGCAGAAAGTTGGCGACCTCTGCACAATGTACACCTCAGCATCCGCTGACACTGCTCTGTGAATTTACATGGTCTACCCCTTCATGGCTGAGCTGCTGCTGTTCACAGTTAGTTCCATTTTGTTATAATACCAGTAACAGCTGAGTGTTGAATATTTAGTAGCGAGTAAATTTCACAATTGAACCTGTTGCACAGGTGGTAAGGAGCTCCTAAGAGCGACCCATTCTTTCACAAATGTTTGTAGAAGCACCTGGGGCTTGCCACCTTTTGTTTTTAGAACAGAAGAAGCCTCTTGTATAAGAGCTGAGACATCTTCACAAACTTAGTTCAGTTTTCTAGACTACCATGAACTGAATGATTGAGAAGCCAGAAAGTTTTTATCAGCCACTATATGCAAATAACAATTTTTGCTCTGCGAATATAGAAGGAGTGATCAGACTCTATCACTGCTTTTTGACATTACAGATAAACAAAAGGCCTTGTGTTATTTGTCACAATATTTAAAAAAACAAAAACAACTATTTTTTTTCTCTGCAGGGTGGACTTTGTGGATGCTTTGGGACGATCTCGGCGGTGCATGAAAAAAGACCTGCCAGACTTTAAGAAAATGGACCAAGACCTTCAAGGGAAAGGGTAATTATTTATGTATTGTGATTTTTTTTTTTCTTCAAGGATGGTAATGAAATATTTGAAACTCTTAACTCTTTTGGATATGCCTGGTCCCTGTAGAAAAGCTTCATCAGACAAGACATTACTCTCAGAAGACATGCGACGAGAGCTGCAGAGGCAGGAGTGGGAGAGGGAGGAAGAGGAGGCAATGAAAAGGCCTGTTGGACCGATTCACTATGAGGATATCAGACAACAGGGTTAGTGTCACAGCAAAGAGCTTTGAGCCCTTACATCGTCTTTCACTCAGTCAGCCACAAGGCGATTTGTTTGTGGTTACAGATTAGTATTGAGCCTGTGTCATCTTTCCTCATAGTTGGCTACAGAGTTAATGGTGATCTTGAGAGTTTGAAGTTAGATCTTTGTGGGTTTTGCTTAATCGCCACTGAATTCTTTGCCAAATAATATATACCAAAAGAATTTATGGACTGAAAATAAGGTCTTTTTTTATGCTACGCTACACTTTGAAACAGAGGAAGTTTGGTTTGCAGGTTTGAAACTGTTGTCTTACTGTTGTTGTTCTTATCTCAGAGGCTCGGGACCTTGGTGTGGGGTACTACGCATTCTCTCAGGATCAGGAGCAGCGGCAAAAACAGAGAGAAACTCTGGACATGCTTAGAGATCAGGTGAGCTATTAAACACATGTAAAATGCCGGCCCAGGACAGCATTATGGTTTCTGATAGAGGGATGGACATATAGATATTCTATTCATCCCAGGGGAATGACTGTGTTATAGCAGCAGCATAAAGAATAATAAAAAAAAAACATTGATAAAAGCACCACAGGCCCATATTGAAGGCCTTGTTATGTGAGGAAGTGCAAAATTGTACATACAAGAGAAAGAGATAATTTGATAACAATGGAGAGAATTAATAAAGGAATTATTTAACTGTTTACAACACTGAACATTTATAATGTAATAAAAATATTTAGATTGTGATTGTCATTTAAATTAGATCCATCAGGAATTATTTATTACTTTATAATCTAATAAGTGTTTTATTCCACCTGTTCTGTCCTGCAGACTACAGATCAGCGCACAAAGAGAGAACGACTGAAGGAGAGGAAGCAGGCCATCCTACAGGCTCGACTAGCCAAGGTAAGGCAGAGGAAGATGAAGAAGGCCAAGCTGGATGGTACAGAGGAAGAGGAGAAAGAAGAGGAGAATGAAGGTTCGGATCTGCACGGCTGTTTGTGTAGAAAATTTGTTTGCAGGCTTCAGTTCAATGATCGCACGAATGCTAGTAAGAACAGTTATGAATTCTTGGTTTCAGGAGAGGAAGAGGAATTTGAAACAACAGGGACCTCCCCTCAACCAGAGGAGTGCCCAGAGGTCAGCATACTCAAGAAGGTGGAAGTGGAGATCCAGGAGAGGAGAGACACCAAACCAGGAGTTCCTCATGTCAGAGAGTGGGACAGAGGCAAAGGTAAGTCTCATTTAAAAAAAAAAACACTTTCATGTTATGAATATAATAAATGTGCTGTATGTTTCAGCTAGATAACACGTTAAATAGGATGTTTTCTTTTCTGTCGATGATGAAGTTAATTCATTATTTAGATACAGCGGTTTCTGTGTCATGCATGCTGGGTCACTGGCATGATTTAACTGGGACCCTTGATTCAAACAGAGACATTGATATTATTAGTAACACTTGTTTGTCCTTCTGTAACAAATCAAAATGTGTTGTGAAAAACCCAAAGTTCAAGTCCCCAACTGATAGTTATAGTATAATATACAGTACTCCAATAAAAAGACTATTTGGTTTTCCATTTGATGAGCTCACACTGCTTTAGGCTGTAGTAATGTTGAGATGTGTATTTTTTTTTTTAAATTTGTGGAAATTATTGCAAATACAGAGCAGAGCAACTATGTTTGCAGATGAAAACTTCAGAGAGTCTCATTTATAAAACTGCTAAAAGAAGTACAAATGCACAAAAGCTGAAGATATTTGTGTGCCAAAAGTCAGCGTTCCTGTTATAGATAATAGACCACGCGGAAATGTGTGGTCAGCCTCATACTCTGCCCTCTGCACACCCACATTCAGCCAACAATGGTGACGCCAAACTCCTCATGACATTTGATGCATAGAGAAGAGCCAGGCCCCACAGTGCTCATTGCTTGTATTTCCTTTTCCTTGATCTGCATTATGAACAGGACTCATAATGACTGTGTGAGAGCTTTTATTGACTTAATGCAGTCTATGAGCAGGTGGTGAAGGCAAGTCAGGTCAGGTGACAGTAAATGTCAGAGGTGACTGACTGCTGTCACAGTTGCACTGTTGTTGCACTTTTATGCAATTTGTTAGTGCTCCTTTGCTCTTTGAACCAGGGCTGATAATCACCTTTAATATCAGGGAAAGGCAAGTCTACAACTATCTATAACTCCAACTGAGCTGTGCTCCAAAGTCAGCCTCTTCTGACTATAAAAATGACTACCACCAGCTGTTCATCCTGAAGTGTCCAGCTTCTATTATTAGCACAGCACAAGTGGATGGAAGTAGTTATTTATTTGCATCCTTCTTCAGCCAGTTTTCTGGAAATTCCATTCATATTTGCTTGGCTGTTTGGATCAAAGCCTAGCTAGTTCTTCTAATAAATTCAGCACCATCCAATAATAGATTGACAGATTGGCTTTATGTCACTTTTAGGTGGAGTTTTAAGGATCAAGGCACCTCTGTTTTCTGGAATGTAACCTCCCTAACATTAGCTTTTGTCTTTGTTTCCTTTCAGAGTTCATGTTTACTGAGTGGAAAAGTCGGCGTCGGGAGGAGCGGGATACTGAATTTGCACCTCCGTCTGCATACTTTGCAGATGACAAGAGGCCGAAACCAGGAAAGTATAAAAATGAGGAGAATAAATCCAACATGTCCTTCAAGTGGGCAAGAGCTCCAGGAGGAATCTCTGAGAGCAAAGCAGAACCACAACCTCGGTCTAAAACTGCATCTTCACCTCCTGAACCTCAACCAAACCCTCCCCCGTCTGCACAGCCACCGCCCTCAGACAGCTCGTCGCTGTCGGCTCCCCCCTTTCATCCCCAGTATCCCCCTCACCCGCTATTTTATCCTCCATTTCCTCCTCCACCTACTCCTCAGTTTGCAAGCCCACCTCACCTCCTTCCTCCATTTCCACCACCGTTCCCACATCAATATCCACCCCAGTATCCACCTCAGGTGCAGAGCCAGGCGCAACCTGCAGGTGACAGCCAAACCCAGCAACTCCACCAGGGCCCTCCTCAAAGTCTGGATGACATGTTGTCCTTCTACAGGAACTCCACCTGATGTCTAAATACTGCTTGATGTGTAGTTGGGTCATATTGTGAGTTTAAACACTGCTCTTTTTTTCTCGCTCTTTGTTTATAGAGTAAATCACAAAAACAATAAAACACAATATGTCAGCTTTTTGGAGTTTAGATATTTAATAAATATCAAGAGTGCATCATTTGTGTTTGTGTGTATTTTGGTCACAGAAGGGATTAATGATTAATTTCTGCTCAAGCACTGCACATGAATATCAAAACTTTAATCCAGCTACGAAGAATGACCGAGGGGATGTCATGCAATGCCTTGTTACTTCAGGGTCAGAGGTCAGGCAGAGACCAGTGACCTGAAGCCAGCTGAGATCTTCTGCCTTGACCTGACATACTGAAGTTACACCGTTTTCTGGAGAGAAATGATCAAAAATGAATTGTCATCGTGCAGGTGACTGCTGTTCAAAACCCCACAAGGCTAGCCGCTCTGATCGAAACTGTGGGAAGAGCGGTGAGTGCACTGTACGAAATATGGGAAAGATCTTCGAGGAGCTCACGGCTCTTAAAAGAGAGACCAGTGATGGACATTAGGACGAGTGTAAAATGGATGCAGTTCGTTCGACCTAAACCAGTTACCTCCATCTCTAATGCGGCTATGCCTCCACCCCTGACGGCGCCAGCTGCTTGAAGGTTGACGCCGAGGAGAACAACAACATTCTTCCAGGAGAGACGATAATGAGAACGAACTGACTCTCTGCCCTATTCATCAAGGCCACCTGCGTAGGACTGTTGATCTTTGCCTAACAGGCGAAAGGACACACACCCCGACACGCACACATGCACACTGATACTGATATGCACTCACCACACTCCCTTCCCCGGATGCTTACCTCGCTCGATGGAGACAGCGGCTCAGCTGGAGGCGCGAGGAACTGCAGCGTTCGCGACCGCTGTGTACATCGGCGTAATCCCCGCCCCTATGGTGCTTGTCTGTGTTTCATGGCGTATAGTGTGATGATCTGTGCTTCTTTATGTGCTATGGAGTTTCCTGTTTTCTCCTCATGATGACTCCCTTGTTGGAAGTCATCATGGGCAGAAACCCCCTTTTTTTTCTCCTGAACTTTGCCCCTATATGTTACATATCTCATTGTCTACCCCTTTTTTGCTCCCTAGCCGGACCTGTCTCCCCAATGTAAGTTTGTATATTATGTATTGTCTGTATGGTCGACTAGGTCTGTCATTTCAGCTCCTGGCAACTGCAACTGACAAATAAAGCTTATCCTATCCTATAAAGTTAAAACCATTTGTGGGTTTTTGCTTAGATGAAGATCAACCGTTCTTTTATGAGCAACCAAAACAAAAATCCTGCTAAATCCTTCCAAGGGGTTCATAAATTTTTCTTGCAAGAGTATATCACAAAATGATTCATATTTGTGTTTAATGTCAGTCGGCTCACGGAGCTGTTTGGAATCTGGGAGTGTGTAATTTAGTTGCAGTATATAAATATCCACCAGATGGTACCACATACACTTTTATGTGAAGTTCAAGTGACGGTTCATTGATTTCTTCACTATTCCTTTAAGAGTTGCAGTAGCCTTTGTTAGTTGTTTATTTACTGAGTATTTATTAAGGAAATTCTTATGCTTTGTCTCAAAACTGGCTTCGGCATAGCATCTTCTGATGCCTCGATTTATTCCTTTGCCAATCCAAACTGGGAAACCTTTTTTTCTCCAATCTTCTCTTGGAAAAACATGCTTGAATAAAGGTGCAGTTATGGTGAATATTAGCCTCAGTTTCCTGTTCTTATTTGACAGGAGTGGTCTTCTGCTGCTGTGACCCATCTCTAATATTTGATATGTGCAATCATACCTTGGCTATGAAAACTGTTTATTTAAGTTACTATTTTGTTGCTATGAGCTTGAAGTAGTCTGACCATTGTCCTCTGAGCTCTGGCATCAACATGACATGTTCACGCTGAGAACTACCACTCACTGGATATTTTCTTTTTTTCACACCGTTCTCTGTAAACCCTTGAGATGGTTCTGTGGGAAAATCCCAGAAGAGGAGCAATTTCTGAAATACTCAGACCAGCCTGTCTGGCACTAACAACTTAAAATCACTTTTTTTCCCCTTCATTCTGATACTCGGGTTGAACTTTAGCAGGTCTTCTTGATCATGTGTACATGTCTAAATCCAGGCCATCGTTCATCTTTGGAGAGAATTTAGCAGAGCCCAATATAACAACTGCTCAGCTAAATAACCTCACATCACTGTTATGGGGGTGACTCAAAACTAGCTTTAATCATGATGATTGACTCTGAATGCGGGCTGAATGCAGGCTGTTACATAAAAGCATCTAAAATTACCCTATAACGGAGATTCAGGCATGCAGCATTACGTTACAAAGGACAGCACTTCTGCCGTGGGATAATGTTGGTTTACATGTGCTGAAACATAACACAGATGGTTATCAGTTTTCTCATTCTGACCTCTGACCCTGTGCAGCTCCACAGAAAAATCACAACACACCTCACCAGGGAGCTATTCAAGGGATTAATAAAAAGCCTGATTTACCACTTGACCCTCATCACCCTATTAGCCTTCCAGTTAGATATTTGGCCTGGGTTCTCCCTCCCTTGTTTCCTCTCTAACGAGAATGTTAGTTTGGCGCATTGTGTGTTTTGTTGATCTCTCCAACACATATTGGGTTTATCTTCCTGTTGAGGTAGATTTTTGACCCAATTGTAACCTTAAACATGATGTTTTTTTTCCTCTTTTTGTTACTCTAGTCTCACATTGAGTCCATGCACTCTCAGACAGCTGAAGCACTGTGTCACTGGTAGGTAGATGTATTTGTGTGTGTATCTCTGTAAAGCATGTGTTTGTATGCACTGTTGAAGCTAAACTGGTGCCAGGTAAATTTTCTGCCTGTGGGGTGACAATATGTTTCTATAGTAACAGGACCTCACAGACTAAAAGTCATATAGTGAGTTAAAGAGCAAAATAATAATTTATTTCCTCCCACATGGTTCCTTTTAATGGTATCGCTCAGCTGGTTCATTTTTTTGGTCCAGACTGAAATAACTCAGCAGGTTTTGGAGTGATTATCACAGACTGTTTTTCCCAGGATATTAAAAATGCTCTGGGGTTTTCTTTACAGCCACCATAAACGTGATATTTGTGGCTTTTAGTGAAATCCCTCAACAACTGGCCGAGTTTAAATTTGTCCAGTACTTTGGTTTATGACCAGATTTATGCAAACTAATGACACTTAATCAGCCTCGGCTTCCACTGTGTGCTCAGCAAATGTTAGCATGATAAAACACTAAGAGTAATATGTAGATCATAATCAATCTAAATTGCTGAACACCAGCATCATGTTTCAGGTGCACGGTCATTGTAAGCAAATTAGTGTGCTGATAAAAGGATTAAGCTGGAAGTATCACTCACTCTATATAAACATAATTAAGGTAATAACAATAGTGACATGTATAATCTTTGGACAGTCTGTTTATTGCCAAAAAAGTTGCCTGTGAAATGAAAAAACAAACAATCAAACTAGAAAACAGTGATTTTCATTTTGTTTTTGTTTGTATGTCATCTAAAGCTTACACTGACTGGCCACTGGTACACTTTTCAACTGCTTGTTGACACAGTTACTCACATGCTAAAAACTAGACACAGTCAAGTCAAGCTGCTGAACTTCGAACTGAGCCTCAGAATGGGGAAGAAATTAGACTTAAGTGACTTTGAATGATGACTTTAATTGACTGTGATTGCTGGTTCCAGACATGTCAGAAACTCCTGGTCCTCTCCGGATTTCCCCACACAATGGTTTCCAGGCTTTAAAGAGGCTGATTGGAAAAAAGAGAAAATGTCCAGTGAGCACCAGATCCCTGCGTGAAAACTTCTTGCTAATGCCAGAGGTCAGAGAATGGCCAGACTACATCGAGCTGAAATGAAGGCAACAGCAACTAAAATAACCACTCGACACAACCGAGGTATGCAGGAGAGCACAAGACATCAAACTTTGAAGCAGATGGGCTGAAGCAGAAGAAGAGCACACCAAGTGCCACTCCTGTCAGCTCAGAACAAGAACCTGAGGCTACAATTCACACAAGCTCACTAAAATTGGACAACAGAAGAGTGGCAAAGCATTGCCTGACCAGATTAGTCTCGATTGGGCCAGAATTTGGCTTAAAGAAAATGATAATGATCCGTCTGTATCAGAGTTCAGGAGTGAAATGGTATGGGGAATGCTTTACCGATACGGTTTTGGGCCCCAATACAGCTAAATATTGCGTAAACATCACAGCCACCCCATTACTGTTGCCAATCACGTCCTTCCTTTTATTATCATAGTGATCTTCTGGTGGCTGCTTCCAGCAGGATAGCACACCATGTCACAGAGCTCAGATCATCTCAAACTGATTTCCTGAACATGTCTGTAAGTTCCCTGAACTCAAATGGCTTCCACAGTCTCCAGATCTCAATCCAGTGGAGCACCTTTGAGTTCTAGTGTAACGGGAAAATTGCATCATGGATGTGCGGCTGTCGTATCTGCAGAAACCGTGTGACGCCATCATGTCAATGTGGACCAAAAATCTCTGAGGAATGTTTCTAACACCTTGTTAAATCTCTAAGACATGTCTAAAAGCCCAGCACGACCAAGATGCACCTAGTGGTAAATTAAATGTGTCAATGTCATCAAATTTCAAAATCAAAGTCAATATTTCTCAGTTTCAGTCACTGCTGTCCAAAGTGAGTGGCTCCGAACACTGACCACGACTAATCTGACCATACAGCCTTAACTGAGTGGGGCCAAGAAGTAAGTCAGTGCCTTTTGTGTGCAGTTTTACCAAAGACTGAACAAGATTTGACTTGCTGACTTATCACTTTAATGAATCTAATCACTTATTAGGGACATGAAGGTGTGTCCTGCTGACAGATCTGCCTTTCTCTCAAGGATCAGCCACACTGGGAAATCATTTCTGTATTTCTGTGTGTCATTTTAATTCTGCTCTGGGTGAGCAAAAATGGCAATCAGCCATTTTCTTAATGGACAATAAATGATCTGCACATCAAGGATACTTACAATGCACTCTGATGTTTTTTTTCCCCTAATAATTTTTTGGGGGTAAATCAAAAGCATTAAGTTTCGCCAACAGCCACACATGTGTTGATGCAACTATGAAGCCACTCAGTGCTGAAGGTTGCAAACTGGGGGTGATGTGCACCACTTTCTCAGCGATGCCCTCTAGACTTGAACTGATGATCTAATCTCTGCAGGGCCCTGATCCAGAGAGGTGGGAAGAGAAGGTCTGTCCCCCTGTTAATGCACTTACACTGACATAAAAAGCAAACCAGGCCAGTGAGCTGCAGCGTTTATCCCTTCTACCTGCAACATCAAACTACTGGCACTGGGAGATCAAATAAATCCTCTCCTCGTGCTCCAGAGAGGTTCAGATAAACTAGAGCAGTGCAGAGGTTTCACACTGACTCTTTGTATTAAAGTTTGTATAGTTTGGAGCTGATCCTGATTATTATATTGATATATTGAGGCAAACATTTTCTGTGTCCTCAAGTCTGTAATTAATCGAAATTGATCAAATTAGATTTTTTTGGCTTTGTAGTGGAGATACTAAAATCAAAAGTGCAGCTACAGCCACTTGTTCACTGGGAAGAAGGGAAACAGCTGGCCTGCCTCTGTCTGAAGGCAAACTCTTTGTATAATTATTATTTACTTACTTCTTGGCCATGAGCTATATACTTCCTGAAATCTCACGGTTTAGCTTACACTACAACGTCACACAGGTCTTTCCAAAAATCTGTTCACACTGTACCGGCATTACTTTAGTTAGGCCCAGGCGAGCTGTGAGCTCAGACGACACACCGGTCTTTGGGATGTTTTTAATCCTCTGGGCAGTTTTATGATGCAGAGTATCAACAGCACAACAGGGGACTAAACTCTCAAAATGGAAAAGCAATCAAACTCATAAATTGTCAGTGCAGGACACACAACTGCAAGTTCACTGAGCTGGATGGAGGTTTGGTAATAAAACGAAACCTTCATCAAGAAGTTTTTTTCATCAAGAGGTTTGTTTTTAAGGTTTAATGTAACGGTAAGAAAGGAAATAGCAGGGTTTCCTTGAACGGTAATAAGGGATTACGTTTATTGATTAATGACATGCACATTTGAACCAACAGAGACATTTAGAGACAGTGACAGATTACTGAAATTGTTATATGCAAAAAATTGCGAAAGAATGTGTCAAGTATTGGAGATTTTCTTTTACATAAACTGAAGTTTCTAAACATTTGACTAAAAAATCAGATTAAAGTTTTAAAGATATGCAGAGAGCAGGTTAAGATGGTAAGCACACATTGGTGTGTGTGTGTGTGTGTGTGTGTGTGTGTGTGTGTGTGTGTGTGTGTGTGTGTGTGTGTCTGCATGTGCTCACTGAGCAAAGTTACTTAAAGTTGGATCTTCACTGGAGTCATAAAACAATAGGGGGGCCTTTTTGTGAAGTCCAGCAATCCTGAAAGAGAGACTGGTGGAAAATCTAAAATTCATTAGAGCTTATTATGTTTAATTTCTGACACGTAAGCATTTTTATGCCTCTAAAATTAATTTCACCTTCTGTAAAGAAGGACAGCAGCTTGGTTTCATTTCCTTTCAACAATCCATGATTCCTGCTTTGGGATCCGCGGCGTTCTTCTGTGTGCTTATCTCAGCTGTGGAGCGCTGCAGGAGCTTCAACTTATTTGATTCCAGAGTCCTCCTAGAAATGCCACATGATAGAAATTAATTGAAAAGTTGCAGGGGAACAGAAACAGAGAGATAGAAAGAAGAAAACACAAATCAGAACAGGCTTCATGCCTTTGTTTTACCACTGTTGCTACTTCTTCTCGCTACAGCTATTACAAAAGAAATGGGTGAAACTCATGCTGCCCCACGGCTTGATAAAAATGAATAGCAATGGCACCCAAACAAAATGTGTCATTAGAACATCCTTTAAAAAAAATCTTCAATGAGCATCATCTAAAGATAATTAATTAAAAAAGAGAGCTCCATTAAAAAATAAATACAACAACAACAAAGAAAAAAAAATTAAATTTGTGCACGGAGCAGACAATTAAATCACATTATTAGCTCGACATCCCACACTGCTCAACGGGAGCACTGCTTTGCTGCTGTAGGCTTCCTTAATGGTTCATCAGTGAACAGTCTTACACTTATGTGTATTGCCACCTCCACACCATGAGAGGATGTGCTTCAGATGGAGGCCCGGGTCGCTCTGTCAGCATCACCCCACGGTGAGCTGTAATGAGTTGGTGAGCATAATGATAGCTAATGCTGCCACGGCTACTGAGCCCCTCTTGCCACAAGGCCGTAATGTGCTCCTGCTGCGCTGTGTCAAACAGCCACATGTAAAACAGACTGGTGCCAGTGAGCTTGATGGCAGGCCTGCTGCAATGTCTCCCCAGCAGCAGATGGATCAGAGAAAGAGGGGACAAAAGGGCCGTGGAGTCTGTAATGACAGTGTTTGGCTGCGGATCACATCACGACTTGGGGCAGCTGAATTTATGTTGTTAAATAACACCTCCTGCCTCCTCTGATCACATGTTGTTAACACGGGGGTGATATCAATTAGAATTTTTCAGTTCCACTGCCAATGCAACCACTCGGTCCTGATACTGCTGCTTTGTGAGACGTATGGTTAAGAGACTCATGGTTGCATCAGCTGACTAAAGTGCAGTCAGTATTAGTATCCAAAAAAATGCCATAAGTACTTCTAACAAGTCAACAAACTGCATTCACTGTCCTACTTGATTAAGCAAACACTTATTGCTACCCAAAAGTAATAATGAACAAATTAATTGTACATATAAATGTCCCTGGTTGCTATTACATTGTGTATAACATAATTAGACAATTAATTCTGATCCATCAGTGTACCGGCAGCATTTGAGTGCTGTATGAGGGACCACAAAGCAAAACGACTGGGAGAAACGGATTTAATCTTTTCATTAATATGCTTATGTTTGTTTGCTTTTAAGGTTTGAAATAAATGAATCAAGTCCAACACAAGAACCCAGGACTTTGAGTATAGTGTATATGAGTAATATAAAGGTACAGAAACCACACTGCTGGGTGACATGTTTAAGATGAACAGGGATGCGTTTTTCAGTTCATCACTGTGGTGAATATTAACAGACATACCAAATCAGTCTGCATTAATCTTTAGTCAATAATAGTCCTCCTTGAGTAAGTTTTGGTAAAGCTCACTGAAAACTGCTAAATAGTGGGCTTTTTTCTAAATTAATAATATTTGTGACAATTTGAGCACATCACTCTGTGAGAAGCTCAGAGCCACAGACTCTGTAGGCAAGTGAGAAAATGCAGAAAAAGTGTATTTTATGCAGTTATACATGATTAAGCAGTATAATGCTATACTTATTTTTAAGTGATGTGATCTGATTTCCTTTTTTTGTATGTTTGTCACACTTGAATGTATCCTATCATTAAACAAGTTTAAATATCAGACTGTATATAATAACTGTATACACAGTAGTAAGTGTACCTGATTTGAATCTATGGTAAAACTGATAGCTGATGTGTTTCTGTACATTTATGTCTTCACTTGTATTGTTGCATTGCTCCTGATTCTCTGGGATTTTGAGCACTTTTCACTTTTCCTCTATTAAAAGAAAAGGTTTGTGCTGAATTCATTACTGAAGTTGTTTCCTTATAGAAGCAAACTAATGTGTCTGAGATGCTGAGGAGTGTAAAATGCATCAAGTGTATACAGTACTTCTGGGCTGAGCTGAGCTGTGAGCTTGGAGGTAGTTTGTCTCCTGGGCAGTGTATGTGTCGCCTGTCAACTCTCCCACCCACCCACACACACACACACACACACACACACACACACACACACACACACACACACACACACACCACCCACTCTTCACGATGGTGGATAAAGATATTAGCTGGGCACTGTTGACATTGCATGCACACCCGTAATGGCCTCATAAATTCTGCTCATGTGAAAGGGGAGAAAAAAAGGAGTGAATAGGAAGGAAAGGGACTGGGGACTCATTGCAAGTCTACTCATTCTCCTGCTGCTCTAAACCACCCAGCAAGCTTTCTACCTGCAGTTAACAGATGCAGCAAATAGTCCTGCAAGTAGCATTTGACATTTGTGTTTACGATACACTTCAGAGCTCTGCTGCTTCATGTTGTGGTTATATGGTTTCTTTTTGGAATGTAACTCCTTTTTAAAGTGCTGCTAAAGTTCTTATATTACCATGTTTGATATTGTTTTAACAATCTATTATTCACTTTTACCCTAAAATGGCAAAAATAGTATGTATATTATATTTATGGATTTATTTTAGATAGATTTTGGGTATTTGATTGTATGAAAGTGGAAATTAAATTTGTGTGTAATATAGTTGAATAATGGTGCTGCCAGTTTTTGTCTTTATGTCTGTTCAGCTGATAATGTGCTGTGTTTGGACTCTGGTAAACTATTATTTGGTCATTACCTGTAAATGAAAGATGGATATTGTCACGATAACATCACCTACTTTTCTGCCATCCTAGGTTTTAAAACCAGATGTTAAGAGTGAGGGACAACCGGTTGGTATAAAATAGACAATAAAATATGCAATAAATAAAACTAGAAAGGCTAAACAAACAAAAAAAAAAAAACGGACTAAAATTATCTTGACTAACTAATATTAACTCTGGTGTGTGTTTTTAAATGTGATTTAAAGTGGAGGACCAACTCATTCTATAATTTGGGGGTCACAGACCTTTGTTTGGTGTATATGTGCAGAAGGTCTGCCAGGTAAGTGGGAGCCAAGCTCTAAAATAAAAACTGCTTTATTTACTTCACGTAGGACCTAATTTTTTTTTTAAATTAAAAGAAAAAAAAGATTAAAAAAGACTTGAAAGTAATGATTACATTTCATGGAACATGTTTGTTGAGATCTGAGCTTTTCGTTGTTACTTTCTGATTATTTGTAACTTTTACTTTTGCACCAGACGAGTCAGCACCTGCTGGTTATTTGGAGAAAAAAAAAAGTCCTCCTTTTGCATAAAGCTCCATAAACATATTGCGCATATTAGTGTGTTTTAACTGCAACTGTCACACCAGCTGCAGTATTTTGTGAACTTTTACAACTTCTTGAGCCTCTGACCAAACATCTCATACCAATTACATCAAAGTAATAGACATAAACAACAAAGATCACCTGATGCTAGCTGGCTAGACAACTTTTCGCCCCTCCTACGGGACACACAGGCTTCAACAACACTTCTGAAGAAACAATGCTATAAGTGCATGTTACAATACACTATATGCATTATTTACCTTAACAAAAAAGGGGGCCATGTGACCTAATTTGAAGGTTTTGTGACATGTGGAAAGTAGAAGTGTCAGCTGAAAACTAAGTGTCTAGAGTCAGACTACTGAGTTGAATTTGATGGTGATCTATGGCAGTCAGTGACCTTCCCTAAATTAGATGCTGTAAAGAACGGAGGCGGTGTTTCTTGGCAGCAAAGATGTCACTCTTGCTAGCTCCAGAGTCACATGCCCAGTATTGATTGTTAGATCCAGGAGCTGTTAAGGGGCTGCTTGCATCTCAATGTGTCCTTCAGCAGAGAATTAATGCTACCTCTGTAAAACAGCCTCTTTCCTGCTGGATTTCACTTCATTATTAATTAAGCACAAACAACAGTTTCCGAAACCAAAGTAAACTAAAAGATTCAGCAGGCACAGATCAGCATTCTAGTCAATACTGCTGTATTTATTTGAGAATTTTGAGCTTTCACAAATGCATCTCTGTGGTAAATACGAGGCCACAGCCAGGAGTCAGTTAGCTTCATCAGGTAAAAAAGCACATTTTTACACATTTCAGTATGTATTAAACAAACTGGAAATGAAATACCCAAATCAGGGACATTAAAGGGATTTCATGCTTATAAGTTGTGAAATGGAGTCTGTGACTCAGACGCATTCCACAAATTCAAAGAAGGCAAGATGATGGTGTCAGTGCAGCTGCTTAATGCATGTTGTCTCAGTTAATGCAATGCAGCAGAGCCAATACTGTATATGAATAAGTACATATAGTACTCATTCAGAAATCATACTTGTTATTAATCTCTGGCTCTCTTCCACAGCATGTCTTTTATCCTGTCTTCCTTCTCTCACCCCAACCTGTCGCGGCAGATGGCCCCGCCCCTCCCCGAGCCTGCTTCTGCTGGAGGTTTCCTCCTATTAAAAGGGAGTTTTTCCTTCCCACTGTCACCAAAGTGCTTGCTCATAGGAGGTCATATGATTGTTGGGTTTTTCTCTGCATGTATTACTGTAGGGTCTACTTTACAATATAAAGCACCTTGAGGCAACTGTTGTTGTGATTTGGTGCTATATAAACAAAATTGAATTGAATTGAATTCAGAGGATGTCAGTTGATGTAGCAGATACACAAGGCGCCATGTCCACTTGGGTAAATGGTAAATGTATCCTTATTTCCTAAAGATGAAATACTCATAGAACTAAACCACATCAAACTCTTAGGAAATTTATGTATTCAAGGGGGAAATATGGGAGAGGCATAACCCATGAGACTTTTCATGAGTTTCACTCCCACACGAGACCATCATTTAATTAATTAGTTAATATATTGATTTTTTCTTATTGTTGCATTGCTTTAAGGACTTTGATTTTTAGTTTTTCTGTTTGTTTACTAAGAGATAGGGCAGAGAACATGGTGCGTTTATGAAAATATCCACATTTCTTTCTGTACATTAAGCAAATTAGATACTCTGTATCCCTCTAATATAGACACAGACAGATTTAGTCCAACAAAACGCCTGATGTAATCTGATTTAGTGTGAAACACTGAACATTTGTTCTCATTTTTTTCCTCACTTTGTTGCAAATCTTCTGGAAATACAACGCTTAAATAATCAAAGGAACACTTTGCAAACCCATCAGATCTCAGTGGGAAAAGACTCTATCTACACTGATATGGGTTTGGTAATATGTTATAAATGAAAGGATGCCACATTGTTTTATTAAAAATGAAATGATCAGTGTGGGAAGCATCACTGAGGTCCTGGACAGTCTGAGGTACAACCTGGCACTATCAGATGAATGAAATATATTGTCCCAGAGGTGTTCTACTGGATTTAGGTCAGGTGAGTGTGGGGGCCAATCAATGGTATCAATTCTGTCATCCTTTAGGACCTGCCTGCAAACTCTTGCCACATGCGGTGAACCTGCTCTAATATCTGAAAAGCAAAGAGTGCTGGTGGTGGCCTGCCAGTTCTGGTATTCTATGGCAAAAGCCAATCGAGCTCTATGGGGCAGTGGGCACAGAGCCCACTAGGGGTTGTTGGACCTTCTTTTTCTGATCGTGTGGTCAGAGACATTCACACCAGTAACCTGCTGCAGCTCATTTTGCAGCTCTGGCAGTTCTAATCCTGTTCCTTCTTGCACAAAGGAGCAGATTTTACAGCCTTGCCCAGCTTTCCTTGAGAGAAATGGTCTCCTCCATGCTCTTGAGACTGTGCTGGGAGACACAGCAAACCTTCTGGCAATGGCATATATTGATGTGCCATCCTGCAGCAACCTCTGTAGGCACAAGGTATCACCTCATGTCACCAGCAGTGACACTGACCCTAGCCAAATGCAAAACCAGTGAAAAAACAGTCAGAAAATATGAGCAGGAAAAAAAATGGCAATGGCCTCCAACTATAAAACATTTTTAGGGAATTGTCTCATTGTTGCCCCTCTAGTTCACCTGTTGTTAATTTCATTAACACCAAAGCAGCTAAAACCGATTAATGACCCCCCCTCTGCTACTTAACTGACCAGATCAACATCCCAGAAGTTTAACTGACTTGATGCTTTACTGTGATTAAAAAGTGTTCCTTTAAGTTTTTTGGAGCAGCATATTTGTTTTCACTGAGCTATTACTGAAGTTCAGCGACTTGGCCTCTGCGTGCAAACACACACTGACATTTTATTACAGGAAACACACAAAATATTCAAGACAGAGTTTAAATTAAGTTCATTTTTTCTTTTGTTTTTTTGAAATGACAGTTTTAAAATTTTGCATCAACAACCTTATGGTCACAGTTTTCCTTTGTAAAAAACTATCCCTATTGTATACTTTTTGTACACTATTGTATGAAAGTTCTCACAGAAGAACAAAAACAACCTTCCAGCTGTGTTTTCTTCCTTGTCATGATGTGAAGGGAAACTAAAATTAGACCGCCATGACACAAAAGTTTCTTCCTGCATCCTATCAGACCCTGTCAGTTTACTGGATTCAGTGTTGCCAAAGAGAGAAAAATCAACAAAACTTTTCAAGGATACTGAACATGCGCCTTTATTTTTCACTGGATGTACAAAAATAAAGTTTACCTGTTAGTTATCCATCAGTGTGGATATTATACTAGCTACCTACTTGCCTTCTGATTTTAGTTTTGAGACATTTTTCTCTCAAGTAACCTCTCAGTGCTGATAAAAAAGTAGGACAATGAGGCCCTGATTGAAAATAACTTGAATTATCCTTTACGTTTGTTGACTACACCCTGTGTGTAGTTTCACTGAAAGGCTTGAAAACAGTGACAGGAAGGAGTAGATCAAGATGGAGTTCCTTTTTTAAGCCTCGGCCTTATTGTTTTACCTCAGAGCAGGAGAGAGGAGCAGACGCACTCTTTTCTTGTCTGACACAAACAGGAGACACACAGATGGAGATGAACCTCTGAGTTTATCTCCATCCTCACTGTAAACAAACTGCTTTTCTCATCCATTAGTTGTTATTGTGTATTTTCAACATAACGTGACATGTGTAGCCTATATCTCTATTAGGTTATGTACTCATTGTTCTTTAGTGATTTCTTATTATCTGTCATATATATGTACTATTACAGTGATGGATGTAACAATGGGCACACCAAGTGGTGGGGGCACGCTGCTCGGAAACCCGACAATGGGTTTGTCATACTGTGTTTGGGTATTTTGCTGGCTTGTCTTCTTAGAGGAGAGATTAACTGCAAATCAATATAAAGTTGTTCAGAGTAATCACCTTTATCCTATGATGAAATATTTCCTTTATTCAAAGATATCCTTTAATTTTTCACCTATCCGCATGCCTAAAGAGCAGGTCTAGAGAGATCTTATCTTCTTCTTATTGCAAACAAATCCAATTAAAAAAATTATTTTAGGTACTTATTGAAGGTACTTTAGTGACAGAGTTTGCACTAGTGCACAATAGTGTATCAGAGCAGAGTGTAAATGATCCTGAGACAAGCATACCTAAATTCACACCATTTTTTCTTCTTTATGCTCAATTTTTGTTAAAAAAAAACTTGCTGTGCCCAGCTGTTTTGGAAAACAGCCAGATGCCGACAGACTGGGGAAGTTGCAAAGTACTGAGGGACAAATTAACTCATTGTTTGTTCAGCTCTGTACTTTAGATTGACAATAGCATCACCAGCCTTACCCTATTTTATTGTGTGCGCTCGTGTTTGTGTGTGTGTGTGTGTGAGAACACCCACTCATCCTCAACATGTTTTTCTTAGCGGATCTGTCATTACTGTTTGGTGCTAGAGCTCACCTTCCCCTCTTTATTGACTCAATATGAAAACACAATTATTGCACCAACAAAATCAGGGTCAAAGGTGGAACCACATGATGTTTGTAATGAGTCTAACACTCTCTTAATGACAGGACTATTCACGGCCTCACATAGAGCAGCACATTTGGGGTGCTTTTCATTTAGGCAACTGTTTGAAATCAGCCTAGTTTTGTGTTTCTTCGTCAGAGCATCTCAAGCTTTATGTTGGGCTGTGATAAACCATCTATTGTGGGGTTATCAGAGATGATATTTTCTATAGTTTAATGCATGCAAGATTGACTGGCATTGTCGGGGGACTGATTTTTGATCTTAAAGTGTGATGCAGAAGAATATCAAATGTGAGGCTATTCATCCTTATGTTGCATGGCCACATAAACTCTCCGCTCACTTGTAACCCACTAAATATGTACAATGGGATAACAGCCAAGGAAATGTCCATTATAAATGTTTGAGACACAAAGTCTACTACATATGATTTGCCCTGGATTAGCCTTTCTAGCATTTTGTAATCTAATTTCACTCATGTTTTGTGATATGAAAAAAGGATATTTAAAAAAAGAAAAAGAGATCAATTCATTTGCTGTTTTCTGTTTGATGTGAATTATGTGTTTTTGAGTCAAAACAGCTGTTACTTGACTCCCCCCTTTTTCGCATGCTGGACTTATCCCCCACTGAGCCACTCCCCTAACCCTGCTGTTTGCTGCTGTAACACACACATATTTTTGGTGTTATAAATCTTCACCAGCTGACTACAATTGATTAGTAAAAATAACTCCCCTTACTTCACCACCGGTGAGTCACAGTAAAATGCACGGAGGGGTTAAATGATGTCCATAGGCTGCTAAGGATGTGAAGTTGGGCTGTGCAGGAAACATGGGAGAGCAGCTTCCTGTTGTGCAAAAAAGGAGCCTGTTGTACAGCAATCAGATGGACAGATGGGCGTGCAGGGAAACAAAGCCGGTTTATCAATGCAAGAGAGCTGTTCTGAAATGTCAAATATATTTTATGCTGCTAAGAAAAACTGTTTTATGAGAATATTATCCAGTCGTTGCTCTGATTTGACACTAATAAATCAAACACTCAGTTTCACAAGAACAACTTTAAAAAACGCCCATAAGTTGCAAGCCATGACTTTGTTGTATGTTTTATTATCTCGTGATAATGTTTAACATTTGGTTACTTTGTAACTGCTAAAAATAGAAACTATAAGAAAGTATATGATGATAACAAATATATATATATATATATATATATTTGATGATATAAGTGACATATATATATATATATACACACACCCTGGGACAAAATGTGGCATTTTTTGCTTTTATGGGATTTTCCCAGAATTATCGTTTTTGTGTGTAGTCCACCTCGTGAACAGGCGTTAAATTAAGTTTCTTTTACATAAATTGAGTGACTGTCTACGTAAAACATCCACATCACTCCGTTTAATCTCATCCCTGTTATATTTACTGATTACAGTAAAGTACCAATCATCGCTGAAATTCATTTGTAGGCGGACTGTAACATTTCCAACACTTGACTGGACCTGCTGCTGTGCAGGGATTCTCCTCAAGTGCGGTTCATTCCAGTTTCCAATCGCGTCCGGCGCGCACCAAGACGCACCAGCGAGCGATCAGCTGGGCAGCGTTTCCCTCCCAGAAGGCAGGGCTGCGTTGAGGCACACTCACTCACTCTCTGCTTAGACTATTCAACAGAGTTTGCTGTTTGCTCCATTTTTATTACTTTTTGTGTCCTGACTGATTTTGCGGACGAGATGTTGGAGATACTCGCTTTCCAAAAATGAACACAGGTGAGACGATTTGCCTCGAGCCACGAACTGCTTCACTTTCGACATTTTTAGAAAATTAGAAGACATATCATCTTTTTAAAGATATATATATATATATATATATATATATATATATATATATATATATATATATATATATATATATATATATATATATATATACATATATCTCACTTTGGCTCCTTTCTTCGTAAATGAATGACTCCAGCTGTAGCAACAGGATATGGAGCAAATCAAAGTGTGCCTTTACCCAGTGTTTCTTGATTTTACAAGGAAGTATGGTGTTGGTTATATAGAAGAAAAGAGAGCGCTTTAGCAAAAAATGAAGCTAGCTTGGGGTTTGAAAACTTCAAATCAATCTTTAACTGCATGTTTTCTATTTATAGGCAACTGTCATAACTGCCTATTTTAACACTTCCTTTATATAGATATTGTGCATTGCATAATGTATTGATGTAATTCATGTATTGAATACACGTGAAGTACATGTGCTGATTTATTAGCACTGTCCTTTGCGACATGTAAAGTGACCTATTGTTCTTAAAGCAGTACAGGCAGCCTGACAGGAGTGTCTCTGGCTTGAATCACAGGAAGTGAATCAGGGAATTCCCTTCAATTCTTTCTTGAAGAATATCAAAGTATACATTACTAATTTAGCATCTTTTTATTATAATCTTACACCACCAAGCTGTACCAATTGGAGGAGCTATCTTGGTTTGTACTGTCAGTTTCATGTATGGAAATATATATATTTTTACAAAGAAATATTCTACAGATTTTGTGAAGAAAATGTGCACAGCTAAATATGACTCTTACACACGGTTCAAAGTTTTATCATTTGTGAATCTTTAATCAGTTTTAGGTCACAGTGAAACAATGCAAATGACCTGCAATCTATTTTAAAGCACATAATCTTACAGTTTCCTTTTCCTGTTGTTCTTTCAGACTGCACCAAGCCCTCTGTTGCTCCCAAGCCAAGATTTGTTTGTCACGCCAAGCTGTCCCCCCTTCTGTCTGCAGCCAGGGGTCCTAAACCTTCTATAGCCCCAAAACCTAAAGTCGCATCAGAGGTAAATGGCAGCCAGGGAGGATGCAGTAATGGCAGCCTGGTAACCTCAGATGGTGAGGCTGATGAGGAGCACAAGACAGAGAATGGTCTAAACAAAGCAATTATAGACACATTGCCAACGGAGCAACAATTTAACTCTTACATCCTCAAATCACCACAAACAGACTCACCATCGGGGTCACATGGGCTGGAGGACAGAGATGTGACAGAGGAGGAAAACGAAGATGAAGATATGATTCTGAAGATGGATGAGGACTGGAGATTAACTGACAGTGCTGTGACAGAGGAAGCTGATTCCCTGGAAACACTTTGGATCAGTGATGCTAGACCCACGGCTGACTCGGAGGAGGCAGTGGAGATGATTGACACAGACGTGACGGAGGACATGGATGCTGAAGGTTGCGATGCAGGTGAGGCGCTGGCCGACACAGATGGCATCTCTGTGGGAGACTTTTCTGTTAACAGCATCGATGAGGAGGCAGGCTGTTATTCTGGTGAAAGTCGAGACCTGAACAAGAACCAGCGCCAAATTGAAGAGGATGCAAATACAGCAGACGATCTAACTGAGTCTTGTACAGATGAACCTGATGTCCTGGGTGAAGAAACCACAACTGAGGCTGATGACAAGCGTGTTTTTCTAGCAGAAGATGAAGAGAAAGTAGAACCAGTCTCTGACTGTGGTTTCACTTGTAACATCCTAAAGCTGAGGTGTAGCCCTAAGATTAAAGAAAAAGGTGAAAGCCAAGAGCGCACCCGTTTTTATGACTTCACTCCTGACGACCAGAAACAGATCTCTGGTGCAGCTAAGAGACACACTGGCTTAGAAGGCGATCCAGGTTATGAGCCGTTTTACATCTCTTCGGAGGACATTATAAACCGAGACTTGATGTCAAGGAAAGACAAAACTTGTGGACCACTAGAGAGTGCACTCACACAAAGTACCGTTTCTTCTTTAAACAGCCATGGAGTATCAGCCAGGAAATATGAGGAAACAGCCGAAAATATACAAACGGAGTGTTTGGGTTCTCAGGATTACATTAACAACACTCATGAAAACAAGGTAAGGATATGTCCGAAAAGGATGCCTGTCAAAACTGAAGAGCATAATTCTCATGCAGTGGGAGACATATTAAATCATTTGTACTTCCAGCCGAGGTTCAGGCAGATATCCATCTCAGTACCAACAGATGCCGATACCTCACTGACCTCTTCATGCTCAGGAAGCCAGCTCCTGTCCCCAAACGACTCTGACGTCTTCAGAGACGACGATGACTCGGAGGGCCACATTGTGCCCTTTCTGGATGACACCACTGACACAGAGCAGGACATCAGCGATGAGCATCTATACGAGGAGCCAGGGAAAAGTTTGTATGCGGAAAATGGTTTTCCTTTTGATAGGAAAGTGACCGGGATTCGATCCCACTCTTTGTCACACCGCATTACTAATAAAGTGGAGGATACAGGAGTGCAGTTTCTTCAGAAGCCCTACACGAGTGGATTTGGACAACCTGCAATGAGCAGCAGCCCCATGTTAAACTCAACACGGCACAAAAGTTACTCAAAACCCCATTATTTGTCCCTGTACCCCCGTTCCCTGTCCATGGAGGGCCAAGACTCATCTCTGTGTGTCTACAGGGAAGGATCTCCTAGACAGAGAGGTGCCCTTTGTTCATCTGAAAGCTTCTCCAGGCGCTCCCCTCTCTCATCCAGTGCCCTATCCACACCTACATCTGCAGTGGATATCCCTCCTCCGTTTGAGCTGGCCTACATCACTAAGAGGCCTATTACAAAGAGTTCTCCTTCCCTTCTCATTGAGGGGGACTCATCAGAGAAAAACAGGAAAAAGAAGTCCTCCCTTAAGCGCTTTCTCATGCTTAAATTTAGGCGGAAGACAGAAAACAAGCCTGCGGTCGATGTCAAACCATCGTTCTTTAAGCCCTCATTAGAGTCCAGCCACCGTACGCCCAGCAGACTGCTGGATTTAGATAGAAGCAGCATAAACAGCTCTCCGCAGCTGAACTCACGCTCAGTCAGCAAACTACAAGTTTCACCTGAGCCGGCCTCTCCCTTCCTGTTCTACAAGGAAAGCAGAAGGAAAGGGAACACTGTGGCCTTCCTCAATCGCAGCGTTGTCCGGGTGGAGTCCTTCGAGGATCGCTCTCGCGTGCCTTTCACTCCTCTCCCCCTGACCAAGCCTCGGTCCATCTCCGTCCCCAACACAGATACCTCTGACTACGAGAATGTTCCGGTCATCAGTTCAGACTACGAGAACCTTCAGGTGCCGCAGCGGAGGCCTGTTCGGCAGATACCTCTCACAGACTTCTTTGTCCGTCCCAGTCGAGTGCTGTCTGCTGCCAATGAGACAGATGGTTATGTGGACATGAGCAGCCTCCCTGGGTTTGAGAAAAAAACTCAGTCACTTGAACAGGAAACAGAAAGGTATGTAAATGAACCAAAGCTTGTAGCACTGCCTTGAGTTAAATGATGACATTGCTAAAAACAATAACAATGTTGGTTTAAAATGTTATCTTGGTAATTGCTTATTACCACTAAACATCACACGCAAGGTTTTATGCAATTCAAATTTGACGTGTTGATGCTATCAGAAGAAAGTCATGTTATCTAAGTTAGGGCTCCACACTGGATTCACCGTCTGAAGATTATGAATCTCTGCAACAATTTTTATGTCTGTCCATCCCAGAGTTTTTGCAATAAATCCATCAGCACCAAAGCAGTGGAGTGTCTTACTAAAAGACCAAGAAGCCAAACAGCTAACACGCATGGCAATTGTGCATCATATTAGTGATTCCTGCCACTACCATTTTTTATTACTTCATGGTCACTTTAATAATGTCCTTGGAATTATCATTATTTGTTATATAGAGACCCCCCTGATGCTATGATCCCTGCAGGTATGTAAAGAGGAAGCTTACCTCTTACCTTGCAGTAAGACTAAACTTGTCTTGTCATGGCTTGTTGAGTGGGAGAAGAGGAAATGCTGGTGTAGGGGTAGTGGCTTAAGATGTAATTGAAAACGGGCTGTTTTCATTCATAAATCATCCCTTTAGGTACAGAAAATGGGGTCCTTTTGGGCTGATGTTGTAGGCAGAGCCTCTTGTGTCTCTAGTGGGATGCTGTTTGTTGTATGATCAGCCAGGCGGCTCTGACTTTAACCCACCTCCCCCTTACCCCCCACCCCCACATTCCTGTTAGCTGTGCCCATATCATACAGGCTGTCCACGATGATTAATAGTCAGAGTCTTTTGGAGTCATTGCTCGTCTCTAGCCATTCAGAAACAACAGGCGGTGATACAATCTCAGTATGTTCTGTAGTCAGCAGTTGTTCACCAAAGAGCTTCCCTCTCCTCATGTTCACCATTTAGGTTATACTATATGTGCAAACAAAGCTGTACAGCAGGGCTTATAATACACTGCTGAAGAGGCTGACACAGTGTGGTTTGACACAGACCGTTGTATTTTATACTCTATATCATTTCTGTGAAAATTAACTCCTAAAATCAACCATTGGAAAACATACAGGTGTACTTCTGACTCTTAGTCATCAATGAACAGCTTGCTGTCTTCATCCTTTCATATATTTTCCTCACAAGAAGTTTTTACAGTCTATAAACTTAAATATTTTATGTTTTAAATCAATAAATCAACCTGCACACACCTTGAGTTGATGATGAACATGTGAACATGTTGTATGGCTGAGCATATCATTATTACTCTGGTTTGGGCAAACTTTTTTTCTGGTGCCTTAAACTACACATGGATACTATTATTTAGGGACTTGTTTAAATTCCAGCTTTTTCATATGGACACTGTGCTCACTTGCATGTGCACACACTGGCTCCCCATAGTATTGCAGCGTGAGTTAATAGAGTAAATTAACCTGTTTATCTACTACACATTTGAGAACTGTGAAAATGCCAAAGACAATATTGAAGAGCCCAAGGTGGCTTCATCAAGAATCTTTATTTTGGCCAAAAAATGCAAACTATTTTTAAAATAATGACAAATAAAAAAAAGTAAGAAATGTGAAAATGACCTAAGGGATAAATTTCAAGCAAAGACCAGGCAGGTAACTTATGCACACAAACAGAAAAACCAGAGCATTTGCTGCTTTCTCTTGTCATGGTTACAAACACTGCTTTAGCTCACTGATTTGAACAAGTGGCCCAAATGCCATAAGCCTAGTATAGAGGCCCAGGTTGGATTATGCCCCACAGCCATTTACTGCATGTCTTCTGCCCTGGTCTTTCTCCCAGTGTCTTCTCGCCACTGTTCTATCAAAGTAAAGGCTGAAACCCAACAAATAAATTAAAAAAACAGACTTTATTTAAAAGATACCTCCATGACGTCCTGTTGTGAAGCCTCGTGTTTGGTACAGACAGTATAAAAGACATAGCCACCCTGACTCTATAACTGTAACTTAGAAATTCTGCATTTTGAAGCTTCAACATTAGCATTTTTGTCTGCTGTGTTATTTGGAGCCAGACATTCCCTTATATGGATAAATGATGGTATAAGCTACCACTATAGCCAGCATGGTGAGCAAGCTACTTTCATAAGCTGTACCAGGTAATACCAGCTAATTAAGCACAGACTTCTGCAATGGTCTATCTAACAATAAAGCTAAATATCAGTCAGATAACACATTAAAAGTGCTCAAACAGCACAAACATGACACTCACAAATGCACACACAGTTGGGAGGTCCAGTTTAATGACTTGAACTAGGATGAGGCCTACCCAACTGGCTCCAGCTGCCTATCCATAGATGCTGAAACTGTTTTTAGTACCAGGCTGTAAATGTGTTTTTCTGTTCTGCAACATTGGACATTTTAAAGTGTGAGCCTGTAGGGGCTGACTGTCTTTTGCTGAAAGCTTTAAGCATTGTCTTGAGGAACTGCAGTTTTTGCCACTTCTGTGCTGACATCATATTTCATTCACAGAGGTTGCCCCCCTGGTTTGACAATATAATCGTCACCATCTTGATTTTTTGGAGACAGAAAGAGAAAGGGTTACAAAATGAACACTAATAATGTTAATAATAATAATGATGATGCTAGTGCTAAGATGTAAATCAATAATTAATAACAATGATAGAATTGCAGGGTCAAGGTGCATAAAAAGCAAATTAACTGGAAAAGGCAAATTAACGTGAGACTCGTGTAACATTAAAATTGTTTCAAGAGAAAAATTATTTTGGGAAAAAATGGTCAGCTATGTATATAATGCTTAAAGTTTAACACTGAATGTATAATAATTATTTTTAAAGAATCATCACCCTTTCAATTCTTACAAAGGGGGTTTATAACAAACCCATAAACCCTTCCAGTTCCTGCTGTCTAGTAGTGTCAGAGATGTAAGTTCCCTTTCAAAACAACAACGATTTTAAAAATAACACTACTAATAATCTACTTAATCCAGTTGAGCCTTATTTGTCAAAGCAAAACAGGAAAAAAAAAGTATTTAACAAAACTCCATCGTAAATACTACGTAAACAGTGAATAGCTACAACCTCAATAAATCAGCAAAGTTGTCAAATTTAAGAAGCTACAGTAACAAGATTTTTTCATTATATAGATTGAAATAAAACTTTTTAAAATAATTAATGAATAAGTTGTTTTTTTTAATTATTTGCTGATTTTTTTTTATTATTATTTTTATGCACGACTAATTTATTGCTTAATTGACCTTTTAATGTTAATCCTAAACAAACAGTGGTATGAATATGATTTCTGCACGGTGTTTCAGCTTCTACAGAATAAAGCCAGCATAATCACAGTTCTCCAAATGGACAGTCGAGTTAGAGGCTGAGGATGTTAATTTTGCAATAGCCTGAAGGAGCCATATTAACAGATAGTTTGGAGATAATTGGTGTCTTTTCTCCAGTCAGCTTTCATTGGGAACCTTGCTTGAGGAAAAAGATAGAAACAATATTTTTTATCTCCTGTAATTTATCGCTGCACATTTCGCCTTGAGACGTCATACATTGTGGCAGGAGCGTGTGAAGAGATGGAGGCAGTTTCTTTGGCAGTGATATAAAAGCCTAATATAGAGACTGTCCGTGCAGTTTTGTGGTATCAAAGTTTGATCTAGTAAACAGTAATGGGCCATGCAGCTCTAATGTGTGTGATGCAGAGATCTGAACTGCTCACATATGTTGTTCATATGTAGCTAATTTGCATCTCAGTGGGATTTAATCCACCGGTGCTTGGAGTGAAACATGGCAGGAAGATTGGCAAAGCAATTATCTGGTCACGTAGAGGACTACTGCATCACCACTGTAACTTTAAGGATGTGTTGTTATTTGCGTAGCTTACATTCCCCACTGAGCAGCAGACATTAGCATATTCATTTGGGCTCCCCGCAGAAGGAAATCTCATAGCATAAAATACCAACATGTGTCCCTGATCGGGTACAGTTGTCACCGCGGGCCTTTCAGAATCAGTTTATCGGCTTTTGCAGACCTGCAATGTTTTATCTATTCACATTTAATTCTAACACTGACTATGTTTATTATAGTGATATTTCAATGTGAAGCATAAAGATGATTTGAATGGTTAAATAAAATTCATCTGATTTATTCTCACATGATTGAAGCTCATATTATAGAATCACTTGGTCAAAGTGTGGGGGAAAAAATGAAATGACACATTTTAAGGCTAGAGTAGTGGTTTTCAACAAGGGGATGCAATATACACTCACCAGACACTTTATTAGGTACATTATGCTAATACAAGGTTGATTTCCCATTTAGCTTCAGAACTGCCTTAATTCTTTGCGGCACAGAATCAACAAGGTGCTGGAGATTTTGGTTCATATTGACATTGACGGCGTCACAGAGTTGCTGCAGATTTGACAGATGCACATCCATGAAGGGTGTCTTTAGATCTACCAAAACACAAAGGTGCTAACTAACCCCCACATCATTACGCCACCACCATCAGCCTGAACTGGTAATGTGAGATAGGATAGATCCATTCTTTCAGCAGCAGCTTACAGCAGAAATCAAAACCAAAATCATCTTTTGTGGTCCAATTTTGGTGAGCCTGTGTGAATTATAGCCTCAGTTTCCTGTTTTTAGCTGACAGGAGTGTCACCTTGTGTGGTCTTCTGGTGCTGTAACCCATCATCTTCAAGGTTTAATGATTTCATCCATTCAGGGATGCTTTTCAGCATAACTTCATAACTAGTGTTTTTTGAGTTACTGTAGACGTCCTATCAGTTTTAAGCAGTCTGACCTCCTCTGACCTTTAGCATCAAAATGCACTTTTGCAATTCAGTGGATATTTTTCTCTTTTTCTGGACCTTTCTTCGTAAATGCAGAAGTCAGCTGGGCGGGAAAACCCCAGTAGATCAGCAGTGTCTAAAATACCAACACGTTCTCACTCCCAAAGCGTAACATTTTACACTAGGTGACAAATTGTCAACATATTACGTTTTCGGCTACCCACCACGTTCCTAAATGACGACCTCGGAAAAAAGAGGAAATATGAGAACCGTCTGGACTCCATCTAAACATGTTCGCTCTTTTTCTTCAAATCGCTTAGAAACACGCTATTTAACATCATTATAGTCCTGGTTAAGATCAGGCAAATACTCAGACTAGCCTGACTAACAGACACCGAAAAAAAACCCCAACAACATGCAAAGTCACTTAAATCATTTTTCTTTCTCATTCTGATGCTCAGTTTGAACCTTAGCAGGTCATCTTGATTATGTCTACATGCACTCTGTTGCTTCCATGTGATTGGCTGATTGGATATTTACATTATTGAGCATTTGAACCAGTGTCTATAACAAAGTGTCTGTGGATATATTATTATTAAGGAATAAGAAGGAACAAGCACTTTCCCCACATATTTTGATTTTTGTCGATTAATGATGAAAACAATTACAGATCCTGAAGGTAGGTAAGTTTAGCCAGACTTTTTGTAAGTCAAAAAGCAGAGACAGCTGGAATGTTTTGGTCACAGTAATCACTTTTCTGTGGATTAAATAGGTTAAAATGTCGTATTTAGTGAGCTTTAAGATGCTCCTTGGCAAATATTATTTTGTTTCGGCGTTAGCTCTGTGTCCTTGTATTCAGTATTTATGTTAAGGTGCTAAAGTTCTGCTCTCCATATCTTCATAAAACCCTTACGTTCTGGACTATTGTCCATCTTAAATAATACCCCACATTTACTTAATTTAGTCCGTAACACTATGAGGCCTGTGGAAGAATTTGAGATGAAATAAGTCTCTGTATCCTTTTTACCAGGCAAAAGTGTGATTTGAAAATATTTTTGCTCTCAACAAATCAAAACTGTAAATTAGGCAGAGTAGTTATGAGGCTGTTACATCAGTGTTATGAGCCAGAAACCAAATGAGGTACAGCCTCATAAAAATAAGCCAACAAGGGCGATATTATTAAACATGTTTTTGAAATTTTCCATTTTACCAAATTCAGTGCAAAAGAAACCAATAAAATGCTACATGAATTTTCGTCATTATTGTTAAGAGTGTGCATATACTCTGTAGCATTTTTTGGACTGTATATCCAGCACGCTGCCTTGTTTCACACCACCCACTCCTTTTTTTTGTTGCTTCCCACAGTGCCTATACAGAAGCATACAACGTGTGTGCGTTGGCAGCTGGTCCACAGGTTAATCCGGTGGGTGAAGATGTGAGAAAGACAATGGGTGAAGAAGACCAAGGACGCACCTCTGAGGAAGACGAGGCAGTGACAGAAAACAACTATGACAGACAGGTTGGGTTCCTTACAGGCACACTGAGGGGAGAAAAAAGGTTTTATAGGTAGAATAACAGATTTCCACAACAAAATGTTAAATATCTTGTCCATAACATACTTAGCTTAGAAGTCCCCATTCACTAAGCCTTTTATTCACCTACTCTTATTTAGAAAACCCTCCATCCTCAGAAATAAAACTTAATTATTTAATTGTTTTTACAGAGAAGTCACCTTTCCTCCAAATGACTGGTAGAAATGAAGATGTATTGTAAGAAGGGAGTAACATAACACAGAGTAAACTGTTTTTTTTTCACCTTGGCCAACTGCAAAAATGCCCTCCAGTGCCAGCATTTTAATGCAGGTTAATGGAGGTTAATGGGCTACTACAGGGCTGTCCTCATTATTTAGAATTTGATTGCTACTTGGAGATGATGTTGAGTGGTGAGCCAGCTACATTTGAACCTGCGCCAGAATGCTTTAGTTTCTCCCAACATGAGGCTTATTCCAAGTAAATAATATGATTGTTTACAGCCTGACGGTCGATCCAGAGCCTTTTACATCGTCAAAGAGCTGGTGGATTCAGAGAGAACGTAAGTTTCCTATTTAACATATTATTTCTTATTAACTATATCTGCTAAAAGCAGTCTCGTTCCCAGTACTATCCTGCTGAATTGTGGCTTTATTTATCTACCCACAGACATGTTAAAGCCCTCAAGGTGCTCCAGGAAGTAAGTGAAGTTTATATATATATATATCCTTTTCCAATTAACCAACCCACTCTACATCTCCTGTATGCATCCAGATATTCAGTACGGGTAACATTACAGCTCAGGTTTATATTTATTACCTTTATTCCTGCGTCTGCTTTGCTGTGTGTTCGGACCATAGTTACTCATTCACAAGCTCATTTTCACCACACTCATTTAGCACAAGTACACTTTTCTTCTGTCCTCTTTGTAGCTCCACTGAAACAGTGTGGAGCACCTCTGCTGTGATAATGAGACAGGAGCAAACCCTGTTTTTTTCATTTTGCTTCCTGCTACAGTATAGGGCATAACCAGTGACCTAAACCACTCCAGTGCTTGAAGAGATGATGAGATTCCCTGATATATTAGCTTAAGCTCTTACTGCTGTGGGAGAGTTAATCTATGGTGGAGAAAGGGACGGATTGTTGGAGGCTAACTGCGTGGTTTTGGGAAACTGGAAGCAATATTCTAACCTAAACTGTGACATAAAGTTAATTCCTCCACACTCATCCATGTGCCAGGACTTTCGTGAGGCTGTTCGGTCGACAGTAGGAGACCAAGGGGAACCTGCGCTGGATGATGAGAGACTTCGAGAGATTCTTAATGAGCTTCCTGATGTTTACACCCTGCACCGCACGATCCTTACTGAGCTAGAGAATCGAATCCAACACTGGTGAGCGATGGGACAGCATACATTACTGTTAAATAGGAAATACTTCAACACACACACACCTAAAACACATCAAGCTATTATTGAAAAAAAAATCCTTTCCAACCTTTTTCTTCCTCTATTGTGTTGCTCAGAAAGCAATCTAAGGGCAGTGGGTACTTCTCTGTCATGATCTCGCCTCTGTTTGTTCATTCAGGGAGGACAGCCAAACGATTGCAGATATATTCCTGAGCAGGAAAGCAGAGTTTTTGGTCTTTACCACCTACATCGGCCACTACGATCGGAGCATGAGTTTACTGGAGGACAGCTGCCGAACATCGCCCGCTTTTGCGGAGATTGTTCAACGTTTTGAGGTATGACCTATGACAGGGTCTTTTAACTGACTTGTGAAAGGTAGCACAAAATTCAAAATGGCATATTGTTAAAATTAACTATAAATTTAAAAAAAAAGAAAAAAGAAAAGGTGTTTTTGAGAATCAAATGGTCTTTGCTGTGCTCAGTGAAAGCTGCACAGCTATGATTACATTTTCTTACTATAAGGACATTATTAGATAGTCAAGAAGTCAAGTAGAAAACCTATACTGTTATTGTATGTTCAAAAGAACAAAAACAGAGTTAGTGATGATTAAATGTAGGATACTTGTCTAAGTAGTTATGGATTTCTATATACATATATGTGTGTGTACATGTGTGTATGACAGAGAGAGAAGAAATAGAGACATAAGGCTTTGAAAAGTCAGACACTAAGTAGCTAGAAGTCATCGTTTTATTTCAAGCAGCAGCTACATTCATCTGCCAAAAAAGGAGCAGTTATGGCACCCAAAAGACAAATAAAGACATTAAAAAATCTTTCAGAATGACAATTTAATCACCAAACCTTTCTTAAAATTTATGTTGCTTGCATTTACCAATGGCTTTTTGAACTTTCCCAACACAGGCACAAATTAATTAGCGACTAATTTTAGCTCCAAGGCTGCAGTTATAATTAGCCTCAATTAAACGAGCAGACACAGGAATGTGTTTGTCTAACCAGAGAGCAACAGATAGGAAAGCCTTTAAGTTGATAAGTTTGGAGTATTAAAAAACGATAAGTACAACAAAAACGCATTATAAGCATTTCTTAAACAGCTGTTGTTTTATTCTCAGTCGCATGTTATTTAGAGTTCAGAGCAGGTCAGTCTCAAGTTTGTTCTTGCTGTTTTTCTCCTCAGGGTTTGGTTACTCAAAGTATTATGCTTTTTAATAATGCCAGTTAATTGTAGATCAACGTCGAGTGGCACAGTGTACATGTGTTTTATTTATGGACAGAGGAATTTTCAATATTTTCCATCCATTTTACAGACCACTAAGGAGAGGAGTTGGCTGTAAAAGTTTGCAGAGCTGCGCAGTTTTCTCCGTCTAATTTAAGAGCACCGGCGTTTAAACGTCCTTAGATTCTACTTTGTGCATTAATGCCAACGCAGTGAGCTTCTTTGTCTACCCTTTAAAACAAGAGGCTGCTGACAGAATAGTTTTTTTTTTTCACTATGAATTAAAAAAGTGAAAAACTCAAATTATCACAAAAATACTATAAACAGAAATATGTTACACTGTCCATTACATTTATTTACAGGGCAAATACCTTCAGTACTTGCCGAGCCCCATTCTTAACAGTAGCATTGAACCAAGTCTTTCTAATGACTAACGAAGATTTGCATTTTTGTCGCTAGCAGTGTCTGTGTGAAATAACTAAATACAAGTTCAGGCACACACCCAAACTCACAAACTGCTGTGCTGACAGGAAGTTTGGGTTATTGGCCCTTGTTCACGTTTAAAATATGACTGTTTCTCCTCAAAGCTCCTGTGATGTTGTATAGCTTGTGTGTCGATACAGCTGTCCTCTTTTTTGTGGACAGTTTCATTCCTTGCCTTTTTAATCACTCTGGCATTGTTTGACTTGTGTTCATGTGAGCTTCTGCAGTAAACGTGGCCCTTAGGGGCAGCTGTGATTAAGGGAAATAACAAATATGTATGTGTCTCAGGAGAAAAATCCAGCTGGGGAAAATGCCTCCTTTAAACATCAGCTTCTGCGGGTCATCGTGCGTGTGGCTCAGTATCGTATGCTCCTCACGGGTGAGCCAAATTTTAATTAAATCAGGACAAAGCGTCCGTCCTACAGTATTTAGATAATATCTTACTCGACATTGTTGTCTTCTTTACTCTCTGGAGGAATTCATTTCTTTTCTTTCTCTTGCAGATTACTTGAACAATCTCTCCCCAGATTCCAAGGAATATGAAGACACTCAGGGTACAGTAAACATATCACAAGAGCAGGCAGCAGTGTGCACAGAGGCTGCAAAGTTCACACTCTCTTCTACTCACAGGAGAGCTTTGCCAGCTTCTGTTTGTGGCTGTGTGTTTAGAAAGAATTTATTCGTGCTCATTTGGCATGTAGAAATGGTCGAGAGAGCCAATTTAGATTTCTTTGTTTTTGGTGGTAACCCACCGAGGAGTCATTCGAAGTATTTTCTGCCTGAAGACAGTAATGTGTAATTCATGAGAAGGCACGTTGAAGCAACACTATCTCTTGCTGTATCTCCCATAAGGGAGCCACCTAGTCCAAACATGAAGACACTTCCAGACTCCTAACTTAATCACTTTGCACACAGAAGCAAGGAAAAAAGATCTCATGAGTTATACAAACCTTTAATGTGATTGTGGTCGTGACTGAAACGAAATAAATCTAGTTCAGCTTTATTTATGCGAAGTCACAATAGTACTGACACCTTAACTTTATGATATTGTAGAAAGAAACCAAACAATCCTCTCTGACGTCTCTACCCTGATCCCTCTGTCTGTGTTTGTTTTACTCAGCTGCCGTAGTAATCATGTCTGACATCGCAGATCAAGTGAATGACAGCCTAAAACATGGGGTAAGGGTCACACGTTAACTCTTGTACACACAACACCACCTGTGATGCAGAATCACACTTTTTAAAAAATCTTATTAAGAGCACACACACACAAATGCAACATTCATACAGGAGTACAATCAATGATACTGGTTTATAGACCTAGTTGAGAAGGAAAGTTCACTGCTCCCTTATTAATAGTGTCACTTTTCAATGTGAATGCATTATTAAATGCACACATTTAATAATGCATTCAACCCAAGATATCATCAAAATCACACTGTTTAAACAGTTCTCTTCTTTCTCATGTTGGAATATGAACAAATATCATTTAATCCTTTCTTATTGTCATGAAGACATTTTGCAGCCACACTAAACTGAGACATATTTGGTGATTCCCAACCTTTCCAGCTTTTGGAAGGAAAAATCTGATATTTTCAGTCAGAAGCAAATAAGCTAAAATTTCAGGAAATCCCCCCCAAAAGAAATAAAACACGTTGTGTAGTATATATTTGTTTATTTCTTCTAATCTACATCTACTTTATCCTTTTACCCTTTGTGAACCGTCTGAAAATACCTGAAAGTGCAACAACTGCTGGATGTACTGACAGGAAACTGGGCACACTCTTCCCCACCTTTAAAAGCTGCAGCTGCGCTTTGAGAGTGAAATCTTAAATCAAACATTCATAGTAATAAGAGTCATAAGTAGAGACTCAAATCAGCATCCAGCTACAACTGTGTAGTTGGAGTCACATGTCTGGCATAATGACATTTTTGATTGGGTATGGTCTAAAGCGAAACATATATGGTATGTTTGTCTGATTTAAGAGATAGCTCCACTCTGGAGTCAGACAAAATATAAAAATATCTTGATGTTGTCAGGAAAATGACGATAATGCCCTTTCATCCATCCGTCTCTTATTTTGGCGTCTCACCCCTCTCCTTTCTTTCTGTCTCTCAGGAGAACTTGTTGCGTCTGGTCAACATAGAGTACAGTGTTCGTGGCCAGCGGGACTTGCTTCAGCCTGGCAGGGTATGTGTCTGATAACAGTATTGTTTCTGCTTAAAGCTTGCCAGCCCACCCTGTCTGTGTTGCACCACTCCTTGCTGCCCTTTACACAATCATTCAGCTGGGAATCCCCACACCGCCTGGTTAAATAACATTAATTACCGCAGATGCCCTCTTTGTGTCAGGATTTGATGAGTTGTGAAATGCTTGGTTTGATTAAATCATGTTTGTTTTGTTTTTTTTAACCGTCAGATTTTTGTGAAGGAGGGCACGCTGATGAAGGTCAGCAGGAAGAGTCGACAGCCCCGCCATCTGTTTTTGGTAAATGTTGTTTCCTGTTTGCAGGACATTGGTATTAAAGACTCATGTACCAGTCTCTTATTATACCAACTTTTTAAGATATGTGTGCTATTTGCTTAATTAGAACTTCTTATTTTTATTAAATGTGTAAAATGTAGAGTGAGGCATTTTCTGTCTGGTCTATTTCCATGTCCAGACTGAGCTATTAAGAGCAGGGTTTCCTGACAGGATGTTTCTGAATGCTGGCTTCCTGAGCCAGTTCTTTACTGACAGCACAGGGAAGGTCAACAAGAGCTCCTTAAAAGCTGAGCGATCCATGTAGAGTTTTACAAGGCTAATTGTGTTTGGTAAATATTAGACTAGCATGCGTTTAGCTCCTTCAGTTGATCCTTATTAAGTTCATGCGATATGATGATAAAGAAGTAGAGAAGGATGTCATTGATGAAACAGAAAGCATAAACTTAGTAACCACCTTAATACAATTGCTCTGTTTATTTACTCTAAAAATTCAGTTTGAAAAATCAATACAAAGATATGAAATATGAAATACTGCAATCAAGAGAGGTTGGGAAATTAAACGCCTTCGCATATTATCCATAGAGCATGACCGAGGTGGATTGTTTTTCCCTCCTGTGGTGTTTTTGAAATTTGTGGTCTGAGCTCGACACTAAAAAAACCCTCGTAAATGTCTCTTCTGGAGGAATATTGATAATCATCACAGCATAACTTTTATTTCCAAGCTTATTGGGATTAATGTTGGGGAGAGCATAATAAAACAAGACTGCAGGAGCTGGCAGTTTCCTCAAAGACGGTACTAAAATGCAGAGGGACAGTAAATAAAATGATGTACTGGAAAAATAATAAAAACTTTAATGATGCAATTTGACACCGACTTTGATAACCGTTGTCTCAAATATCTCACATATGTATAATCATAAACATTTATAAGTAGGAGTTATCAATTCACAGATCCCCTGCAGACATGAAATAATAATCTGCATATTTTTATTGGTTGTCTCACAACTTTAATCCTGGATTTCCTCATTGAAAAATTGAAAAATTTGGTATTTCAAACTGCTGGATATTGTTTCATAAAAAAACACATTGGAAGCACAGGGAAACTTTCCCTGTTAGGAGATGAATCTAAAAATGATCTTCTACTGTCAAACTATGCATGTACGTTGGTGTTCTCATTGGAGGGCAAACATACAGGGGACATGACACATGAGACGCAACCTACATAGAGGGTGACTTCACAGTTTTATTTACCATGTTTCAGAATAACCGATAAGTTCCTAATGAAGTCAAAATCGATTATTGGTTTCTTTTAGAAGAGGGTCTGATTGTGTTTTCATGCATGAGAAATTATTGTTTGTAAGCATTCAAATACACTGTGACTGTTTTTACTTTGTGCAAGAAAACGGCTGATAATTAAAAGGGAAAAAAAATCCTGTTCTTTTTTAAATGTGAACACGGTGGTCAAGTTTTGCATTAGAGTGACGCCTACTGGAGAAAAGCTGCATATACATGAACGATGAACTGCTCAGCTGACTGTTTTAACTGCTGACTATTGTTTTTATGCTTCTAACAAAGCCTTTCATCTGCACTCACTAACTGTGTCTCATGTCTGCCTGTTGTCAGATGAATGACGTGCTTCTTTACACCTACCCTCAGCAGGATGGCAAATATAGACTGAAAAACACTTTGCCCCTCACTGGGCTGAAGGTCAGTCCTAAGATTAGAGTCAGTAATGCTCAATCGCCGGCTTACATGCAAGTTACATCTATAAAAGCACATGGATATTTCAAGAATGTGTTTGAATTTCTTGTACGTTTTTTCTTCATGTCTGGATGTCTGATCTTGAATGATTGCTCAGGTCAGTAAACCCATTATTGAAAATGTCCAAAATGCACTGAAGATAGAGGCAGCAGACATCTCCATCACTTTGTCTGCAAGGTGGGTCACAATATAGAGCATCCTGTAAAAATGATCGATAATATCTGTGGTACTGATGGTGGTGAAAAAAAAAAACAATGATTTTGCTACCAAAGAAGTCTAAAACCTTTGAAACTAAAGAGATGAATGTGGATACTATCACATTAGGTGTCTAGTTGAATTGAAGCTTGTTTTGAGCTTGTCTGTATATTTTGCAGTTCCTTTTTTGAAAGAGAGGACTGGTTTTACACTCTTAATCGCGCTGTGACTGAACATATGAGAGGCTCTGTGACATTCAGCAGTTGCTCTGGAGAGGTGAGCAAACCCTGCTTCCAAACAACTGTGTTAATACTTTACTGATATTTCTTCAGTCATGCTTAACCGCACCAACCACAATGAGACTGATATATCTGTGTGCTTCTGTGTGTGTGTGTGCCAGGCCAGAGATCGCCTCCGGCTGACTCTAGGAGAGAAGGCTCCCACACTTGTTCCCGTCTCACAAGTGATGATGTGCATGAACTGCACCTCAGATTTTAGTCTCACTCTTCGCAGACACCACTGCCACGGCTGTGGACGGGTGAGCCACATACAAATAAAACACTGAGCTTTAAGATAGTTTAAAATCTACAGTTTAGACAGGATGCAGCAAACTGTAGCTTTCACAAGTGTTAATCGTCATTAGAGCTTGTTTTAATGCGCTTTGTGGTTCCTTCGTATATTTGTGTCACAGATTGTTTGTCGGAGCTGCTCCAGGAACAGATACCCTCTGAAGTACATGAAGGATCGCATGGCCAAAGTGTGCGATCACTGTTACAATGAGCTAAAGAAGAGAGGTGAGAAAAATGTGCTCAAATACATTTGAATATCATATATTAAGAATTTCAAACTCAGTTTACATCATGAGTCACATGCAGCCGACTTTGACCTCAAATGGATTAGAACAGTGAAGCCCCCCCCCCCCTTTTTTTTTAAGTGTAAAGAAGTTTAATCACACATTAAATCCCTCAGTTATCTATATATAAGAAAAAGAAGTGCTATTTCAAAAACATGTCCCAGTTTCTCTACATGACAAAGAAATACTTACATTGAAATGTACTTTAATACTTTCTGTTGTAGTTAAGTGAATAATGTGAAACATTTCTTTCATTTAAATGTTCACCTATTACTTGATTACTGTGGTGTAGTACGAATGCCCCCATAGGGGCTGTAAAACTTCTGAAAATACAGTTAAAAGTAGAAAATCAATCGAACATGTGACGGTGCGGATTGGAGTCTTTGGCAGGCCGCTTTGGGGCACTGAGCCATATGTTTGACAACCATCTCCTTTGTCTTCACCTGTACATGCAGGTCCTTTTGATTAGTTAAGTTTATGCTCGGACTGAGTGTGAGTGGAGTCAAACAGAGCTGGAAGATTAAAATGTTTATTTTACCAAAGGTACAATACTGGGCAAGAGTCTTGAGTCGCCCCTCCTTTCTTTATATTTTGCCAGAAGATCTGAAATAGATGCATTGATTTAGTGAAACGTGTGCAAACAAACAGGAAAATACAGGGAAATATGTACCTTATAATATTGTTTAAAACTGCTGGTTCATCCCTTCAGTTAGGTGTCTTTGTATGCTTAAATGATTCATAGGTCAGTAAACAAACAAACAAATTAACAAATTCTCTCAAAAATGGTCAAGAACGTGGATGGGACTGAGTAAAAAGCTGCCAACATCCAAAGAACTGTGAGAAAGCCTGGAGAGCTAACCCCTAGCTCAAAACCACGACAAAAAACAAAAAATCAAGAAAGTCTGGCTCCTCTGGAAGTCTGGAAGCAAAATATAAAGAAATGAAGCTCAGGACCTTTGAAATGTGTATTCGGAAAAGACAGGAAGTTGTACTATTGGAAAATAAAATAAACAATCTAAATTAAAGATGAAACTCCTGGGCTGCTATTATGTACAACAGCTTTTTTACTGTCAGCTGCACCACGGTACAGTTACCTGTTACAGGTAAGTGGTCAGACAAAATAATAAATGTGATTGTGTTATCATTGCATTAGTATATTACTTGAATTCACACAGTTGTTACTGTGCAGTTTTCATCGTTATTCGTGCACGTCTTCATAGTCACAACAAATATGCCTGTGCTGTGAGTTCTCATTTGATTGGTTGTAGCAGCTGTCCTTCACGCTGGTTGAAAGAGTGTGGGCTCTCTCCACAGGCGGAGATGCTGCTGTGATGTCAGGGCAGACTAGCCCTCGGTCAAACCGCTCCAGTCGTCCGCTCTCCACCGTGTTCCAGAACATTCATCCTCCCAATATTTGGAGACATCGGAAAGGCACTGCATCCTTCACACAGGTAAATTCAACAGAGTCTGTGCATTATGAAGGTTAATGAATCGCTGGTAATGAAGTGACAGCTATGCCATTTTATTAAGTAAAACTGCCATTGTTACACAGGTGACAGTGTCGGAGGAGGGCTCAATCAGTGGCAGTCTACAGCGAAGCAAGAAGAGCAAAAGGAACTGGAAGAGACTGTGGTTCCTCCTAAAAGACAAGGTGCTTTACACCTACAGAGCCCAAGAGGTGAGGGGAAATATGCACTCCCCTTTAACCTAAACCACACATATTTTACACCTATACAGACTGCAATGGCGAGGTTTAATAACAAAGTGTTGTATGTTATAACCTGTTTAGTTTCCTCTGATTTATCTTCCATCTGCAGGAGAAGGTAGCGTCAGAGAGTTTACCTCTGTTGGGTTTCACAGTGAGGCTGCCTGACAAGCAGAGGGGAGATGAAGAGGCTAATGTCTTCCAGCTGTACCACAAAAACACTTTGTACTACACTTTCAAAGCTGAAGATAACAACACAGCCCAGAGGTGAGAAGCACATTTACCTGATAGCCCATAAAATGGAAAGAGGCTTAGCTCTTAGCCTGACTCAGTTTGAAACACAACAAGCATTACTGCTGTATGGATGCTGGTGTTGATCTTGGGAACTCACAGTGTCTTTGCCAGTAAAAATAACTAAATGATGGCTTCGCATTGACGGGTTGTTGCTTTCTGGGAGAACAACTTGACCTTAACCCACAGACCATCTACAGCAATTCTTCAACTCAGTTTAAGCATGAATAGCACCAAATTTGGGGAGAAAACAGAAAAGCTACCATCCTTGGCCAAGATAGACTAATATTAAAAACTGAGATATAAGACATAAAATTAGCTCAGTGAATAACGTAGCCACCCGATAGCCCTGGTTATTGTTAGGTGGTGCAGACTAAAATGACTCTTTTCTGATCTAAAATCTTTTCCTTGTGCAGATGGGCAAACGCCATGGAGGAAGCCACAGTTTTATAGAATAAGCTGAAAGAAAAGTCTGCCTTTCTCTTTCTACACACTTGCGCCCCTCAAAAAACTTCTGACTGTGAAACCACAGCGAAGAGGAACAAACACTGTTTTATTACTGCAGGTTTACAAGTTATAACTTGCCAGCTGGACTGAAGAAAAGAAGACATTGTGTTCTTTGAGAAGGGACATGATCACCTACTTTGTCAACCTCCAAGTGTTCCCTGCCTGCTGGTAGAGCAGGTGTGATGCTGAGAACCACGAGATGCACTGGCCCAGATACCTGACAGTGTGGAACATTACAATGATGTGACCTGTATTTCCCCCAGCAGCTGATCAGCGTCACTCCTCCAAATTGTGGTGAAATGCTGTCGATTATTTCCAAGTTTTATTACTAACAATATTTTGAATATGTTGAATACTTCAGAAGAGGCTGAAAAGATAATAACACCTGTCAGCGTAACTCAGAAATGGCCTCATCTTTAGTCAAACATGCATTATTTATGCCTTAATTTCAACATTTGTTCTTGCACTGGATCTCCATAAATATGCTCTGAAGCACAGGCTGCATCAAATAGGGAGTAACTTTATATGTTTAATAGTGTCTATTGCTTTGCCATGTACTGTATTGTGGAGATGAACGTGAATAAGTAGTTTCTATGCCTTTTGCACTGATTTGAAAAAGAAATGATTGTACAAATGAGTGTCATTCATTACTGGGACCAAAAGGTTCAACTACTGTACTTAATATACTAGCTACTGGGAAAATGTGGAAAACTATGTCTTTAACATTTTAAATCCCTATAATAAGTATATTATAAATCCATGTTTGTATAAGACTCACTGAGCTGGAGCGGATCTGCAGACGTGGACTGAAACATGAATCACTGATTGCACTGATCTACATAATCAGTGTTTTGGACTTTGTACTGTACTAGATGTTTTCTTATGTTTATTTACAAGACAATAATTTTAAAACAAAGTAAAAGATACTATATGATCATACAAAGAGTCAGTGTCTGTGCTTTCTCTTCATTCTGCTCGTGTCCTCTAGATGGCAGGTGGACTATATTTTAAAGCAGGTGGCAGGCTGTCATTGATTTTCTGTTACCGTGTCCTTGCTCGTGGTTTACAACACATACTTTAGATTAAAATAGGAAAAATTCAACATGCAGCAGCTTCTAAATAAACCTAAAGGTGCCTGGGCTGACAAATAGTCCATGTGACGCTTGTTCCGAGACCAAGCTGGTCAGTTTTTCAGCTCACGTGCAGAGCTTCTCGGGAAGACACAGTGGGACTAAGTGATACACAGACCAGTGTGCTGTTGGGCCAAAGACAGGCCAGGCCTGTTCTGCTTCTCATCTACCCCTGAGGCTTCCTGACCCAGAATAATATCAGGCAGAAAGTTTGCTTTCTGGGGCTACTGAAAAGTTGCAGACACCTCGTCCTACATAAAGGAGAGACCATTCATCACTGTGTTCTTCCTCTCTAGCCCCAGTTCTGCTTTCTCCCTACTCTGTTTGCTTTCATCACATATCTTCAGTTGGGACTTCTCTGCCTACGTTGCATAGCAGTTGCCAGATGCCACAAGGAAAGCAGGGTACAAACCTAGTTTACCTAAATGTAGAACTTCTCTGTCAGCTTCCAAATGCAAATTTAGTGTGTCCGTATTTAAAATACTTCCCCTTAACTTTTTTTCCTTCTTCTAAAAACAGGAACTCATTGCAAGGGCATATATGAGGGCATATATGACAAGAACAGGTATATCCGGTGGCACTTTTAATGATTATTTATGTGCTAGTTAAGAAGCACAAAAAGAAAGCCTTCTGTGTGCTTGACGTGTCTTTTTCAGTGAGGCAGGAATGGTGTCATAATCCGGTCTTACTTCCACATTGCTGCAGGCGGGAGCAATGCAGAGTGAAGCAAATAATCAATCGTACACACAGCCTACTCAATAAGGTCAGATGCAGGCAGCTCTGTTATATGTGGTCTGTTACCATTAACAACTGATGCTACGGAGCCGCTTGAAATCTATTCTGAGGTGAGCTTCCTTACCTGTGGCTTTTTACTCACAACGCACCAACAGCACACACTCGACTTTATTTAACGACAAACTCACACTGACACGCTCGGACCGCCAGTCTTTGTCTGAGAAGGGAATGCAGCATTTGCATTGATGTCGTGAGCTACAACAGGATAGCTTCTCATCTTTCATAGTGCTGTGTGGGCAGCATTGCCTCAGGGGAAAGGAAAAGAGTTTATTACGCAAGAGCTGGATGTTTAATAAAAAGAAAGACTCCGTCCCCTTGACATTGGCTTGACATTTCTGGGTTTGCACCTTGTGTTTCTCGTTCTCACTCAGAGATGGGGAGAGGAAGTGGAGAAAAGAAAAGATACAGAGAGGCTGGAAGAATAGAGGGACTCACTCTTATGTCCCACTTTGCAAACTCTTTGCAGCCTACACTGCCAAGTCAATGTTACACCTATTCCACCTCCCCTAAAGCTTTAAATAGCCCGCTTTCCCTCAAAAGGACAAACCAGAGAGAAACACACAGCCTTCAGCACACTCTGCACCTCCGACTGAACATACATTATTCCTGCTGCCTAAACGGGTAGTCTGCATTGTGCCTTCTGTTCTCTGGTGATCAGTGTGTCATAAACATTTAGAAAGAGATAATTAAACATATGTCAGCAGGACCAGCATCCAACAATAAAAGGCTTTGAGATATGACATCTCAGAGGAGGCTTTTGCAAACTCCAAACACTTTAAAAAATGCTTGTTATTTGGTGACCAGGCTTTAGAGCTGTGTTAATGAGAGTTAATTTAGAAGACTGACATCACACTCGGGAATTTCCATTTAAAGTGGATCTTGTTTTAGTTTTTTTTAAATTCTGACCGTAGAATCACTTTATTTGAACCATTTTAATTAATAAAAATAAAGAAAAGCCTGATAGGTTAAAGAGTGTGACGACTGGGGAACAAATAGATTTTCAAAGCAAACAAATAATACCTTTCAAATCTATGGAGCTCACTAACAAGAATCTTGTTTCTAGTTGAAAATGCAGAAGTGAAAAGGTAACCTTGTCAACAAACATCACAATGTTTTACCCTCATGCCCTTCATCCAGACGTGAAGGCTTTATTTTTTCTTTTTGTGCACTGCACTTCAGGTGTAAAAACATCTGATTCTGATTCTGATCAAGTTGTAGTTTGCTTGGAGTTTATTTAGAAGACCATGGGAATCAAACATAAGCTTCGGTGGCCCAAATAGGACTGGGCCAACACTCCACTGAACTGAATTTGTGCTTTTAATAGTATTTTTTTTTTAATTTTTTATAAATAATGCAACAGTTTTCCAAACAATTAATTGCCAGTGACAGATAAATTCTTGTTTTTCACTATCTACTATGTAAATGGCTGAGCAATGAGTAATTTTAAAATGTAAGCCCAAAGAGTAGTGCTGGCAGATTTCTTTCATTTACCACAGTACCATATCTGCATTATGCAGAAAAACTAAGACATACTGGTCAAATTTCACTTATTTTTCTGATATTAAGATATTTCAGGGAGCAGATGTGTAGGTAAAATTCATTACACTGACAGAAAGCAGAGTTTCACTGGTCCAACCCAGATGGTGAATTTTGGGTTGTATGAATCAGACATCTCTGTAACAGACAATATATTAGCTGGAGGAAATTGCAACCAACACAGAGTTCAAGCACCCGCTGGTTTATTCTATATAGCCTCCATAAAAACGATGAAGCACTGCTTTTCCACTTTGTTTTTGTACAGATTTAATAACATTAACTGTGTTAATTCACAAAGTCAAGTTGTGGTGGAGTTTCCGCCACAAAAGCAAGAAAGCTGATGTTACACACTTATCCCTTAAACATGGGAAACGATCTGTTTATCCTAATACTTGTAAATGGAAATGCTCTAAATGTCTTTTCCACAGAGCAATCGGGAGATGCTGCTGTGTCTCTCTAGCATTATGCATGAAACTAATTCATCACACAGTCTTTATCTGCAACTGTCAGGCACCCCCAAATTTTTTTCTTCCTATTTTATAGCTGATGCTATTCTGCTTAAATCAGCAGTTGTGATGTGCCTTTTTACATTTGATTTTTTGAATTGTACAAAATAGAGAAAATAATATTTTCTAAATTTAAAATTCAAATGTATCCTCTATTTACAGCAACAAAAGAAGCAGCTTTGAATAACCTGACGGCCAAAACAATTTAAAAAAAAAAAGTCTTACACCTGTAGTTGACCATAATAAACATTTAAATAATAAACTCACAACTGAGTATGCACTAAAACCCATGAAAGAAACCTCAGCTTCAAATGACGAAGCCTCTTCCTTAGCTTCCTAGCCCACAGAGCCACATAGCCATATGCATTCATCTGCATGCATAAGGAGTTTCTATGTAGATGATCATTCTCTCTTCCATCTCTGCAGGCTCAATTTAACATCCGCCTGTTCTCCAGCCTATGAATCCCACTGGTGGATCATCACAGTGTGTGTATGTGTGCATGTGTGTGCTGGAAAAAGAACAGAATAACAGGGTTTCTTGAGCTTTGAGGGTGCCTCAGTGAGAGTCAGAAGAGTCGGTGAGCATTGAAGTCTTTAGTGCACACACCTAGTCTGCAGACTTCCTGTGTCTACCATGAGTCAGAATCTGCTTGTTATGTAAATCCACAGAGAAGTGAGGGGGACACCGGCACACCTGTGCCCTGCCAGCCTGCTCCTGTCCAGGTTTTTTTTCCTTCCCTTTTGACACAGAGCAGCAATTACTTATTGCTCCCAGTCATTGAACTATGACTCATCCTGGAGGAATTAGGCCCTCAATCAGCCAGTATGTTCTATAGCTGCCTCTAATCAGATGACGATGAATACCAAGTTGGGCTTAACCCCCCCTTACTTGTGCTGACATACAATTATTTAGATCTATGTGTGGGTGTGTGGGGGTGAACACAGGCATGAAACAAATAAAGAGTGTGGATAATCTGGAGTGCCTGTTTAGAACAAGAAAAGATCCTTCTTGGTACCGGAGCCAAATCTGCCACCTCCTCACCAGCAAAACCTAGCGCAAACCTCAAAACTACCCCCGCAGCCTACAGTCCCAGCCACGTGACCCCACCCCCTGCCACACAAACACTTCACGTGGAAAAAAAAAGACTCTTCCCCCACATACTGTAATCTAGGGCATACTCACCAGCAATGCGGATCTTTATGCACAGTTATAATGTGTTGGGTCGCTTTTTCATATTTATAACTCATATAGCCTCATATATGATCAACAGGTCTGCTGTGACGAACACGCCCGTTAACTTCAAACAGGCTTACATGTCAAGTGACACGCGTGACTGAAAAGCGATAGACTATGTGTGTATTTGCCTGCATCTGTGCTGTGTTTGTGTGTGTTAAGGGAATACTCCCACCCCTGAGGGGGGAGAAAAAAAGAAAAAAAGTATTATGGTAAGTGGCACGGCCCTAAATTCAATGAGGGCAGCTAAGTGTACAGTGCCCCGCCACCGCTTCACAGACTACCCTGTGTGAGTCTGTGTGTCTGAAAGAGAGAGAGAGGGGGGGAGTGAGTGTGTGTGTCTGTGTGTGTGTTTGTGTGCATACTAGGTAAACGTCACAGCTTGCAAAGAAAGCCCCTGCGCTGCGAGCGCGCGCCACACTTCCTCAATCGACGGAATCACAGAGAGAAAAAAAAACACTAGAGGAAGAAAAAGAGCAACTTTCGTCGAGAACAACCGCCTGGTTTGCAGGACAAGGTGAGTCTGCCATTACAATCCTTTTCAGGCTTCAGTCGAGTGGGTTTTTAGTAGCAGAGTACGGGTTTTACGTCTAAACTTTACAGAAAGTTACAGAAAACAGTACCGTTTCGTCTGCTTCTTTCATCCTTTGGAAAACCTCACTGTGAGGGTGAGGCGAGTAACGCTAAACCCTGGCTAACTGGTTACAGTTTTTCTTCCTCGCTGAAAGCGTTAGCTGTTGTAGCGCAGTGAAAGTTTAGCCAGACACGTTTCATTTCTATGAAAAGTCAACAAGGCAGCTGGCACTACACAGCTGTTTTGGTTAAAATAATAACCCCTGACAACTTTTCCGAGTAGCGACTGGAGCTGCTTCAGTGAAACAGTGCACAGGAATCCGTGACCCCGTCACACTTGCTGACGCTACGGGGTCACAAAAGGTACTGACAGGTGAATTATCGCGACCTACTGATCTATACCCACCTGGACTGGAACATCTGCAAGCATCTGCGGCCCTGTCTTAACACAGTCGGTAACTGCATGCAGTATGTCGGTAATTCTGCTTATGTGGAATCCGTTAAGTGACAGAATATCACCAGGGATGGGAGGAATGTGAGCAGGTCTGGACAGCGAGGATGGAGGAGTAAAGATAAAAGGGAGAAAAGGGAGAAGGAACAGTTATTTACTTGTCATTAAAACAATCTGGCTGCAAGCTGCTGTCTGAGTCAGACGTGGGGTGACATCTGCGTTCAGCCAACTGACAATCGACCACATCCTTTAGAGAATAAAGAGAGAATCAGATGCACTGACTGATTCTCGGTGAATGTGACCGTCAGAGTTTAGTTTTTCATTATGCGCAAGACTCAAATCTAGATAGGACCTGTGTCAACCTCAGCAATGGTTTAGGTGTTCTGCGCGATCACATGAGGCGTTCAAAAGTGTTTATGAGGGGGTAATTACGTCGAGGAAGAAAGGCTCTTTTCCATACCACGATGAAACACAGTCAGGCTCTCAGAATCAGGTATTATGTTACCATTTCAGTCAGTAAAAGCGATGTTAGTATTCTTCTGTGTGGAAGAAAATTAAAATTTTAATTGAACTTTAAATTAAGCAAAGGTTCAGAGGAGAGTACAGCCATCAAATTATGTTTCAGTGCTCAGGGGTTTATTTTTTGTAATGATTTTACCACATTGCCTTTGTGAATGAACAGCGTGTAATGGTTTTTGATACAATTATTAAGCAATAATAACAGAAATCAGTAATTGTGTGGTTTGTTAGGTCAGACATTAGGAAGTAGACAACATAAAGTTGAATAACAAGCTTCTAGAGGATGTTTACCAGTTACAGTATGCTGGGGAGGTAACTAGACAGGACAATTTGAAACTGCTCACAGCTGGTTGGGAAATCAATCACTATTGGCCTGAAACACACAGCATGCCTGCTGTTGATTAACTCCCAAAAGCCCTGGCATCACAGCTCCCAGCTGCAGTACGTGAGTGAAACTGGTTGCATGCTTTTTTACTTGCCTGCATCTTTTATTCCGTCTTACTTTTCTGAGTCTGAGTGTAGGTGGTTACAGTTTCAGGCTTGTGATAGCAGCTAGGCTTTCTTTGGAGCACAGCATGCATTTGGATCAGTGACATGTTGAGACTAGCTCTGACTTTGTAGTGCTAGGAAACACCTCTGGTGTTGCAGCTGCAACCTGTCAGAAACTGCACGCATAGTGATAAGGAACCAAACAAATGTGACTTTGTGCTCACATTTTAAATGTGTATCAGTGGCAATAAGAAAATAATAATTAAAGACTCCATGGGTGTAACAGTTAACAGGGGTTACCTAATGTATTGCACATACTGAAACTAGTGGTGTTTGGGTTGTTATAGAGAAAAGTTGTGGCACTGTCTGCAACACTTGTGGAGTTATGCAAGCAGCAAATCATGCGTGAGGTAACAAGCACCCAGCACAAAGGGGGACATTGATCGCTCATTATGTGTCACCACTGGAATTTCACTTCTAATGCAAAAGAAATCCAGTTATTCAGGTATTTCCTCTGTAGGTAAAAAAGTGAATGATTTTTTTCTCTTCAGTTAGGAAAAATATGGAAAATATATACATGACATAAAATGTACTAAATGTGTGCGTAACTTGCTTCCAACAAGCAGTCATTTGGATTAATAGCCAGTCCACCATAAAAAATTGAGTCAGAGTAAATCTTGCAGTGAGAGAAAGCAAAATACAAATTTGTGCTGCAGCCAGAGGCAAATTTTGCTCATTGCAGGTGTCTCGCTTAGTGACAGGAAATTCTCAAATACCAGTAAAAAGACCGCTTATCTTATCTTCTGTCTTTTTTTTGTTTGGGGTCAAAATGCTCAGATAGAACTTAGCACTATTGCTTGACATTTTGCAATATTTTGAGACAATGCGATGATGCACTTTAACAGTAATAAATTTGTGGTTGTTCTTGTCTGAGAACAGGCGATCCTGGTACTTTCACCATGGCTCCTTTCTTGAGGATTGCCTTTAACTCGTACGACCTGGGTATCCTGCCTCCTCTGACTGACCCACCCTTCTGTGCTATCAAGATGAAGGAAGCCTTGACAACTGGTGAGATCATTTTTTTGTCTTTTGCAGAAGTCTCTACTTCTGCTCAAACAACAAACACAAATTATGTTATCTTATTTTGTTTAAATTGAAAACATGCCAAAAATATTTTTTCTACTTCCTCTATCTGCCCATCTGCTTCTCAGAAAGAGGGAAGACCCTGGTTCAGCGTAAACCCACCATGTACCCAGCCTGGAAGTCCACTTTTGATGCACACATCTATGAAGGTCGTGTGCTCGAGGTACTGCTGATGAAGACAGCGGAGGAGCCGCTGGCTGAAGTGTCTGTCGGTGTGTCTGTCCTTGCTGAGCGCTGCAAGAAAGCCAACGGGCGTGCTGAATTCTGGGTAAGTCATTACACACTGTCCTTTGTCTTTAAGAGCAAATGTCAGGATCCTGTTTAACTGTACTTATATTTTGTGTTCAGGTGGATCTCCATCCTTCAGGAAAAGTAATGATGGCAGTGCAGTATTTTCTGGAGGATGCAGATGCAGGTGAGATTAAATTACATTATATTTTTATATTATTTATTTTTATTTTCTCTTCTATGCACTTCCTTTTATTTAAGTATGTTTTGCAGCCTCTTCAAAGACAGTTAGAGGGGTATCCCCCTCACCCACACCAGTCATCTCTGGTTTTCAGCTGCTAATTTAATGTAGTCCTTACACACACTTTAACGTGTGATTCCCTACTGCAATCATAAGGCTATCAGTCTGTAACAAATCTGTAATATGACCTCTCTTTTTCTGTCACAGTGTTGTATATGACTGACTTGTTTTTCTCTCTTTATTTGGAAGAGAGCAAGCAGCCTGTGAAGGAGGAAGCTCCTACTCTGAACCGTAGACGCGGGGCCATAAAGCAGGCCAAAATACACTTCATCAAGAACCATGAGTTCATTGCAACTTTCTTCAGACAGCCCACTTTCTGCTCTGTGTGCAGAGAATTTGTCTGGTCAGTGCCCGTCTAAAACTTTCATCAAATTAGGAAACAGGATATTGAGAATCTAGTGTTCAGGAACTTGTGGATATGTAGTATTAGCAGACTTATTTCTGATTAAGACTGTAATTATTTTTCTAGATCACTGTTTTGTATGTGACACTTTTAATGTGAACAGTTCCTGGAAATATGAGCTCTCTAATTAAAAAAGAAGTGAGGACAATCCCCTGACATAGTTTGGCAGAAACTCTCAATAACTATTTTTGTTTGCCAGACCATGACCCAAGACTTTGATGACCCATTTTCTTGATGTTATACATAGAATGCTCATGTTTTCCTTTGAAGACTTTAGTTGTCCAGTTATCTGATATGAAGCACATTTTGATGAAATTGGAAATTTTGTGCAAAAAGATACACAAAACTACATACTTCATTTGGAGCCACATTACAGAAATGTACTATTTTAGGCCTAATATTAGATAAGCCTAACATTATTTTCCCAAATTGATTCTACAGAAGTAAAGTCTAAATATAGGAGGCATCCTATCTTATCTGACTTCACTTTATCTTATTTCAGATTAGGAAATGATAAATATACACCCCAACATCTCGTTTAAGCCCATTATTGACCACCCGCTGGTACTTTTCCATCTTACTGAGCTCCACACATCCTTGTTACCATTAGCTTTCTCAATGATTGCTGTTGCCACGTTAGTTAAATGAAGTTCAGAAATAAAGTACTACCACTAACCCCTTCCTCACACATCTGTACTTACTCACTCTACTTGATGGAAGAGGGATTGTTAGTGTAGCTCTAAGATTACCCTAAAGGTAGGAGACTTGTGCTTTTGGGAAGTTATGTTACTTGTGTTATGCACTTTAATATTCTTAGGTAGAGTAGCAAATCAGGGCCTGTTCCTATGAAGTGTTTTAACCTTAATGAGACTTAATCACCATCGTTACCACACAGTTAAGATAGAATTTACAAGTTATAAAGTGTATGCAATGCAGTACCTGTTCCTTATTGCTTTTGAGTGATAAACTGGGAAATCATTCACAAAGCCTGTCTTTGTCTCACACAGGGGACTCAACAAGCAAGGCTATAAATGCAGACGTAAGTGTACTTCATTAAAAAAATCTCAATACATTGTGTTATAGCTAAAACAGCAACATAGATGTTCAACACGTTCTCACTCCCAAAGCATTACATTTTACGCTAGGTGACAAATCGTCTGTATATTACGCTTCCGGCACCCAACACGTCCCTATATTATGAGATCGGAAAAATGAGGAAACATGAGAAAACATGAGAACCGTTTGAAATGAATCTACACATGTACGTTCATTTTACTTAAGCTGCTTTAGAAAACACTATCTAATGTCATCAAAGTGCTGGTTAAGGTTCGGGATAAGTTTATGGTTAGGGCTGGAATACATGGCTGGAATGTGTATTACCGGCATTCTACTGGAATTCATCTATAACCAGGCGCGTAGCATAATACACGTTCTTATGCTTTCGCGTTCCTCAGGAATGCCTCGGGACTTAACATATCGTGAGTATATCACATCTCGGGAGTGAGAATGGCTGAGATGTTAAACATAAAAAATGTCTACTTAACCATAAAAGCAAACTGTGAAATGTACATATTCATTTCTTTTACCGTTATGCACTCAAAAATATGCTGATTGCTGAAATATTTCCATGTAATTTTTTTTACAAGGTAAAATGATAGATTTAAAGGAGTCTGGTCAAAAGAAATGTAGTGGACTACCATTTTCCTGCAAGATTAATTATATAGATAAATTTGATTTGACATATTTTCACTGAATTTTATTCAAAATCACTGCTTCATGTTTATGAAAGCATGTGTGTGTACAGCTTAAAAACTAAAGTATTAATCTGCTATATCGTTTCTTTTTCTCAGAATGTAATGCAGCCATCCACAAGAAATGTATAGACAAAATCATCGGCAGATGTACTGGTACTGCTGCCAACAGTCGGGATACTGTGGTGTGTAACACACATTTCTTCTGTACACCATGTACTGTTAGTGTTCGCCATATGTGTCCCAATTAGTGCGCAATAGTCAGTTTAGTGTGGGCTTTTTTTCCTCTGTGATTTACGATTTTGATGTATTCCTCCTTAGCAAATCAACAATGATTCGTTTATCAAATTAAAGTGTATAGTTCGGTCAGGGTAACACAAAGGCACATACCTGTTAGTTTCCACTTCCAGTGAAGCATTTTTCAATGTCCATCAATATTAGGGGATAATCAAAGTCCAGCTAACCTAGATAGCAGTGACAGGAATGAGCACTGCACCCCCACACATTGTGGGACTAACAGATGGGGTGTGGTCTTAGGGAAATACTTTAAATTCAACTAGCAGGGACAGATCTGGCCCACAAGTTGTAATCTCTGAGAATTTTTTTTACACAGTGCTGTAGTGACTTTTGACACATTGAAGTTAGAGAGGGAAGAAGAAGACAAGGGGGAAAAAAAGGATGAGGAAGGTGCGCAGGAAAGCTAGATGTTACAGGCCTGTGAGCGTGAGTCCTTTGGTCATACATAGCAATGATGAATCTTCTCCGTGCCCAAAGTTCCAGAAGGAGCGATTTAAAATCGACATGCCGCATCGTTTCAAGATCAACAACTACATGAGTCCCACCTTCTGTGACCACTGTGGAAGCCTTCTGTGGGGTCTGGTCAAGCAAGGCCTGAAGTGTGAAGGTACAGCAGAGACATGATTGACTGGATGGTTACAGGAGCGTGTGCTTCTGTACTCTACAGACTAAAAAAATATTTACGCCTAAAATGTTGACTTTAAGCAACTTAATTAAAAGTAAATTTTCTGTGTATTTTTTACATATAAAACATGTAAAACATTAAATTTAATGGATTTGGTCAAATTAAATTTACCGTATTGAAATACATTTAGTTTATCCTAAGCATATTTTCCTTAATGATTATTTTAAAAAATAACCCTTCAGTTTTATAGATTTCATTTTTATTTTACTCAAAATTATTGCTTCATATTTATGGGGGCCAAGAAAAATTTTTTCAGTGCAGACTTGTTTTTTCTCTTTGCAGACTGCGCCATGAATGTCCATCACAAGTGTCAGGACAAAGTAGCCAACCTTTGTGGTATCAATCAGAAACTACTAGCCGAAGCCCTCACACAAGTCAGTCAGGTGAGTTCAGTGAGTCATTCAGTGGATTGTATCTTTTGGTATTCAAGTCCACATCAAGATGGATGACATTACAATGAGAAAGAAGTGTGACTCAGGTGTCATTCTACTAACGCGACTTTGCTCTTGGAGATTTTGTGACTCCGAATGATAATGAATAACAAATATAGATAAGCACTTTATTAAATTTTATATAAAAAAGATAATTTAAAAACTGGTTGTTGCTGTTCTGTTTTCTATGTAGTGGCACTTATTTGGATGTTTTCCAGAAATATTAGTAAACATATTAGCAGCAAATTTCTTTATAACTTTATAAACTTTCTGAATAAAATGAATACTTAAGCCTTATAACTACATCTCTATATTTTATCATCATTTAAGAAATGAAATAGCATTTAAATTCTTGAAGTATTTACATTATTTATCATAATGTGTAAATGTTTGTTTTGAAAGGATAGAGAAGATTCAAATAGATCTGAAATCAAATCTAGGCACTTAGCTTGCAATGTTGCCAGTACCCCGAGATGCTTGTGTTTGTTGGCTCAACAAAACCTAAAACTGGTTATAGAGATAATGGGTGTCATGATAACAGTTATCAACTTTCTTTGTTTACCCAAACTTTCCACTTCAGGCTTCTTACCTGAAGTGGAAAGATAACAAGCTGATTAATAATAACTAACTAGCAAAAAAGTATCTTATTTGTTTCACTTGAATGTGAAACTCAAAGTTACTGGTGTGTGTTGACCTAATTTTCCTGCCCTTCTGTGCTAAACGCCTGACTCATTCTGTTCTGTCTTTACAGGCCTGTCGTTCAACCCAAAATCTATTTAGTTTTGAAGACAGTTAAAGAGAGAAGAATCAAACAAGTTTTTGACTCAAATGTACCACGGCTGTTAGTCGACCATTGTTAGGAAACAGTTGTTTGAGTTCTTCATGTTTATTTTTTGTTTATGTGTTTATTTTTCTTCCTTTTTTCCATCAGAAATCATCCACTCGCCGTTCAGATCCAAATCTGCCTAATCTCCCGGATATTGGAATCTATGACGAAGTGAATAAACTTGCTGGACTTGAGATCAATGGTGAGTGAGGCTTTATTTGTTGGTGCTTTTTCCTCCAAACATTCAAGCAGAAAGTTAAAGTTCTGTACTGATAGCAAATGCTATGCAAATAAAAACTGCAGAAAATATGCAAAGGTTTGAGATAATTGTGTAAATATGTCATTTCTGTGTGTGGTAATGTATTTGTCCATTAGATGGGTCGACATACGGCAAACTTTGGGAAGGTTCCATCCCACGGGTACCGTCTCGTCTTACCCACTTAACCAAGATCAACATGGACAACTTCATCTTCCACAAAGTCTTAGGAAAAGGCAGTTTTGGAAAGGTACGGAGCAATGACGTCAGTGTGAAACGAACTGTGAGACTGCCATCTTAAAAACTAGAGAGAAAAAGAGAGAATATAAATAAGTGAACCAACAACACTCAAGTCAACCCATATCAGCTGTCATCATTACAATGGAGGCTGTAGTTCTCTTATAGAACTTATTACATGGACTGTGGGTGTTTCATCAACCAGCGAATTAAAATACTAATACTTCTCTTCTCTTCTCTTCTCTTCTCTTCTCTTCTCTTCTCTTCTCTTCTCTTCTCTTCTCTTCTCTTCTCTTCTCTTCTCTTCTCTTCTCTTCTCTTCTCTTCTCTTCTCTTCTCTTCTCTTTGTAGGTCCTGCTGGCAGAGCTGAAAGGGCGTGGAGAGTATTTTGCTGTGAAAGCTCTGAAGAAAGATGTAGTGCTTATGGATGATGATGTGGAGTGCACGATGGTAGAGAAAAGAGTCTTGGCTTTAGCCTGGGAAAACCCCTTCCTCACACACCTTTACTCCACCTTTCAGACCAAGGTACTTCCCCTCCATGTCATTAATGACTGTATTTTATTCTGCATCAGTAGTTACATTACATTACATCGTTGTGCCTTTAATAGTAAAAAATGAAATGTTTCTCTAGGAGCATCTGTTCTTTGTGATGGAGTATCTGAATGGAGGTGACTTGATGTTTCACATTCAGGAAAAAGGGCGCTTTGAGCTCTACAGAGCCACGTGAGTTCCACCTGTCACACAGCCATCATGACATACTGTACGTTACTCAGTGGAAACACAATCCCTGCCATCCTTACTCAGTGTTCACATGCTTGTCTAGCTGCCCAGAGACTCACATTTACAGAAGATACTTGTAAAGATGAGCATATGTTTATTGTCTCTTTGTCACTTTTTTAGCCTGCATCTTGTTTTCTTTTATATGATGTATAAAGTCTGAAGGACTGGGGCAATGCTGGCATCTATTAGCTCCTGTTCTTTAGAAGACAGGCCTTGTAAGGAGTGAACAGCTCTTAATGTTTGTGTATGGGGAGATATCAGTTACTACACCCACTTCTCATCACACTATGGGAATCTCTCCAGAGAAAAACAATCGCAAGCTGGTGAAATAAAGCGTTATGAATCCAAAATCTGGCGGCACCTTGACTGCCAACTAAACTTTTACTTTTTTAAATTAAATTACACTTTTACAAACCTGCTGACATTTCTTAGCAAGTGCTAAGGATTCAGAGAGATTAATATGAGAGTAATAATCATGTTATGTGGTGTTTAGAACCGATGAAATTCTTGCTTTTTAGTCAGTTATAAATTTAATTCACTGAGTGCAGAAATCTTTTGAAAAGTAATGTTTTGGCTGAAGAGTTTTGACAGAATTTGGCTGTATGTAGCAGAAAAATACAAAGAGTGTACAGCCGGGTTTTAAGACTGAATGCATTTTTTTCTTATGAACCACTGAAATGCTTCATGTTCTGCTTTCTAACTGTTGTGCTTAGTCACTGATCTTACATCTCCTGTAGTTAAATCAGCGGCTGTGTCCAGTACCTTTGAGATGACAGGAGTAATTTTGTACTTTGCAAACACTGACACCTGATCCTTTGTTGGCATCCTCTAGAATTCTCCTCACTCAGTGACTGTATTCACTCTGGGTAATTTATCCTCAGTGAGTGAGAGAGAGAGTGGGCTATTTTATTTCCCTACTATTCATTCCTTTACGTGTTTGCATCTTTTTTTATGTTAATGCTTAAAACAAACATGCCTCAACAAGACAGCAGAAATTCTGTGGTTCATAAGACCGAATTTAAGTCAATTCCAGCAAAGCAGTAAATTAATTAAACAATTTTGCTTTAATTTAAATGTATGCTTACAGTCTGTGGTGTTAACCATGCATTGTTTTTGAAGACTGAATGGTAATATCAGTAAGAGCAGCAAGTTCATGCTATGAGCTGTTGCTTTTTTATGCAGTGCACTTTATGTAAGTTAACTTTGGTAGTTTTGCCTATCTTGCTGACAAACAGCATAGCTCCACCATGACTATAACATTGCCTGTTATAGTCATGGTGGAGCAGGTTGGTTGTTTAAACTTAAAAAAAAAAAAAAAGGATGCTTGTAGATGATGCATTTATACACATTTAAAGTGTTAAACAAATGAGGATGGATGGATTAAAATAAGGACTTTAATATTCTCTGCAGGGAAATTATTTTGTAACAGCTCTAATACTGGCGAGTTGTAAAATCCCACAAGCCTAACACAACACAGGACTACAAGAAATCACTGGGATGCATAGTCCGTAGTCTCAATGCAAGTGTGGATGATGTCACACGGAGTTGCCAGTTTGCTGGAGAGCGCGATGTAAACAACAGCCAATCTGGCATGTGAAAAGTCTGTGGGTATATAGTGTGGAAGTAGCCCCATGTTAAATATGTGGGCTGCAGAAGCGTTCCTTCACAGTAATGTGACAAGGGTGGCACCATCTGTTGTTAATAAAAGTGGCAAATCATCCACATCTTTATTTATTACGCTTGGATTTATTCCTGTTCACCCGAACTGTCTGAAAGCGGTTGATGGTAATCAAGGGATCTGAAATATACCCTGTTGCTATGTCTCTGTAAAACGTAACTGCACACTCATTAGGCTCATTTCCTTGTCAATCTCATGCCATTAACATAATTTCCTGCACTGTTAGAGGTGAGATATGGCTTTGATCCCCTCCTTTCATTTTCTTATCTATCTGTTCCTCCAGTGGCATTTCCTCTTATTTCTGTAGGAATGCTCATTATTGTTGTGAAAAAGACAAAGCAGTATTCTTCCATCAACCTGCACTTCCACCGCCATGCCAGTCAGGAAGTCGTCTAGTACCTGCAATATACATAATCTTCTGGTGACTTATTTATAATAGAATAGTTACTGTAAACTTGATGACACACAAGATTAATGTGTCTAAACTGTCGTGTTGTATATTGCTGCACAGGCTGTCACAGAATATAAGGCATGTGCTGGATCTGGTTATGCAACATTTTTCCTTTGGCAGTGACTGAACTGCAGAGTCTCAGTTAAGCTCGTTGCCACCACAAAGGCTGCTGCTAACCTGACAAAGACTAGTTTCATGCACCATTTCAACTTTCCTTCAGCTTGCATGCATATCGAGGTGTCCTCTTACAACTGTGTGTTTTTGTTTTGTTCTTCGTGATCCAGGTTGAGACGTTCTTGTACATATGCCTGTACTGTCTGACTCCTATTCTATGAGGACTGCATTTCTAATGATGTTAGGTGAGAGATATTGACAGTCTATTCAGTCCTGTTCAGCAGGTCATTTAGTGTCACTGTGCAGGAACTGGGCTGGAGAGATGGCTTTGTGTGCTCTCCAGACCTGGTTGTTTCACTCGACACAGATGACAAGAGAAGCAGGTCAGTGATAGGCTAATCATTCGGCTCGCAGCAGCTCTTGGGTTTCACATTATGAGAGTGTTATTCACCTGTCTCCTACTCCATACAAATGTCCTCTTCAATAATTCAGGTGTACACTGAAATGAGTCTGCAGTTACACCAGTGTTAAGCCTCCAGCTATGTACTGAGATAGCTCCGCACAGGCCTGTAGCTTTCCATCAGAGATGAGTGTCTGATATTTCTGTCTCTGACTCCTTTGTCTTACCAGGTTCTACTCTGCCGAGATCATTTGTGGTCTTCAGTTTTTACATTCCAAAGGCATCATCTACAGGTCAGAGCACAGAATAGGAATTTCACATGAATATAAAATACACTTAAAAATCTGTTTTCTTTACATTATTTTGTTGTTGTTTTTTAATGCGCCAATGATTTCAGTTGCAAGTGTAATGAGAAAATGAATTTGCAAAGTCTCCAATCTTGTTTAGTTAGGTAATCCCACGCATTTTTGACACTTTTTCCCCCTGAAAGTTTAATTATTATTGTGTGGCATGCATTGAGCAAGGGCTGTTATGAAAACTGTGGACTTGGATGCAGTACAAAAATGTGATTTAAAATTTTTTTAAAAGATTTTGGGAAGAGGAAAATGTAAATGTGTTTATTTGTTACACTGAGAAAACCAGACTCCTGACATTTCAGGACAACACAAAACTAAGATAACTGTTACAAAATGTCTAGTAAATGAACATAGAAACAGTAGACCACTCAATTGGACTGCATATCTCAAAGACCTTTCATATCTCTGCATAATTTTGTTTTTTTTAATTATAGTGAAATCACCTATAAGTATAGTAAAAATTCAATATCCTCAAAGAAACTCATATAATTACTGCATTTTACAAAACTGCTGCTTTGTGTAGCGAATAGTAGTGTGTAAAAAATCTCACAGTTCAAAGTGCAAATGCATCTGTAATCAAACATTAATCCCCTTAAAATTTTATTTAACCTTTTATTGTAAGTTGTTATTTGTGTGGTAAATTCTGTTCTAACAAACACAAAATAGTTTTCTAAAACGTTATCATCACAATAACTCATGTTTATATCGTAACTTGGTTCTACTTTTTATTCATTTTCAGGGATCTTAAGTTAGACAATGTGATGCTGGACTGCGATGGGCATATAAAGATTGCTGACTTTGGCATGTGCAAGGAGAATGTATTTGGTGACAATCGCGCCACAACTTTTTGTGGCACTCCGGATTACATCGCTCCAGAGGTGCAGTCTTCTTCCAAAATTCTCTCTTGTGCTGAAATAATCAAATCTGCATTTAAAAACAAAACTTTTAAACGTCTGTCTGGTTTAATTGTTATTTATAATTTTTTGTTTAACTTTAGATTCTGCTGGGACAGAAATACTCATTCTCAGTTGACTGGTGGTCATTTGGGGTGTTGCTGTATGAGATGCTGATTGGTCAGTCACCTTTTCATGGAGATGATGAGGATGAGCTGTTTGAGTCCATTCGCATGGATACTCCCCATTATCCCCGATGGATTAGCAAGGAGTCGAAAGATCTGCTTGAGCGGGTTTGTATCATATCTTTAATACTAAATATAATAACCACAAAAAGCGTTCAGACACGAAATGTCCATGAGTCCCAAAAAGTTGACTCTGTTCATCTGGACGTAGCGTTTTCAGTGGGAGCAATGTTTTATCACTCATCCAAGTGAGTTTCATGTGTTTATTTCACAAAGTATTAGGTAAACTAGTATTTGTGTCAATGGCAACAGACTGGACATTGAACAAGTCAGAAACATGAAAAGAAGCAGCTTGCAGATGCACAGAAACAGTGGGCAAGAAAAAGCTGCTTACATTTCATATCCTATATGAAATAACCATTTGAAAGGGTTTTAGGGTAACTGAGCTTAGTCCTCTGCTGGTGTGGGCTAATACTGGGATCAGCTAGTCTGCTGGGATTGTTCCAAGACTTGCCTTTGTGGGCCTGCCTGAGCTAAAGCTTTGCTTGAGGTTTAGTGAAATGAAATCAGCCTTTCTTTTGAGGGAGCATCCAAAAGCCCTCCAAATATTAACAAAAAGTATTTGGACAAGTTCTAATTGTCACACTTAGTGCAACATATCCATTGTTAATATGGTCTACTCCACCTGCAGTTACTCTGCCAGTTGTAAGACCTCGCAGAGTCCTGACCTGAATAACTTAGATTGTCTGTGGAGTAGGAAATGACGGTAAAAAAATTAGCTTGTTGATGCACTTGAGTGGAGGGAACATTAAGCACCAAGTTCAGTCCCTGGCTGGTACGGTCTGAGAACATAAGCAGTCCATTTAACTGAAAATCCTTTGTGTTTGACACATGATCACATATATTCCTTATGCAACCTTTCTGACCTTCCTTCCCTGCAGTTGTTTGAGAGAGACCCAACTCGCAGGATAGGAATTGTGGGTAATATCCGGTTACACCCCTTTTTCAAGAGCATTAACTGGCAGGCGTTGGAAATGAGAGAGGTTGAGCCCCCCTTCAAACCCAAAGTGGTACGTCACACACGTCACTGAGGATTTAAAAATTGTAGCTCTTGTGCTATGATTACATTTTGCTGAGATTTGTTTGTGGAAACTTCCAGAAAGCGCCGAATGACTGCAGCAACTTTGACCGGGAGTTCCTCAGCGAGAAGGCTCGTCTTTCCTACAGTGATAAGAACTTCATAGATTCCATGGACCAGTCGGCATTTGCTGGGTTTTCATTCATGAACCCCAAGATGGAGCATCTTTTAGAAAAATGATGTCATCCATGTCAGACTCATGTTACTCTCCTCATGTTTATGGAACAGTTTGCCTGCTTGCAGATGAGCAAGCTGTTTCACAATCAGTATTTGTTTCACCTTATTTTAAGCACAAACTATTCTTGGGTACGATCAAACAACAAACGGCCCGTGTACTGTATATATATATATGTGGATGTTTCATTTATGTGCATGCTTATTATTTGTATAAGTTATGAAGACCTGTGTGAGTAATAATATACTGTGGGAGTGGGAGTCTGAAAAATCCTTACATTCCACTTGACGTCATTGCTACCATCTGCTGCCATCATGTTTCCCTTTCATGTTGAAAATCATCTCCACTGGGGATAGAAAATATGAAATGGAGGAAAAAGGCTACAGGAACTAATTTTACTTCATGCTTCAGATATAGGTCGTATTTGTGAATGAGGTGACTGCATGTTTAGAGATTTGAGACCAAGAAAAATCCATCAATCTTAGCATTGTGGCTTAAATATGAATGTTATAATTTCAAACATCCAACTTCTTGCCTTTGACTAAGAAGAACTTGTGGTTGTAAAGTTGACTGAACAGTGCCATGTAATGATCAAACTTTAACGCTCCAGCTGTTTTCAGCTGTACAGAAAAGTTCTGTTTTGTGGATGGAGGTGCAATGAGTGCAGCCATGGGTACAAAAAGAGTAGTGAAATGACTAATTGGTGAGCCACTTAAACGCTGTATATAATATTTATGTATATTGTTGTTAACATGTATATTGGTTTGCAAAGGATGTATTTTTTTTTTTACTGTCTCCATATTTCCCATATGATTAAAAAAAACATAAACTCCCAAGTCTGTGCTCCTTTTGTGTGATTTTGAAGTGCACGTAATAGAAAAGGTTTTAAACAAATTGACTTTCAGGAGCTGGACTGGAGGCGATCTAAAGCAATATAATCTTTATATAAATCAAATTAAAATTTTGAAGGCTTTTCACTTAAAAGCGTTTTGGATCTGATCAACAACCCATTATCCTTTGATTAAATTTGATTCATAAACAAACCAAAACAAGAATCAGTATCAGTCGACAAAATATTTTTTTTTCTATTTGTTAATAAATCTTTTTATTTGGACAGGAAATATTAGACACATTTCCCCGTAACTTATTATTATTATTTTTTTTTATCAGAAATGCATATATGTGTTTATATAGCGAATATATTGAGACCCTATGGATGCTTGTTTCTGCCACTAAAACATCAACAACCAAGGTTTGAGTCAGAAAGTCGAATTTGGAGATCCATCCATCCATTCGCTTCCGCTTATCCTTTCCAGGGTCGCGGGGGGCGCTGGAGCCTATCCCAGCTGTCATGGGGCGAGAGGCGGGGTACACCCTGGACAGGTCGCCAGTCTGTCGCAGGGCCAACACACAAGGACAGACAACCATTCACACTCACGTTCACTCGCACATTCACACCTAGTGGCAATTTGGATTTTCCAATTAACCTATCCCCACAAGCTGCATGTCTTTGGACGGTGGGAGGAAGCCGGAGTACCCGGAGGGAACCCACGCAAACACGGGGAGAACATGCAAACTCCACACAGAAAGACCCCGGCCTGATGGTGGAATTGCATGCATTTTCCAGAAACACGTGGTCCACGTGGACCTGTAGTACATAATAAATTCCCGAGCATTAATTTTTGATTTCATCTATAGATTTTTCCTAAGCATTATGACGCTATCTAGTGGCACTAGGGTGAAAGCAACGTTGCGTGACGTCACTACGTAATGCGCTTGCGTAAAATGTCTACGGAAGTATTGGTGTACGATCCACAGCTTTAACTGCCGGGCACAACTGACAGCTCATAGTTGCTCTACTGGAATAATGTCTGGTGCCGCCGGTTTGTAATGCGGTCGAGATAAGAGTTCCCACACTATGGCAGCATTATGATTCTTCTTCGTAGAAAGCAGCGGACACCTGGTATACTCCACACCTGACTACAGTTTTCACAGAGCCAAAGGAAGATCAAAATGAGCTCTCAGGACATACTGCAGAGTGTGTCCACTCTTGCGTCCTATAATGTGTTGCTACAGGTAAACAAACACGGTAGTTGATGTGTGTTGAGCATTTACAGCATTTTTTTTTATTTATTTATTCATTTATTTGTCCGGTTTTATGTCCTCAGGTAATGTTCCGTGTGCTCACCTTTCTTCTGAATGCCTTTACGCTGCGGTTTGTGTCCAAAGAGCTGATTGGGGTGGTCAATGTCAGGTAAAGTTTGCAGGAAAACAACACAATGGTTTTCGGGCTCCAGCCGCTGTAACATGTGTCCTTACGTGTGTCTTTATTATGCAGGCTTACACTGCTGTATTCCACATTAGTGTTTCTGTCCAGAGAGGCTTTCCGGAGGGCCTGTCTGAGCGGGCAATCGGGCAAAAACCACAGCTGGAGACCAGTTATCAATCTCCTGTGGATGACGTGAGTTGATTAGATGATAAAATAGGCATTCTGATTTTCAGTTTTTGATGCTCACATGTTATTTCTAATTTTTCAGGGTACCCCTTGGTGTGTTATGGGCAGTACTTCTGTCATATGTGTGGCTTTGGCTCCTAGAGGTCCCAGATGCTCACACTGTCCCTTACTACAGTCCTGCTGTGGTGCTGTTTGCCTTATCTGGGGTGCAGGAGCTCCTGGCAGAACCCTTGTGGGTCTTGGCTCAAGCTCACATGTTTATCCGATTGAAAGTGGTGGCTGAAAGCTTGGCAATGATCGCAAAGTGCAGCATAACTGTGGTGCTGGTGGTGTTTTCCCGTGAATGGGGCCTTTACATCTTTTCTGCTGCTCATGTAAGAAATCAGCTGAAGTATCAGCTGCTTTATTTCTGCAGATATTTGTTTGAACTTTTCACGACTTTGTGCTGTGTTCACTTTTTCTAGTTGGTGTACACAGGGATCCTGGTGCTATGCTATGCTGTTTACTTCATTCATTTCCTGGGTTCCAAAGAGGCAGCGAGGAATAGTTTCCCACTGCGCCGTGTTAGAGATTTGCTGCCCCGCAGACAGTATGGAGAGGTACTTGACCTTGCACGTCATTATGCATTACTCATCACTGATCCCATCAAAGTCACACTGAGTCATTGCATCTGAAATCACTGTGTGCCTTCTGCTCGACCATCTCCAAATTTGCATGCTAAATTTATGGTACAAAGTTTGGATGTATGTGATGATTGCTGTGAAATATTCGCACTGAAGATCAAATCATTCTCTCTCTCTCTCTCTCTCTCTCTCTCTCTCTCTCTCTCTCTCTCTCTCTCTCTCTCTCTCTCTCTCTCTCTCTCTCTTTCTTTCTGATTTATGAAATTCCTAGTCGCAAAAATTAAGAAAATGGCATTACCATTCAACTTTCATGCTGGTAGAGCAAATATGACAATTTGTACCACAAAAACAATAGCAGACAGTCTAACCTGAATAGAAGAAAACTCTATTTTGTGCAAAGTTTACATTTTTGAGACCCACTTTTAAGGCATGCACTCTGCCCTGGAGGAATCAAATCATTCAGATTAGGTTTAAAATAAATGCAACAATGTATCATTTTCATGTATATTATAATATCATAGACAGCAGCCTTCGTTGCAGCAGTCAGCATGATGATTATCTGATCCCTGCTTGCCTGTGGAAGTTCTGGCGTTAAGGTTAGGTTTGGGTTACACTGCCTCAGATGCCTCAGGGAAACAACACCCTGAAAGTGGGTGGATAGGCCATTAAAAAATCTAGAAAAGCATTTAGCATATAAAGCTAAAAATTTATATCCAAGCTTTGTGCTATAATGTTTTAGGTAAATTAGAGACAGTCAAGCAGAAAATGTTGTAAAAATCTGATTATTTGTGATTATTAATTATATTTTGGTTACTATTCACGGCGGATATTCTTAACCTTTTTCTGTGTTTAAAGCCGTTAGTCGACAGGAATCTAGCGCGGCTCACTTGGAGCTTCTTCAAGCAATCCTTCCTGAAGCAGATCCTGACCGAGGGTGAGCGATACGTCATGACCTTTTTGAACGTCCTCAGCTTTGGAGATCAGGGTGTTTATGATATCGTCAATAATCTGGGCTCCATGGTGGCGCGCTTCATCTTCTTGCCAATTGAAGAAAGCTTCTACATATTCTTTGCCAAAGTGCTGGAGAGAGGGCGCAATGTCAAAAGTCAGAAACAGGTCTGAACTGTGGACGTTATCTCAAACAAATGTTTGTGAGTGGCTATGCTGGAATTGTTGATTTGACCTCTTTTTGCTGGTTTTTGTTATAGGAAGAAGTTGCCATTGTCGCAGAGGTCCTGGAGTGCCTGCTGAAACTGGTGCTGGTGATTGGTCTGATTATCACAGTGTTTGGTTATGCATACTCTCACCTGGCTCTGGATATTTATGGTGGCTCTCTCCTTAGTAGTGGGTCAGGTATGTGAGCTACAATCCGGTGACAGGAGACACCAGTATATGACATTTTGCTTTGCTGGGAATTTGTAAAATGTGTTTCTTTATTTTTTAGGGCCCAGTTTGCTGCAATGCTACAGCTGCTATGTCCTCCTGCTTGCTGTGAATGGTGTAACAGAGTGTTTTGTTTTTGCTGTCATGAGCCAAGAAGAGGTTGACAAGTGAGAATGCAGAAACACATATATATGTATATAGACACACAGTTATTTTATAGCGTGTAAACTGTCATTTAACACTGAGTTTATGTCCTCAGGTACAACTTCATCATGCTAGCCCTGTCTGTCTCCTTCCTCTTCCTTTCATACGTACTGACAAGTTGGGCTGGCAGTGTTGGCTTCATACTGGCAAACTGCCTCAATATGGGCCTCCGTATCTTACACAGCCTGCTTTACATACACCGGTACTTCCAGTTGAGTCGGTGGAAACCTCTGCGAGGCCTGTTGCCCTCCCCTCTCATACTGCTGGCGTTGGGCGTCAGTGGAGTTGTCACAGCAGTTTCTGAGGTTTGTTTTTTTCTCAAAACAGGAACTTTTGAGCTGCGCTTTTAGTAAACATACTTATTATTATTTTTATTCTGTAGAAGTCTGTGATCCTAACTGGAGCATCTGTTTTCTTGTCTCCAGGCTTTTTTCTGCTGCGACAGCGGCTTGCTTCTGAGGCTCGTCCATATCGGCGTGGGGGCAATATGTCTGCTTGGTGTGGTTGTAGCTGTTCTTCTCACAGAGACTAAGCTTGTTCAGTTTGTGAGCACTCAGCTGCTGCCTCGATTCAGAAAGAAGCGCACTTAAATTAGACGTAAAACTGTTACACCTGACTCAAAGAAGTCGTGCGTTTCCACTACAAACTGAGCCGGGGAACAACCTTTTCTTTCTAAGGACCTCACATGTGTCATGAGCGTGTGTGAATCTGTGAGTTTTATATAAAAAAATGAATGAATTTAGTTGTGGGTTTAAAAAAGTGGATGTATTTTAATAAAACTCTTTATTGTTTTACACCATGACCACTGTATTTATATCTGTGGTGTTTTTCCAGGAATTAAATGGAAAAAAGTTTGGTTTTAAATACTGCGTTTGTGTTGCTCACCTACCTCTGTAGCTGTTTTGGTGAAACAGTTGTGCACAAACTAAGGCAGGCGCTCTCAGTGTTGACTGATTGGAGTAGAGTTGTATTTAAGAAGCAGTACAACATGTTTACTAAAATGAAATGAAATGCTTGACTTCTGCTACCTTACCTTGACCAAATATTTTGTTTATATTGTGAGAAGTAGTTACGTTCTTGAGCCTTGATTTGCACTAGTATTTTTTTTCCTTTTTTTAGAAAGAAAAGTTTGAGTTCAGTGCTTAAGTCAACTCAGCTACTTTGTAATTGTTTCCCTGTCTGATAAGACAGCCATTTAATTGCTTTTCTTGCCCCTAAACTAATTTCCACTGAATTTGGGGTCTCCGTGGGGTTGAATAATGATGTAATTATGGAAAATGAACCTATCCCATCAGCCCAGCAATTTTTTCACAAAGATGGATGGATGGGTGTGTGGGTGGGGTGACATTCTTTTACAGCAGGAAAAATTAAGTCTCCTCTTAAGAAAATCAAGTACTTATCTCTTGATTCACATCTTATAAACTTTGAGTTTAATTTGCATGGTTTGTTTATTGTCAACGCTGTTAGAAAGCAGCTGCCCAACCACGCTTGCAAGATTCCTACACCGCCGATTTATTCGACAAAAAGTAATGCCACAAGTTGTAGAAGTGTTTCATTTTCTAAGGAAGAAGCAGACCCTGAGAAAAATAGGAGGGAGAGATCAAGAGGAGGAGTCAGTTCCCTCATTACGTCATTTTTTATGTGTTAGGAACAGAGTTATTGCCCACTGGAGACTGACTCACTGTTAGGTTGTGTATATATATGAGAGTGTGTGTTGGGTTCGGCCTGTTGGAGAAAGAGAGCCCGCTGAAAGAAAGAGAATTTATTCCAGGCCATCTTCAGCTACTCAACAATCATGTCTCAAGTAAGAGCAGTGTTTGAGCTTTCAAAGCAGGGCATAATTGTTGCAGACACGGGGACTGTCAGTAACCTCTGTGTTTTACTTTCCCTTTACTGCCTTTCAGCCTAATCAGGAAGATGAGCAAATGCAGCGTCCTGAAGTGAGAGAAGAAGACCTGACTGAAGCAAAGAACAAGCTGGGTGCTGCCGGGCCTCCCAAGAGCAAGACAATGGAAGTAATGGAGGAGTGCGGTAAGGACACTAAACCAGCAGATGAGAGCGAATGAAACTATTCTGCTTTCTGTATTTGGTTAAGCTAAGACCACACTGCAGCCGTGAGTAAATGCGAGGGGCGTTTCTCATGATGCTCAAGTTTCCATTCCATATACAGAGAAGAAGAAAAAAAAGAAAAGAAAGGGGTTGTAATGATGGGAGATTCCTGTCACAGTGTTCCCTCTGACACGGAGCGGGACACAATGTACTTACAGAGCAAATATTTGTCTTACATAATCCTCTTTACTGCTGCATTTACAGTGAGATATCCTACTGCTGTTTCCTGTTCTTCACAGAGAAAATGGGTAAAGTTGCGCCCTCTGTGTTCAGCAGAGCGAGGTCAGGAGCAGAGACTGCTTTCAACACTCGCTCAGGCCAGCCAATCAGGAAATAGGAGAAAACCTGACCGTGGCTGAATCACACCTGCTCCATGTTCATGTGTTTGGATCAGCTGTTTTCTTGTCTTACTTCAACCCAAGGAAAATCTTGTTTAAAGCCCATTTTTTCTGTATTTCGTTATGACAAAATTTTACACTAGATTTATATTGATAGTTCCTTGAATTTTAAGAAAGGTGCCTAACTGATGAACTCAGTTTCAGTGTTTAAAACATATTTGTTGATCTGTCTGATACGACTTTTTGTTACACCGGAAGTTTCAGAGTGGGAGTATAAAGTAGTGTATGCAGTACACTTCAGAAAAACCTTAATGATAATAATGATAATAATGAACAGAAAGACAGATTTATTCAGCAACGATTACGAAATTACTTTGCAATAAAATCTCTTGAAATGATGCAAATTGTCTCTTCTTGCCTGTCTGTTATTACAGTGAGATGCTAGTAAACTTTACTACTAAAATCCAAAAAATAAGAGGCAAAACTAAGAAAATTTAATTTTTCCTTTTTTTATTTCAAAACTTTCCATTGACAAATGGAACAAATAAAAATTCATCTGAACAAAACTACTACAGAAAGCAGAGGCAGGGACACCGGAGTGAGTTACAGTGAAGGGCAAAGATGATAAAATGCAATGAACGTTAGAGTGAAACTAAGATGGACAAATACAATGATCACAAGTTTTATTTCATAAACTTGTGATCCTGATCTTGGAGGATTTTTGCTGAAGACTTGGCGTCATAGAACAGCTCATTGATCTCTTCTACCTGCTCCCTCTCCACTGTTTCTTTTCCCTGAACGCGGCCCAACAGACTTGCCGGCGTCAGCAGCTGTACAGCGTATCTGAGACAAAACAGGAAATAGGAAAGACTCAGTACACCCACACACACATATTTATAGTAAACCTGTTTATAGCAGAAGATAGTTTAATGGGTGCAAATCCTACAAGAGCTTTACTACAGTATACAGTCTTTTATCTGTAACTTTATACATGTTGGTCTCAGTGACGTAGCTGACCTATTCTAATCCCTTTGAACAACGTTTTTTTTTTTTTTTTTTAAACATCTGGCAACAGTTATGGCTAAACAAATTTATTACGGTACGTCAAAAATAGAAAGAGTACACATGAACTTTTAGATTTTGTTGAGCAAACCGTAACTGAGTTGAGGCATTTCATTATAACACACCCACACCCAGAGTGTTTGGCCGTACCTGAGGGTGGTCTTGGTGCCAATCTCTGCCAGGTGTGTAAGAGCCTCCTCGCTGATGCTGATTCCTTCGGTCTGAGCCCGAATCTTGATGATCTGCAGACCACAGCCTCGTTAGTGACGCATGCACAGACAGTTTGATGTCGCACATCACATAATCCACAGAAATTGGTTTTCAGACTTACCTGCTTCATCTCCTGTGGTGTGTACAACATGGTGCGAATGATCATGACTCTGTCCAGCAAGTCCAGAGGAATGCCGTGTGGAGAACTGATGTCCTCTGTCCCCCTGGTCAACAAAAACTACTTAAATCCTGAAACTGTTTTGTTTTACCTTAAAAATAAACAAAAACAAAATGTGCTTCTCTCCATAAAGCACTTCTCACCTGATTAAACAGTTTCCCCTGTTAGAAGCGAATACGACAATGGGGGCGATGCTGCTTTCCAGTGCTCGATGGAGGTACGTGAAGCATTCAATGTCCAGCATGTGCACCTCATCCACGAACAGCACGCCGGGTACGAGCTCAGCTATACCTTGGTCTATGTAGCGGTTCACCACCTTGTTGATCTCAGCACGCAACTTATCTGCAGCGAGAAATTGGCAGTGGGTCAAGAACTGAAGACAACTTGAGAGATTTAGTCTGAGTTAGGTGTTACACCGTCTCTACCAGTGATTTCTGTCTTTTTGGGCTTCATCAATTGTCCCATCATGGAGAGAATGTCCTGGCCTCCCTGAGATGAAACAATGAACCGTTTATAAAGAGTGCCAATATAAAAACAATCAAATTTAAGATGTATACAGATGTGTTTATTCCAAACCGATGCTACTTTATTATTGCAGTTATGTACCTGGGGGCGAGCATTTGCAACATCCAGGTCATGCAGTGTGACATCTTGGACAATCTCCTTCTTTTTGTGGACATCACCTTTGGGCAGCGGAACATACTCCTCTGCCTCCAGGTCAAACTCTGTTGCAAAGGTGTCACAGCGGCCTTGTCTCTGCAAAGGCACAGTAATAGAAAAGATTAATGTCTCACATTGCTGCAGTCAACAATGAAGGGAAAGGTACCACACTGCAGGAGGGAGAGCAGATGTATGACTGAACTCAGTGCCAGCCCACTGCAGAAACAAGGGCATGTGGCTGAAGGATGAAAGAGGTTCAGAAGGAAAGTCATGAGGTGGCTGTCAACAGTAACAAATGTGTCGCCCAGCCCTCCTCCTTTACCCTCTGACTAGAGCCGACCTGTGCTTCTGGCCCACCTGCACTGATTAAAAGAACCGCTCCTGCAGCCTTTCAGCACAGGCCGCAAGCCCCACTGTTGGTAAAGAGGCACTGTGGGAGATGGAGAGATAAATGGAACATGAAGAGCCGCAGGAATGAGAGGCTCATTCCAGAGTACAACACAAATGCAGCAGGGTGGAGAGAGATGAAAGCATGCCACCATGAAGGGTTGAAGAGGACAAGCAAGATGGAAAAACCCTCAACTTTGACCCGACTAAGACGTTTTTTGGAAAAAACATTTTTCATCTGTAAACTATACACAATCTGGTAAATGAACAATCAGCCATGATCAGTTTCTCGCTTTTGCCAAAAACCAAAATGTGCTGCAAATGTAACATAACAGCATAAAAGTAAAATAGTTTACCTTCACGGCTCCGCTGTTAGCTTCAATGTAGATGACGTCTCCCACCTCCACACGCTCTTTCTGAAGACTCTCGTAAATACTGGGATCCAGCTAAGGAAACACAACAACTTTAAATGTTTTAAAGCAAAACGCTGGCCTAGCTTTGGCTGTCAGCATTATAGGGTTTTTTTTTTGGCCTTTTTCAGCTTTATTGACAGACACAGTGAAGAAAGGACAGGAAAGCTGAGGGGAAAGATTAAAACTCTCAGTCTGACCTTGAGCTGCTTTGTGCCTTTGGCAGTCTTCAGACCGATGATGACGTGGCTGATGGTTTTGCCGTAGCCGCCCATGGGATTCTCGGTCTCGCATGGGGTCAGCTCTGTCACCTCCCCTTCATACACCTCCTTTGTTTCTTTGATGCGCAATCCTGAATATGGCGCAGCATTACAGTTACACATTTACACACATACAAACTTATGCACAACCTAATCTGGTCTTTATATTCCTACATGAGCTAAGCCGCAGCATCCATTGGGTCACCGAGCAACGTATTTTATTACAGAAAAGAAACATGTGTCCTGTGAAATGACTGGACATTGTTCAGTGTAACACGATCATGCTCTTGTTCCTGTTACATGCAGCACACAGGTGTCTAATCCTCGGTGCTGTGGGGCACAGAGCAGCTCTAAAGGCGGGGACTGTCCATCAGGGTGCTGTTATTGACAAGGTGATGACAACGTTCAAATGAAACCTGGTCTCTCTGAAGAATCTGCTCAAGGGGTGGAGTGAATGTGCTAATGACCACGTCTCCCTCCACCTTGGCTCCATTTGCTGCCCACTCAACAGGTAGCATCAGCAGTCTCAGATCCCCTTTCTGCTATTCCTTCTCACCACCTTTATAAATCTGCTTTACAGTGTTACCTTTCAGCTCATGACAACTGTGTGTGCAAGAGTTTCTTTCTCACTGCTAGTATGACCTGATCTTTTCCCACCAGTACAATAGAAGACACGCATAAAAATATTATTTTTAAAAAGACAAAATGCTTTAGGTGTATATCAATATTAAATCTAATTAAATCATTAGGCCAGTTTCTTATTTTCTTACCAATTAAGCCTTTGGTAATAGTAAGCTCATTTTCACTTCTACAAACTAAATGCCCAACAGGTCACAACCCATCGAGTAAACCTGGAGAACAGAAAACTAAAATCTGGGTTAAAAATCTATCCAACACTCACCAATCGCCCTCCTGAAATTCTCCATCAATACTTCTGTCTTCTTGATTTCAGATGAGTAGACCTCACTGCCGACCATGGGGCAGAATGGTACCTTGTTTCCCAGCTCCTGTGCCATAGCCAGGGCGAGGGCAGTCTGAAGGTGCGCAGGCAGGAAGAAATAAAGAGGCATGGTTAACAAACGCTGCAGAGATATCTGCTATATTAAATTAAACCTTACTGCTGAACACAGCACACTTACCTTTCCTGTTCCAGGTGGCCCTGCCAGTAAAATGGCCCTCCCTGCCATCTTTTTTGAGCGGATCAGCTCAACGATGATACCACAAGCCTGGAGAATAAGACAAATTAGACTATTATGCACACGCGCAAGGTTTAAATGCAATACAACTAACTAGCAAAACCCCCACTCCTGAACCCAGGCGTTATACAACCCTGTTGGAGAACTGTAAAGCACACGAGGCAACGCATCTGTTGTGGCTAAAGTCACACTCTGATACAAACGTCAGTTCCTTTAATGTGGCTGACAAAAACAATTCAATTCAAAGCCCACCGAGTGGAACAAGAATTTAGCAATTCACATCCGATTTAGTAGAGTGTTTAAAAGTTTAACAGCATACAACTGTCAAAAAGTACAATAATGTCATAAAATAAGATATACATGAATCTAAAATAAGGCATTAGCTCTTTTACTCTGTGTTCTTGGGGACAGGGGGGCTTTCTCTCATTAGTAGAAGGCAAAAAGAGTTCCGATGGTGTTATATCTCATGGATGAGGTAGATCTGCTGTGTGTTCATGTGTGTTTTTGTGCATCTGCGTGTTTAAGTGTGCTAGTGTATCAGTGAGTGAGTCTGTCTGTAATCCCTTTAAGGGTGTGTGGCATTGCTGCAATGAAGAAAAGCGAGCAGATCGACATTCTGAATGTCACCCTGAGCGCTGATGTAAACAAGATGTTATGATCATATAGATGCTATTAATAATGAAGTGTCCACCCTAACAGCACCAAGTCAGTGGTTTAGAGTTTTACTGGCACGTGGACATTTTTTTTAGGCCTGAAGAAAAAACTTTTATATGGTTTTTATTAGAAAACACGATTTTATTAATAAACCATTTTATGTTATTAAAAATCAGAAAAATACTGTTACGAAAGCCTTGAAATAAATGGCCTAATATACACCATGCTCACCTTTAGATTCACCCCTGCTTGCTGCAGGTTTGTGATTGTGATTGAAAGTGCTGCTGTTGTGTTATGAGCTTTTTGTTTAAAAACTGGGGACTGTGTGGATTTAATGGCTTAGTTTTTTTCTATTGCATCTCTATTTTTAGTCGCAAATATGAGTGAGATGCTGGGTGATGACTGAGAACAACAGAGCTGTGGGTTAAACAAAGCATAGAAGCAAAAACAATTTGCCCCAAGGATTTTTTGCTCTTTATAACCGAGTTATGCAAGTTATTCTGAATTGTAGCAGCACTACAAGCTGTGTCAATCTAGTTATAATCTGTGCAATCCTCTGTAGCCACTCACATTAACTGTCAGAGAAATAATAATGCATTGTATATTTGTATCAGAATAGCAAATAACAGCTTGCACAATTACTTAAGAAATGCTAATTGTTCTCGTTCCCGTCCTGTGATCCCGCTTTTATCATCTACAAAATATTGCTCGCCTCAGTAAAATTCCATCCAAATCGGAAATGGAAACAACTGGACTACTGCAATTCACTGTACATTGGCTTCAATAGGTCATTTGTTGGATCGCTTACAAATAGTCCAACCAGCAGCTGCGAGGCTACCTCCAAGTGTTCTGATATGACACCCTATTTGACGTCTTCACCCTGGATCCCCATAAGTTCAGACTAAGATCTTTGCAATCATTTTCAGAGCCCTGCATGATCAAATGCCTGCGTTCATTAGTAAATGATTGCATCCATATACAGCATGCAGGTGATTGAGATCTTCTGGCCAAAACCTCATTGTTCTACTCTGAAGACCAAAAATGAAAGGAAATCATGCATTAGGGATCGAGAATGTACTACTATTACATTTAAAATCCGTGGACTCCAATGAAACTTTAAAGGAGCTTATTTGCATAGACTTGCTTTTTCCTAGTGGAAATTATTGTTGTGTTTTTATATCAGCATTGTTCTTTGTTGATTGTTGTGGTAAAGCATTTCATCTAGAAATGTGCTATATAAATATGTTTTACCTTCATTCGTTACAAAAACATCAGCACTGGGTGCAGCGCATGTAGCAGAGTACACATCGGAGGTGGGCAGGGTCAATGTAGGAATTTTAAGAATATTAAGAAAATAATTTCTAATATCTGATTTTTTTTTATCTGTCAGAAATATAAAACATAAACAGATTTCCCTAACATTTGTTACTATAGTAATTCATTAATGCTCTGGTTGTTGCTTCTGTGGCGTTCCAAATTACAGGGAAGTTGCAGAGTGCCCTCTGATGGACAAACTATGCAGTGTCAATACGTCGTTCTCTAGTCTCCTCTTTATATTTTCCCTATTTTCACTGTTAAGGCAGTATAAATGCCAATACTAACAGACCACTAAACAGCTATTAACTGTTGATAAACCTACCCTGCTGATAAATGAATCAGGCTCTAGTCTACGGGTGTCAAACATATGGCCTGGGGGCCAAAATAAACCAAGCAAAGACTCCAATCCAGCCCATTGGATGACTTTGGAAAATGTGCAAAGTGGAATAAATTATTATTTTTTTAACTGTATTTTCATAGGTTTTACAGCTTTTTCCTGCTGCTAATGACATCCCTATTCATATTACACCAAAGCAACAGATAAGCAATTAAATGACAGAAAATTTCCAGGTTTTTTTTTCTCCACTATTTTCTAAAAAGGCTCCTTTTTTCACAGCGATTCCCAATTAAATATAATTTTTGTGACTTAAAAAAAAATGCTGTTTCATAGTTGCAGGTCAGTCTGAACAGGGAACTACCAGAACCTTTTCAGCAATTTTAGACATTTATTTCTTTCAGTTTAAGACTAAAGAATCATGTTGACAGAGTTCTTTTACTATTTACTACAGTAAAATGTCTATATCATGTAGAAAAACTGAGACATGCTGTTTAAATTGCACGTCTTTATCTTATGTTAAGATATCTCAGAGATTAAATGTGCAGTTATACACTGACGGAAAAGAGTTTCACTGGTCCAGCCCACTTAAGATCAAAGATGGATGTATGTGGCCCACAACATGAAATGAGTTTGACATCCCTGCTCTAGTCTTTACCATAACTTTGCTATTTAGTTTGTGAAAAGCTTTGCTGGGTTAACAATGAACCTGCAATGTTTAATTTTCAATAAAACTCACACTAACTGGCAAATATATCAGTTTGTACATTCAAATAAATGTTACTTACCAATGTCAGTGGCAACTGATCATTGAATTGGTGTGTTACATGAGTTTTGTGGGTGTACATTTTTTAAATATAGTGTGACACCCTGAAAGACTTTACACCACTTTTTTTATTAGTAATGATGTTTTTTTTTAATTACCAGCACAAAATGGGAATAAATAGCAAATAAAAAGATAAATACAAAAAATTGACAATGGCCAGCAAGAAAAATTTGTATGCCATTAAAATTTGTATCAGCTCCCATAATTCACTGCTGTTCGGGATCATTTAATTTTCCACTTAAGAAAAGGGATATATTAAACCACATTTGAATGTTAAAATGGCTTTAAATAAATGTAGTTCATCTGGTTGTCCTTATTGTACCTGTACCCAACAGCAGATCCGTTTTTTCTCAACTAGATCCATCAACAACTGATACCTCCCTGCTTTCCGTTAGAAAACAGTTATTATAAATTCACAATTCATACTTTTAATCCAGATTAAGTTAAACTATAGGGATGTATATACCGTCTTCTTATAAGTTAGCGTCTCTCTGTCACAAATCGGACCCGCAAACGACAGCGACCCCACTCAGTGCTAATAGGATTAGCTTGTACTGTAGTGCCTGTAAAGCGCTCAATTGTCCTCGTAAATATTCCCTTCTTACATAATATTCCCCCAAAAGAAAAAAGAAAGCAAATGACGTGAAACACGAATATTACCTCTCTTGCAGCCTCCTGGCCCACGAGTCCACATGCTGTCTGTTTAGCATTACCGGCCTCGTCTAGCCCCAGTCCTTTGACGTGACTGTGTGAAGCGATCCTCTGCGTTTTTGTTGTGCTTTTTACCTCCTCGATCTTCATAGTTGCGTTATTTGTGAAAATGTATAGTGTAAAGTCTGCCAGATGCGTTAAATACACATATAATCTCTAATACGAAATACCGCCTCAATCGGCGCCTAAACTCAAAACACAGGAAAATCTGTTTCCATGTGGGTTACTAGGGAAAATAAGCGGAAGTGATACCTTTAAGTACCGCCCATCTAACAACTGTGGTAAACTATTGGGCTACGCCAAATATCCCTGAGCATTCATTGGATTAGAGCCTGTCAATCACATTTACACTCCAGAGCCCGCCCTTTTGTCGTTTCCCATTTCCGTTTGTGTTTCTGTTGGTTTGTCGTAGTAGAAACTGTCAAAAACTTGCAAATATATGAATTAAAATACAATATAAATGCAGGAATAAAAAAGGTGGACGGGTTTTAATAATTTCAAAATTAAGATGTGATTAAAGTGCTATTATGAGTGATCACTTTCCTTTTATGATTTTTGTCTGCTAATAAAAAACAGTTCCCCCTTAACATGTTGTCCCTGGGATAGAATACACTGACACTAGGGAAGACTTTCAACAGTTTCCTCGAAAGTTATGTCAGATTTATTACTAAACCACACGCTGTAAGCCACAAAGTATTCGTATATTTTGTTGCGGCTTTGCTAAATAAGCGCAGTCTGTGGCCATAAACTAGCCCCGCTTTTTGTCTGTTTTTGGAGCCGAGTTAAGCGTCTCTCCCAGAGTAGAGAAAAATACGCGCTCCAGGTAAGAGTTCAACAACATGTCCGAATCTTCTGACACCCGCACGAAAACGTTAAATTTCAACGTCGGCGTGCTCGGACATGTCGACAGCGGGAAGACGTCGCTCGCCAGGGCGCTGAGCAGCACCGCGTCCACTGCCGCCTTCGACAAGAACCCGCAGTCCCGCGAGAGAGGCATCACTCTGGACCTCGGCTTCTCCTCCTTCACTGTGGATCTTCCCGATCACCTGCGGGACAGCGTGGGGAAGCAGCCATATGACAGCCTCCAGTTTACCCTGGTGGATTGTCCGGGGCACGCTTCTCTCATTCGAACTATCATTGGAGGTGAGCTCTGATGTAGGAGGGTCACGATTTCCCATTTTAAATACAGGATTATCAAAAGAAATGACAACAACGATTTTATCGCGATATTTACAGAAAATGTAAATATGCAGTCAGTTAAATCTACTTTGTGTGTGTATGTGACTGCATGCTGTCTTCTTGGGCAATAAAATAACTTGCAGGAATCTGGGTACAAAAAGTTTGGATGTGAGACCACAGACATAAAATACCTTCATAAACCTCAATTTCACATAATTTCCTTATTGATGCATGCTCAATCATCCAGGTAAGTAAATCCCCAAAAGTTGATTCTGTTCATCTGGGCGTAGCGTTTTCAGAAGGAGAAACGTTTCAACACTCATCCAAGTGAGGCATTTTTTAAAAAACACCACGTCTCAGTGGCTGCACCTTGGTCCACCCCAAGGATCTGTCCCCTGACACAAACAGAGAAATATAGTGTAAGTGTTAAGTGCCAGGAGGATTGGCAGGATTTATACATCGGGGAAACCAAACAACCTCTGGCTAAGCGGATGGCACAACACAGAAGAGCCACTTCGTCAGGCCAGGACTCAGCAGTCTATTCACACCTACAGGCCAGTGGACACTCTTTCAGTGATGAGGATTTACACATCCTGGACAGGGAGGAATGCTGGTTTGAGCGTTTAGTCAAGGAGCCCCTTTACGTGAAAAGGGAAAGACCATCTCTGAATTGAGGAGGGGGCCTAAGGGTACATCTCTGCCATCTTACAATGCTGTAATTGTAGCCATTCCCCAACTCCCTGTAAATGGTACTCATGGTCATTGATCAATGGGCTTTGATCAGTGGTTGTTGTCATGAGAATTTGCATATTAATTGATCAAGGAACTGACCTCCCAGCCCATTGTTCCCTCAATGGTGCTAGTTTCAATCATTATACAAATGTACTATTTATAAGATTGGGGAAACCTGCAGTCAGCTGAGACTGAAGAATTCACTTGGATGAGTGATGAAATGTTTCTCCCACTGAAAACGCTATGTCCAGATGAACAGAAAAGGCATTTATGCAGGAAAAACATTCAGAATTCACAAATTCTTTTACACATATTTGACTGACTATGACTGACTCACTGGGAAATAGCCTTTGAAACAGAGTGGACTACAGGCAGTCACAACATCACCCAAGTTTATATATAACCATCAAATGAAAATTGGAAAAAGTAAGTGCTGGAACATCATAAGATTTAGTGCTGATCAGTCACGAATGAACAAGTTTGTACAAAACAAGTTTTAACAGTATGTCCATAAAAACATTAAAACATGTCTGGGATGCCTTCAGTAGCACAAACACTGACAGTGTTTGGTGTAAGGGTGTACATTATCAGACTAGTATGTTTGTATCAATCACAACAGATCATTCTTTCAGATCTTTGTGAGGGCTGCAGTCAACAGGCCTTAATAGGATAGTAACTACATCCTCGCTACATTTGAGCTTCAATTTGTTGTCCAGCAGAGGGCGCCCTCTCTTTTTCAGCACGCCTCAGTGGGTCTGTGTGTGTTTAGTTTAGTTTTTTTCAAAGCTTGTTTGAAAGTATGTTGAGTTTAAAGGTTGGAAGTATTTGGAGAAACAACTTTAGGATTTGCAGATGTTCAGAGCAAGAAGTCCTGTTTTCTTATTTACTGAACAATAAAAGGTTGTTTTAGAAGCCCATTAAACACTAAATGCATTTGCGTTGTGTGACCAGCACTGTAAAAGAAAAAAAAATGCAAGAGCCATTTAGGTGGCACATGCTGTAGATTATGGAGGAGCAAAATTGTGTGTGGATTGGGGTCTATATTAAACTTCCCCTGTAGTCCCAAGTGGGGCGAGCACAGGAAAGAGAGATTGCCAAAATCAGGAAAAGAAAGAGGGAAAGGAAAGACAACCAAGTGAGCTGCGGCTCCAGTTTCAACCCTCTAGCCTTTTATTCTCTCTTTGCCTCTGTGCACCCCCTCCCTTTATTTCTCCTCTTTTTCTCCTGTTATTTTTGGGTTTCCGTGTCCATTCCTGTTTGCATTGCTGTTGTCGGCTACATAGCCTCTAAGCATTTGCATCTTTTTATAGAGCAGGAAAGCTGAAATGCCTTTAACACAAAGCACTGCATTGTTCCCCTTCAGCTCACTACTTTTCTTTGACCTCTGTGACATCTGCCTCCTCTAGGTGCCCAAATCATCGACCTGATGATGCTGGTGGTGGATGTGGTGAAAGGGGTGCAGACTCAGACTGCAGAGTGTCTGCTGATAGGGGAGCTCACCTGCCCTCGCATGGTTGTTGTCCTGAATAAGATTGACCTACTGCCACCCAACAAGAGACAAAGTGCCATTGAGAAAATGACCAAGAGACTCCACAAAACACTGGAAAGCACCAGGTCTGCAATTATATCTAAAATGATAATTGGGTTACACAGCTGCATAATGTAGAGCCACACATTAGTGGGGTTACGGGGATCCCAAGCACTTGCAGTAATCACAGGTCTAACCCTCATGTCAGCTCCCTCATTTATTACACTTCATATCTCTCCCTCTGTGTCCAGAGTTAGTCTGCTCAGCCTGCTTATATTTCAGTGATGCTTTAAAGAAAACAACACCCCCCCCCCCCCCCCCAAAAAAAAAAAGAAAAAAAGAAAAACGAAAACATTGAAGCATGACATGATTCCACCTTGTTGTTTTTCTGTCGGACAGATTTAAGGATTGTCCTGTGATTGCCGTAGCAGCAAAGCCAGGGGGTCCCGAGGCTCCTGACACAGAGGAGCCACAGGGAGTGCCACAGTTAATAGAGGTAAAAGAGACTGGTTCCACTCTGTTGTTACTAGTTAGTCAATAATAAATGAGTGATCAGTAATTTACTATGATTACTTAATTGATGTGCTTAAAAATGAGTTGGTCACAGCAAGTATTTCTTTAATCACACATTCTCAAAGTACCAAATTCAGTGAGTTAACATGCGTGAAACATTTTTAGATATTATTTAGAATGTGTCTGCTGAGTTTGGATTTATGTTGATAGGTTTTTGTTTTGTGCTGATTCATTCATTCAGTCAAGTGAGTGGAAGAGTAATACAATACAATATAACTTTATTTGTAGAGCACATTTAAAAACCAACACTTCACATAAAAGACAGAAAATAAGACAAATATTCTAAAAATTTAATATTATTAAATATGTAACATATAAAACATATTAAAAGCACAAAGCCAGAAAAGATATGCATAAAATGTAAGAGTAAATTTTACCTTTTATACATGGGAAGTAAAGCTTCCTGTGTCTCATTGAGCACAGTATATCATGAACTGTAGGGTTGAGTATCACATACTTGTGGGCCACATTAAGTGTCACCACTGGCTCACGGGATGTACATGAAAATTAAATAATCCACAAGGAGCCATAGCTAAATAAATTCTAACTAATGTAAATAAATGCTGTCAACACTTGTCTGTAGTTCTGCCATGAGATAAAAATGTGATGATAATGTTTTAGGCTATTCTTTTTTTTATGCGTATCTAAATTATAAATAGTTTTGAAGCCATTATTGTTAGTATTTTTTTATTTTCCTCATTGTTTTGAAGAGACAAACGTATGCAATAAGAGCAACATTTGACAGCTGGAAAAGAAGCTCAGTGCTCTCTGGTGGTCAAACTGTAATGGAAACATTACTTCAGGCACATCTGGAACGTGGAGTTTCTTTACTGCTCGCTGATTTCGATAAACAATTGGTTGATTTTACTGGTCAAACTAAGTCAAGTGTTCAATAAAGCTAAATAAAACGTAACCTAAGGATGGTACTCTGGAGAGTTAATGTACATTTTCCTGGAGTGTGAAAAACTGCTGAGTCGGATCAACTCTGTCAACATAAGAGGCCGAGCTTCAAAAACAGGATTAATGAAGACAAGATATGGATCTCATTAATGCTTGTATGTGTCCGAAACCATAGACGTGACCTTCAGATATTTTTTCAAATCGATTAGAGTGTCTTTTTTGTATTTCATTTTGAATATGTGCTTTCTCCTTCTAGCTTTTGAAGAAACAGACATACCTACCAAAGAGAGACCCTGGAGGTGACCTCCTAATGGCTGTGGACCATTGTTTCTCTATCCGTGGTCAAGGAACAGTCATGACTGGGACCATCCTGCAGGGGTCACTGGCCATTAATGACACTGTAGAAATCCCAGTGCTAAAGGTGTGTTCCAAAAAAATGGGCACGAATTTGGAATTTCTGATATGTACAAGCACGAAACATTCCCGAGCAGTGGAAAAACATTCGAAGGAACCGCAGTTTCGGAAGTTCAGAAGTTGAGTTGGCTGTGGGCAGAAAAAGGGACGGCTTGCCGGCTGGGATCAGAGGATGTGTCAGTTTAGTACGAGGGAAGGATGGGGGGACTGGGGGTGGACTGGGAGCACAGGAGTTGGGTAATTTAGACCAGATGCAAACTATGAGCATGTCTCAGTGGTCTTGTGTGCAGTCATCATGGTCACCTCTTGGAGGCAGCATATAGCTAGATTGATAGCCACTTGTTAAGGAGCCTCAATCCAGCTTACGGGTGATTTTGTCTGTGTAATAGGCAACAAACACAACCATGAAATTCTCAGTGTCAAGCTAGGGATCGAGAGTGTGGTGTGACATATACGTATACATAGATGCTCATCTGGACACCTTTAAATCATCCATGTGTTCACCTGTTTTTGGAGATGCGTATTTGGTGTAACAAAACAAAGCTTGGCATCTATTTTTCAATCAGTGTCTTATTTATCTTCATATATATTCAAATATGATTTTTACTCTTCAGGTCCTTTTCTCAGAAATTAGTCATGTATAATATTTTACACTTTAATGGGACTTTTTAAATATCCAAGAAGTTTAATTATTTGTCTTTGCATTTATCAAAGCTAATATGCTGACAAATAGTTCTTATCTTTTAGAGATGAACAGTGCACTTTAAACTGTAACTTATACAAGCTTTTTGTTTACATGTGTGCATGTTTTATTGATAAAATTCCGTTAAAGGGCGTTTTTGTGTGTTTTAAATATCAGAGTACAGGAGAAAATGATAACTATTATAACTGATGTTTCATTTCTTTTTAATCTCTACATGTATTCTGGGTTTGTTTTTCAAATTTTACCTCTAAAATGAAAACATTGATAAAAATAAAAATGATAAAGGGAATATAAAACATTATTCTCTTTCAAAAGGAACCTATAGGAAGTTAAATTCTAAGCTGTAAACTTTACTGTAGAGCCCTAGTATGCTTTCTCCTTCTCAGTTTTGCAGTTGTAGCTTTGTATCTGTTACATCTCAGTCTCTTATTACGTTTACATGAGGAAACTTTATTGTTTGTATTTAAATGTGTTTTGAGCTGTGTTATTTATTTCTCTATGCTCTCTGACATCAGGTGACCAAGAAGATAAAGTCGGTGCAGATGTTTCGGAAGCCCGTGTCTGGGGCCATGCAGGGGGATCGGGTGGGTGTGTGCGTAACACAGTTTGACCCTAAACTGTTGGAGCGTGGTGTGGTGTGCACCCCTGAATCCCTGCGCACGCTCTTTGCAGCTGTCATCTCTGTAAGGAAGATAGGCTACTTCAAGGGCTCTCTGTCCACCCGTGCCAAGTTCCACATCACAGTGGGTCACGAGACAGTCATGGCAAAGGTGACCTTCTTTGGCCTGCCACCTGTGGGTGCCTCAGAGCCCCCTCCAGACTCTAAGCCGCCTCCATCAGAGCCCTGCTCACTGGAAACTCCGTTCACCTTCGACAGGGAGTACTTCTACCAGGATGAATATGTAACTGGTCAGGGAGAGGGGAGTTTGGGGCCTGACCCAGAGCAGTGGGCTCTATTGGAGTTTGAGCGGCCAGTCACGTGCCCTTTGCTCTGTCTAGTAATTGGCTCAAAGCTAGATACAGACATCCACGCCAATGCATGCCGGCTGGCTTTCCAGGGCCGTCTGCTGCAGGGGTTTGAAGATAAAAACTACGCTGAGACCGATCTACCTCGTCTGCGCATTTACAAAACCAAGCACAAGGAGGGACAGGTGGAGAGGGTGAGTGCACGCTCAGCAGTTTGTCTCTCATTTAAAATGATCAGTGTGGTGACCTTTCAGCCTTCTTTGGAGTCCGCTCCTTGCATCTCTGCCCGCTCTGTCACCTTGCGCTCCTTTTGCGTGCTCTGAATCTTTGGATGTTTCTCATTGCTGGTGGCACTGGAGCGTGTCGTAGACAGAGCCCCTATTGTATATTCATAAACAGACACGTACACACAAACAAGCATGCATATGCAGCTCTGGTGAGCAATATTTGAGGCATGGGATGGGTATGCATGCCTTAGCATGTGCTGTGACAGAGGTGTGCGTGGGTGGCCGCCTGACGCCACTAGTCCTGTCTAGCTGTCAGAGGCTGGCGCTGTTTGGACACACCTGAGTGGCACACGAATATCCACATCCACTGTGAACTAGCCTAACTCTCCCTTCTGTCTGCCTGGGCGTCTTTCGCTCTCATTCTCTTCCTCTCTGTCACATACTCTCGCCACCTTTATTTTCATATTTGTGTGATTGCTTTTTCATTGTGTCCTGAATCCCGAGCCGCTCTCTCTGTGGTTTTCATCAAACATCTAACTGACTTAACTTGGATTTGTCATTTTTTCAGAAACTTAACAAGTTATATTTAAATTTTTGTTCACACTAAGTGTGATGTTGATAATAGCTGTTGTCATTCTGTGTGTTACATTCTGTGTGTGCAGCTTCTCTGCATGTTTCCCTCATAGAAAGGCAGATTCAGGTCAGGGTTCAAGTGTGTGAATTAGTTTCCTGCTTTAGCACCTCAGGCTGTTGACAGCTCCACTCGCTAACTCAGGAGCAGAACAGCATGTGCACGAGGTCAGATGGTGGTCGTGTGACGTTAACGTTGTCACTCGTGTGTCTCCCAGAATGCAGCAGTTATGCTTCAAACTTAAAGAATGTCCTTTTGGTAAAAGAACACATTAGTGGCATTGTTGAGATATGACGAACTCGAACAGCCACAATTCAGACGGTCTGTCAAACGACGTATACAGCAACTGTATTTTTTTTTTATCAGCTCATCAGTCACGCTTGCGATACATCAGGGTCAAATGTTCAAGAATGAATGAGGGTTAAGCAGAAGAGAAAGGAAGAGCTGGTGATGAGGGCGAGTTGGAGACAGAGCGGTGCCCTCACGTTATCAGATTAGCAGCGGGTTATATTGACTTAGTGATGGATGATAATCGAGAAATAAAAGCAAATATGCCATTAAGTGCACAACCATGGAAAAGAGAGTGCGAGACAGCCAGGCCGCGGGACTCGAAGAATGCAGCTGGACGGTGCAATTGATGAGGATGTGGGACAGATCAGCTCTTTGTGACGGAGGATTAAGTCACCACAAGATGAGCAATAAATGAATTATTAGATCATACGCTGCCTTGCACACTGTTTGCATCATTGTTGCTCTCTTGTGCCCAGGTAACCGATGATTACACTGTGATTGGCCGCAGCCTGTTCAAGAAGGAGACCAATCTCCAGCTCTTTGTGGGGTTAAAGGTCACCTTGTCCACAGGAGAAACTGGTGTCATTGAGGGTGGGTTTGGCCAGAGCGGGAAGTTCAAGATTCGCGTACAAGGTAAGGATTTAGTGAAACAACTACCCTGATGTTTTCTGCTGCACATAACAGTCTCTCCCTCTTCATCAGTGCTCACATCAGGAGCAAATTCTCTGTCTTTCCTTGAATTTTTGGGGCTCACCGGACAGTTTTCAGGATGTGGTAAAAGTGGTAGGCCTGACATCCCGAGCCACATTCCCAGGATTCCTCTGGGGATTGCACGTGTTCCGGGGGAAGCCTGAGCAGTGTTTATTTTACCTTCTGTTGCTCAAAACCCACGACTCCACACCAGGAGGGAAGAGAAAACAAAAATATCTAGAAAGAGAGCCTCACCTACATCCTTTTTGCTGCCTTACTCCTGCATAATCAAAAGTCTTACATATACTGTCACGCACATCTTCAGGCAGGAACATAACATGAGACATTCAGGGGTATAAGACAGAGAATGATGGGTTATGATCTGTTTGAGCAGTTGTACTCCTAACCCTCAAGTGAATCCATCATATTTTGTATAAGAATACTTTTTTAATGGCTTTACATACAGATTCTTACCAACATCATTAAGTGAGGTGGTCTCCTTGGCAAAGCCAAAGTCTGTGAGCTTGAGGGGGGCACCGGGTCTCTTTCAGGAATACAGTAAGTTCTCTGGCTGCTGGGAGTATTCAGGAATCTAACAAAAAGATATGATTACAACATTAGTAACTAAATCACCCTCGGTTGAAAGAAAAATAAAGTAAATTTCTTATGAATAAGTATGATAAGCCAATGACAAATCGCTTGAGATCTCTGTGGGCGATGTTGATTGCGTGTAGAAATTGGATAGCCTCACCTGTGCTCTTCATGATGTTAGTAGCCTCTGAAGTGGTGAGACTGTCTGGTCTTAAAACAGATAATAAATGATTGGACTGAAAAGCTTGTCACCATCCATGCTAAAAATTCAATTTAAATTTGCCAGTTTGTTAATCAGTTCAAGTAAATCATTGCGATAAAAATTGCCACTAAAAACCTATTAGGAATCTACTAGGACCAGCCAGAGTCTCGAAAGGCACAGAAGGTAGGTTGCTATGGTTGCTTTCACGCTCTTTTAGTATAACTCAAAGAGAGATTAGCAGTTGATCATTTTAAACACAGGTCTAAACAGATCGTTAATGTGTTCAACAGCAAAGATGGAGGATGACAAACTCTCTTAATGCCCCCTTTATGGTTCAGAAACTTAACATCAGCATGCAGCATGTACAGACATACGTATGTAAAGTAATGAATCCTGGTTTTCAATATTTTTTATGCAATGAGGAGTTTCAGCATCCCAGTTCTACTAAATCTTTTCTCAGCTTTAGAAGGGATGTATTGTCCTCATATTCTCAAAAGCAACAATTTTCCTTGATCAAACAGATTTCCTCAACCAGCTCTGGTTGCTCTTGTTGTTCTGGTTGCTCAGTTGTCAAACTGCATGTACTTCTGGATATCTCTGATTCTCACATGGTACACCACAAAATATTAAAGAGCAATGTTTAGAAGCTGAAAAATACAGTAAAGACAAAGCTTATAATGTTAAAAAAAACCACATATATTTCAAGGGCCATAAATAGAAACATGTTCCTTATCTAACTTCCTGTAGGAAAAAAACCCCTGAAAAAATGTAGATTCCAACAAATTCATGATAGGAAACATTTTATTTTTAAATGTAATAAGCTTATAACAGGAGGAAAAGACGAATATGTAGTTGTTTGGAGGTTAAAGCAGTTTGTATATGCTGGAAGTCTGAAGTAGTTTCTTTCTCACTCAGTGTAAAAAAAAACAAAACAAAGCAAAACAAAGTATTGAAATGCTTTTACTCTAATACACAAGTTAACTTGTAAATATTATGAGCTCTCCTGCGGCCAGCACAGGTCTGTTTCTAATGTGTGTGCCTGCTTTTACACAGACTGCACCCACAGATTATTTCCTGTTCAAATCAGCTGTTCATACCTGCATTATTCATAGGGCTGCAACTAATGATTATTTTTATCATTCAGCTGAGCATATAGTCTAAGATAATATTCCTATAATTGTGTGTTATGTTAGAAATAGGTAAGAGGCCTATCCACAGATTTCTTGTACAGAGTAGAAGTAGTAGTGACCGGAGTATTACTGATTGTTACTACTTTTCTAAATATACCGACACAAAACTGTCAGTATATTTGCCACTGCACATGTTCTCCAAGCATGTGTACTTTACCACTGAAAAGCCCAAAAGAACTGTGTAATACATTAGGTTGCTGTCGTTGTATTGATTCAGTCACTTCGTATCTCCACAGAAAACAAAGTGATCTTCACACCAAAGACAGTTTTTATCCGTATTTTATGCTTTTTGCTTATTAACTTTGAACCACATCTGACAAATATTTTTTAAGTAAAAATCGTCATGCTTTGAGAGACGCTTTAAGTTTGTGTAGTACCTGTAAACTTTAATTTTGCTGTGTGTGGAAAATGCCAAGACATTGGCAGCATTTGTGGGCAGAAAACAAAATAGCAATCCTCATGTGTCACTTGAACCCAAGTGATAGGGTGTGGGAGGGCGTGTTTTGTGGTGGCGAACGGGGCATTTTCAGCTGATCAAAGATAACAAGAAGAAATTTCTGGCTGCGCTGCAACCATAACAACCCTCACGCTGGCATAACGATAACAAGAAGAATGCTGGCGCCGCTGTACGTGAGGTCAGACAGCCAGCGTGTAAAGCAGTGAACTGAGACCATTTTTTACCTTCCGTGTGCAAGGCAGCAAGCAAACACGCATTCAGTTTGTTCCCTCGAAAAGACATACAGACAGACGACAAGATATGATAGAGAAGGACTTGCATTGCACGCCTAACTGGCATCGAACAATAAACTGAGCATTCGCATGGGTTGGTATGGCTTAGAATAAGGCCAATATGAGAGGAAAGTGATGACTGAGAAGCTAACAGATAGATGCGACACAACGTGGAACTGTGTAGATTATAACTAGGAGCAACTGCGACCTGGTTTTTCTACATACTGTCGTCAGTTACATCAGGAGCACGAAGCCATCAGTTGTTTTTGAGGTCAGCACATTGTTACAACATCAACTGCACACATAACTGAAAAGATCCATATCATGTATCACATATGCCATCACAACTACTGTTCATACCGTCGGACAGTATACAGTAACGATCTTAACGTTTTCTGTGTTTCCATCAATGCAGTTTTTAATACAGTTGGAGTTGACCTTGATGTTGATGTTTTTCTTTAGAGGGTCTTCGACCAGAAACCAAGCAGCTGTTTTCCTCCGCCTCTAAGAAGAAAGGGAAGAGTGGGAGCAAAGGTGCAACTGCAAATGAAGAGGAGCCCAGAACAGATTTTCAGCCTGTTAGCATTCACTTGCATTTCAAGCGATATGTCTTTGATCCCCATAAAAAGATGGTTCAGTCTTGACCTCTGCTGCGCACACTTATAGACAGACACCATTGGTGACAGAGAGTAAGATAGAGAAGTTGTTTGAGAAGTCTTGGCACAAAGAGAGGTGACTGCCAGGCTGTGTTAACTCTCATTGCCTTTCTTTTTTTCTGGAGATGGAGACAGTCTGCTGAAATGCAATGATTGTGGGACGCTAAACGCATGCAAAGCAGTGATTGTTTTATCTCAGTTTAATGAGCTGGATCTAATCCTGTTTGCTCCATCAGAAGGGTGAAAGCTGCTCAACAGATCTCAATACGTTTGATTTATCTTTGAAAGAAATCAAGGCTTTTGTTCTTCTTTATTGATAAAAACAGAATTGATTCAATCATTCTGACTAGAAACTAACTTTTGTCTTTGCTGTTTATGTGTGTGTGTTTAGTTTTTTTTATTTTAAATTTCATCTGAGAACTTGTTGGCATAAAGACTTTAGCACTGTAGAAATACTAAACTCACGTTCACTCAGGTCTTCTTTGCTCAGTGACTGGGTTTGGCTGCATCTTTAACTAATCGGTGATCATTGGCAGTTTGTATGATATTTGATTTCTGTTCAATATTGATGATCTCAGAGAATTAAAACAAAACTCCTGTTAAGACTGTTTTTTTTTTCGGGAGGGGGGGGGAGTATTTATGCATAAAGTAGTACACTGGGGGTTCAATACGAGCCCTACTGTACTGTTTATATACTGATAATGCTCCAGCAGAGTGTAAGTTACAGAAATGACATTAGTTTTGCTAAATTTATAGTCAATAAAATATATAATGCACACTATATGTCGTCAAATAATAATGCAAGCAATCAGAATTGCTGTTTGAGTTGAAAAGAAGGAAGTCTTGTGCATTCTGACTCTCCAGACACAAGAAGAAAAATGGTTTGCACATGATTTAGTCTCCCTTCTTTAAACCCTAAAAAAAGGGACATCAGTGTTGCTGCTAATCAGCAGTTATCGAGAAGTTGCTGTTCAGCCACGGTCACGTCTCTGTGCCTGAGTATGCGTGTATGTACGTGTCCATCCTGTCAGTGTTATTGGGCGGGGCTGTGAGAATGCAGGACGCTCGATATGTAGCGGATGATGTCAGCAAACTGTTCCTGTGAACAGCGACTCTATCTCAGCAGGAATCTGTGGAAATTGGAGAGGGGGGGTAAGGAGGGAGGAGGAGCAGCAGGAGCAAGAGGGGACACTGGAAGGATTGTTCCTCTGAGTGACAGTCCTTTTAGTCTTATCTCCTCTCGTTCCTCTTATAGAAAACCAGACAGAAAAAAAAAATCTGTCGCTTTTTACTCCTGGTCTCTCCAATTTCTCTTTCTTGCTCCACCTCCCCCTCTTTCATTCTGGTTTTTATAGAACCCCCCTCCCCTTTTTCTCTATTACTGGCTTCGTTATGAGGCTGTCATGGAAATTAGCTTTTTGGTTCCTAAATATTTCCCCAGTGTTACAATTAAACCGGCATACCATGACAGCGCACATATTTGCGTCATTGCCCAAGTTTAAGATCTTAAACGTAACAAAACAATAGTGTGCATGTTTGGTTTGTTTCCATATGTCATAATCTCCATTACTATAAGAATGTCCTTAAACAACAAAAGCATTAAAATCAAAACATGGTGGATAAAAGATAATAGATCGTGATTACCTTGATAAAGATCTTGTGTTTCATTAATACAGATGTGATAGCGAGCACACTGAACACCCCCCCCCCCCCTTTTTTTTTTAAAACATGCATGCTAATCCTGTTGTGCATGGATGAGACAGAGGGGTTACACTTATTCCTGCAACATTGTGGCCTACATGTCCTCATATTCTCTTTTCCCACACATCCTGTAATGTGCTCTCTTTAAACACCCCCCCCCCCCCCCCTTTCTGTTTTCCTCCAAAGAGATGAAATACAGCAATGACCATTTTCCCTTCAACACCCCTTTCCTTTTTACTGGTGACCTCCAGGTCAGACAGGAGTCGAGGGTCAACGTCTGAGCGTCTGATTGTTTATAGATGGAAAACATTCGCTGATGAGCGCTGATAACAAGCTGGGTAGGAGAAAGAAAAGAAGGAAGAGTAGATTATTGGCAAGGCAGAGGAGGAGGGCCGCAGAGAAGCATTTCAAGACAAGAGGAGCTTGAAAAGACTAATTAGCAACTATTTGATTGGTAAACGGCTGTATCATCAATTAACAATTAATCCAGGGAGGCTAGGGTAAATTACTAATTCTTCTGCATTGTTTTATATCTTATTTTCCTTGCAAGCAATTACAGATATTCTTTGTGTTTGTTTTTTTTTACATTTGTATTTTATTTATTTATTTTTACCATACAAATGAGTCTAAAATAGCTTTTTAAAGAATCTTTGCCATCAGACAGCTGCACCGTACTAATGAGACACAGACGGATAGAATCACCCTCGGCCTCATCACTCCTCTGAACCGTCACATGCAAATATAATTAGCTATGATTAAAATGAGCGGCGTTTAATTAATACCTCCGCGGCCTCTTTCTGTCGACTTTTCCATTTCCTGCGCCGCTTATCTCAGATCCTCCCATCAGCTGTGTAAGTCTTTCTAGGTGTTTTGTTCTTGACACGCGCTTTTGTAAAATATGGATGTGATCAGAGAAGAACATTAAACCTATATAAAGTCACAAGGTTTATTTCACTTCCAAAACAGTTTGAAGCACGTCTGCAGTAACCAGATGAGCACAATGTGAAAATGCAATTCCAAGTCATTTTTAAAATGTTTCTGACTTCAACAATGCCAAAGTCAGAACCACAAATATGCACACCTGACTATCTGACTTTATTTGATGTTCATGTACTCTTGCACAAGTGTTAATTTAACATGACTGAAATTCACTTAAATTACCAAAATGGTTGTGGCCACTTAATCTCACTTAATCTTTAGTTGTGGTTATGGAGGGTCTTCAATTTATGGGCAAAAGAGATATTTAAATGATGCAAACTGTGGAAATATAATAATGGCTTATTTATTTATTTACTTTTAGCACGTGATATATTGAATGCTATTTCAATAAATAAAAAGTAAAAATGTAAGGGTTAGAAGCCAGAAACAGTAAGTGCTAGGATTTGGGACACTCTGCAAAAAAGAACTTTTGGGATGTGTCCACTTAGAAAAGGAACATTTTTTATTTGTCGGAAAAAATTCCAGAACTCAAAAAACAACAAAACAAACATAAAACTAATACTAATACAGATAAATTAAATATAATATAATAATAATTATAATAATACAGATAAAACGTAAATATTCCCTGAAGACTCCCTTCTTTAGATATGAGGAGCAGCAGGCACCAGCAGTGGTGAGTGCAGACTGCCTCTTTCATTTCAGTCATAAATCTGCTGGCGCTGTGAGCTGCTGCTCAAGAGTTATTTTCAATTTTCATAAAAGTTGGGCATCCCTGTTTTGTTTGTTTTTTTCACTTTTCCTCTTTGGCGTCTGTTTTATTCATTTTAGTATTATTAGTCTCAGGAGTCAAGGGGAGGTAAAATACAGACTTCTGCATATGTGTTATCATAATATAAACATATAGAGAGATTACACTTCTGGTATTGTATAATATAAAAGCATTCTTTTCTTATGGACAACCCTCCTCATGGATTTGCAGTGATGTTCATTAATAGTTTGTAGTGTTGAGTTTGTTTTGTTTGTTTGTTTTTACCAGAGAAGTTTGTTTCACATAATTTGTTTTTAACAGTCATTATAGTTATTAATTGTGTCAGCAAGTTTTAGAAAAAGGCTTTTATTCATGTAACCAGCTTCTAAAACCAAATTCTTTATATCCTTTGCACATTAAAGAGCCCCATTAGCTGATTTATCCACAAAACTTTTTTAAAGCCTAAGCAGAACACCATAATGAAAGAAAAGCTTTTAAAACCACCATTGTTTTCCCATCATCACTGAGTTGTTTGCATATCTCTTCCTCTCTCATTTACACAGACAGAAAAAACATGCAAATTAGTGCTGGCACCTCAATAAAGCAATCTATTGATGTACTGTTTCCACACCCTGGCGTACACACATGCACACACAGTCTGTTTTTACCGCTGCTGTCATCGTCTCATCTCCTTCCTCATCTCACCTCAGGATGAGGGGACGGTCAGTGAAAGGCAGAGGCTGATGGCTGAAGAATAACAGTCGATCATTATAGCTGAGCTCAGCAGAGTCCAGCAGTCCAAGTCAGAGGCCATCTGAAGCATCACCTTGGTAAAAAAAAAAACCCAAAGAACCTTTCTGTGTGTCAGTAGATGTCAATGCACCTTCACACATACAGTGGAATGAGAGGAGACAAATATACACAAACACCTGCAGCTTTGATTGAGATTACTGTGAAGAGCAGTGGCAGTGTCTTTAGCTCTGTTTATTTATTTTTGTTAGCGTAGCATGGATGCATAGAATTATTGCTAGACTAATGAATTGCCCTATCCAGTACAATGGCCAGTATTAGGTTAATGATAATGCATGCATGTAAATAAGGGTCATGTAACAAGAAATTCAGAAACGCCTCAGGTAATTTTTAAGCAGTTAACAAACAGCATTGTCATTATGTAGTTTATTAATTAAGGATTTCTGTAAAGTTTATGTTTGGAAACATTAAGTGTGATGTGATTCCTGCTCCAAAAACGCTAAATCTGATTTGAAATACTGCTATCCCTTTCAGTGTTGTTGCATTTTCTTTTTCTTATCCAATTCAATCAATTCAGTGAGAGGCAGGGTGTACATCTTGGACAGGTTGCCAATCTTCCACAATGCTAACACAGAGAGACAGACAAACATTCAGGCTCACATTCACACGCATGCTCAGTTTAGAATCACCAATTAACCTAAAATGCATGACTTTGGTCTGTGGATGGAAGCCAGAGTAACAAGAGAGAACCCACACAGACACAGGGAGAATATGCAAGCTCCACACAGAAAGGCCCTAGACTGGCTTCAAAGTGGTAACCACCACAGCACCTTCCTGTGGGCTGTTATTTTATGATGTATATCTAGAAGTCCACTGCTGACGAGCTGCCAAGTGCTGGAGCTCTTCCACTGTGTCAAAAAGGGAGACCATTCAACTTTAAATGTGACTTTATGGGTAACAACGTCAAAAGAACCAAACATGAACAAGAGGGTGGCAAAATGGCACATGCCACAATTTAAGTTGCTAAATTTCCTCTCTTACTGATCCTGCTGGTCACACCTCTGACCTGATCCACCAACTCATAAGTTCTTCAATTAAAAATAGCAGTTCGGTAAATTAGATTTTTCTGGGCACCTCACGCGTTTGGCTGATTGATCTTTGTAAACAAAAATCTAAAGGTTGTCTGGAAAAATGACATTTGTAACAATATTATTACAATTTCTTTTATTTCATAAATATCACTGATCATACATTTCTCTCTTAACCCTCCGTTTTTAAAAATGTATTCTAACATAAAACATATAATTGTCATCAGTGATGCCGTTAGCTCTGTTTACAGCTTTAGCTATCACAACTATTGGCAGGATTTTACTTTGAGATCCTGTGTAGGTTTCCAGTAATTATGTTAAAGCAACATAGTAATGAATCTGAAGGAAAAGCCTGAAGCTGTTCCCATTCTAGCATTCTGTTACTGCCGAGGGGACTTTGGTCTGCAGGGAGGAGGGTTTAAAACTCGGGGTCTAGCAGTAAAATTGCTGCTGGTGGGGTCATGTGATGCGCAGGGTCATGTGAAAAGTCACTTGCACTCTGCATAACCTTGTAAAAAACGTAAAAGACATGTCAGCTATTCTTGGATCTTCATGCTTGTTTTACAATTGAATGAAATGTCTTCAGGGAAGTTTAGGGGAGTCCATCTGGCCTGATGTAACTCAGAGGTAGATGTTATGCTTCGATTAGTCACCAAACATGATAGTCCCAAGCAGAAGAAGCCAGTCCTAACTCATTCCTCATGTGTCACGCAATTTATGTTTGTTTCAGAAATCACTGAGCCTAAAATATCTTGAACTAATTTATTCATTAGTGAATGGCAAACAGCATCTTGTTCATGTTCAGGGATCTAAAATCAAAGTATCTGGTAAGCAAATAAATACATTTGCATATATGGAACAACATAAAGTACTGTGCAAGAGTCTTGAGTCATGTCTAATGTCTTCACATTTGCTAGGAAAATGCAAAGCAGATGCAGAAACGTGCAGACATGGAAATAAAGTATATGAGGCAAAAATAAGTTTGTACAGTTTTAACCTGCTGGAACATCAGTATCTGGTCATCTTCATTTTTCAACACGCACTGAACTCTCAGGCAAGATCTTGTAATTTCTTTAAGTGGTCTTCAGGAAAAGTTCTTCAGGCTTCTTGAAGGACATTCAAAGCTCTTCTTTGTATGTTTCTTCCTTTTGTCCTGTTTCCTGTTGAGATGATCCCACGTTGCTTCAATAATTTTGAGGTCCGGGCTCTAGGGAGGCCAATTCATGACTGATAGTGCTGCATTATGTTTCTTTTTCTATACTGGTATGCTTTTAATATTGGTAGTGGTTGGGAACATTGTCATGCTGATCATTGATTAACTGTGAAAAGATCTCCAACACCACCAGCTGAAATGCAGCTCAAAACCATGACAGACCCTCCACCATGTTTTGCAGATGATTGTCGACACTCACTGTTGTACCTCTCCTGACATCCTCCATACATATTGATGATAATTTGGCAAAAGTTTCAAATTTGGATTCACCACTCCAGCACATCTGTTGCCACTGATTTTCAGCTCAGTTTTTGAGTAATGTAGCATACCTCAGCCTTTTCTCTCTGTCTGCCATATTTAAAAATGGCTTTTTGACAGCTACCCTTCGACTGAGACTAATTCTGATGAGGCTTTGGCAAAGAGTGGATGGCTAAAAAAAAGAAACTGAAAAAGAAAACCCCCATAGCTGCCTGTTAGCTAGGAACGTCTTCTTCTTCTGTTTTTTGATGAGTACAGTCTCTGGCTTCATGTGAAAATTATTTTTGATTTGTTATACTTTGTAGCAGCTTTAATTACTCTTTAAAACATCTTTATTGAGAGAAAGTGTTCCAACAACAGCAGCGGGGAGAGTTGTACTGGACTGCTGTACTTGCTACTGTGGATAAAGCAAATATAAAATGTTTTTATATTTAAATTGTCCATTTGAATGCATTTGAATTTGACTTTTGCTGCACTGTCATTATGTGGGATTTGGAGGCAATGGAAAACCAGTAGCACACTTAAGAACCTCAGGATCTAAATTTGAGGAAACCACAAATCATTATTTAACTGCCAGTGAAAAGCTGTTTACAGATTTAGTGGTTCGTCATAGAGTAATACATTAACATTACTTTAAACCCACAAAAAAAAAAACCTCTAAAAGGCTTTCTTTCTTGGGCAAACACAAAGTTATCAGATTAAATAATATTTATTGTGCTTTTCGGCCTACACTGTGTGTACTATAATGGACCAGTTTGTATATAGACTTAATCCAGGACTGACTCTGGGGTTCTGATGGGCTAGAGGGTTTTGTATCTTCGGGGGGACCCAGACATGGCTCTGGTTCTGTCTGGGACCCATCTGAAAGTACACTGTCAGGCTGGCCCAAACACTGGCTGATGGGGCTTTTAGAAGAGCAGAGTGAGTGACAGAAGTTTAGAGGAGATCTGACACTGCAGCCTGTGGTGCTGCTGTTTATGTATGTATGCTAGCCCTCCAAAACCAGTGTTTATGAAAACAGTGGCTCTCTGCCCATCAGATACAAGCTCTATGCCTGGGACAGGGTCGGCTCCTCCGAGAGCACAGAAAAGACAGAAAGACAGAAAAAGATAGAAATGTTCAAGAAGACAAGAAAACTGGACAGTAACACAAATGGAAAATATAAAAACCAGACATTTAATGCAAATGTGGTCAGAAATGACTCCCCAATGCTCTCATTGTCTGTCTTTATTACGTCCTCTGTCAGTTTCTCTCATTCCCTCTCGTTCCAAATGTTTTTGCTAAACTCTAGAAAAAGTACTTTGCCTTTCTCACTAATCCTCTCCTGCCTTTAATTTGATTTCTTCCCTCTGTTATGCCCCTTCGGTTGTCTTCCTCCTTAATTAGCTCATATCCCTCTGGTTTGCCAGATTGGGGTCGTTAACGTGCACACGGCACAGCCCCAAATCAAACACATACAGCCCTCCCGCTCCCGAGCATCACATGCACAAACTTTTTTTTGCTTCTTCATCTTCTTTCAAGGAGAAATAATATCATTACATCCTGTTTTTTTGGTGCTTTCCTCCAGCTGTTGCAGTTACCTGTTGTTTTCTGTTATGATGCGGTTAGGAGACGTGTCGTTTATTCAGGATCATTTGAACTGACCTTCACTCTTATTTTGTTTTACAGATGATATTCTATACAACCACTTTACTCAAAACACATTTCTTTATCCACTGTTGTTGCTTTGCAGCTATAGTATCCTCCAGTATGTATGATTTGTGCAGCTGCACACTCACACGCTGGCTCTCTAAGTTTATTTCACTCGTCCTTGATCATTTTTGTGTTATCAAAGGAAAGCCGAGAGAAAACTGCCTCTCAAAGTTCACATTTCAAATATTTTAATTGTTTTATGCAGCTTTCATTTATTTTTCTAATAATCCCCCAAGGCAGCTGGAAGACTGTTTACTGTCTTTGATTTGCAGTACTGTAGCTTTCACTCCAAGCGTTAATTAACCTTCAAATGGAGAATTTATTGTAGGCACACGTGTGTGTATGTGTGTGCATACTCAGGGAACACACACTCACACACCATCATAAAATCAACAATGGAAGAGACTTTTTTCTGCCTTTCATCTGAGATCTGTCTCCATGCTTCTCTCTCTCTCACACTCTCTCTCTCTCTCTCTCACACACACACACACACACACACACACACACACACACACACACACACACACGAACCAGACAACATGCAAGTCGACATTTATTCACTCTCTTTCTCCTCCTCGTTCCTTTGTGCTCCAAAGTCTAACTCACATCTCAGCTTCCAGATTCTTTGAACTTCTGTCAGCATTAAAATAACATTACAGGTTCAAAGACAACAGATATCTGTTTTCTGCTAAGAACCAGTTAACCTCCCTTCCTTTCACTCTGTTTGTCTCGCTTCAGCTCTTTTTTTATTGTCCTATATGTCATCCTTGAGGTTTCTTTTTCTGCTCATTTGTTACATAGCTGGTAAAAATTTCTATTATTGTGATATAGGTTCTCATTAGCTGTTCAGTTTAATTAAATGAGCTCATTCTTATGAAAATTGGAGGCTGATAGTGATTTCCTTCCCTAGGAACTATCGCTCACCTTGTACAGCAATTCTTAATTAGAAACCAGCTTGATTGACATTGGGCAAGCACTTACGCACGTATAAACATATATACGTGATCGCCTTCTTCATTCAACAGTACAGCTAAACCTGAAATCACGTTCCCATATATTTATCTTATCGATCAGGTTCTTACTTTTTTCATGATATTGGAAGTAAAGATGTCTGTCCTCTCATGGATATTTGACTTGTGGTACTGAAACTGTCAAAAAATATACACATAAGACTCAGCAGCAATATATCTTAATACATATATCCAAAAACCTTTTAATACAGTTTAATGTGGAACTGAAGAAGAAGAAGGAAATTTTGAGTGATCTGTCTGTAGCAGAAATCTTTGCTACCTGTGGGTTTAGGTCACCACAGACACACAGACAGAAACTTGTCCAAACTGTAATTCAAGGAAGCTCTCCTCAGATCAGTGCAGTGCATAAAAAAAAGAGAAACTTGTTAACAAATTCACAGCAGGTGTGGCAGTAACAACTAGCACTGCTCCCTGAATCACTTTGCCTCACCACCTGCAGCAGAACCAAAAGCTACACCACACAGCCATATTGTCCTTTGGAAAAACAAACAAACCACCAGTTCATTTATATAGAGCCAAATCAACAGTCACCTCAAAGAGCTTTATATTGTAAGGTAAAGATCCTACAATAATACAGAGAAAACCCAGACAATCAGATCACCCCTTGTGCGTAATGACTTTGTAGACTGGGAAAAAAGTTCCTTTTAATAAGAAGAAACCTCGGGCAGACGCTGCGACCAGTTCGGGGTAGGGGAGGATGACAGGACAAAAGACACACTGTGGAAAGAGCCAGAGATTAATAATAAGTAATGATTAAATGCAGAGTGGTGAATAAACACATAATAAGAGAAAAGAGGTGAGTGAAGAAGACACAGTCAGTGTATTATGAGAAGCTTATTGTGGTTTAACTAAAATCTTTTTGGCTGGCAGAGCTGAGGTGATTTTTTGGCTTATTATCTCAAAATAATAATTTCCTCACCTAAGAGAAAGTTTTAATTGGAGAAAGTTTTAATTTTGAAAGGCTTTTTTTTCCTAGTTCAAGTTACTTGTTGCTCTAAATCTTTCAGAACTTGGCATCGTGGATTTAGGCTGCCTCAGACTCCTGTGTCTCTCTTCTTGTAATCCCCATGATACTGAGATTGAGGTTGTGTGGGATCATGACCATCTGCTGCAGGACTCCTGGTTCACTCCAGTTATATGTTTGGCACCATTGTCACACTGCAGAATAAATTTAGGACAGATTTGACTCTTGATGGTCCCTTGATGAAACTTGATAGTATGAAAAACTGCATATAGTGGTAAATTTATTCTGACCCTTTGTTCGTTTATTTCCTGCTCACGTCTCTTCTTGTGAGAGCACTGATAGGTTAATTTATGCAGTGTTTACTGTCCCGAAAAGATTCCCATCAGGCCTTTCTCTCCTCTGTTTCTTTTTGTCCCCGTTGCTCTTTTCAATGCTTCATCGCTGCATATTAATCATCAGGTGTGTGTACATAACATCATTTCACAGTGGCGACAATGCAGACAGGGGCACAGACCATTCAAGGGTGACAGTGAGATACATATGGCAGATAATGCAGAACAAAATATCCCGTTCTTTTGTTTCTTCATCTGATTCCACGTCTGTGTCGTGAAGGATCGAATGGTCTATTTACTGTTGCAGCTCTCTAAGATATATTAGTATCAGTCTAGATTCAAGTTAGCAAGTGATCTATTGGTTGCAGATACTGTATGTATTTCCTTGCTTTTTTTTTCTTTGATTCATTAACCATTAAAACTTTCATTGATCTTTATTAAATCCCTAAGAGATGTAAGTATTAAGGAAAAGTTAGTGAGCATTACCATAGGAAATACTAGATATTTACATAAAAAAATAACGCAGGTGAAATAACTAAATAAATAACTAAATATCTCAGGAGAATAAATACTTATATAAATATTCATTCTGATAAGTAATGAATCCTTAATTCTTATAAGTAATTAAGTAACAATCAGTGACACCTATAGCGCTCACATTGGTTGCTATAAGTGTCTATACATCATCTATACAACTATAGTAGAATGTTTACAAAATGCATTTAAATGATGAATTACTAATAAAGTTTTCTTCATACGTGGAAGTTGGCCAGTCCCTTCCTGCTTTCTCAATTCAATTCTGCAATACCAACAATAACAAGAACACAAAAAAGCTAATTACCCAGCAAAGACTTTGAATTCAGAGTGTGTATTTAATATTTTATCTAAGTTTATCACCCATTAGGGTGTAGTGTTTTAATTTTTAGCTTACATTTTTACATCCTATACATTTATACACGAATTATCTTGTTAATAATTTATGCAATAATTTTATCCTCAGTTCAATACTATACTGCTGCTGCTGAACCCACACTTGTCCTTTTAAACAATATTAGTTCAGTGTTTTAACATTTTCGATTTGTTGCGTTTTATACTTTTTATATGCGCCACAATTTGTTTCTTGTTTAATGGTACATCTCACATGATTTTGGTATAAATATAATTTCATCTTGCTTGGTTTCCTATAAGAGGTGCTAGTGATGCTCAGCGATAGTAGATAACCAACAGCATTTTGCAGATAAAGATCACAGAATAATATAAGAATATTTAATTAATGGTTTAGGGAAAACACAATATATGTTCATGGGTATTTTTTGTAATAAATATGTATAATTTATAATAATTTATGGGCAATTAAAAATAGAAAAAGATTTTTATAAATTATTTAATTACAGATTTAAAATATACTTACAATGTAATTTAGTTGTACTGTTATACGACATTTTACCATAACTGTTACCTCTTATTTGTGAGTTTTGCATGTTTCAACGACTTAAGTTTGTGTATTCTCACAGCTGATGTGCCCATTCACACAAACAAACAAGCATGCAAACACACACAAACACACTGGTTATCATGTATTCAGCGTGTTTGGGTTGGTGGTTTTGCCTCCCCAGCCACTACCAAACTGAAAAATCAGATTAGACATACTCCTGGCTCTTGTTCCTGTTCGGACTGGTTGTGGATGGTGAGATTTAACAAGGGTTGGGGTTGAAGTTGTGTCTTCGTGGATGTCACGCCTAAGGCTTAAGGGTAGTTTCCCATGGAAATGAGCCATTAAAACTGAAGATTTATTTATTTTTCTCCTTTCTCTTTTCCTTGTCTGCATTTGGCATGGGGTGGAAAGTCAGGCAGGCTGTTTGGGAATGATGTGGGGGACAGGATGGAACGCCCCCAATGGAAGTCCGGCCCATGAGTTAAATTTCATAAATGGAAATGCTGCCTCGATTATCGGGTTTTATTATTTATTCAGCAAAATCTAAAAGGGGTTTGGTGTCTAAAGTGCTTCTGATTTTCTCCCAGTAATTAAAATGTGTAACTGGATGTCTTCCAGTCATAGACAGGGGTTACAGCAAAGGCATTAAAGCTGATAAACCAGTCTAAGAGGGGCCTTTTCTTTTCAGCTGTAGTTTTCCACTTCCATCCCTTCTCTGCCATGTTCTTCTGCATCCCTGAAAACAAGGCCAAGGCGTGCATGCACAGGCTGGTTTTAAGGAGATGGGACGATAGTAGACAAGTGAGGGATGTGGTTGAAGTTCTGCTGTTTTATCAGCACAGCACAAGGCCAGCATCGATGCACTGTGCCCAACTTTGATGTGCAGCCCAGAGACACCAAAACAAATTCGACCCTCATTCAAACAAAGCGAAAGCAAACCACAGCAAAGAGGACATGTTTGCTGCTCCTGTTCAGCAGAAACCTGCTGGAATTGCTTTGTTGTTAAGCTTAGCCTAATGCAGAGAATAAAGAGATAAATCCAGTTTTAGGTACTAAGGATGCTCTGCTTTCTTAAGTATCCATTGTTTTAAACTTTTGGACTTTGGGTCGAAAACTGCTGTTCTCAAACACCACATTAATTAATAGTGCAAATATTGAGAAGTTATTCAGAAGGTATAACATACAACCCATTATATTGCAACTGGAGCTTTAAAATTGTCATTAGCATTGCCTACAGTTTTATATAAGGAATAAAAATGTTAGAGGGTGTTTGTAGGCAAAACTAAACTTTTAACACAACATGTCAAACAGTTGTAACTCTCAGTTAAATCATCTGACAATCCCTCATCCAAGTTTGTCGATGTAATAATAAAAGCTGAAGAAAAGTCCCTCATTAATGTCAAATGGTTGTTATTAACTGTATTTTCAGTAAGCACGAGCAATAAAACATGGAAACACAGCCCTCGTCTTGTATTTTAGGGATTACATTCATCCTACATTGTACGCTTTTGTTTTTCCGTGTATGTTTTTGCAGCAGTGATACGAGCTCCCCTGAGTTCAAGTAAATACCAATGCTCCCCATAACTGTGATCATGAGTGTCTGCTCTTTCTGTGTATTAATCTCTGTAATCCCAGTGTTTGTTTAACAAAATATGTGGCTCATTTAGAACCTCTGTGGATTTAGAGGCAGGATGATATCATATGGAAAAGGTTATCTGGCTGGTTAACTCGTCTGGATGCAGTTTTGACTCAGTTTTAACAAACTGTTCCTATCATTTTTGTTTCTCTCTCTTTTTATTGGTCAGGTTTTCCTTCTTCTTCTTTTTTGCCGTATATTTTACTAGTCCACTGTTGATTAGCTATAATTTAACTTACATGACAGTTGCATAACAACTGTGAGGGAAACCCACCTCTTCACAGAAGTTGTGACTGTGAAGAGGTGTCACAGATATATAGATATATATGTGTGTGTATATATATATATATACATATATATATATATATATATATATATATATATATATATATATATATATATTTATAGCAGAGATAACATGGTAAATGGACTAAAAAGAATGGAAAACTTGGGTAATGCTATTAAAAAGAAAAAACAAACCTGAACATGTCACAGCTGATTAGGAAATCTAGGAACAGCTTACTAAAATGGTTAAAAAAAGAAAAAAGAATCCAACAGCTGAAGAAAAGTTTTTAATGTAAAATCACATATAATTTGGGGAAAGTTCAGAGAATCCAGAGGAAACTGTACTTGAAGGACAAAATGAATATTGAATGACTGCGAGCCACAGGTACTGCTTTAAAGGATGACAGGAATCTGCAGAGGAAATCAGTGAATGGGCTCTGGCTTGTTATCCACATCCAGTAGTAACAAGCAGGTTATAACATTTATTAATGGGGGTGGATTAGTGCACATGGCATGAGTAACTTGCATCTGTGAAGGTTAAAATTTAATGCTGGAAAAAATATATAAACACAATGAAACATGAACTGTAATTTTTGTGATTAGATGATGTTTTTTTGGTTTTGTTTTTTAAATTTGGAGAGAGCCTGCTTATTTCGGCAATGAGGTGCCAAACTACATTCTGAATGTATTACAAGAGACGTAAAGGTGCTTAATGGGGCTAAACCGACCTGATCTAAGCTTTCACAAAGGAGTCTGTGAACCGTTCCCTCAGTATAAAAGGGAAAACATTAGCTTTCTCAAAACTACAGCAATTGATTTCCACTTACTCAGTTCAGTGTCTTTCTGCTGCCTTATGTTACTGAGTACCATGGATGTGTTTCCCCCTTAGGGGAAAAAACCTTTCTGATGAATATGAATGAAGAAACACAATTTCATTAGTCATAATATGGAAACATTTCACTCAGGTAATTTTATGCAGTTGTGATGCCTGTGTAAACACTGCAGGCAAGGTATGAAGGGACATGAGAGTAACTGACTGTACACACATAAATCGGCATGCACGTAATTGCTAACACAGGAAAGACGGACACATGCAGACATTTACAATCAGGTTTTCTGCTACTTTGATCCATTGGCCCAGGCCTCAAGGCTTTGAAAACCTTTCAGTATCTTGCTCTTAGTTTGGACCATATGGTTATTGTGGTTAGTCTAATGTCTAATATCAAGGATTAATGACATAACTCCCACCTGGAGAAGCAGACTTTGAACAGCCATTATTAAGCCTGCTGGACAGATAAGGCAGCCATTAGCTAAGCTAGATCATTTCATGGCTACTGCAACAGCAAGAGTGACAGCCCCTGAACGATGACTACGCCCAATGAGATGCACTGCTCCCCCCTTTTTTCCCCTCTTGGCATGTCTGCAGAAATGTGGTGGAGGGTATTGTGTGTGGGTTACAGGCCGTTTTGAATAAGCAATAAATGTTAAATCTGCCTGACGTTTTCAGTATCCATTACTGCAAAGAGCATAGTGAGGAAGGAGATGGAGATGAAAAAGCTGGAGTGAAACTGGTAGACGGAGGAGATGAGATCAATAGAGGCAGAATGGAGGATTGATTCAGGCTCTTAGATCTTTGAGATTAGTGGCTCGATTAGAGACAAATATGGAGGCTTATTCATGTGACCTTAGCAGTGACAGCCTGAACTAAGTGGCCATAGAGTAATTACATTCAAACCCCAATATCCCACTGATGCTGGAGATTTTGTAGATGACTGCTTCAATGGATTTTCTAGAATCTTACAGGACAAAAAATACTTAAATGGCCCAGTTTTAGAGGAGGCTGGTGCGCTCCGTCTCTTAATGTTTCTCTGTACACTTGATTTCAAACTCTGAGGCCAAGACATTTCTTTCAGTGGTCAGTCAGCCTAGAGGATTTTACTTACAACTTATTACACTGTAATCTTATCTAGTGGAAAACTCTATAGGGTAGACTTTCTCTTTTGCAACAAAATATGTTAAGGTGTTTTATGCATTAGTTGCAAACAATGGAGGGTTCATGTGGTCTGGATGTTCCAGTATGAAAACAGGCCCCATGCAAATATAATCAAATGCACCATGTGTAAAAGTCAGTATGTTATCTGTTGGCGCTTGTCTTTAGAAACAGGTCTGATGGGTGGATTTGCAGCTTGACCGGCATATAGAATAGAATAGAATAGAATAGAATTCAACTTTATTGTCATTGCACATGCACAGGTACAGGGCAACGGAATGCAGTTTGCATCCATCCAGAATATACTCTTGTCAGCTATAAAAATGTGAGATAACATTTCATACGGTCATTCTTAACGACAAAGTGCATGATAAAGACTGCAAATAGGGCAGAGGGAAAAAGAAAGCACGCTGGAAAATCCAGAAATGCAAAAAATATGAACGTGAACATAGCGTGACTCCACAAATCACATGGAAACACAATCTGAAACAAAGCAGCTATATAAAGAAAAGTGCAAACACGGATATTAATATTAGATGGTAATGACAATTACATTTGCAAATCTAGGGTTGGCAATCTTTAATATCCAAAGAAAAAAAAGTCTATATGGAGCAACAAAAGCCTATTAAATATTCACTTTTATTCATTAATGTGCAAACTTCTCCTTTGGCTATTTATGATTAGTTGATGTTTAATTTAGCATTGTATTTGTTGCTTCTGTGAAATGATCAGTGTTGGGCAAGTTACTTTGAAAAAGGAATTAATTATAGTTCTTCAAAAAAGTAACTGAGTCACAAGATTCTAAAAGTAATTAATTACTTGAAAAGTAACTATTGCGTTACTTTGGAAAAAAACCCCCAAACGTTTAACCCTCTGGGGTCCAGGGTATACTTGGCCATTTTTAACTACTTTTGGTTTTCCCTCCACATTTCACCTTTAAAAACTATTTACTTTGCCTTGTTTGGTCTCACTCTTTTCAGCACAACCTCACGTTATGTTTTCATTTTGACATACTGTATTAACACAATTGATCTAAAATCAGACAAAAAACATAAAATCCGAGTAGAAAAAGTTACATTTTTTTACTGTAACAACCACAAACATGTTTAATGAATCATATTTCATAACTTTAAATGCAAATATAAATTGTCAATTTTAAAATCTTATGCACAAGTTTTGCAAACAACAAAGTTATTTGCATCCATTTACTTTTTACCCCCTTTTTTAAATAACCATTTCAAACTATTAACATAACAATCAGCTGTTTTGCATTCAATAAGATGCCACACAAATTATTTGTGCCACCCCAAAAAAATAATTTCTGTCCACTATAAAGGAGAACATCAGAGCCTGATACCTGCAGGTCTGATAGCAGGTGTATCACTCCTGTTTCTACCTGGAGACAGCAGTCACCTTGCTACACAAGACAACACATTAACTACACACTCCAAACACGCTAAACGTCACAAATCTCTCACATCTCAAAGCTTGCTCTCTCTCTCTTTTTCTGCTGTCTTTCTCTCTCTCTCTCTCTCTCTCCCTCTCTCTCGTTGTCACTCCTAAAACGTCCCCCTCTTCCTAAACAACCACATGTCATGTTGCTATATCATTTTTGATTGGTCGACATGGTACATTTTTCCACCAACAGGAAAGAGCTGTTTTTTGTTTTTGTTTTGTTTTGGTCATAAACAGAGAGCGCTTGCTCGCGCTGTTCTTAGACAGTAAACGTGATGAAACTATTGAGGAAAAAAACGCTGTGTATATATTGTTTATCATTATGTGGCTTATCAACACAGATTACTTACAGCTACTTCCTTGCAACTGATATAAGATGCGGTAAGCTGAACACAGCTTCAACCGTCTGTTTGTTGAAAAATAGTAACACGACCGTACTGCGTTTTCTTGTTAGTAACGGTAACGGCGTTGTAACGATAGAAATAGTAATTAGTTACATTACTTGTTACTGAAAAAAGTAACGCCGTTACTTGTAACGCCGTTATTCCCATCACTGGAAATCATACAATTAAAATTATTTACTTCTTTATTTAATTTAGCCAAATTTGATAATAAATAAAACATAAAGCACCATAACAAATTTAAAAGTTGTGAAAATGAGAGTCAGTTTCCAGCCCAGATGGAGAGTATCAGTAAACCAGCAGGATTGGTGGTGACAGTAAATCTGTCCAGGCACTGTTAAATTCTCAGTGTCCCTCTGAATTTGGAATCCATAGTGAGACTCGGGGCTGCCAATTTATGTGTATACATCCATGCTAAATGCTAGTATGCTGCATAGGTTTACTTAAATGGAGAGGATAAGGAGCCATGCTATTAAATTAAAACTGTTTTTTAATATTTCAGATTACTGTCTGCACATTTTTACAGTTGGAAAAGAATCACTTAAAGCAATGATCAATAAAAATGCATGCCTAAAATAGCCGGAAAAAAGGTCAATTTACATTTTATTATTCAGAAATATTATTCTAGTTTTCTTTTTGAAGCCACTGGAGATTTACTAAACAGTCACATGTGGCTCTGGAGCTGCGTGACTGCATTTGTATTTTTAAAATGTTGCTGTTGCCTGAAAAATCCTCAATGAAAAGGAATCAAACAACATTTGTAAAAACATTATTTGCATGCACTTCACGACAAAAAGTGCTATTTTAATTTTAGTTTTTGCAAATGTAGCATTGATCATATTTCAGAACAGAGAAACATATATTGTCGTTTTGGTTTTTCTCACGGGGAAGGTGACACTGATGTGTGAAATCAAAATGAAATCTAAAAACTGAACAATTTCTATTGACTTGGGCCCTAAAATGGAAATCTATAAGCATTACAGTTTGGGGCTACAGAGCCCTTTGTATTCTGGGTTATTTTGCAGTCACACCCTATGACACAGGAAGTTCTGGGACTCGAAGTTCCTCCTTTAATTTTTATCTGCTGGAACTATTTTTAGCTCCCACTCACAGAGATACCGCACCAATCAAATCTTGGCAACGGCACTATCATTTAGTATCAACAAATAACAGATCTGGTAAAGTGGGTCAGGACTGACAGTGTGGAAGAATACTTTAATTTTTTTCTTTTGTGTCCACAATTCAAAACAAGGCATTTAAATGTTCCTGGCAAACCTAAATTTTAGTGTTAGATCTGCTGGTGGTGCCGTCTTTTTGTGTGACACGGACACCATTTTTTCCTGGTGCTCAGTGTGTAATTATTGTAGCTCACGGGTTGTTTATGATTGGCAGGTGGCGTTTGTTTCTGTTGCCTGCACTGATACGACTGCGAGAGATACGACATAAACACTTACAGCTAGAATTAGCGCAGGAAAACCCCGTCTTACTTCAGTGCAGACGGCCATTTTAAATTAGATGAATAAATTTGTGAGCTTAATTATTTTTGCTGCTCTGAGCTATTATTCTTCTCTATGGGAAAGTGAGGGATGTGACAGGACAAAGGGAAGGAATATGTGATCCCTAGAAAACAAAATGCAGATCTCGCTCACTTCCTTCTGTCCCTCTCATTCTGTTGCCTATAGGCATAACTTTATTTCTCTTACTCTACATGAGATTGGAACCAAACAAAACAAACTCAATTAACCTCATTTGTGCCCTCTAATTCTCTAAGACACTAGTACACAGGATTCATACAGATATGCAGAATGGCTCTGATACTTGTGCATAATGGTGCATTCGTACCAGCACTCTTCATCAGTGTATACCGTTGCTATTAAGCACAGCCACTCAGTCTCTCCTTTTTCAGCCCCGCACATGGTGTTTTTGGCCAAGTGTAATTCAATCAATTCACACCAGCTCTCTCCTCCTCCCCTCTTTTCCTGCTGAACTTGCCAGGTCATGTTCCGTGGCTCATGTGTTTGATTGAGGCCTCCATCTCCTGTCTGGGAGAAAAGCGAGGTGGGGTCCGTGGGGAGAGACCTGGTCTGGCCTGGTCACATCGGGACTGAACTTCACGAAGTTGGGAAACAATTACAACTTTCCCCATACCTCCTCACCCTCCTCCTAATTTCTCCACTGTCTGTCTGCCGCTATTCTTTTCATTCGCTCTTTTGCTTTAACACTGTCTTTTCCATTCCAGTCCCGGGGCACTATACACGCCTTTATTTATTTATGTATCAAGAAACGGAAATGGACTCCCACCCAGGGAAGAGGGGTGAGAGGGAGGTGAAATTGTGACTATGTGCACATGGATGTGTGTTTGCATGTATGTGCACACGGACGCATGCTGCATTTGCATTGTGTTTTGATGAATGGTATAGTATATAGTATTTATACCAGGCTGTGGTGTTTTTGACCATTTATGGAACAATGGTTTGTGGATTTCTGGGTACTTTTCATCACAGATGTGTATGTGGCACACTCCAATGTTGGCAGTTTCAGTTTATTCTGATCAATGATACTGGTATTTGTAAGATGTGGAGTAAATGAGCAAATGCAAAAAACAGCAGTAAAGAAGGAGACATAACATCCAGTAACTACACAAAGAATACAAAAAACCCCCAAACATGATGAATGAAAAGAAGGATATAAAAAGGATTAAATGTTAAAATGATTGTTATATATTTGAAATATATAACAATCATTTTAAAAAATGACACATTTATCAGACGTTTAATCTACATTTAGTGTTGCACGTTTTGCAGCACCGAGAGCAAATGAACCCTAGGCAATGTTAGCATGACGGCAGAGCAGACTGTCTGCCTCCCCTCTTCAGGTTTCATTAGTTTTGAATTTTGTTTATCTTGTTACACACAGATTTGGGGCTCCAGTAATAAGTCTATATTTTCCAGAGAAGTGTTTTCAAATTGTTTAAATCTGCCTTCTTTGATTTTGTTGTAAAGCCACCCAGATGTAGCCCTCAAACAGCAAAGTTTTCTTTTAACAGGGGTGGCTTACTGTGCAGGTCACGACTACACCAAAGTCCTCTGCCAAGAAGTCTCAACCACAAAAAATACAGAAAAATCAACACAAATGGAAAAGACAAAAAAAAATGAAGCAGGCTTACTCTTAGATGAAAAGTTCTGATTGCACTGTGCACTTCCCAACTCCTTCCTGTACATGACCTTTGCCTCACCTCTGGGAGACTCCCTTTGAATAAGTCTTCTTCTGCTCAGCTGCTCTGGGCTCCAGGTGAAGGGAGACGGGGGTGAGCTGAGGTTCAAATTGCCAGCTTTCTGTTTGCATCAGAGTGCACGTTATCACCTCCATCACTGCAGCACGCTGTTGTAATTGCAGCCTGTGATCTCTTTCTGGCCCAGCTTTAATTTTCCTCAGAGGAGATTTTTGAAGGTCTATCAAATGCTCTCCTCTGCCCCGTTTGTCAACCTTCCACCCGTTGACTTCAGAAAATCTTTGTTGAAAAAAAAAAAAAAGCCTTCACTGAACTTTGTCACATCTCTTTGAGCTACATGTGTAGTTTATTGTAAACTTCACACAAAATAAGTGACCAACCAAATAGCAACAGGTTTCTTTAACTGTGCTTGACATTTCTTTGTTCTGTCAGATGCACTGAAGTTTTAATACAGCTGACTGGAGGGGGGAAGGGGGGGGCTAGGACTAGTTCAGGCTCCAGTTGCACAACCCTAGCTCAGGCTCCAGTTGCCCAACCCTAAAATCCCAGTAATCTGTGATCACTAACCTAGAACTAGTTAGTGATCTCCTGGCAACCACTGGGAAATTGACACCATTGCTACATAGTTTACATGAAAGACACCAACTTGTCTGCAAACTCTTGTTAATTACTGGCTAACTGGTACTAAAATTGTGAAGAGTGCAATTCAAGCTGGAGGCAAAGACTTTCATCTTAAAAGTAAAAGCTGCACAATTTGAAACACGTTGGTTTCACTTTAGGGGCAACTTTAAATTTGAAGGTGAACGGTCCCTTTTTCAGTTTTTCCATATGGACAAGTCGGCATCATCCATGCAAACTACAGGGAAAAACCCAGTAATCTGTGAGCAACCAAAGCAATCACAGGGAGGTTTTTGTTGCAGCACCTTCTTTTGAATGATTTCACCTAGCAACCACTCAAGGTGCCACTGACTGGTCCTTAGCTCCTTGCCCCTGGAGCTTTAGTCAAGATAAAATTCACAAGTTGAACTTGTACGATCGTTAATGGGAATGCAAGATGAATATATGTTTAGATAAATCTGGGATTACACATTTAACAAGGTGAGGTTTGTGTTTCATGTTCAAGACACAGATAAGATACCAACCACAACAGAATAAAAAGACTAGAATAACAGTAAAACTACTAGGGCTTGGTGTCCCTTCCAAGTTAACAGTGGCGACTCAGACAATTCATAGTTTTGTCTTTTTGGCAAAGAAAGCGAACAGCAACAAAATTAGTCACTGTATTTATTAAAAGAAGATAAGAAAAGACTGATAGAAAGTAATAAAAATAGCAAAGCAGTTTTTCAGAGAGTACTGTACATGTTCTCTAAAACCCTTGGAATCCTTGAGCACCTTATTAGTTTGACATCTGAATCTTTTTGGAATATTTTACTTTATAAGATCAATTTTCATTAGGCCAACATGCATAACTTTGTAGATATATGTAAAAATAACAAAAGAGAGATCCAGTGACTAAAATGAATTAAGAAACATTAACATTAACACACACACCGAGCCAGTATTCTTATGCATGCTTAGTGCTTTTATTGTGTGTGTGTGTGTGTGTGTGTGTGTGTATGTGTGTGTTTGCATGTTTTTTGTGTGGCTCTGAGGCTTGAACTCATCACCTGCAGGGTCAGCTTCGCTTTCTTATCACCTTTTCCCTCTCTGATTGGCCTTTATCTCTCCGCCCAGCTCAGAATCTGAGGTCATGATGCTTTACTGCAATGGAGCATAAATAGCCTGATAACACACTGATACCAGAGTTCAGCACTAATACACGAATAATACTTAACATTATATACTGAACGTCAGCTCGTTCCCAGCTGCTACCTACATTAGCAGAACCACTGAATTTTATGACATGCTAACAAAATTATATTATAAAGAGCAGTGTTTTGTTTGTCACTGGATTTGTGTTTCTGATCCTGTGAATCATAATAAATAAAGAGATAAAAAATAAAATTTAACACTGCAAGGTCTTTAAAATGAGTTTTCCTTAATAGCTAAAGAGAACAAAAGATCACAGGAGAAAATCTTTTCTTCCTTTCTGTAATTTTTTGTAGAATACATTTATTCGTTTTTTTCAAAAATGGTCTCCACACAATTCTTGTTTGAACTGACAACACATTTTGTTTACTCAGTTGTGCTAAAGCACATAAAAAAGAAAGGAATTTTTTTTTCTTTCCTAATGGTAGAAATTGCATTTACTCAAGCAAAACTTTATAGGGCAACAGATCTAGAAAATATGATTTACAAAGTATGATGCACAGATTAAGCCACCTTAACAAACGTTAGCCCTCACTATACCTACTACAGTGTTCATTTTTTTTTTTACATGTTAATAAATTGATAATGATCTGTTAATAACAGTAACACTTGCAGGAGCATAATGATAATATGATAGTAGTTACAAGAAATTAACCTGTTGTGAGAGTAAAAGCTGAGAGTAGCTTTTATTCAGTTCAGTATTTTCCCCTCATTTGTGTTTTGTGCCATAGGTCCTCTTAATTGAATAATAACTGCTTTGTCTACCATGACAACAGAGCTGGCTGCTACAAACCTATCATCTTCCTGGGCATTATGGCCAGAAACACTGAGCAGCACTGAAAATCCTTAAAGTCTTCTAATAAAAACGAGGTTTTCCACAGTGGAAAAAATTTCCTTTGCCCTGAACTCGACCATTCTCTCCCTCAACAACCAGCTCAGGCATTTAGTTTAATGGTGTACAGTATATCAAACACATCCAAATCTCAATTATCATTCTTAATGAGGGAACGACTCTAGAGGAATCCCCTTTCCATCTGCAACCTTCAAAGGTCCTTAAAAGAACATCTGGGGGTCTTTATCGGACAAAGTTTCTCCTTCATTTGAATAATTCTCTAAATCGGCCAGAGGGAGATATGAGAGTGAAAAGTGAGGTCCTAAACTCCTGAAACTGAAATGAGATCAGAGTATCACAGGGAGGGTGGGTGACATAGTAGACTATGATATGGATTAGAGTGTAGGAATCTTTATCATTCTCTCCTGTTTTCCTTCTTCCTCCACTTCTGCATCTCTGCTGTTTGCAGTAAAGCCCTTACATACACACTGGTGTTTATGCATGCACTCTCACACACTTATTAACATGAACACTTGCTCAGAGGTAAAAAGAGGGTCAGGAGGTGTTGGAGAGGAAGAGAAATGTCTAAGATATGAGTGTTCAGAGGGCCTGTATCTCATTACATAGGAGTGTGATAGCCATCAGAGTCAGAATAATATTTAGCACATGCTGCCTGCTAATGAAGCCTTAATGTCCACAGACTGGAAATGAGAACCAGAGATGGCTCTCTTTTCCTTTTATCCACTCATCTTTACTGCTCTCTCCCTCCATGGCCACTTTGTTCACTATTGATACCTTCCTTCATTCTTTTTTTTGCAGCTGTTTTTTTTAATTTAATTTATGTTATTTATCATTCTAAAATATTTTAAAAAGCATTCACTCCATATAGCAATGGACTTTTGTTTACTGTTAACATTTACTGAATAAAGAAAACAGCTTCTTGCTGGCTTCGTCAGTCAAACTGTAGGAATTGTTCTTCAAGTTGTGGTTTTTTTTACTGTGATTTTTTTCCACTATCACTCACATTCAAATAACTTGTAGAAGAGTTATTTACAGGCAATGTATTAATTCATATATGATCATTTTAACCATACATATAAAAATTATTATCAGTCATCTGTGTCTGTGCACAAATGTTGTCTTTGCAATAATCTTACAGTATATTTGATCATATAGACTCATTAGATACTTCGTCAAATACATCTTGCTAATACAGGGTTGGACTCCCCTTTTTGCCTTCAAAACTGCTTTAATTCTTCATAATACCTTTTCAACATTGAGCTGCGAACATTCTTCAGATATTCTGGTCCACATTGACATTATAGCGTCACACATTTTCTGCAGATTTGTTGGCTTGGCACCCATGATGTGAATCTCCTGTTCCACCACACCCCAAAGGTTCTCTATTGGATTGAGATCTGGAGACTGTGAAGGTCACGTGAATACAGTGACATATTTAAGAAGCCAGTTTGAGATGGTTTGAGCTTTGTTACATGGTATATTATCCTGCTGGAAGTAGCCATCCATCGTCATAAAAGAATGGACATGGTCACCAACTTTTGGCACTAAGAGGCCCAAAATGAGTCAAGAAAATATTCATCATGCTATTGTTCCAACACCAGCCTAAACTGTTCATACAAGGCCTGATGGAATCATGCTTTCATATTGTTTAGACCAAATTCTGACCCTACCATCCAAATGTAGCAGTTATTGAGACAAGACAATGTTTTTCCAATCTTCTGTTATCCAATTTTGCTGAGCTTGTGTGAACTATAGCCAGTTTCCTGTTCTGGCTAGAATTCCCACAGGCTGTGGACCATCTGCATCAAGATCTGAAATGTTGCACATTCAGAGATGTTCTGCATACCTTGATTGTAACAGGTAATTATTTGAGTTACTGTTACTCTCCTATCAGCTTAAAGTAATCTTGCTATTTTCCTCGACCTCTGGTATATACAAAAAATGTTCTGCAGAGAACTGCCACTGACTGGATATTTTCTCTTTTTTGGACCGTTTTCTGTAAACCCTAGAGATGGTTTATGAAATAATCCAGACCTGGAGTATTGGTTGTGGGTGTGAGACCAGCCCGTCTGGCACCAACAGCCATGCCACATTCAAACTCACTTAAATTGCCTTTCTTCCCCATTCTGATGCTTGATTTCACCTTCAACAAACGGTCTTGAAAACTACATGTTTCAGTTCACTGAGTATGACTGGCTGATTTGATATTTTCCTTAATGAACACTTAAATTTGGGCATGTAATAACACCACAGAAGCATTAATTATTTACAGATACAATCCACACATGACTGAGTGTTTTTGTATTACTCTAATCAATGCACTCACACCTAGCAATAAACTACACACACTTGAAGTTTTTTTTGGTGGAGTTGTTGTGTAAAGCAGGTTTCAGCACATACATATCTAATCTCTGAATAAAGAGGTTAGTGCTTGATAACAACAGCACACATAGGCACATTTAAATGAAACTGTCAGTACTTTGAAGATCCTCAGACCACACTCATGGCTCTGATGGTGGATTAGCTTTATAGTTGAAACATAAGTTAGCTTTTATAGCTGTCCAATAAAACACTCTCTCTCTGCTAATCATCCTCTGCTGACTTGATTTGGTTTTTGCTCGTAATAAAGCTCTCTGTTTTCCATGTGTGGGCTCGTGTGACATTTGAAAGAAAATGGCGTTTATTACAGCCTTATCGGAGTAAAGATGCAAACATGGAACATGCAGTCCCGTTTTTTCAAACAAAACATCACAAAAGTCATAAACTGCCAAAGAAAACTTCTCTGAACTAAACGAAGCCCAAATAAAGAGAACTGTTTCTTTTTCGTTATTCCACGTACACATTCAAAGTTTGCAGTTGCTGGAGGCTAAATGCAAATCACCCAAAAGTTAAACCAAAGGAGAAAGCACATCTGAACTCAGCTTATTTGGTTAATGCTATTAAGTCTGCCTGTGTCATTCACCCTGCACATAGCATGCCCCCCCCCCCCCCTCTCTTTTACAAGCATGCACGCACGAAAACACCTGCCCAAAAGAAAAAGTGATTGTTTCAACTTTCACCCTGCCCCACCACCACCAAAGCCCTCTTCCTTGTCGAGAAGATTTACATGCTCTTTTTTCCCCTCCTGGCCTTTTATGTAGAGACTGTCCCCCTGTACAGATCCTCCTCCCCTCCTCTTCCCTCCCTCCACCCTGTCCCTGCGCAAACACAGCTGACAGGAGGTGGAGGCGCTGCTATGACACAGTCGCGTGCCGTCCAACAAATCCCTCTCAATCCCTCAGCCAGAAGGCCCCGAGTGGGCTTGTTTGCATCTTTGAAACTGTCCTTAGTTCTGGAGCGTGTGCATATGTGTGTTTTATGGACTGTGTTTATGCGTCCTGTTCCCTGCGTGCTCATCTTCGCCTCATTGATTCTCCAGTGATTATTTACAATTATATTGTTGCTGTTTGTTCCACGGATCTGGAAGAGAGTTCATCGATTATTGGTTTTAAAAAAGAAAAACAGTGACATACACCGGCTTGATTGACTTGAAGAGCTCATCAGTGTATTGGACATCAATACAAGTTTGTTTTGAGCCAGCGTGTTGCATTCATCAATCCTCTGTGTGATCAGTTTGTCACCTCACATTAATGTATCTGTCTTTTTGGTGAACCAGTCTTCCTATAAATCCATCTTATCTTTTTTTGCTTAGGCAGAAAGTTTCCCCCAAAGATTGCTGTCTACTTAGAAGTATTTATTGTTAAATACAACCATGCTAGTGACTCCATGAGGCTGTAATTTAGGCTGCATTGTATGCAAGACTAGCTGGTGCTAAGTAAGCATTTTAAGTGTTTTTTAGCATGTGTATAGCTGATAGTGATTATTACTTTTTATGCATTTTATTTTTGGTATAAAGGCAACAGACAACTTGAAACATCATTGTGGCACTCCATTAAAAGTCCAGGTCATCTTATTGGTAGCATCAGAGGATAGGTCAGGGATCGCCAAAGTCATAAAGATTTATCCACTTGACACTATGAATCTGTGTGTCACCTTCAGACTGTCCAAAAACAAGAAATTTGAAGCGTACAACAATTCTTTTAATCAATTGTACATGTGAATATCACTTTGAGGCTATCCAGAAGCTGTTTTGTTTCCACCAGGTCACTTACCTTTCCCTTGTCACGTCTTGTAAAGAGATTGATGTTTGTCTTTGCTGCTGTTAGGATGTTAGAAATAATGCTGACAGACTATTGTCAGGTAAATACAAGCTGCTGGTGGTCTGTTGTCTACCCAATTAAAATTCTTGACAGGCTTTATTTTATTGTTCTTATTTTCAAACTCAGAACCAAAAACACAGTCAGCATACATCCGAAAACAAAAATTTTGTTTGTGCTTTCCTGCTGATATTTCTGTGGAAGTCTGTATTGTTTTCTCCTTGCATTATATCTTGGGGATTGAAGTGAAGCAGTCAATTATGGATGGATTTCCTTTGCTGTGTGGCATTTTAACCAGAGAGACAGCTCTGCAGCTGCTTGTGTGTATGTGTGTGTGTGTTTAACACTATGGGTTAAACACACACACACTACAGCCCTCCAGCTCTCCTCAGTCCAGGGGGCAGTAAAGTGGTTATCTCTCTCTTTCAGATCCTAATCTGACAGCAGCTCCTGCCTGTTGCCAGGTTACCCCTGGGGCGTCAATCTCCATTTAAATCCTCACTGCCTCCCTGCCCACCCATCAACACCAGCCCTGCGCACCCACCACCACCACCTTCTACTGCCATCCTCCACTACCCTCTTCTCAGACGCCCCTCCACCCCTCCTGAGCCACCCCTCCTCAGCCTTTAGGGTCCACAGTCTACTCCCCAACCCCTCCATCAGCCCCCATTCTGACTGTGATAGTAGCATTAGACTGAATTTACGCAGGATAGCAGGTGACACATGGATGCTTTAGAATCAGCTGGTATGGAGGAAAATATGGAGTCTGTGTTTTGCTGTTGCGAGATCAGTGATGTCGTTTGTCTGGGTGTTCAAAGGGGCAGGTTGTTCCCACCATTCTCTGGCATTCGTCAGCTCAGTGGTCAACAGGGTCTTGTGGAGCAAGGATGTGAGCTGAGAGGGTTTGTTTTAGAGAAGGGCGGCAGACAGGGGGTCTAGGAGCTGTAGGAGGATGTGAGCAGAGGCTGTGCAGCCAGCTCTGCTTCGACACATGAGGGGGAATGATGGAGAGATAGTGGTATCTGAGACTGAGAGAACGCTCCTTTTCTTCTTCTTCTCATTCTCTCTGTCCACTACCAGCTTGTGAATGGAGGCCCATTGTGTATCCTGGAAGGGGCATCTTACATATTGACCCTCACTCAGAGGTCAAAGGGCAGGCAGGGTGGATGAGAGAGAGCATGTAATTGTAGCGCAAACACAAAGACGAGCCCAAGGAGAAGTCCTTCTCTTGTGCCAGCTCAGCCTCAAAGAAGATGCCAGCCTGAGATGGGCAGAATACTGGTGAGCAGGATGCACGTCCTGAGCTCTCTGTGTACAGTACAGCGTCTGTCTGCTTTTTCATGTGACTATATAGGTTGTTGACTGGTTGCGACCCCGAGGCTAAGGAACTTGTTGCATTGTTTTCCATAGAACAGACAAGGAGGCATTGTTACCTTTGGCCTGTTGCACGATAGACAGACAAATAAACATAAAGGCAGATAGTGAGAAGAAAAGGATAAATGTGTCAGGAGAGCTCAGGAATTAATATGTTTTTACTGTTAGCAGATCTTATATTGCTTTCAGCCTCCATGTCATAAAATTTGTTACATAACAAGCAAGTGGTGCAACAACCGATTTAAAAACTGTTAAATGACTTAGTCTTTAAACTTAAAAAAATCATGCAAGTGTTAAATGCATTAAGAATTTTAATTTACTCATAAAGCATTTAAAACAACAACAACAACAACAACAACAAAAAACCAACTAAATCTTCAGCAGGACATGACCCATGGTTATATATGGTTATATGGCTATATACCACTTAACATGTTGGAAGAAGATTTTATGTCTTACACTTTAAAATAGCACAGCAGGACCCATAGTTAACCCTGTGTAAGTACAGATATGTAAGAAGCAACATATTACTTTTGGCAATAGTAACTCAGGCCCACTGTAACCACTTCTGAAAAGATGAAGGAGCGAGGAGGCTGTTGGTAAAGCAAATGAAAATTAAAAAAAAAAACCTTGTTTATACATATACATGTAAGTCCTTTATATCATGAATGCGTTAAAAAGGAAACTATAATATTTACAACATTGAAGGATTGAATGACGGTAATTTTAAAATTATGGACAACAATCTTGTGAGTATGCTACAATTTATGTTCATACTGAATGATTCTGACCTCAGAACATTTAGTGCTACTGTACAGCCCAGATGCATTAAGTGCATACTTAATGTGCCCTTTATTAACAAAGTAAAAAGCAAGGGAATGAAGGTGTGTGTAGCCCATTGGAGTTATGTACAGGAGCCAGATGTTTGTGTTTTGGGGTTTGGTGTTTATGTTTTTTTGTTTGTTTGTTTGTATTTTGGGGGGGGGGGGGGGGGGTTGCATAATTGTCTAATATAAGCATAAGTGTCTGAATGATTTTTGAAAGAAAAAGAATTCTGCAAAGGCTGTATCTGCAGGAGCCATCTTTAGTGTTTTTGAACTGATCCCAGAGGAGCTTTGGATAGAGTTGTGTGTGTGCTGGAGTCTCCTCTGCATTTATGTGTGACTGTAGTTCACTTGGCCCACTCCTGGTCAGTGTGTCAGTCAGTCTGTCGTGTGAGAGGGCAAGCTCGGTGCATCTGAAACCTCTGGGCTGACGGCTGGCGGGCATTGCTCAGCCACCGGTGCTTCGCTTGGCTGATTGATGTGGGCCTGTTTGAAGTCCTCTCGGGGAGAATGAGCTCCATTCATAAGCTGCTGCAGTCGTCCGGCCCCACCACTCGCTGCCATCCCTCTGCTCTGTTAACAGCTGAAATGCTACACTGCTCAGAGCTCATGCTGGTATGAAGCTGAGGTGGACACAGAGCAATATGATAGATAGCCTCAGGACATTCTCCATCTATGATGAGCTGCAGCCTGTTGTGGCTTTATTTCCTGGTTCTCTGATTTGAATATACTGTGCAGAATCTAAAAATACAACCATCTCTGACCACAGTTACCTTTGACATTCACCGGTGGATTTGTGAATTGGCCATCTCACAGTAATATATATCCCTTGGCAAACATACCAGACCTTTTTGTTATTGATTCACTCGCCTATTATAATCTTATTTAGTCTGCACTGATAGTAGCAGTTAACTTTAGCGGGTTATTGCTTTACAGCATTTTTATTTTCCCATTAGGAGAAACTTCTTGTTTATTTCATTTTTCAAAGTTGGGACAAGCACCAGTTTCTTACAACACAAAGATATTTAGATATTTAGGAGAATGAACATATAATGCTAAAAGATTGATTTAAAACATGAGTTCAGTATTAAGATTATTTATTTGTTTTTTTAAAATATATATATATATGTATATGTATTAGGGGTGCAACGATATTCGTATCGATATTGAACCGTTCGATACAGTGCTTTCGGTTCGGTACGCATATGTATCGAACAATACAAAATTTGTAATTTATTTTATCAACTTTCCTTCTGACGATGCTGTCTGTGTTGAAGCTCAGTGAATCTGCGTTCGACTACTCCGCCTAGGCTCGACAGTGCAGCCTAGGCGGAGTAGTCGAATGCAGATTCACTGAGCGCTCAACACAGACAGCATCGTCAGAAGGAAGAGCGCAGGGCAAGCTAGCGAGACAGAAGTTAAGCTCTCCTTGCAACATGGACCTCCCCCACCCTCATTCAGATCTGGCATTTGGAATTATTTTGGTTTTCATGTGACGTATGACCCTGAAGGTAAGCGAGTCATGCACTAAAGTAAAACAGTATGTTGGATGTGCCATGCAATGCTCAATTACATGGGTGGGAACTAGTGTGTTAGCGCAGTTAGCTCGTTAACGTGTTGGCCGTCTAGCCCCATGCACGGGGCGATCGGCGGTAGCTCGTTAACGGAGATTTGCCGTGTTGTGGCGTTAAGGTCATTTCAACGAGATTAACCTGAAAGCACTAGTGGGAACACAACGAATATGACTGCACATTTACGCCGACATCATCCTAGTGCAAAGACAAGTGGAAGCAGAAAAAAAACAAGCAAGCATGCTACTAACTTTAGCCGAGTCATTTAGACAGCTGTTAGCACATGATTCTCCTTATATGTTTAATATGCTGCTGAGAATATAGCCCAGAAGAAGCGGATAGTATAGCTTTTATTTTGGAAAGAGACATTTCTCTGTAATAAACTCTCTTTTCCAAAGATGAGTGATTCCTCAATCAGATACAGGGCTTGCAATATCGCTAGCCCGACGTCCCGGGGCTAGCGATCTTTTCAGTCGGGCTACCAAAATCTATCTCTGCCCTGCCCGTCGGGCTATTGTAGGAAAAATATATGTCAATGCTTTTGCATTCTTTCAGAAATGTAGCTGGGTAATTATGTCATTGGCATCGGTGAGCCACTGTCAATATGTGACATATTGAAATCGCGTTTGAATTTGCGCTTGTTTTTTTGCTTTCACTTTGCAATGACAGCACTGATCTGTGAGTGATGATAATTTGTGCACCAATTCCTCTGACATCGTCTTATTAATTGTTAGCTTACTATGCAAACATGACAAGTGAAATCTCCCGCAGCTTAAACATGTGAGAGGTTGATCGCGCAGAGAATCGCTGAGCTTATGTGAGTGCGTGTGTAAAAGCAGCAGGATATATATTTGACTACGATGACCTTCACAGACAGATATATATTTTAGTTCTGCTGAGCCAAATAAGACAGGTCAGGGTGAAGAAGTGACAGCCAAAGAAAAGCTTACCACAAAACGGAGAAGTTATGACAAATCAGACTATAAGGCAAAAAGAAAGTGCAGCTTTATGGTTTCATGGACAAAATAATTTCTGTGGCTGCAATATGACGAGCTAAATAACCAGGGCTGCACATAAGTGGTCCGCAGGTGCGCATTCGCTGTCAAAATAAAAAACACGCACAAGGGTTAGGGTTAAATTTAAAAACTGTACTTTTGAGTTAAAATATATATTTATAATTTTAATAAATGACAAATTAAAAAGGCATGAACATTTTTTTTGTATCGAAAAAATATCGAACCGTGACACCAAAGTATCAAACCGAACCGAACCGTGAATTTTGTGTATCGTTGCACCCCTAATAAATAATATATATATATATATATATATATATATATATATATATATATATATATATATATATATATATATAAATAATATATATATATATATAAATAATATATATATATATATAAATAATATATATATATATATATATATATATATATATATATATATATATATATATATATATATATATATATATATATATAGTAAGGGTTCCATCTCCTTGCAACTCGGAAAGTTTTTGGTTCACCTGTGATTGTAATGTATTTTTTATTTATGTATTTATTTTGCTGTTGGGGACTAGTTGCTGGTAGTTGCAGTCACTGCCTGATGGGAGGCAGCCTGTCTTGAAGCAGTCACGATCTGACTTGGACTCCCTGCAATTATTCTCAGACAGACTGTTGAAAGTCTGCAAATAATTGCCTTCTTCCCCTGAAGGGAGGGAGCATGTAATTCCTGTTCCTGTTGTTTGTTTGTCTGTCTGTCTGTTTGTTAGCAGCCCAGCATCCACAGTTTTCACGATATCATTTGGAAATTTTGTGCGATTGTAGATACCAATAACAACTTCATCTTATTTAATTTAGGATAAAATCGGGTCAAGGTCACACCAAATGTGAAGATCAGTAGAAACATATATTACGATAAGTATATTACCCCATAGTATGTAACAGTATACTAGCCCTTGGGGTACACGAGTACTTGGCTGAGCAGTTGACCTTGACCTTGATTATTGGTGCCCAAAGTTGAACTTGAAAAAAAAAAATCAAAAAAACATATCAAGTAATATATCATACGAAAGGGCATGGAGAGAGCTGTACGACAACTTAATTTTTTCCTACAATGTCACAATGATGCCATAAAGTTTTGCAAAATCACACACTTTATCAATATATCTTCAAATTTCACGTTTTTGCAGCTTTTAGAAGACAAATATTTCAGCCAGTTCTGCTCTAATAATGTTGGTAAAGATATCAACAATACACCATTTTAGTATTTAATGCTTCAAGATCATAGGTCAAAGGCCAGGATCACATGACTTAAGGAGAAGCTTTTGTTTCCACTGGATCATAAAGCATGAACGTTTTTCCCTTCAGGGGGTGTTATGCACTCTGTGTGCTCTTCTATATCCTGCGATCCATCTGAGTCAGTCTGCACCAATAACCCGTCTCTGACATGTCACTTTGCACTGGACTCAAGTGGTTACCAAATGGTTGTATTCTGGTGATGTAACAATCAAGGTCATTGACCACCTTTGTCATTTTGTAGTTAGATTGCAGTCATGCAGCAGCTATATCACTATTAGTGGAAGAATTTGTGAATTTCTGTTTCAAACATACAAGGTTCTGGCTGGATTTCATTTTTGTGTATGCAAACAGCAGTAGATTTGCAACAGATGGCAACAGATTTACAATTTTTGCTGATTTATCACAGTTAACAACCATACTACCACAACCAGATTGTCACTGGTCAGAAAGTCACTCTGAAGATGACAACTGACAGCAAGCAGCGATTTCAAAGGTAACAAGATCGCAAATTCATTGCATGGGGTTGTAAAATAATAATTTTGGTTGAAACATTATTCCCCTAGAATGACTGTAGCATAAAATAAGCTAACTCACTGCTGCGACATGTCATACATGCATCAGAGTGGGTTCAATGGTTTCATCTCACTTTCTTAAAAAGAGTAAAATGTTGAACTTTTCCTGTAATATCTGTGATTATTTCAGTAAATAAACAAATAAATACACTGTGAGCTAAGCTGCCATTTCTTCACGTGTCTTGTGTTGTGTGCACATACATGCACCTGGTCATAAAAGTGTTTCTCTTGTGTCCTCTTGGATCTGGCATATATGTGCATGGGTCCTTGAAATCTCTATCAGAGAGATCTGCTGTTGACAGGCAGAGCCGAGGTCAGTTCCTGGCCCTCTCACCACGCTTTGTCTGTGGGATCCCAGGAATGCACAGGAATGTGGGCTCCGACAGGTGGCGAGGTCCACCTCACAAACAGACACACTCAGACACAACTGCACCCCCCACCCACCCACCAACCGTTAACTTACTTTTTCTCCCTCTGCTAGTTCGTCCTTCTCCGCTACACCTCTCTCCCTCAGTCTGTATCTGAAAAATAAATGTCAGCAAACTGCTCTCCTGTTTTCTGCCTGCGCAGTCAGGCACAAAAATGTAATAAGAACGGGAGTGCGGGCATCTCCTTTTATGTTTTCTTCTCTTGGCAATTTTCTTCTACCATCAGATCTGATTTTTGTTTGGACTCCACTGTCACCACATACAGGCAGACGTTCCCGTTCTCCCGCAGAAGGACTGCCAAGATGTTTCAGGTAAAACCAGACCCCTCGTTCAAAACTCTGGTTCATCTAATCTACCCCAGCATGGAGCCAGACAGATACAAACTGGAGAAATAACCTGTTTCAAGTAGCGCTGGATAAAACTGAGAAAACCCTTTGCTGTCAGCGCCCCCCCAATCATCCTACCACCCTCTTCCCTTCATTCAGCTTGTTATCATCAGTTAGATTATTGCTCCTGTAGAAACCTGGGGCTCCCTTGGGCTCCTCATGCTGCCAAATACAAAGTAAGAGCAAATTATTTATATTCACTTGCAATAACAACAAAAACATTAAGTTAGCACCCAGGTGTTAGCTATCATATGCTTGTTGAAAAAGTGGCCTTTTCTTTTTAGATATACCAACATTATAGATCCCAGTGTGAGGTACATTTATTAAAAATGCAGGTGTGAATAATAGCAATGATTGCTCCATTCAATTAAGCTTCCCAGTAAGCAAAATCCTGTGAAGTGGCTCACATGTATGCAAGTTTTCAAAGCAAGCCTGCTTTGAAAACATTACACCAGCTGCATCGGTGTTCGTGTGTCCAGTTTAAGAAAATATTTGTGCAATTAGTATTACAGAGTTATAATTAATTTCAATGTTTTGATTTATTTGTTTGTTTTTTGTTTTATATCAACACAAATCTTATTTTCCTTTTAATTAATGTGAAAAAATCACTTCGTCTTTTTTTTATATCAAAACAATGAGAAAAATTGAAGATTCTGTTTTTTACATGTCTACAGGCACTGCAAATAACTAAGCACAGACAAAAAATTATAGAATAATAGCAGCTATTTTTCATTTATAGCTTTTCACTAAACCGCCTGTTGTGTCAAGCTTTTGACATTTTTTTTAGGATGGAATTGGTCTGCCTTGTCTTTTTCCATGGAAAAATTTTGCAAGTGAAACACCACAGAGTTATTTAATACACTTTCACTGACAACTTTCACTGAGCTGTCCTGGGTGCACCTCATCTCTCATCCTACGACAGCTGGTATGGACTTCTATTCCAGCCCCGGCAATCCTGAACTGGATAAGTGGCTGTGAAAAATAAAAGTGATAAGAGTAGAAGAGAATGGTAAATGGTATAAATGGCCTGTATTTGTATAGCGCTTTACTTAGTCCCTAAAGACCCCAAAGCGCTTTGCACTACATTCAGTCATCCACACATTCACACACACATTCACACACTGGTTGGATAAAAAATGAAACAATTCAATTCAATTCAATTCAATTCAATCTTTATTGGCAGACTACATGTCCATAAAAACAAGACAAGAAACACACACACACACAACTCCCCCCCCCCCCACACACACACACACAACACAAGGTATACCATTAAATATATATATGTATATAAATAAGTATATAAAGCATTTGTAAAAATATAAAACCATAATATACATAAAACACAATTACTTAAAATAAATCAATAAATACACAAACACTTTAACCAGTGCTTTCTGAGACTGGATGAGTAACGGGAACCACTCACTGTCGGATCTGTAAGTGCTAAAATTATACTGTTACTCGAACCATCCAGTCGTTCTCTAAAACTGAACATTAACTTTCTTAAAAGTGCTTTAAAAGTCCAGACACCCACAGCTACAAACATCTGACTGGCACTACCACTTCTAGGTATCCTGCAAAGGATTCTCATCGCATCATTATATGCAACATGCAGCTTCTGCATGCTACATTGTTTGTAGGATGACCACAAGGGGGCAGTATATAGCGGTGTGCAATACGCTTTAAACAAAGCCACTTTAACTGGAAGTGAACAAAAGCTGAAGTTGCGTGCAATAGTATTTGCCTGCACATAGAGCTTACATCGTTGTCTGTATATGTCATCATCATCATTCATTTGCTCAGTAATAAAGTGACCGAGGTATTTCACCTTTTTATGAACTTCAAGAGTTTTTTGTGCCAGTTTAAACAAAGGGAAATTTAGCTGTTTATCCTGCTTGGTTCTACATATCAAAACAGCACTTTTAGCAGCATTGTACTCAATGTCATATTGCAAACCATATTCAGTACAGACATTAAGAAGATCCTGTAACCCAGCACTGCTTGGACTAAAAACAACCAGGTCATCTGCATACATAAGATGATTTATCAGTGCTTCACCTAATATACACCCAGTGTTACAGGCTCTCAGCTGTATGGACAAATCATCGACATATAAATTAAATAAAATTGGAGACAAAATCCCACCCTGTCTGACACCATTGCTGACACCAAAGGGGGCAGAAATACTGCTTCCCCATTTAACCTGCATGTTCTGATGAGCGTACCAGTAAGAGAGAATCCTCACGATGTATTGAGGAACTCCCCGTGTCTTCAATTTATCAAAAAGTTTTCTGTGGTTCACTCAATCAAAAGCCTTAGAGGCATCAATGAAACACATGAGGACAGATGAATTTTTAGCCCTATACAACCTGACTATTTCCTTGAGTGCATATATGCACATGTCAGTGCCGTGCTTTGGTTTAAAGCCAAACTGATTATCCAGAGAAGAGATGAACACACTAACTCTATCAAACAGGATTCTTTCTAACACCTTAGATAAAATACTGGCTAGTGCAATCGGCCTGTAATTATCCAAACAGCTCACTTTTGCAGCTTTGTCTTTCATAACTGGTACCAGTAAAATACACAGCATTGAGTCTGGTAATATGCCATGAATCATACTGTAATGCTGTCTCCATAATGCTGCAATGTTATCTGCCCCAGAAACACCTTCAACGGTTGATGGTAGAGATGGTTTACAGTTATTAAGAGCTTTCACCTCTTTCCAAAAATCTGCCGTATTATTACACAGCATTTTCCTGGCCAAAGAATCTGCTCTCAGCATTTGCTCATTTTTAGTTATAAAGCGAACAGCGTACTTATATCTGGCATTCGCACATTTTTTCTGTTCAAATTCTGGGCCTTGTTTAGGTCTTCCAGCCATGGCCCAACATTTATAAGCTATGCGAGCTTCATCATGGTACATGGATACATGTTCTTTCCAGCCAGGTCTGATGTTAGGTTTCTTATGCTTATATTGTTTATCAAGCAGTGTACCACTTTCATGCAGAGCAGTCACTATATCATCATACATGGAGCAGAGTAAATGTTTATGCACAGCATTCTTACAGTTGACATCCTTGCACAAAATAGCTTCTTTCGGCAAAGAAATGTTGTTCAGATGTATATCGGTATTACTATGATAAGCTAAGAAATCATCTTCACTACAAGCTGACCAGTCTAATTTTACACTGGTAGCAATATTAGCAATATTGTTTCCAGTTGTTGCTGGCATTTGTTCCACATTCACAGTAAAACCAAAAGGTATATGATCTGACACAGTTACCTCATACCTAATAGTCATGTTTGCTAAAGCTGCATGTCCATCAGCTGTACAGATACAGTGGTCCAGCCATGATGTACTATGCCAGGCTTCACTTATGTATGTATAGCTATCTGCAGGCAGTAACACTTTGGTAGACAAGATAAGATTATTAACTTGACAAAAATGAGTTAAGTGGTCAGCAAACTGAGAACTGCTGTCTGTGAGATCAGCATTAAAATCACCCAAAACATATATGCTGTAAGTATCATTGTCTTGAATAAATGCATTAATAAAAGCCAGCCTACTGAGGTATTCTTGCTCATTTTGACAAGATTCATAGGGAGTATAAATATTAAGAATGATAAAACTACTATTGTTCTGTGTATATTGTATACCAATACACCAGTCTACATCCAGTCTAATGGGCTTTATCACAGGGTCTATTTTTTTGTCCCAAAGCACAGCAACCCCTCCAGGTATTCTGCCTCTGACTATAGCTGTGCTGAGATCAGTTGTTGATTCCCCCACTCCCAAAAAACTTGCATTTAGACAGTTAAGTTTTCCCAGGTCCTGTTTGGACAACCATGTCTCCTGCAAGCATAAAATGTCACATTCTGCAAGCAGACTGTCCACAACAATCCGTCGAGCTTTGTCCCCTGCACTCTGTCCCAAACGTAGACCACGACAGTTGTAAGATAATACCCGAATAGACATCTTCATGTTGATACGTTGGTACCAAAAGGCGCAGTTATCTCCCCTGCTGGATCCACTGAGCTTGGCACCACCGTACCGGGCTTACGAGGTTCATAAAAACGCCGGACCAGAGCCCCTTCAGGCCAGAGTTCAGGATTGTACATTTCACCCACATCATTACATTCAGCAGTAACCTTGAAAGAGCTGAACCTGCTACGTTTACTAGCAATTTTTTGACAGGTCACATCTCTTTTAAGTTTCTCTCTCAAATACAGAGCAAGAGTTTCTGCATCTACATCCAGGGCAAATTTAGTGGCAAACACGCTCACCAATTTAGTTTTCACAGTTCTGATTGTACTCACAGCTCCAGTGCCGATAATCGATACAGGTCCAGGCCTCTTATTGTGTCCAGTGGTAGCAGCATGCATTCCTGAACCTGAATTAACCTTCTCCAGCTTGAGACGAGGCTTGCCATTTTTCACAACTTTACTCCATTGTGGAGAGCATGTAGAAAGCACTGTCTCAACGGGATCCTCCGTTGTTGCTGTAGTTTCCATATTACGGCCTCGGGCTGTCGTCGGAGCCCGATCTTGACCACATAGCAACATCTCCGGACAAAACGCTGACACTGTGCTTGTTGTCCCAGTCCTTGAAGCAGCCAAAGCTCCGGCTCCCTGCCTTCCGCGCGGGCCGCCTTTACTTCGATTCCCCCACCGCTCCTCTGTGTGTTTCCCCAGGGGAAAGTGGGAAGCGGTCCCCGACCCCTGAGCATTCAGCATAACAGGCTCAGCCGGTACCTCAGGCTGACACTCAAGAACAGTCACACGTTGGTCGACCTCCACAGCATTGGTCATAACTTGCTCGCAGACATCCGCCTGTAGTTTAACTACATGTTTTAAAGAAAATGAAAAATACAGTTAATGAAAAATCATACAATTCAAGTTGTTTTGGGGTTGTTGTTTTTTTTTTTGACTTTTCTTTGTTTTTAATCTTGTCAGTGTGACGTGTCTCAACAGTCACACTGACAAAGTTTGGGACGAAGTTTACCTCAAGAACTTGAAGCATCTGAAGCAGCTCCTCTAACTATGAACTGCAGTGACAAAGACAGCCAGTCTCTGTCAGACATTACAGATTGTAATTTTGCATTGAAGCATCCTTGGAGTACATTTGCATTATGATTTGATTTTCATTTTCCTACATGTAGAGATACATATAGTACACAGTGTATTCAAATAGAACATATCTGCAGCCTTGTCTCCTTCCTCGCTCTTCCTTTAGTACAGTGCGGCATCTGACAACCTCTTGGTCTCTATTATTGGATCACTTCAGGGGGGGAACCAGAGCCATTCAGGCCACCTTTGACACCATCTTCAGCACTGTCCTGCAAGACTTCTGTGTCCTCTGATTAGATTTGACTCCTCAAATTGAATCTTCCTTGGAAACAAACACCCCTTTATGTACATGAACATGCACACAAACAAACTGGATACTGAAACCCTACTTAGTTGATTGTTTGCGCAGTGACTCTTACTCACAGTAAAAGCTGCTAATAGGGGCAAATTACTGCCAACAACTTAGAAATATCAAGTACCTAACTGCTTGGCCATAATATAGTTAACTGTTGACCAATCCAATTATGGGCCTGAGAGGGCCGAGTGGAGCCAGGGAGGAACGGATGGGATGGAGAGAGGGGTGTGCCAGCCTCAGGGGACAGGGGAGTGGAAGGTACCTGGCTTCTAGGCTGCTGACTGTCACTGTTTGGCTGTAATTGGATTTGGAGTGGACCACAGGGTAGAGTTGCCCCTGACATCCATACTTAAGCAGGCTATGTTATCTTATCAGTTTTTATTAGCTAACATAAAACAGCTTAGTGTCTCTTATTCCCGGTGTGTCATAAAATAAGCTTTCTTTAGTCTCATTTTAACTTGTGAGGACAATTTAGATTTCCCTGAGCTGCACTGTGTGAAAGATTGCAATTTAGGAGGCAGAAAGTGATTCTTCAAACCAAAACGCTGAAGATAATTAAACAATTCAAAGAGCGCTTTTAAGGTTAAGGTAACAAAAACCCTCCAAAACCTTTAAATCTGTTGAGGACCGCGGCATGTTTGTTTTTCTTCTGCTGGGTGAGACATTAGACTGGTGGTGACCTAGGAGGTCAGCAAGAACACAGCTCTCAGCTCACCGGGTCAACTTTGTTTGACGTCGGGAAATATTAGAGCAGTGACTCAAACCAGGGCCGTTAATCTAAGCTAATGCAAGTTTGATGCAGCTGTATTTCTCCCTCTATCTCCACTTCATTTAACCTCCATTACCTCGGCATCGTTTCCTCATTCCACGTCCCTGTCCCTCTTTACCTCCCTCCTCCACCTCCCCCCGCTGTCTCCCCATGGTGTTCTGTTCAACTGTCTCCATTACTCGGACCCCCCCCCCCCCCTCGTTCCCTCCCCGGCACCGCTCCCCTTAGGCATCCCAAACCTCATTTACACAGATATGTTTAGCCAGCACAGGAAGCAACCCGTGCCCTTAACAAAATTACCATCCAGCCAGCGAATGAGCCGCAGGGCTGGTCTGCGGGGACCAATCACAAAAGGGCCTCGACTGTAGCACTTCCTCCTTTTGAAAGGAATGGTGGTTCCAAAATGTTGACTCTCTTTTTTTTTTGTATTCCCCATTTTGCAGTGCGACTTTAGACCCGACCATGAGCTTACCTCTCACAATGTGAACTAATGCAGTCCATTACAGCTTTTATATGCCTTCATGTGTAGCTTTGAATGATGGTGATGATAAGGGCGGTAATGATCGTGATGTAAATGCACTGAGTGCTGCGTTAACAGACCCAGGGTGCACGGCTGGGCTCTGATCACTATCTCTGCGGCGCCTCTGTAATTTGGCTCTGAAGTTGGCTCTATTAATGGGACTTTGCTTTTCCTTTTTCCTCTCATATCCTTTAATTCTCCCCATCCCTGCATTCCTCTCTGAGTCTTGTGAAACTCTTTTGTTCTTCCAGGCATGCTCTTTAAGAGATCACACTATTTATATTAAAGTTGATATGCCCACAACAACATTTGCCACTAATATTCTTTATATTTGCAAGGGCATGAAGTGCAACTATTTGGCCTCTTAGTAAACTTTAGCAACCTTTATTCTGAACATACCCTCATGGGTTTTACTGCTGCAGGCCTGTGGCTCTGTGGGAGCCTAAAGACTCCCAGTCTCAAACGGAGGCAGTCCTCTGTTTGATTCCCCATTTAATATTCCAGTGTTGTCTGTGGTCTTGAAGGGACCACGAGACCACTTAAACAACCCTGTCTTCCCACTCCTCCCCCTTAAATCTGTTTCAGTATGTATCGAGGAGTTTGGAGGGTAACCATGTGAGATATCTCTCCTCCCTCATTCCAATCACCTCTCCCTCCATGCCCTCTGCTCAGGTAATTAACTTCTCCCTCCCATCTCGATCCTCTCCATGCCCGGCCTCTCTCTCTGCTCCTTATCAGGGCTCCTTTCACACTGTTAAAACTATCAGCCCTTTTCCCCGTCCCCCCCGTCTAATTCCTCTGAAGGAGGTGGCGAATAGGTAAGAAACTAATCGAGACCTGCCTCCCACCGCCTCTGCTCTCTCATCCTGTCACTCCCCACATCTGCTCACAGCCGCTGTCTCTCATCAGTCGAATCACTCTGTACGTGTTTTGTCCCCTTTTTAAAAGAACTGGGGTTTTCACAGATTCATCTCTCTCACCTTCAGGTTGAATGGAGATTCAAGAGCGAGAGATTGGATTAATTAGACAAGTTATCCTGATCAGTGAAAGAGAGACTTGATCCTTGTTCACTATATCCTGATTAGGACCAGCACACACGCGCACATTGAAGAGGCGAGGTGAGCAGAGACAGGCTAAATCTTTGACTTTTGGAACTGCTGGGGATTAAGGGAGATTGTAATTGCTTTTCTCGCCCCCCCGCCTCCTCATCTCAGTTCATTTGTATTGACAACTTGTTACTCCTGTGTCACACAGCAAAGAGCACAGAGGTCGCAGCTTGGTGAATAGAGTTGGAAGGACGAGTGACAAAGACAGAGCACGAATGAGGGTGCAAGGAAAAGAAAGAAGCTATCATCTTTCCTTCTAATACTCTAATGTCAACTTCTGATCTGATTCAGAACTTCTGTAAGAGTTAAAGTGCTCATAGTTCGGAGATGTGAATGGAGAACACACAAAGGAAGGCGCAATCTTTGACAGATACTCACTGTCACAATTATGATAGCGCACGATAATAAAGAGAGCTCTGACTGAATGTTAAAGGCATAAACTGGAGAAATGCACTCTACTCTCGCGCCTTCATTTTTGCCTCTCTGTGTCTTTTTCTTGCCTCCCACTATTTATATCCCCCTCTAACAGCCTGCGACTCGTAGTGTGTGGTACTGCTCACTGAGTTAGAGGTCAAGTGTTAAGTGTTGTGTGCGTGTGTGTGACGAGGATTTGTTCCAGATCGTGTGTGGTTAACCGAGACGAGGTGAAGTGCACTACTGAAAATGAGCTGAACCCCAAAGCACAAACAATCCACATCAAGTGTAATAAATATAAATTCAGCAAATACTGTAATGTATCAGTGTTTGAATGTTTGCGCTTAGATGCCGTTATTTCTACAAGTATAAAATAAATAAAATGAACTACAAGTAGAAACAAATCCTTTTTGGAGTCTATTTAAAAACGTGCTTGTCCTGAAACTTTGCACATGGAAAGTAAGGCCATAAAGGGTGAAGAAAAGAAGCTTTTTAAACATTATTTAGGCAAAGAGCAATGTTTTAAGCACATTTTATGAGATTTGGCTGGTGATTATGGTGGTCCAGTTCATTAGCAACTTAATCACTCTAAATAACTGCCCAGAGATGTCACAAGACCATAAAGACTTTTTAAAAAAAGCTGTTAAGATTAAAAAAAAGTTGATTCTGAATATCAGAAATAGACAGAAAGGAGCTAAAATCATGTGAAAAACTAAGTACATCCCATTATTCAGTAGCTTGGAGAAACATCTTTAGCAGCAATAACTTGACGTTTTCATTTTCTGCACGACTTTATCAGTTTTTCATATTGTTGTGAAGGAATTTTTTACCGCTTCAGTTCATTGAGTTTAGGTACAGCTCTCTTGAAGTCTTGCATTTCAGCTGGGTTAGGGTCTGGACTTTGACTGGGTCTTTGAAGTCACTTTGTAGTTGATTTGCTGCTTTGCTCATTGTCCTGTTGTATGACCCAATTTCTGCCATGCTTTATCTGTCAGACACATGGCCTGACATCTGACTCGTGAAGTTCATGGTCAACTCATGATGTTTTTAAAAGTCCTCACAGTCATGGTGCCGAGCCCCATGGCCGCAAAACAAAGCCAAAACATCACCCTTCCACCATCGCAGCTAACAGTTGGCATGAGGTGTTTTTGCTGATATGCTTTGTTTTTTTGCCAAAAACACAATGCATCATGGGCATTCATCTCAACTTTGGTCTTGTCTGTCCAAGGGAAATAGTTTCAGCTGTCCTGTGGTTTGTTGAGATGCACCTTTGTCAAGATAACCCATGATGTCAAGCATTCTCAAGGCAACCCTTCCAAACAAACCAGACTCAAACAGTCTTTTTCTAATTGTGTTGTGGTGAACTTTAATATCTATCCTGATCAGTGTTGGTCAAGTTACTTGAAAAAAGTAATCAGTAACTAATTACCAGTGTTGGGTAAGTTACTTTAAAATAGTAACTTAGTTACATTACTAGTTACTTCTCTCAAAAGTAACTCAGTTACTTCAAGTTACTCGTTACTTTCAAAGTAACTAGTTACTAGGGAAAGTAACTTTGGTTTTACTCAGAATTCTCTTGTTAATGTGTTTCTTCCATAACTTTGCCAGTCTTCTAGCTTGCTTACTTGCCACAGTGCACTGTGCCACCTACCAATAGAAAGGAAAAGATAATGTGCATATTTCCACGAGAGAAATCCCACGCCTGGACCGTCATTGACTGCTGCCATGATTCTAGCCTACGTCACAGCGTCATGTGCGCCTTTTACATCCAACACAAAAACTGCAGTCGTGGTGCTTTCGATTGTACTCAGAACTCGGAAATTCTGCCTTCTGAATAGGAAGATGTAGGCAACACCAGACTGCAGATGAGCTGCATACAGGGCTGGACTGGGACAGAAAATTGGCCCGGGCATTTTGACTAGAGACCGGCCCACCATTATAGCAAAAATCATAAAGACTTTGAATGATAATAAACACTGTTGTGACAGTGATGTACACTGTTTTGATGGTATATATGCATCAATCTATCAATCGTTTGTTGTAAGATTCAGATAATTATTTTTTTAAAAGCTAGACATTTTAAATGAGAATAAGAAAGAAAAGTATTTCTTTGTGCCCCCCTCTCCCTGTTAATGCCCTACATGCCCCCCTGGCAACACTTTGCTAGACCCGCCCCTGCACAGTTACCAGCTGTCAGCTACTTAGAAAAGGATCCTGGTGTTATTTGTCTCTCAGAAACAGTTCATAACTTCCCTTCAACTCATTCATGTCACCTAAAAGGTAAACCTGTTTCTCCATCACCTGTTCAGCTCTGATGATTCAGTAAGGACATCTCCTGGTTTCATCTTCATGTTTCCCTCTCACCAGATAACCAAACTGACATAATGACCAGCAGCTTTACAGCTGTGGCTCCAGCAAACATCAGCTGATACTAGAAATTAATATTAAATAAATTCTAACAACAGCTGATCAAGCTTAAACGTGCTGCTGTTGTTTAGCGCGACATCGGCTGGTTTCCTCTTTCTGGCGCAAAGTGAGCGATAAACAAACAAGAGAGAAAAGCCGATCAGCTGATCATTGATCAGTTTCATGATTGAAGTAGAAACGGGAGAGGGAGGGAGAGAATGAGAGAAGAAGAGGCAGCTGTGCAGCAAAGACACAGAATAACTCCAGCTTTGTGCCTTTTCCATTGTAGCTGAATTATGGGACAAACTGTTCCTTTTCACCTCAATAAGAAACGCGTAATATTTTCTCTGAATACCAGGCGGGACGGTTGGCAACTCTAATAACTTATGAACAAAATAAAGTTCAACATCATTAACTTCATAGCACCCACCCAGCTGTATAGAAACTCCGTCATGCTAGCTAGCACGCAGTACGGAAAAAGTCAGAATAACGAAAATAAACTCCACCTAAACTTGGTTCATATCTGACCCAGAGAGACTGCAGGTCATAACTTCTTACCTGAAGTTCAGTTCACACTTGGACCGGCGGCCGCCTCGGGTCTCTTTTCCTTCTGCGTCCCTTTTCCTTCATCCACCTGCTGGCCTCCACCACTTGCTAATGTTACTGAATCTGTGGAAGCTCCGCGATAGCCACCACACGAAGTAACGAGTAACGACCCTATCTAAATCCCAGTAACGACTAACGCGTTCCTGATTTTGGCATAATAACTAGTTACCGTGCTCGTTACCACAATAATAACGTAGTTACTGTAACGCGTTACTTAATAACGCGTTAGTCCCAACACTGCTAATTACTGATTACTTCCCCCAAAAAGTAATCCAGTTACTTTACTGATTACTTCTTTTCAAAAGAAATTAATTACTTAGTTACTTAGTTACTTTTTAAAAACACGATTTACAACCTGAATAGGTGATAAAGCGATAGATCTTTCAGCCCAATTCTACTTTTTCTGCATAATCCATCACACAAAATGTAATCAAATGGAAAAGTCCTTTTTAAAACTTGTTTTATTAGTTTTAATCTTTTAACTTTATGCATCAAGCAAAAATTTAATTATATGCAACATTCTCTGACTGGAAGAAATTTGTTTAATATTTAAACCTATTTTGTACACATTCCAGCACATAAAATAAATTTTTTTTGTGTGTTTACACTCACTCTTTCAAATAGATGCAAGTAAAACACAGCAGAAAATAAATAAAATCAAAGACTAGCGGTCCTGTTGCTCTATTTTCACCTGTAAAGCAGGAGTAGGGCAGGCGGAGGTTTACCCTGGTGCAGGTGTGCCGCGGCGGTCAGTGGAAGAATCCGCGAGTTTCTCTGTGAGTTTCCCATTACGTCGTAGCGCACTCGGTGCTTGTTTGGAAGTTTAGGGGGTTTTTTCGCTGTAAAAAGAAGTTTTCTTCCCACGCACAACGGACATTAATGTTTTTGTCACTTTTTATGGAATCAAACTCAAAATAAGGTCAGTACTTCCACGCTTTAAACGCTGCATGCTCATACACTCTCCCGCACTAGATATATTGTCCCTTGTTGATCTGCACACAGTTGTTGTCACCAACGTCGCACTCGCTTACCTCTCTGTCATGAGACATTCTCACAAAAAAATCACGGTTTTAGTAACGCATAACGCAGCGTTCCTATGGGAAAGTAACGGTAATCTAATTACCGTTTTTGCAATAGTAATCCCTTACTTTACTCGTTACTTGAAAAAAGTAATCGGATTACAGTAACACATTACAAGTAACGCGTTACTGCCCATCTCTGATCCTGATAGCTGACACCTGTGGAGTCTGAGCTCTTTGGTTTTCTGCACTCTGAGTATTGCACAGTTTGACCTGGGGGTGAATTTGTTGGGATTGTCAGTACTGGAAAGATTATGGCATTGTATTAAAATGCACCTGAATGCTCCAAACCAACCAGCATCATTTTATGCAGGTACTGATGATCAGTTAATATGTTGCATCAGATTTTATGTAACTGGCAGTAGTTTAGTTTGAGTTTGTTTAGTTTTTCCCAGGAGAGCATAGAGTTCTGCAAAAACTTTTTTTTCACATGACTGTAGCTCCTTCCTGTCTACTTCTGTCTAATATTTTAAAAATTCATATTTCATAAATTTGTTTATCTTAACAGGTTTCTTAAGTCTTTATAGTCATGTCTTGTCACATCCCTGGGCAATCATTCTGAGTGATCAAGGTCCTGGTGAATTATTATATTCACAAAGTAATTTGCTATTGGAGTAGCGTGATGGTAGAGGGCATTAGAGTCAAGACAAAAGTTTGACTTGTACAGGGGACAAATAGTGGATACACTGGGCATGTTGAATATGATGCTACCAGGGAGGAGGAAAAGAAGACCACAGATAAAATTCATGGATGTAGTGGAGGAGGACATGCAGAGGAATAATGTGACAGACAGGGATGCTAAAGTAAAAGGGTGAGATAGAGATGAAGAAGAAGAAAAAAAGAAGGTGATGATGATGCCTCAAAAAGGCCAATAATATCATAACGAGCCCACCTCACCCTGGTCATTCACTGTGGTGACAATAAACCTATTCAGTTCTATTCAATATTTGTGATGATCTTGGAGACAAGATGCCAAACTCTAACTGTATTTTACTGCTGTAATAAATCAGTTATTTCAAATATGAGCTGCCTGTCTGAATCGATTTATTGCATATATTTAACCTCGCTCTGTACAGTAGGACAGTGACTGTCATAAGCAGAGCCGAGGGTTGGTATTTGACTGGAACACGTCTACCTTCTGCTTTTCTCAACCTTCTAATGCCAGATTTACCCTAAATCAAACACACATTACTTCACAGTAATGGAGGGTGGTTTGATCACCTAAAACTCACACTGGCTGTAATGTCATAATTTTACTACAGAACTAGATGTTCATAACAGTTTTTGGTCAGTAAGGTTTTCAGCGGAACCTCAGACCTCTATCTGAGAAATTAGATTTAATGTGCTCTTTGTGCTGTGTTTCGACTACCACATAAACATTCCCAAATCAATGAGTGATAGTTTCAAATAACTCTAACTGTAATGACTTCTGTTATGAAATCCTCAGCTCGTTTATGCTAGACAGTATCAAAATCTGAAGTGAAGTCTTCATCTTTCAGCTCTGGATGTATCATATTGTCGGGACAAAATTATGTTCCCTCCTCCTTTTACACCTCTGTCTATAGCCCGGACAAAGACCTGGTTCACACACCCTCCTTACACTCCTTCCTCTCTTTCAGTCTTTCGAGTTTGCTTGTCTGCACCCACTGGCAAGGCAAAGGTCAGAAAGAGCTGGAGGGTTAAAAGGTGTTGGAGCTGTTGGTGTGCAGGAACAGGACACACAGAGTTAAAGAAAGAATGAGATATAGAGGAAATGGAAAGCTTAAACGAGAAGCTGCGATAGAAGAAAGAAAGCAGGAGAGCATTCGCAGTGCTTATCTCAACAAGAAGATTGGTTACGGAGACAGAGGAGAGAGGAGTTGGGAAGGAGAGTAGTTTAAATTTTTGAGATGGTAGGACAGCATAGCAGAGATGATGAGTATGGCTCTATGTAAAGCTCAACTTTGCCCATCACTTCTCCTGTTCTCTCTAGTGCGCCGACACAGGATGCTATTAGAAATGAGAGCACTAAATCCGGGGTCTGTTATGTCTGGTTTGTTTAGGTATTAATCTCTGCTAGTGCAGACATTAATGAGGCACAAAAGGACCGTGACATTTTTCTGATGTTTATATCTCACAACAGCAAACACTTACGTGTAAATGAAACAATTAAAAAAATGAACCTTCTGTTTTGCTTTTAGTATTGCCCTGCATGTACACAGGATGTTGTTTTAAATTATCCAGTACTGTACATGTATAAACAGGGTAGCTTTAATATGGCAGTAAAATTTCCAGAAATTACACTGTTTATTGTACAGTTTATGACTTCTGATTAACCATAACTTGTCCTGCATTATCACTCTCATTCTTGTATTAATGGTATAAGGTAAAGCTTTAAGTATTTGAATACAAATTAAATAAAATTATTACAGTACAGAGATATATGATTATAGGTTATCGTTTAATACATCTGTTCCCCATTTCTCCCCATCTGTACCAGGCCTCGTAAGCAGTCTGGTCTAAGATTACCAACTAGATCTAAGCAGCTTTGTTGGCACAACAAAGACAGTGCATGCACTCAATGACAAACCATGGTGCTGCAAAAAATAAGCACCTCCCTAAATGTAAACAGAAAGATGGGCTGTGATAGTGTGCTCACTCTGTTTTGTCATGGTTCCGGCATCCTGTGTTTTTCTTTCGAATTTCATTGAGAGTAGGTATAAATTCAGTCTCCCTGAGTATTTTAAATGCAGCCTCCATCATTCAATCACTCTGTGACAGATGCTGCAAAGTGTCATTACAAGCAGCTCCCAGGCGGTGAACAGATACAGTCCCAAGATGCACAAGGTTACTGACAGATATGATTTTGGTGCGAATCAACCTCGAGCTGCTCTGGCACAATCAGGTCCCCATTTGAATGTTATAATGCCTCCACATACACGTGAAGAACCAGAAAGGCTCCGGTCGCTAAGGGCGTAATGTGTTTGGGGTGGTGTCCTCTGCTGCACCCCTCTGGGTCTGTTTCATTGTCTCAAACTGGATTAGGATGGACAGATAAAGATGGAACGAGCGGAAAGAAAGATAATGCCATTAGTACCTGCAGACTGAGCACTAGTGATCCGCCATCAATCCAAACTCGTTCGACCACGATTGACTAGTGATAAAGACTTTTAAGTGAAGAGCACTTTGCCCTCTGTGTGATAACCATACATTTTGGGATGGTGCGTTTACTAGCAGAGTAAACATTACATGTATTAGCATTGGTCGTTTTTTAAAGGTTTGATTTTTGTGAATCAATCAGATGGAATCTCATTGCAAACCAGCTTCTCATTGACCATCTGTGTTGCGAGCAACCTGATGAGGAGAGACTTGACTGTCTGGAATGCACAAGCCAGCAGTGGGCTTCGTATCTTTGTTCCCAGAATAATCAGTGGCTGTAGCCGTTTCCTATAAGTCAGCCAGAAATCTCCCTGTAAAAAGTAGAAATACCACAGACAAGAAAAGATAGCAGAATGTAACAGTAATAGTGAATTTGTGAGCCACAATCTGCTGCGATCTCCATTAAGTGGCAGTGAGCAGAGAGCCAGTCTGATAACCTTGCTGTCTGGGAGCCTGCACTATCTGTTAAGGGAAGACTTCATTGGATTAAGCATACCCTCCTACAAACCAAAACATCTGATCTCTAACTGATACATGGCATTATTAATTACTAAGTGAAATTACAGATGGACAGCTGGTAAATTAGTGAGTACACTGTGGGCAGGACATCCTGAAAGTCTTACAGGAACCTCCTTCACTCCTTTACCACCACCCCCACCACACACCACCACCATGATGCTTTTCAAAGGATTCTTTTTCAAATGGCAGCGAGCTGCATGTGTTTTAACACAACTCCGTCCGGATGTCTGTGCCAGTTATTTATTGTAAACCTACTGGCACTATAGGTGAATTTATTTTCTCAGTTATTATTTAATTGAGCATTATCCATGAAGTCAACCAGAACATGGAAAGCTTTTCCAACAATGGCAATGCTCAAATTCAAAGAGTTTGATATCAACCAGGATCAAACCTTGCACTAATGTGACCTCTTGGATGAGTCGTCACTGCGATGATCTTGGGGTAATTTTGGTGGCCGGCCAGTTAGAAATGGCTTTAAAGCCTTTTCCAGACGTTACTTTGTTTCTCATTTGTTCCTGAATTTCCTTGGATTGCAGCATGATGTCTGAGTTTTGAGCATCTTTTGGTCTACTCCGCTTTGTCATGAAGGTCCTATTTAAGTGATTTCTTGATTGAAAACAGGTGTGTCAGTCATCATGCCTGGGTATGGCTAGAGAAACTGAACTCAACTTTCTAAAAATGTGATACACCACAGTGACTTTATGTCATAATTTATATATAATTTCCCCCCTTAATCATAAACACCTTCATTTAGAAGCTACATTTTGTGTTTTTACATCTGTTATCTTTGTCTAGTTTTTAAATTTGCTTTATGATCTGAAACTTTTAAGTGTGACAAACACACAAAAACAGGAAATCAGGAAGGGGGCAACACTGTATGAGCATCCTATATATAATATGTTTCAGACGCACTATACTCATTAGTGTTTAGACTGTGGTCTTCAGTCTATATAAAATACCGAGGGCCACACTGAGAGCTGAAAATGGGAAGAAAACAAAAAGACTGATTGATCGAGATAAAAGAAGAGAAGCTGTAATGAGCCTCCCAGCTGACTTAGTGAATGACAAATCTGTCGCTGAGGTGTTGGAATAAAGCTTTGCTTTATTGCAAGTCTATTTAACAGCAAACATGATCTGCCAGATTTGTTTTTATTTATTCCTAATATTATATCTTGGAAATGTGATTGATATTAGTGTGAGTGAGATAATGTGCCGCTTGTAGCAAAGCTATTGCCTCAGTGTTATTTGAAAGGAAGCGTGCTGGCATGAATGAAGATGCTTGAATGCAGAGAGGGAGAAAGCGAGCATTAACACTGTGGAAGCGGCGCTGTTCATTTGTCAGGAGATGGATTGCAGCCATTGAGAGGAAAAGCTTTTAATTTGGCTCTGGTGTGGTAATTAGGTTTCAATTCGCTGTGCTCACTAAGAGGAATGGGGAGGGTAATGAAGTTAGTCATTTTACTGTGTGTGTTTGGAGAGAGGAAGAGGAGTGGGCGGAGGGGTTAAGTATGCACACTCTACATTTTTTAGTGCCTCTCTCTGGCTCTCATACTCTAATTCATTGTGTAATGCTGTTTATTGCGGGTATCACCATGCTTTAATGCATTAGTTAAGTGGTCCCAACACATTACTGTAATGGAGATAGAACATGAAAACATGGTGAAACCTGATATACCTCCACTCTCCGGCTCTCTCTTCTCCAACTTAATAATGTGGCTCTTCACCCAATACAAAATATTTTCCTTCTGTCTCGTTTGTTCTCTGTAATTTCCCCAAAGTCTCCTTCCCCCGATCTCTTTTCCCTTTGCGTCTGAACTGTGTTTATGTCACTAATGGCTTGGTATAACATGCAGAAAGGACAGGACATGGGAAGCTCGGGTTACATGACCTGGGAAAAAGAGGAGAGGAGGAAGCAGAGTTTTCTTCCTTTCCCGAGAAGGAAGCATTATATGCTGGCCACAGAAGAATGAATTAACATGGGAGAAGACGTGTATACTGATGCTGTATCTTTTAGTATATGTGGAAAATTAAAGCAATTTCTTCAATTAAAAATGAGCAGAACATAGTATATAGTTATGATCATGTTTTAGTTTAAAACAAGTTTGAAACGTGCATATGTTTTGGTTTGCATATTCCTGTCCATGTGTGCTTGTTAACACACAGAGACTTATGCCTCATGTGTATGCGTCTGTGTGTGTGTGTTTGTATATGTGGCGGTGGGCACAGTAGCCACATGACGACCCCTGTGTGACCCCTGAGAAGCGTGTAGGCGCCGGGTTCAGTCTGACTCTTGTCACATGATCCTCTGCTGCCCTCCCTCTCCATTCACAATAGAGTATTAATCTGAACAACACACACATGCACACAGCTCAAAAGCAGCCGCGCACGCCTTGCGCAAAATAAAACTCACACATATATATTAATGCTGTCTTTCTCTCCATGTGCAGAACAACACAACAGTCGCTATCTTAAATACAGTTTTCTATGTTCATGTTTGTTTGTCTTCTTTATTTAATGCTCCCTGCACAGTCTCATCTGTGGGAGGATGGCTGAAAAGTTTTGTCAAAGTCTCCATTCACAGGCCTCACAGCACTGCTTGGGTATCTCTCCTTCTGTCTGCTCACTCTCTCCCTCTCTGTGGTTCGTCATTAAGGGATTAGAGGGGTGAGAGACGGATGAGGTGGTCTCAGGTGGCGCTGGGTTTAGTGTAAATAGAGGACGTGTGCCTTCTGTCAATCATTTCACCCGCTTTTGCCCAAGCGGATTCAAAGCGCTGTGCAGATTTTTAGTTTTTTAATCGTTATGTCTCTGACCGGTCGATATCAGTTAATATACTGTTACTTCGTTTGCTGAAGTTGACTTCCTCTTACCTTTCCCGTCTCTCCCACGGTTGGGGCGCAGGGCCTCCAGTGTCCCGGCATCCTTGGTGTGTGGGCTGACTCTAGCCTGGCTTCCTGTCATAGAAAATTGCGGAACCATGTTCCCTACACACACACGGCCTCAGCAGCCTGCAGCCATAGGTGGTAAGACTGAGTGTGTACGTGTGTGTGTGTGTGATATAGTATATGCTGCTCGCTCATGCAATATAGACCACTTTAAGAAAACCTTCACAATAAACCCATTCAAGGTGCTTTAGGTTCTCCGATATCCTGACACACACATAAAAACATAATTGATGAAAAAGCTTAATTTCTCTTTAGCACAGTGAGTTTTAGTCATACTTTTTAATGAAAAGCAGTGCACGCATACATACAAAGTTACAGTAACTGTGGTTTACAGGGTAACTGGGGTACTCATACACATGCAGGTGTAACAGGAGTACAGCTCGGTACAAGGTGTAATTTATAGGTGGAGAAGATGAGTAGGGTGAAGTTTCAGAACATGGACTAATAACCTCACGGCGTCACTCAATCCATGGCGATTGTGCCGGAGCTCCTTGGCTGCGTTGTTGGAGCAATCTGAGCAGCATTGTTCCCATATGTGGCCCAGAGAAGTGGTTCATGAAGGAAGTATTTTCTTAAATGACAATAAAAAGCACAATAAGAGGGTGTAAGCAAGCGGTTTGATCATGTGTAGATCACAAAGGATTCATTTTAGAAGAGACAGATGGATTTCCTTACACTGTGTGCACTTGAGTATGGGGAGGCTGAAGTGTGTGAAAATCTCAGAATGAATATGTGCTCACATGATATATTTGTTTTTGTAACTCACACAAATCTCTGTTCTTGAGGTGAGATTTGGCCCATACAAAGCAGCAGAAAGATTTCTGCTTCACACATCATCTTATTGGTGTTTGACTTTGAATTTTGTCTGTTTTTGTTTATTTTTGTTTTGCTTTTGTAAAGGTCAATGTCTCCAACCTCTAGACTGATGTAAGTGGCTGGGCTTGGGCCTACACTGACTCCAGAACCTTCACAGTGGCACAGAAAACACATTGTGCGAAAACCAGCTGCCTAGACTGGTTGTTAGCACTTTTTTACTCTGCTTGTGCATGAGATCCTTCCAGGTGGAGAACATGCTGATTTCAGGAAGTTGAGGGCAGGAGTTAACCCTAACCTGTCCACAGAAAGATGATTTCTTCAGCTCACCATCCTCTGGCTCTGGATATGCTGGTGGGCTGGTCGGCCAATGCTCCTCGGATTGACGTAAAAACTCAGGGCCTTGGTGCCACCGGTGTGGTCGTGACAGCTCCTTCAAGGTCTTGCCCCGGGTAATGTCATCAGCGGGGTTATTTGCGCTAACCACATATCTCCAGGTACTCCTATCTGTAAGACTCTGGTTCTCTGCCACCCGCGTGCCCACAAAAACTTTATAGCTGCAAGATTCTGACTTGATCCATTTGAGAACAGTAGTAGAGTCCGACCAGAGAATAACCTTTCGAATGGGCAGTGTGAGCTCAGCTTGAAGGAGACCAGCTAGTTGTGCATTAGTGAGAGCGACACTTAGCTCCAACCGTGGCATGGAAAACTGTTTCTTTGGAGCCACCCGGGATCTAGCCATTACAAATGCAACATAGACTTCCTTCTGAGCAGTTTCTGTCCGCAGGTAAGCGACAGACCATATGCTCTCCCGGAAGCGTCGCAAAAGATGTGAAGATCTCTGCTTGAAGCAGATGAATCAGCAGACGCTGGTGCATAAGATCTGGGGATTTCCATTTGGATAAGATCAGGAATCTCCCTTTCCCAGGTAAGCCATCTGTCACAAAGGCTAGGTGGCTGGATTGGGTCGTCCTAGCCGAGGTGCTACTTCCAGAGATCCTGTACCAGAATCTTGGCCCGTGTGGTGAACGGTACTATATAACCTAGCGGATCGTACTGACACAAGTGTTTTGTAGACGTTCCTCAGTGTGGGTTCAGTTCTCTCCCCCAGTCGATGTCTGTATTTGAAGGAGTCACGAAGTCAATCCCAGAGTTGGCTCCGAAAGGTCCGTGCTAGACTGAGAGAGCCATAGGTCACTACTCTCAGATCTCACATTGGATGGAAGATGTTCAATGACAGCAGGGATGTTGCTGGCCCATTGACGTATCTCAAAGCCCCCGGAGTGGAGCAGCTGGCGCAGACTGTCGACTAGGGCCTTAGCTTCCTCTTGGGAGTGGGTGCTGCGGAGGCAGTTATCCACGCAGAACGACTGCTCTACACAATTGACGAGGTCATGATTGGACCTACAAGTGTCCCAGACGTGCTGCTGCAGTGCATAGATGGCGCAGCAAGGGCTGCATGTAGTGCCAAATGGTAGCACTTACCATTCATAGATCTTCGTCTCTTCATCTCTCTTCATGTCCCGCCAGAGGAAGTGCAGCACTGGTTTGTCTCCTGGCAAAAGGTGTATCTGGTGGAACATATCTTTGATGTTGTCACTCACAGCAACTGGATACTGTCGAAACCGAAGAAGAACTCCTAGCAAAGATGGACCTAGGGCAGATCCAGGGAGGAGAATAGAGTTGAGGGATTTCCCTTCGTACTGGAAAGAGCAGTTAAAGACGATCCTGTCCTTGTTATTGTGTCGCACCATGTGGTGAGGTATGAACCAGGATTCTGCAGTGGTTCTAGCTATCTCATGTGGCACCACGGCTATATAGCCCAACTTCTCCAGCTTCTGAATCTCCTGACAATATACTTCAGCGCGTTATGAGTCTTTGACAAGTCTCCTCTCTGTACTGTGCAGACTTGGCAAGATGCCTAGTAATCAGAATCAGAATCAGAATCAAGAGGTAAGAGGTATCAGTTGCAAAGGTAGTAGACCGAGGTCCAGCTGGAACAGTTGGGTGCAGCACTTGGGACATGCATTGAGAATGCAATGGATGTGAGGCCATGGTTACTGGAGGTGGAGCTACCACGGGCGCTGGAGGCTGAGTCACGGTAAGTGGTAAGGGTGGAGTGACTAGCGGTATGGAGGCTGACCCACAGGACTGACTGAAGGTAGAGCTGCATGGGAATTACTATCCTCCGATGGGCATGGTGAGACTCTGGAACCACTGGGTTCTTGTGCTTTCTCTTTAAGGAGAGAAGTAACCATCTTGGCTATCTCCAACTCGTTTACCCTCTTCTTTAGCTGTCGTCGCCTCTCCAGCTGTCTGTTCAACAACTCTTGGGTTCTAATGGCTTCTTCCTGTAGCTACTGGGCCTCTCTGGCTTGAGCTTGAAGTCACTGAAATTCATATTTGACTTGTTGATCCTCTTCTAGGTGCTGTTGGAATTCCTCAAGTTCCATCTGCTTTACTCGCTCTTCAAGCTGGGCTGTTTCCAGGTCTGATAATGCGTGGGAAGGGAATCTGCCTATCAACGAGCGTGATGCCCTTGTGGACCTGGAGCTGGAGCTCCTCTGGGATGAGCATGTTTTACCACTATGTGAACACTGGGAAGCAGTAGCCGGTTGCGTGGTTTGGGTTTGTCCCTCAAGAGGGAGTGTTGAAACCTCATAATCGGTCAGGTAAACAGGTGGCCGTCACTCTCTCTGCGAAGCACGTGGGGGTGCTGAGTCAGCCTGGACATCTGTCTGTTCCGTACCTTGATCAGTACTCTGAGCTGGCTCAAAGGACCATAAAATGGAGAGAATGTTGTCTCCAGGAGTTTAGCTGATTTAGAGCGGCAAGGTATGGTGGGTGTGTTCTGGTTAAAGAACATGGAGGCAGCTTCCAAGTTTAGGAGATTTATTCAGCTGTGGTCTGTAGTAACGATACATAAAGCAACTATCAGTACAGCAACGTGCAAACAGTGGGCTTTCTAACACTATGCTCCCAGCAAATTTATGCCAAGGTCAGACTGTGCAATGTTCAGAGAAACTGCAAAAAATCCAAGAACTACATCTTAGACTGCAGACCTCAGACTTGAATAAGTGTGGCTTTTTTTGAGGGGTTGCCTGGAGAAAGCCTCTTCTCTCTAAAAACCAAAATAAACAACAACAAAAAACCCCAAAACAAAACATGGCAGCATGTTTTAGGTCTGAAAAATTGTATCTGAAAGAACGACAGAGCAAACAGAAATAATGCAGTGTTGTATCTGGTGAAAAACAAAAACAACACATCAACACAAACACTTCAAACCAAATGGCAGTGGTGGAGTGTGAGAATTTAGGCTTGTTTTGCCCAGGACCTGAGCACCTTGCAGTCATTGAAATGACCATGAGCTCCTCTGTATACCAAAGTGTTCTAGAGTCAAATGTGAGGCCATTGGTTCAAGAGCTAAAGGTTGGCCAAAAGTGTGTGATGTAACAGCAAAATGAACACACAATGAAGAGTGAAGGTGTTGCAGTGGTCCAGTCCAAAGGCTAAACATCAATCTGATTGAAATGCTGTGGCAAGACCTTAAGAGGTCATGACATAAATGAAAGCCACTGAAGCTAAGCAACTTTCTGAAAAAATCTTGATCAGAATTTCTCCACAACAACAGCAGCGTCCGATAAAGTAATGCAGAAAATGATTGCTTCCTATTTATTCCTGTTAAAGGAATAAATGGGAAGGGGACCAGGAAGGGAGAAAACACAGGGACAGGACTACAAATGGGACTACAAATGTATTCATGGAGGCTGAACAAAGAGACACCAGAAAGACATGACTGGGGTAAGGAGGTAAATAAACACGTGGACAATGATGATAGGACACCGAAAGGGGGACAAACATAAACAAACGGGAAATGAGTAACTATATAAATGACAAAATCAGAGGCACTAGAAAATAACATCAGGAACTATAACATAAATGATCTTATACCTTCTATCCACAACTCAGAATAGTGGGTCAAAGTCCCAGGATCGTGATCATACCGTCTGCCAATTAATTAATCAGCAATGAACACTGCATGAAGAAGCATGAATCTGCTGTATCTGCCACCAACAAGAATCATTTTCAATTATTTCAATGATTCAAGAATATTTTCCTTCCAAAGTTACAAAAGGCCTCCAGGAATACTGTATGAGAAGTTAAATTGCCTTTAGAAGACCTTTCTATTACAAATTCCAGTTTAAAAAACATCTTAGAAGAATATTAAATATTGCTAACATTTGTTTTTAAGTTATATTACTGTTATGATCTTTTAAATACTTACAAAACTTTATATCAGTGTAATAAATCTTCTTGCAGCCTATTATTGTTCAAAAGTGAATGCCTCAGCAATGCATGTGAGTGCATGAATGTGTGTTTTTGCAGGTCTGCCTGCACTATACATGTGACAGACTAATACTGCAGGGTTAAAGTGTTTAGGGAACACACATTGTCTTCTGGCTCATTGAGTTGTAGCAGCTGAAAATGCCTTCAGTGCTTTCTGTCCAAATAAAATGTCTCCTTTGCAGGTGACAAAACAGCCTCATTATACTGGGGCTGTTTAAGACAATACAACAGAGTGCTATAGCCACCTCAACAATACTGTGAAATTAAAGATGTGAAGGAGTGGGTGGAGGAAGTGTGCAAATGGCTATAAAGGGTTGCAGGGGCTGGGTCTGCTAGTCTATATACTGCACTGAAGCTAAAGGTGCTACAGGTGAGGCGGATCCATGTCTTTTCTTTTTCACTGCCTCTTTCTCTCGGCGCTCATATCCACATCTCCAGTTTCCCTCGGCCCGATTTCCATCCCTCGCCCCACCTAAGTGTGTGAAAGTGTTTGAGAGTGTATCTCCTCTTCTTAGACAGTCTTGGTGTTTTTGTCAAGCAATCACTTGTGGGGGTGGGGGGGGAGGGTTCTGACAAAAGTGAAATTATTGTAATGAATTGTATGATTTTTATGAGGAATCTGTTGATGCTGAGCTTGGTGGTTGAAGAGTTAAAAAGATAAACTGCACAAATTGTGAAAGAAGAACAGAAGCAATAAAAAGCAGAGGAAATGAAAAGGCGCTGGATGGTGGAGGACGATAAGGGGCGCACTCATCAGAAAGGCAATCAACTCAAATTTTTAAAAGCGAGAAAGAGAAGTGAGAAGAAACAGAGATGTGATGTGTCACATCAGGACACCTTTGCAATCAAAGCTGAAAGAATCCGAGGTTCACGTGTGTGTGTGTGTGTGCGTGTGCGTATATGTGTGTGTGCGTGTGTGTGTGTGTGTGCGTGTGTGTGTGTGTGTGCGTGTGCGTATATGTGTGTGTGCGTGTGTGTGTGTGTGTGCGTGTGCGTGTGCAGCTGCTTGCATGTATGCTTTTTGATTTTGATTAGCTCATTATCAGGTCTGACCTTGTCACTTCTGTTGCTCCATGTGAGATATCATTGCTGTGATCTGCCTACAGGAGATGAGTGTTGTAAACATTGCTGGAGGTGCAACATATCAGATATACATGTTTTCAAACACTCTACACTCATCCTGTTTTCAAACCTTTTAATCTCTGTCTCTTCTGTTTTTTAATCTGTCTTGCTTTTGCTTTTCTCCATTAACAACTTTCTCTGTATCACATGTTTTTCATCTTGTTCTTCATTCTGCATTTGCTTTTCTCCAGTTATTGGTTCCCAGCCAACCGGGCCTCTGCTTTGAGCTGTTGTGTACTTTGCAGGTCACTTGAAGGTCAGACGAGAGGCAACATTAACAGCAGAAACATTTGGCCTTCAGGATAAACTCCAAAAAGTAATTATCTCCTCTCCACTCAAACTCTGAAGCCTCCTCGCTCATGGCCATCATAGGGCATAGTTATTTGTTGGAGTGAACTTGGTGTGCACGGCAAAGAAGAATGTGTCCGCTGCAGACGTGGCACTTTATGTAACACTGGAGAGGAAGTGAAAGGTAACAGTGGGTAAATGGTGAATAAAGTGAAAGGGTTTGGAGACAACAGAGTGACAAAAGTAAATATCCATCCATCCTCTTTCACTTGTTCAAGTCTGTCGAACATATCTCTATCATATTTTTCAGGAATCGTAAAGAATAATTTTGAGCTAGACAATATATGCCAGTGTATAAATCCTGTTCGTCACAGCCCATTTACCAATATAAATATGGATATTACATTTAAAAAACGCTTTAAAAAAAAAAGAATAATTAAATCTGATTAGCAGGTTAATTCGTAATATTGTTGAATTAGTTAATTTTTTTATGTGCTACAGCCTGGCATTGCTTCCAGTGGTGACATGGAGATACCTGCTCAGGAATAAGAAAATAATGACGTCACATTGCCCACTAACATCTTCAACGCGTCCTTTTTCCTTCTCATTCCCGTGATGCGTTCATGGTGCAAATGTAAACTTCCCAGTTGTACTTTAGCATTTAGCTAGCTACAGACGAGGAGCGAGTTTAAGGGGAATAACATTGTTTTATTTTTAAGAGGTAATTTCAAATGCAACTTTTCAAACAGATTAACAAATATCAGCAGACACACAAAGTGTTTCTGCAAAGATCTTCACACAGTGTCTCTGTGAGCTAAAGATTTAGCTGTGCAACACACGGTAGATGGAGAAATATGTAAGAAAGAGAGGAAAGATCGAAGATGAGAGATTATTTTCACAGGTAAGCACTCCTCAGCAATTGAGACATTATAGACCAGAAGTTTAATTCTCACACGTGTTGCCCTATTTTACTAGAGTTTTCAAACCAGATGTTGGAGCTATACATTATGCATTACTGAATTATGTTTTTGTGAAAAAGTTTTGCAAAACAAATTGAAATACACCACTTCTGTGCTCTGCAAAGGATTTACGAAAATGCCAGGCAGCTTAGTGCCCCCTAAGCTTGTTAGTTTGCTATATTATGATAACATTTAGAAGGACTTGAAGTTGGTGACTCCTTACATCTGTCATACTGTTGCTGGGTTACATCAAGAGTAACAGATATTTACACTCAATGTCATTTACCCTTACCTGAATACTGTATATTGTATATTGTATAGCTTTCTTGTTAATTTGTATTGTATTTATTTAAATTTTTACTTTTTAATTATTTTATTTGCATTTTTTAATCACTCTCTTTTATTTAAATGTTCATTGCTATTTCATCTAGGGTTTGAGAGTAACGAAATTTCTATTCTCTGTATGTCCTGTACATGTGGCAGAATTGACAAATAAAGTTGACTTTGACTTTGACTTTGAGATATCAATATATATTTAAATTATGATGCTGATTAGATTCACTTTTTATGTGACTAATGATTTTATGTGACGTATTTCTAATTAATTATTTCCCCCCCACTACACTGCTATACCTGATCTTATGTTTATGCCATGTGAATGGAGCCCCCCACCTGTCAAATCCCACTTTAACACAGCATTGCAAATATCACTTTATACTTGGCTGAGGTGAAAAAACTAATATATAGATCAAAGCACCATTCGCTCAACTACTCAAAGCAAAACCTAAAATGTATCAAATCATCCATACGTAGAATCGATCCGTAAGACAGAACTGCTGCAACTGCGTGCGCCGCCATCCTACACCACCACCAATTATGACTTGTTTGGAAGGATTAATCATGACCTAAAATTTCCACTGTGGCTTCTTCTCTAACTTTACTCAATTTAGTCTTTATTTAAAGATGAGACAAAAAGCTAAATGGCATCATCCTCTCAAGTCTTAAATAAGAGTAGAAAATAATAACTGAGATCGTGAACTGAAAGTCTCAAATGAGGTGATTTATCAAAAGAATATCATCATCGTTCTTTTTATTCTTGCCACCACAGTCTCTTTGCCACCAATGTCCTTTTAATTATGGCACCTTGGTGAGTTCTGTCCTTTTTCAGTGGAACCTGAAGGCTAATTCATAATGCTTGGACAGTTATCGTGGAAAAGCGACTGTTTTTTTGTGCTAAATGTGTTTGGTAACTTGGAGTGTATCCGTTAGGAAGTGTGTAAATATATTTGCTCAATGTTGCATAAGCGTGTGCACTTCAAGGAAACCCCAACTTTTAGCGTATATAGGCCAGCATAGGTAAGATGTACCTGAGATGTTTTGTCCCTCCTTCCCGCTTTCTTGCCCTCTTGGCCTAGATACCCTGCCTCTCAGATTTCCTGAGGGCTGAGCCCTGGGCTTTTTGTCAATTTTGTTATAAGATAGTGGGGCCCAGACGCCCAGTCCCAGGAGCCCTAACACAGCGCATTAGCCAAGTGCCTACAGTGTAGTACTGTCAGGCAGATGTATTTCTCCCTCCCTCTGTCCTGGACCCTCCTTCTTCCTTTCATTGGCTTAACAGGCAGAAGAAAAGAGGTGATTGTTTGGGGACAAGAGGGATGAATTTGTCTGCCTCAGACAGGAGAAGAAAAGCAGTTTGAAAGGGACTTGTCAGTGGTTGTGGATCGGGTGGTTGGAGGGTGTCCCACTTTTCAGAGAGAATGCACCGTGTGTCAGCATGTTCTACCTTTCCTCCCGAGCCCAGTCTACAGTCACAGTGTGTGTCTGTAGTGTGTATGTGTATGCTTGTGTCATGTTATGTGGAGTGAGTACATCAGTGTTTGTGTTTCATTTACATTTTTTATTCCAGTATGGTTAGATGGGGACCGGCCTGCACGTGTTTGTAAAACAGATACTCGAACCTCTTGCTGGAATTAAGTCACTCTTTTTCTGTTTGTTACACTCTAGAGAAAGTTGTGTCATTGTAGAGTTTTTTTTGTTTGTTTTGTTTGTGTTGTTTCAAGGATCATCAAGAATCATTACACATAACACAGGGACCTCTCTAATGCGAAGTAAAGGCTGGAACTGCTTTTATTTGCAGTCTGCAGACAGATGATAGCGATGATGGTCGTATTTAAAGCTGGTCTTCTATTTTTTTGCTCAGTCAGCACTGAGTTGTGGTCAGTGCATGTACAGTTCTAAGGATACAGTAGTACTGAAGCACGGTGAAGTGGCTGTGTCTACCTTTATCTGTGCTTTAGAGCTTTATTTTTGTGCTTCAGGCTTTCCTATTAAGCAACACAGTAAATATGTTCTCTTCCATTCCTTTCATGCCCTTTCTACATTGAGTGTAATCCTTTTCCAATTGCAATTATTGCATCTTTAGTTTTTGCTTTAAATGATTTAAATTTAATTTAAATTTAAAGTCTTTAAGCTCAGGAGTTATTTGGAGCTGGAAGTTGATGCCATTTGCCAGGAGTTTTGGTGCTATGGAGGATTTTGCTGATAACGGTTCCCCTTTTTCAGTCATTCCTGTCCACTCTTTGACACCAGGTGAAATAAAGCAGATAACTAAACAGAAAGAATACTGAAGTTTTACGTTTACTTTATTTTAAATAAAGTTAACTATTAAAATCTCACCTGATTTTCTCTCTGTAAAATGTGACATGCTAACAGGTGTCACGCTAATGCAGTTTTAAACCTTTGCATTATTGGTCGAGTGTGTTTCTGTGTCATTAACCAGCAAGAAGCCTGATATTTTAATCACACACCTCCACTTTTTTTTAAAGAAAAGACATTTCAACAGCTTTAATAAAGCGCATCCATTAACAAACCAAACTGGATACCCTACATATGTATTTTCCGTATTTTGCCCCTTTCTTATGCAAAGCTAGACCCTTGTGTCCACTATAGCTGTAATAGAAAAAAATACACTTTTTGGCCATTAGCTCACCTGCACCATATTGCCCAGGTAACACTGTGTCTGTCAGGATGGGACGTATTACAGACTAAAACTACACGAAAGAGTGTTCGTTTAACATACACTGTTTAGTGTGTTTTAAGCTGGTTTGCCTTTTATGTCAGCAAAAAATGCATATAATTTTCAATTTCTTTTGAAAAATGCAATATTTTGCATGTTTTTCCTTGCTTAACAATCTGTGATGATGACCTGGACCTAGTTGGGACCTCTATGACAGATGTAACTTCTTTTCATTTATTTTATTACAAAAAAATAATAATAATAATGATACTTTATGAATTGCCTCCTGGGCCACTTGAACACTCATGCACAGCATAGACAGTCTTGAGACTGGACTTCACCTCTAAATCAAAAAATCTGCATTATGGTGATTTTTCCACATCAGTTTATCAGTTTGACAGTGCTGATCCCCTCTTTCACTTCCCTCTAACTTTGTCTTTGTGTATTTCTTGAGATCCCTGCAGAGACATAATGTTTGTGCTTTGAAAGTAAATCTCATTGAATCTCCTGACATTTCTTTCTTGGTTACTCAGTAGAAAAGTGTGGAACCAGTGTAATCTGTCAGGGTCACTGAGTCTTTTCAGTCACGTAATGTTTCTTGAACCATGTGCAACACAGCTGTTGGACCACTGGCAGCATTTTCCCCAAATGAAATTAATAAATTGTGTAAGATTCTGAGGAAACTGTAAAGCTAATTTCAGCTTCAATTTTTAGTTTCCAGTTTCTTTTAAGTGGCACAATGACTCTAAGGTGCTACATATCTTTAGCCCTTTAAACAGTGGAAATAGTATCCCAGACTTCACCAAGCACCATGCCAGCACTCAGTGCCAAGTGAAAGTTCTCATATCTACAAATTTGCCATCAGCTCCGTAATCGGATCATCTGCACACAGTAAATCCAAATTTTTCTACAGTTGTAAATAAGTAATTTATCTCCGTTTATCACAACAGAAATCCTACAGTGCTACAATGTGATTTGCTGTTTGTTTTTGTCTAAAATAGATTGTTATTGTTAACCTTCTGGAGTCAAGAAGAAGGCCCATGACCGATTTAAGATAACCTAGCAGCAACCACCCTCACTGAGGCTCGTTTCAAATTGCGTTAAAACTGCAGACGTGAAAACTGCATACCGGTTTTTAATCCCAGCAGTGGAGTGATGTGGGTTTTATTGACAGTTGGATGCATATAATCTTATACCACAATTACAGAGTGAATCAAACACAATAACTGTGCTTATGTTGTCTATGTTGTGAGGACATGTAGGGCTTAGTGCTTATGATGAACTGAGCAGGTGATCTGAATGTTCTGGCTCCATAATGGTCAGGAAATTCCTACAAAATGTATTCAGAAATGTGCATAGTCAACATATTTCTTTCTTTTTATCCATAACACATGATACCTAACATGTTCCTGTTGTGCACTTTCATGCTTGCCAATGCACTGCTTAGTAAAATATCAAATTTATCCTCTGTGATCGGCATACTTGTGTCTTTCTCTCTCTTTATCAGCAAAACAAATACAGAAACTTTGTGAGGTGGTTTCAGTTCAGTTTCATGTGAATCCATATGAACTGTCTGTCGTCTCCAACCAGCACTTATGTTTTTTTTAAAAACATGTACTTTATTGATCTCGTGGGGAAATTCCTCTCTGCATTTAACCCATTCACTCAGTGAAGCAGTGGGCAGCCACCAATCAAGCGGCCAGGGAGCAGCGTGTAGGGATGGTAGCTTGTTCAGGGGTTTTGAACCCCTGACCTTCCGATCATGGGGCCACCACTCTACCTACTGAGATATCCCTGCCCCAAAAATCATCCGCCCTATTGCCGAAACCCAGGATTGAACCAGGGACTATATTATATTACTAACATACTTTCTGGATGCCAATATGCATAAGTTGTGGACTAAAATAAAACTTGGGCTACAGAAATAAAGACACATAATCCTTCAAAAAGTCTGCTTTGATTTAAAAGCTATAAAAGTAATCTCAGCAATATTTTACTTTTAAATTTTTTTTTTAATTTCTGGTTTCATTATAAAGTACTCTGTGATTTTATCTGTGAAAAGTGCTATATAAATACATTTTACATACTTCAAATCAAATCAAATCAAATCACTTTTTATTGTCACATCACATGTGCAGGCACACTGGCACAGCACATGCGAGTGAAATTCTTGTGTGCGAGCCCCACAAGCAACAGAGATGTGCAAACACAACAACACAAACGAGCAAAATACAAGAAATACTTACTTACAATATAATCAACTTTCTAAAGCTGAGACTATCCAGGAAATCCTAGAAAACTTTTAAAATATAATTTCTTAATTTGCGTGTAATCATATTCTCACTGCTTGCCTGCTTTCAATTCAGCAGCTGCTCCTCAATAAACACAACCATAGTTCAGCACTTAAGGATCCAGACCTAATCTGGGTGAGTTGTTTTCTTCCACTGCTCACTGACACCCCCTCCCTTCATCATTATTAGTTTTCTGCGTTGGGTTAAACACTGGTCCTTTTACCTTTCATCTCCTTTATCACATCGGTCTGCTAAGACTCCTCTGAAGTCACTTCTGTCCTTGTTTTTGATTCCAGTAATTGAATCTAGTAGAAAAACAAATGGAGTTGTTGCAATACAGGTGGGAGTTATAAATCTCACTTGTGAGGAGATTTAGGATGCCCACCCAGTCCTAAACCCTCCCCAGAGAGGTTCAACTCTGCAAAATGACTCTCATTACTTGGCTGCTTTTTATCTCCTATTTATAGCAAGTCTCGTGTTTTTGCTTTGTCATATTTTGGGGGCGGACGTGGCCTTTTAAAAGGGTCTGTGAACAAGTCTGTGGGAGGCCTTGGAAGAATAACAGAGAAAGTGCTTCCAAGGTGAGAGGTCGTGAAAGTCTTGAGATGAAGCCGTAGGCTGCACTTAGGTTGACCCGTAGCTGTACGTCTCTGGGCTCGCTGCCTCAGGCGAGGACACCCTTCAGTTTTCTTAGGAACTCCTGCACTCACAGACGCTTCATAACTCTGATATGCATCAGAGATTAGAGACGGAGACATTCCGACACGGAGTATGTTTATGCTTGTTTACATTCTTACTGATTGTTTTCACACTAATTCCATGCTTTTTAAAAATCCATGCATTTTATCCTTGTTTTGTGCGATTTTAAAATCGGTAGGCAAAAGCTTCAGAAATTAAAATCAGCTCTAGATACCAAACACTGCAGTTACTGTTGGGTGTTAAGGTTTCGAGTTAGCTCGTGTGGCTGCACAAACACACAATAAAGTGTTTCTTTAACTGTAAAGTATTACTTCTGTTCACTGTGAAACAAAACAGAGGACAGCCCTGTGAAATATCACCAAAATATGAAATGATTCTAAACTCCTTGTGCATCTAAATTGTGACTCAATTATGTAATTTTTTAAGCTGTATTTGTGGCTTAGTCATCTAAAGCAGATCTCAGGTTATTTGGATTGGTTTCTATAATGTCTGTGTGCAACTAAAACCCAGTAACAGCTTTAAAAGATAAACATTTTTGATTAAAAAAAAAAAATTATTTGAAAAATATGTAAATTGTATTCGTCTTACATCACTGCTATATTAGCAACAGTCTGTCAAGAGTGTATTTCGTAAGAGGGTTATCGAATGAGCAGATGCAACTGGTTAAGTAACGATGGGAACATATGGCTCAGCCAGCTCCATTTCTGTCAACAGCACTAATCTCCACTGCCAAGTAAAGTAACCTGTTTATTAGAAAGTGCTGCTTCATGACAACAAAGGCTAGAGGGGTAACTCAAGCACAGTGAAACTGTACCATTGCATTTTACTGCAAATGCCAGCTTGTAAAGATGGAGAGCGTCAAAGAGGTCAGCGGGTGGGTTGGTTACACCATGACATGCTGCATGTCCAGGTCAGACAGTGGGTTTTTTATTTTTGGTTTTACTCTCCCGAGAGCAGTCAAAACAATCTGTAACCACTACAGCAGCACATTATAACCAAGTGTAAACTATTATTAATATTTAAATACGTTAGCAAGATAACAGCATGCACAAACAAACATTTGGAGCCAGCTGAATAATTTGGTTTCCCCTTCCTTTTTAGTGTCTGCCATGCTGAAATTATTCACACACTGCCATTTGGTGCTGAGCAATTAGTGTAGGGTGGAGGACCTGGGTTTGAATCCACTGGATGGCTGAGACTACATGTATGTGGAATGTGTATATTCTCTGTTTGCTAGCACTCCGGCTTTCTCCAACAGGCTGATGTTATATGCCAGGTTAATTGGTTTATTGATTATTCTAAATTGGCAGCAGGTGCAATGATGAGAGAATGACGTCTGTCTCTATGTGTGAGCCCACCTGTGATTGACTGGTGACCTGTTCACAGTGTACCCTGCCTGTGCCCTATGGCAACTGAAATCATTATTAAAATTGATGAATGTACAGTTGGTGTTTGGTGGTTTTATCAGAGATTTTTCACAGGGAAGGAGCATTTGGTTGTGGATTTTTTGGGGTTGAGCATGCTTGGGACTGCTTGGGTTTAGTACCTGGAATTGGCAACATATCATTGCTCACAGCTAGAACACCATTGTGAAAGGACCGGTTCACATCAGGTGTAGGCAGAATTCGAGGAGGGAAGAATGAATAAAACAATACTGATACTCTTATTAAAACAGAAGATGCTCTAACTGAATTCCTCTGCCAATACTGAAAAGCAAATAAGAGAAACTAATATATTGATGTAGATGTACTAACATCACAATGCAGTTTGATTGCTTTTTTTTTTCCTTATTTGGAGTAATTTCTCTTGTTCAGTTACAAGTAGGGATGGGTACCGGTGTGCGGTGCCATAATGGCACCGGTTCTGACATAAACGGTAGAAACCAGACCGTAAAGCAGCGCACATTTCGATGCTTTATTTCGGTGCTTTATTTCGGTGCTTTTTTTTCCTGAGATGTCACACACTTTGGATTCTAGCCAATCATTTTACCTTTGCAAGCGTAGTAGGCGGGCCCAGGTACGTACGTTCTTTTAGAGCAGAGCCAGAGATTAAAAACGCCCAAGGCGAAGCGGTCAAAGTCTGGCTGTACTTCACAGCAAAAGATGCAAACTCAGCAGCCTGCAACAAGTGCTTTAAGGTGATACTGTGCAAAGGAGGTAACTCCTAAAATATGATGAAACACCTGGCGACATATAGCATTTTGTTAAAAGCTGAGAAATGCGCCGTATTTGATAGCTTGCTGCGAGACCTCACACCGAGCACATCTACTGCGAGTGTAGTGCCTGTTATCGGACCTGGAGTTAGCAACATCCCCCCAAAACCCGAAGAGTAGAGTCCTGGCCCCTAGCCCTGCCAGTGTAGCAGAAATGATGAAGATGATGATGCAGCAGCAGCCGTTCTTCTCTGCGTGAGTAGCTTAATGTTGTTCGTGTGTAATTTACATTGAGTAGGTTAACCACGTTATTACATTAATGCACGTAAGGTGAACTAGCAAACACCGTCGTAGTTACATGGCTGTCTTCTTGTTTGATGGCAGATACTCCCTTCACCCTGGCCAAAAAGGCTAAAATGACCAAAGAAAAAGTGGGAAACAGTTAAACATGAGAGGTTTTTGGACAAAGTTTGTGTTTTTTCCTTTGTTTAAGCACTGCTTCCAGCCAAGAGTGATGCCATATATGCCCTATAGCTGCAGAAAAGGCTAACATTGTTATCTTTTTACAAAAAACAGCTGAACATGAGAGGTTTTTGGACCAATTTTGTGTTCTCCATTCTTTAAGCACCGGTTTGAGCACCATTTGAGCACCGGCATCGTTTCAAAAGTACCGGTTTGGTACTGGTATCGGATAAAACCTAAATGATACCCATCCCTAGTTACAAGGATATCTTTAAATCTAATTGAGTATTGTATTTGTGACATATGAGCACACTGAGAAGAAACATAAACAATAAAGACAATAAAACACACCTTCCAGCAAAGAGGAATGGGATGAAACAACTTCTTTGGTATAAAAGGATTTGTGGATTTATTTTTTATTTAAGAATAAGTTTATAAATTAATATCATGACGGAAATAAGTGTCTTTAGTCACAACTCCTAGTTTTATATATATATATTTATTTTTTTTTATCGCTAACAGTATGCAACGACCACCCGATTTTGTGCTGTCTTACTCTGGGTGGTGTAAGATGAATATGATACAGGTTATTCTAAACACTGAAACATCAACATCAGTGTTGGAGGACCTTATGAAGGTAAAATCTCATGCTCCACTGAGGAACAAGAACACAGAAAGGATGCAGATCACCTGATGTACACATGTCTGTACCTGTGATTTGGACTGATGGAACTTTCATGAGGCGAAAGCTTATTTATGTGAATTTTTCGTATGTATTGCCCTCTCAGAGACTTTTATGTTTGATATTGACTGACAAAAAAAAAAAACAGATAATGACCATGATTTTTTTATTTCTTAAGAGTATAAATGTTGACCTGCTCAGACAAAGCGCTTCAGCTAAAAATATATTTATAACTGGGATAACAGTATCCGTATTATGATTCAGGTAATATAGTCCAAAAGAAAGAAAGAAAATAAATTATCTGAATAACAATATTACTTATAATAACAATAATTATAATAAACAGTGTCAAATTAGAATTCATAAACTTTTTCTGTTTGCTTGTTTCTTTTGTGAAAATTCCCATAAAATCGTCCATGAGAAAAAAATCCAGCATATATTCTTTTAAAGTTGCGAAGGGGATCTCTCTTTCTGGGGCACCCCCCTTTTAGTCGCACATATTTACAATATTCACAGTAACTACGAACCTGTTCCGCACACGTTAAACTGCACTCAGGCCGTCAGCGGGAGCACAGGTTTGAGGTGCAATGACATTTTTGTGTTTACATGTCTGTGCCTGACTGAGAGGAAGCAGATTCGTTTTCCATCAAAATTGGTACCTATAGATAAGCAGTAAAAGGTCCTTGACCCTCATCGCACATCTTTTCTCCGACCCACCACTGGCATCATCAGTCGAGATGAAGACACACAAACCGGGTGCCTGTAACACTGTACACACAGTCCTCTAGTTTAGACCCTCATCCCACTTCATGTAACCATCTCAGATTCTTGTAGGCAACTCTACACCACCTCCCCCTCTCACCCCATCGCCGTTACCATGTTGGAGTGGTGTGGGTGGCTGAATGACGGGTGTATCGGGGTGGGCGTAGGCAGCATGTGTCCAGTGTGGCTAAAAGGTGGCAAGTGGCCCATGGTCATGTGACCGAAAGAGGCGGCGCTGAAGTGAGCGCTCTTGTCGTGCAAGCTTTTTGAAAACTCCTCGTAGCTGTCGCTGGGCCGCTTGCTCTTTTTGGACTTGTTGGACATTTTGCGGTTGCGTGTCTGTATTCCTTCCTTCTTCATGGTCAGAGGCCGGTTCACCTGCACAGAGAAAGTTTGGTGAAGAGGTGAATAATGAGGTTAAAGTTAGGTGCTGGAGCTCACACCTAGAAGTATTAAATGTTTGTGAAAATAGCAAAATATATTTCAAAAGTCAAAAATCAATTATGCATTAATCCATTCCTTCTTGCTTGTCCTGTCTGTAGCCGTTGGTTCCCACTGCAGTGTAAACCTTGTAAAGCTAGTTTTGTATTTACTGGACTATAATTTTTCATCAAAATATAAATCAATATATGTCAAATCAAAGAGGACTAAATTGTCCAGCTGTTGAGGACAGTTTTCAGCTGCTAATTAATACACAATGCACTCCAGGGACTGGTCACAGCAACAGCATCATGAATCATGCATGGTGGATTAACTACAATAAACTGTAATGCACATGCATGGCATCAAGTAGCAGCACCACTCAGTGCAATTCACTAACTACAAGTTATAAACACTGTCAGTTTTTAAAAGAGAAATATGCACATCCACAACCACAGAGTCCTTTTTTTATACCTTGAGCTTTAATGCTATTCATATGGAGGCTGGGCTGGTGGCAGTCCCACTATATAACAGTCCCACCATTGTGACTCTCAAGGGGATTACGCCTACCATGGAAACAATAAAGCACAAAGAAAGAAAACACCAACGAATGCAACAGTGTCTGAGAGTAAAACAACCCTTTGTCTCTCTCTCTCCCCCTTTCCTCTCTGTCCTCTCCCTCTCTTTTCTGCCTCTCCTATCACTCAGCAATCAGGGTAAACTGCCCGCTCACTTCCCGTCTACTGGACCCCAAACTGGGGATCGAGGATAAAAACTTACATTGTGCAGTTTATAGTAGAGGCCGCAGGCGTTGCACACCGGGTCCCCATTCGCATTACGCCTCCAGAGTGTGGTGGTGGTCGTCTGACAGTTAGCACAACAGGTGCCTGCTCGTCTGGCTGCAGACTGGAAGAATAAATATCAAGCTCTGATTAGAGCACAGGAAAATAAGGCATGTATGCAGAAATCTAGAATAGACTTAACTTTCTAATCCAGTGATTTATACTGTTTTGTGACATTAAGGTCGCAACTGTTGACTCACAAAATTTGTTTTTATTGGACCATAAGAAAAAATAATAATAATCAAATTGTGGAGAATGCTCATGTTGTGTTCCCATGAGCATGTGTGACATTTTCAAATGCTTTGTTTTCAGTCCAGTGACATTTAATGATGACATTCGCTAACATGGAAGAATAAGAAAAACACAAGCTGGCAGTGACCGGGCTTAAAATCAGTGGCTCTTTGTGACCTTTACTAATAAAATTATGATTGATCACTAATTGTTATTATAAGAAAACAAATGTTTTGGTGACTAATAGTGGCAGCTCTGTTTAACTGATGTTAGCTAGCTCCTCAGTGTATTCACAGTTGATATAAAATGTATTATTATGATGTCATGTGGGAAATAGATTTTGATAGAGTATTGTGGTAACATCAGTGACTTCAAATTATGTTTATGCCCCGTTTTTAAAAAGATAAATTAATTAATTAAAAAGCCAAATGAATCTGGGGTCATACGTCACACCTGATTGCGTCATGCTTTTAGGTGAATCCTTTTTTCACTGAACACCATCATGACTCTAAATGTTCCAGTTATTGGTACTTCACTAAAAATTAAGTGTGACGTCGACACGTCGTTCAAGCATTTTTCCAGCTTTTTTCTTTTTCTTTTTTTTTCTGTGAACAGAGTGAAAGTAAGCGTACCCGGGGTGCACTGTGGCACACATCAACAGTTAAGCTTTGCCCCTTCTCCTTTTGTTTAATTTTTTTTTAATGAAATGTATTTGCTTTCCTTTCTGTGTTGTGGACGGAAAACCTGACCACTAGAAAGTGAGGTCTAAGCTTGCTAGCTAGTTAGGAGGCCGCAGGAGGAAGCTGGCACTGGCCCGCCGCTTTATCTGGACCGGTCAGATATCCGGATAGGAAACAACTGGAAGGCTTCTGAATACAAGACGCATTCGGAGCTCTGCGAGCCCGGGCCGACGTATACGGAAAGCATGCGTGATATATGATCGTATATGCATTTATTCTGCACTTAATGGCTTCGGGATTTTTTTTAAATATTATTATTTTTAGATAAAGCAGAGAATGAATCCTTTGCTATTATCCATCTCTGCTGAAAGGATTTAATTCGGGAAGTGACAGCCTTCAGCGCGCGTCAGCCCGTCTGATCAATGCAGGTTTTTCTCTGGCCGATTCACGTTTATATTTACAAGATTATTAAGACAAGACCTTCTCTTGTTTTGTGCTTGGTCTTAATTATTAGCCTTTCCTCATCTTCTTTACCATCTTTCCTTCGGTGCCAAGGTGTTTTGCGATGCTTGTATTTCGTCGTCCCTCCCGTAGCCAGTGGGATTTAAATATTACTTCTACAGAACGCTATTCTCATTAGAATAAATTACACTTTGACATGTTTAACTATCAGTTCCCTCGGGGGCTCCTAATGTATTGATCCGCTGTGCCTTTGGTCCGAGCTTTTTAAAGCGCTCTCCACAAATCCTGGTGTAAAGTGTGGTGGCCCACACAGCTACACAGCTGCCTCCTACTGCAGCTGACAAACTGTAAACACAGCAGCTGAGCAGCTGCAGGTGGTTCCACGAATGCATTTCAGGTACAAAGATATAATTAATTATTTATTATTATTTCATTTTAATACTCTGCAGCCAAAAGCTGACGCTGAAAAAAATACAAAAAGCTGGAAAGTAGCATTCTTGTTGCTTCTTTCCTTAAAATTAGATTTCACCATAACTGTGACTTATCTTGTGTTAACTGTGTTAAACAATTGCTAGATGAATTCACAGTAATCAGTGGGATGGGTGTGACATAAAGTTGGAGCTGAACGCTGACCTACTTCTCTGTGAAGCGGTTCATAATAGGAAATATATGTTGCTGATGATTCAGTTCTTTATTGTCCCTTTAAAACAATTTGTCTGACAAACAGCTTTGTTTTGCTTTGTTTACTTACACACACACACACACACACACACACACACACACACACACACACATGCACACACACGCACACACATAATCTTTACTAAATCCCAGTCACCATACAAATTGTCAAAATATCAGCACAGCATATAGCAGCATTATGACCCATACAGTGTCAGCGAGGCTCCGAGTTGTTTTGATGGATAGTAATGATGGCCCTGCTATCGATGACAGTATCAGAAGTAGCTGTAATAATGATAACAAAACAATTCAGAGAGATCCACTCTGCGAACAGTCTGAGCTAAAGGAGCAAGAGGTGAGTGAGAAACACAATTCCTGGAAACTGATTGGGAAAATATAACTTTCCTGGAATTGTACCTCATTCCCCTCACCCTTCACCTTACACTCTTTTATTTACTACCCTGCACAATGCATACACACAAACACACACACATGCATGCATAGCCATTCAATTCCATATAAAGAGAGCAATGGACTCACCAGCCTGCGTTTAGGCTTGATCAGTGGTCTGTTCTGGCCATTCATCTTGTGGTACAGCCCACAGGCGTTGCACAGGTAGTGTCCGGTGCTGTCACGTCTCCACAGAGGTGTAGAGGTAGCTCCACAGTTTACACACTCACGGCCCTCTGAAGGAGAACACACATGGACATTTGTAAAAACTGCCACCTAATTTAGAGCTTAGCCTGCGGGCTGTATTTATTCTTGGTGTTGATGTGTGCAAGTGTGCGCGGACATGTTTCATTTAGGTGGCAAGGTTGATGTGGCAGCTCTCCCAGCAGTTGTAATTCACACTGACAAACAACTTATTTTAAGCCCATTAAAGGTAAAATAATCTGCTTTTGTATCAAGTGATGGTTTATTTAGAGAAGAAATTAATATCTAAATGTGTTATACTAGACAATGAAGTGACTCTTTCAGAATTTACACTATCAGATGCACAAAGGAGCCAAAAGCTGACTTTATTGTTCATCTCTGCTTCATACTCAATTTCCAAGGCTTCAACATCAAGTCTTATTTTTCTTCTAAAATAAGTCTTGACATAAAACACCTGTAACGCTACATTAAATACATTTAATTATTTTCAAGTACTTAAAAAAATGCCATATAAGTATGTTGTTGTCAAAGAAATACACTTGTAGCCAGTTAGGATTTCATACGTCATAAGAATAATAATTAATAAAAAGATAGTTTGGGTTTCCCTGGACTTTGTCTCTGGTAACAAGTTGGTCAAACACAATCAGGCTTGAAGCTGATCTGTTATCAAATAACAATCAGGACAATGTATTAATGTCTTATGTAACAGAGAAGCGACTCTTAGCCTAAATACTGAGGTTTTTGGCTCCGTGCGCCTGCGGATCATCCTTTCACACCTCTGGGCTGGATCCAGTTCACTGTTCGCGCGGCCAGCTCAGGCAATTACAAAGTCACGCTCAACAAAGGAGATTTATCAAAGTGGCTCTGTGCTGGAGATCTGTGGAGTGTATATGCTCCGGTCTGTAACATCATTCCCTCCGAGAAAACGCTAATAAAAAAATGTATTTAGTAGTTGTTTTTCTACTTGTGTTTCACAAATGTGAAAAATTAATGAGGCAATCAGCACAGCGTGCACATAACAACTGACTGGCTGTGTTTAGTGTAAATTGCGGAGGAACTCAGTGCAGAATTAGGACGTAATTCATAAACAGACATTTTTTTAATATATTAAACTGATTTATGCTCTTATAATGTGGATGACAGTAAAATAATTGGGAAAATAAACGTCCTAAAACGGCGTCTAGTTAAGGTTGTATTCTCTTGGTAAATGGTGCTCCTGTAAATATTTAAAATTATTTTTATTTAATTTTATTTAATAGCAGCTATTGTGTTGGTGGTGATTCTAACTGTGGCATTTAAAAACTACTCTAGGTTTAATAAACAATTGGCTTGTATTTTTTTACTGACTGGCCATAATTACCGAGAGTGAAAAATCAGTTTATTATTATTAACAAATTGCGTGAATTTAAAGGAGGTTAAAAATCGCCAAAGCCAAACGAGTTACGCAAACCAAGATTTCTGCTTCCTAAGTAAAAAAGCCCAAACAGCAGGGCGCCACAGATCGTTTTAAAAACGCATACATCGCGGTGGTTTGTGATTTCCCTAGAGTTAAACATTCTTTAGGTTTAGTTTAGGCTGGTAAAAAAAAATTAAACTGAACCGCTTAAACAGCAGTCCTGCAATAAGATCGTTACATAAACCATAGACAGACTTTACATACAGGTTCTGGCTTTGTATTTTCACATTTACTTTGTTTTATGTGTGTATTTAAATGTGTGTGAGCTGGACTCACCGGTGCAGGACCGTGTCTTGCCTTTGTTCTTGGTAGTGAAACTGGATGAGCCCAGCAGGCTGCCCGGGTGGAACAGGCTGCTGCCGTACTCGTGGGCCGCTGGGAAAGAGTAGGGAGCGTACGTCGGTATGGGGTGGTGGGTGGTGGGGGTCTGGGCGTTCATGGAGGCCAGGCTGCTTCTCAGCGGACTGGAGCCCTCCATCTTCATGCCCTCTGGCAGAGACACTTGGTATTTGATAGATTCCTTCTCGTCGATTCTGGTAGTGGACGACGGAGATGCAGCCCCTGGATCCGGCGACACGTCTTTGGGTGGCGTAGGGGGGAAAGTGTACAGATGAGTGCCGGAGTGGGACGGCGGCGTTAAAGAGGATGCTGAGACCGTGTTTGAACTGCTGCTGCACGGGTAAACGGCGGAGAGAGCGCCGGGGGACGCAGAGCCAGGGTGGTGCAGGCTGGGCTTACTGAAGGGGCTCACGGCCCAGGCGTTGTGGTGGTGAGCCGAGAGGGCAGGTTTCCCTCCGTCAAGCCACGAAATCCCCGGGCTGTGAAGGAGATGAGGCCGACAGACCTGAGTCCCCGTCAGACGAGCTGTGAAGCAGAAGCAAACTTGTTATTGTGGAGCCGATTCCGACTGTGGCGGCTGCAGGTTTAGAGGCAGAAACAGCAAAGACTTGTTGATACACAGGCCTGTTAAACACGTTAATAAAGTAGCATAATATATTTGTAACAGAAATGACAACAGTATGCTCTGAACTATGCGTGCGTAAAAGCAGGTTAGGACCGCACTGTAAAAAACTTCTAATCTAATAAAATGAATAAAAAACAAATAAACCATCCAGACTGTGAAATACAAACATTTGGGTCAATGTAAAATGCCCCAGTTTATAAGAATCATAAGCCTGCGAGTTATTTATAGGCAACATAAAATAGAAAATAAATTAACAGACGTTTTCACAACAACCTGCAGGTACATTTCAGGTTAACTACTGCCTTTTTAATGCCGTGACAAACATCAACTCAGCGCACATGTAGAAATGTGTTTTCTCTTCTGTTTCTGATAGACTCCCGATAAGCCAGCTGTTCCTGAGTTTCTGTGTTTATTGTGTTCGTTATTGTGTTCGTTGAAGTTGCACGCCTGCGTTAACTCCATCTTACCGTGCGCCTGGCTGTAGGACACTCTGGCCCTGGCAGGGTTGGGGTAGTATGGGTTTCCTTGTGAGTCCAGGTGATTAAAGAAAACATCCACCTCATCCGGAGGCAGGAGCTGCGCCGTGGGCTCCATGTAGTTGTGCCCCAGGCCGGGATGGTGAGAGTCTGGGTGTTGTCCGTTCAGCACGGCGTGGGGATGCACCCAACGGGGCTGATCGGCAGCCACGTCCATCTCTGTGACTCTCTGTAGCGCCTTCACAAAGTCAAACGATATCCAGGTAGGAAGGGGACAGAATACCCCTGAAATATCTCTCCTTCACGAGGTTTTCACTCTCGTCCACTCACAGCACAGAACTGGAGCTTTGGCTTTCGTCCCTCCCTAACTCAGCTCCTCTCCTCTCCTGAACATTCAGTCGAGTTTGACACTGGAAACCTGCAACAAGTAAACATCACAGGTTAATATTTAAAAAGCAGAGGTATTGTGCAGGCTTGTAGGCATCGGTGCACTAAATGCAGATCGTATGGATGAATCTGGTGCACTAATGATGCAGCGGTAGCAAAAAACAAAAACAACACACCAAAAAAACCTCAAAACACACATCATTCAACACATCATTCTTTACACCCATCAACGGGCTGATATTCTGCTGTGCGACAATAAGGTAAACATATCTTACCTTTGACAATATTTTATCTACAGTATCCGGTCGGGTGATTCCTCTTTGGAAAACGGCTGTCTGTCCGCGTTTGCTGCTGCAGGTCCTCTACAGTTTACGATTGTGTTTGTCAGAGTAAACTCTGTCCACTGGGACTTAAAGCAACACGTATAACTGTGGCTGACAGCGCGGGGCCTGGCTTGTTAAGCTCATAGGCGGAGTCTCCAATAAAGCTTGGACCCAGCCAATTGAAAACTACCTCCGCAAAACCTCAGAGGCAGCGCCTGCGCCCAGAAAATCACGGAGACATTTCTGTAATATTCCTGCAGACATTGTCTGGCTGCTTGAGGCCAGGCGTGTGCAACTTTTATTGAATTTTAGGTCCCACGCTGTTTAAAATTCGCCAAAAATACATTTTTAAAATGTTTAGTGCATTTAGAATCAGTGTGAAATATAAAGCTCCCCCCAAGCCTACATGCATTTCAGCCACCGTGGCTAAGAGATCAGCTTCAACAAATCAGTATTTCTTGTTCGAGTGTGTCAGTCTGTTGCCGCATCTTATTTTGCAGGCGGTTTATTACATGAGACAGCTCCATATACAGCGAGCTCGCTGCTGTTTAATTAATAAAGGTGGGCTGATCATTTTCTTTAATGTATACATTAATGTTCCGATGAAGAAGCCATACTGGCAGCGTCGATAATGTTTATTAATCACCTTTTTATGTATCCAGTTATAAAATGAAGGAGTCAGTATTGCATGTCATTTTATTTGTGGTTACACGTTATTATTATTATTTTTTAAAATATGTTTAATGGTTTGTTTTGCTGTGTGCAAGCTGAAAGCTCTCTCTCTCTCTCCCTCCTCGCTGCTTGATTGACAGACAATAATTGGAGAGGGAGCGCGTGCAGCCCCGGCCGGCAAACGCTGCCGCCTGCTTGACGCCGTCTCCTGACGTCAGTGCATCTTAGTGAAGAAAAAACAGATTCAGCAGGACATGAACTTTTTCCAAGACTGAGGGACCAGCAGAGAGAGGGAGAGATTTATCGGACTGTACTGTAGTCCCAGCGGATGAACTCGAGGAAGGACACTGCAACTGATATTTACACTTTGGGAGCATTAATAATACATCAAGTACATCCTCCTGACCCTGCTGTGATTTCGAAGAACAGGCCAACAACCGCCAATCGAACAGCAAAGATTGGGAAGAGGGCAGATTAAAGATTAGATTCGATTAGATTAAAAAGTTTGACTGTGTAAATGTCCTCATTATTTATTCTTTTTTTTTCAAACGCTCATTAAAGTTGTCTTTTGTGTGCAAACGCACTATCTATCTATCTATCTATCTATCTATCTATCTATCTATCTATCTATCTATCTATCTATCTATCTATCTATCTATCTATCTATCTATCTATCTATCTATCTCTCTCTCTCTCTCTCTCTCTCTCTCTCTCTCTCTATATATATATATATATATATATATATATATATATATATATATATATATATATATATAAATTCGTTTTAAGCAGTATTAATAGGACATCCATAGCATAAAGAAAGCAGAGAATACCAGAGGGACAAGTGAGCAGTATTAGAGCTCATCAGCATGATAATGTGGAAATACACATGCTTTGAGTGTGAGCCCTTTTGATCTGGTCTGGCGATAAAAACCTTATCGGCAGCGAACATCCACTTCCATTTTAGGACTTGACATTAATTCTATCCACCCTTTTATTTACGGCTCTTTTTCTCACACGAGCCCAGGAGAAAGAGAGAGGTCGCTCCCCGATTCAGCTCTGAGAATTTCATTATAGGGCGAAAAAGGAAGTGGTTTCCCCTCATAATAAACGCCGAGCAGACTTACAGAAAATAGAGTAAAATAAAATAAAATAAAAAATTCTAAACGTGTTACACATAAATGCAATGATCTACGCGAAATCACAAATTATTATTATTATTATTATTATTATTATTTGTTATTGTCGTTGTTGTTGTTGTTGTTTTTACTTGCTGCTTTAATTTTTTTTGCTTTTAATTATTTTCAAGTGCCTGTTACATTGATGTGTGCGTGTGAGACTGAAGGAGAGAGAAAGAGAAATCCAATCCTGGTGGGATCCTTGGATCCCCTGATTATAGCCCATCCCGGGGTAATTTTTCATCGGTGCTGGCTAATCTTTGTTCTTTGTGAAGATAATAAATAGCCTAATCGTTATCAGCGAGCTGCTGGAGGTGTCGGGGAGAATGAGGCTGATCGGCCCGGGAAATAGGCTCCAAAGTGCCGCGGAATAAATGGCATTTCTTATCTCTCTCTCCCAGATTATCGCCGCCTTTTCAAACTCGCACAACAAATACATCTAATGCAGCGAATGCATCACTTATACTGGACTAGATCTGTGTGAATGATTGATAGATAAACAGATAGAGAGAAGAGGGGCGGCGGGGGGTGATGTTGGCTATTATTTACAAGTTTAATGTTGTGCATGTGCAAAGTCTTTATTCGGTGCATTTGACAGCATAAATACAGCTTGGCTTCCCATTATTTTTGGGTTATCTGCAGGAGCCATCTGAGGTTCCGGCTCTTTGTTGTGGGATATCTAATTTCTTTCTTCTTGGATTTGACTGCATAAGAGTTAAACAGACGCAGCCGCTCCAAGCAGAGAGAAGAAGAAGAAAAAAAATTGAATAATGTTTTCACGTGTTGGAAATTTTGCAAATGGCAAAAGCAGGCGATAAGCCTCGCAACGGTTTGGTAACAGCGCAGAGATTGATATTTGTTTATTTAATCAGTCATGATCATGGCTGAAATCACGCATGACTCCGTATTGTTTGAAAAAACTCCTGCTCATTTAAATAACAGAATAAAAATGTTTGGTATGTTTGAAGGAAATTAGGCTATTCTGAAATTCTCCCATAGCCCCAAGTTGAAAAGCAAATTTCAACAAAGAGAACGGTTCTACCATCATTTGTCATTTCTGCTATGTCAGGAATTTCGATATAAAGAGAACACTTTTATAAGACAATATGCTGTTGATAAAACTAATCAGGACAAAGCCTGTGGTTCAGGGCTTCATTCAAAGAAAAGGAAAATCAGTGTTCCGTCATGCAGACAAAAAGAATAGGAGGAACCTTTTTTTGTTGTTGTTGTACTGTGGATACGTGTGTTCGTGGGGAGTGATCGGTTAATGCAGAAAAAAGGTATTTTCCAATATATACAAACTGGATGCTTAATAACTTGGCAGCTGCAGCAGGCCTGGGTGCTGCTGATGGTCTCCAGGGTAACGCAGATAACAGCGCAGTCATTTTCCATATCGTACAGTCTATTATATTCAAGGATTAGTTCTCCTTCCCGAAAAGGTCAAACAGAAAGTCAAACCAGGCAAGAGCGCTCCTCCTCGCTCCACTCCCCCTACAATGACAGAGCATTTCCCATTTCTCTCTCCCCCCCCCCCCCCCCCCCCCTTTTTTTTTTTTTTGTTCATATTGCACCAGTGTGAGGGCCTTTGCTCAGATGCTTTGATAGATGCAAGCATCGCGGACAACAAACCTCTTTGCATGTTCCTAATAGCACTAATTCTGGGTTGAAGACTGTGACAAATTACATAAGGCTTCAAAGTGAGGTAGCATATCAGTCTTTGCAAACCCCTTCAAGTTGTGCCCAAGTCTGAGAGAAGATAGGGGTAGGTTGATGACTCCCGCACAGACGTAATCACAGTCCTTCAAACGCTGCCGGTAATCTGCCTGCATAGGTTACTCTAAAGTATATATTTTGAAGGCAGCTGAGTTAATACGTGAAATACCAGAGATGACCATTTAAAAAGTCTTTTCTTCTTCTTCCTTTCAGAGCTGATTGCTGAGACATCACAGCGGTGTGTGACAGTTATTCCTGAAGTCAAAAGTTTTCCTTTTATAGCAAGTTTTTTGCGACAGGTCATTAAGTGCACATGATTTAACATCTAATGGAAATGAATGAATGAATGAATGAATAAAGGGTGAGTTTAGAAGCACTTATAGATTAGATTAGATTCTGCAGTCAATAAAAAAATAATGGGAAAATAAAATAAAGTTCCTTAAAGTAGTGGGTCTAATTTAAAAAAACATAAAACTGATGTAATTCTCAGTTTCATTTTATTCAAAGTTACTTTTAAAACAATGTTTGTTTTTTATTTGATTTTTTTCTTTATTAGAAATTTAGCATCATTCGAATTTGTTTGATTTCATGGATAATTAAATGTTTAGATAACTTAATTACTTGAATTAAAATTCAATTTGAATTAGTATGTATGTAATTATATGTATTTTCCGATTTTATTGGATTGAGCATACAGTGACAGCCAGTGTTCAAGAATCCTTTTAAATAAAGTGAATACATAAAAAATTACAAATATGACGTCCATTTAAAAAAAGTTAATCTCTCGGCAGCTTTTTGAATAACTTGTTAGAGCTAGACTAACTCTTGGCCTGCAAATTAGGAGGACTCCTAATGGTAAGACAAAACTGTGCTGCTGGTTGAAATAATCAGGCAGACAGTGACACCTAGGGGAGAGTAGTAGTTCTGTTCACCCTGATTGGGAAGATTTAGATTCTGCTTCATTGTATATTTTGCAGCAAAAAAAAAAGGGGGGTGGGGTTTAAAAAGGCCAATGACTAAACCTTTGTATTTTTCACCACCATCATCCAGAAAACAAATGTGCCACAATGCTTTTGAGAGAAAGTTGTTCATCCCTTAAAGTGTCTGAGATTTACAGGATCTATGCCGAGGAGCAGCGATGCTGTAATCTTTCCTTTTCCTTATGCACAGTTTACACTTTATAAAAATAACCATAGTTAGGCCGCTGTCCTTCATGCTAGCAAGCTGCTGAGCAATGAGGTTAACAAAACGGGCCCAGCAGCCTCAGCACCTTAATAGTGTCATTAACAGATTCTTATTTACACTGTAATCCAGTGATGTGTTCTAACATATGCCCACTGTGGTGACCCCTTGTGACAACAGAGCAGTTGTAGCTTTTTATTCTGTAATTACTGATTCTTCCCTATTTTCTAAACTCCTGTTGTCCACACATCTCAGTGAAAAACTATTTCAGCATCTTGAATATCTTTAAATATTCTCATTTGATCTTGCATTTCTCTCTGTGTAGCTTTTCTTAGTCATTACAGGTCATAGGTTCACTTCCTGCCCAGAGAGCAGCAGGATATGAGAGTTTACAACACCTTGTCACTAACCACTTGTCAATCAATCTCTGTTTCACTGCAGCTGTCCGGGGAGTTGTAGAATTCAAAACAACCTTTTCTCCCCCCTCAACCTTCACGTGTTCATCAATTTCACTTCATCATTCTTTTGTTTTGTCTTTGTGCTAATCCAGTTCCTGTGGGTAGAGTGAGTGTACGTCCGAGTGTGCAGTGTATATGTTAAGGTGTGCGCTCAGTAAGGACTGTTCAGGGAAAATGGCCAGAAGTAAAACTAAAGGCTGAATTTGATAGTGACTTGTAACTTTTTCTACATTTTCTGTTATTACGACACCAAACTGAATAAGATAAATATGTACACAGTTTAAAAGGAGATTCTCTGTGCCAATTCATCAAGTTCAGCTTCAGATGCCCCTTGTTCATTTCTGTTTCTGTCAGTCAACCAGGAATCTTTAATGAGTTTTTCACAGATTAAATCAAGTAAAGTTAACCTCCAGAAATAGCCAGAGGAAATTTATCACCATCTATATGACAGAGATTTTGATGGATTTTATGAGGGCTTCAATAAGAAATTTACAATCAAAAGAACCAGTTTTGACCAGAAGAAATCAGTCTGGAGCTGCAAAACATATTCTAGCTTTATGACGAGAGTGACACAGCTTATTTATCTAATTTAATGTTGCATTTGCATGCAGTAATATCATGTTTTGTTGCTGTTATGAACTTACAGCAGTCATCTTTATTACCAACCGATTTTAAAATGCTTTAAAAAAATTTAATTTCCATTCATCTTATTAATCAGCTAGTTTTTTGTTATGTGGCTCTGGGAGCCACAGGCTCGAGACCCTTGGACCAAACATGCATTTTTTGCATGCTCTGCATCTACATGTGCATATGTTCTGGTACACATGGTGGTGTTGTGTGTTTTTGCATCTGTCTGCTCATTCTGTGTCTGATCCTCAATGATTTCCCGTCTATAAATCCCCAGACTTTCTGCTTGGCTTAAGCTGATTCTACAGAGCTAACCTATCCTACATGTCACACGCACATCAGACACAGAGGCGCTGAAAAAAAGACATCTGATCCATTCCTGTCTCTTACTTGGTCTTTGTGTAAAAAGATGCCTACAGCACACACACACACACACACACACACACACACACACACACACACACACACACACACAATAACAAAGGAAAATCTCGTAGCATTTACAGAAATTCAGTGTGGCTTTTGCGGCTGCTCAGGCAGAAGACAGTGAAGTCATCAGAGTGCAGTGACAGAGTGTGTGTGTGTGTCTGTGTGTGTGTTTTCCCTCTTTGCCACAACTTTCTGCAGGTGCAAGAGAGAAAGCTACAGAGAGAAGAGAAACACAGCTGACCATTGGGCTGCTTTACCACATCCTTCATACTGAACTTTACACACACACACATATGCTCATGCACACATGTACGCACATTCATTCTTTCTCTCTCAGTATTCATATTTCATAATTTGACAAGCACAGTGTGCATATTTAAAGGATTTATTGGATTATTAATTGTGAAAGGTCTTCCTGGTATATTATGATGAGCTGCTTCTGACCCCCTGGAGGTCGCCCGCATGAATTTTGTTGTCAGCAGGTATTATCAGATTAGATAATCCTTTGATTTGGAGTCTGCCTGATCAGCACTCTCAATCGTTTCACCCCCTCTCCTGTTATTTTCTCCGTCTTTCCCTCACATCAGAGGTGGATTATTATGGAATTGCATGAGACGTAAATGCTGATGGAAGTAAAGCGCTTTGGAGCAATAATTCACGACACTGAGAGCACGCCATGTTCCTCTCCTGTACTCGCTAAAAGAGACTGAGGCTATACAGGGCAGCAGGCAAAGGCCTGGCCACTCAGCAGATGTGAAACCAGTAAGATGCCTTTGGGAGATCTTAGAATGAGGAGATTTGTATCACAGCTGTGCAGCAGACACATTTGCAGGATGGCAGCTAAAGATGAGCAAATGAAGCACCTACACAGCATCAATGATAGCATTAATGTGGTGTTTCTAATAAAGTGCTTGTGAGCATGTATATTCATACACATGTGAGTGAATCAGTGAACCAGCTTCCTTCTGTGTTAAAAACACTGAAGATTCATTTCTATGAGCAGCACATTTAATACGCAAGTGGTCAACTTTAATCTAATGTTGAAGTTGCTGCTTTAAAGTATCAAGTGAAGCTTTCTTATTATACCAGAAGTTCATCAAACACTGTTTTATCAAAACTATTATAACTGATTACATAAAATTTAAATGTCATGAATGACTAATTTTGATGTAAAGCTTATTGACTTTATTCACAAGTATTCAACTTTTTGATTTAAAAAAAGTGCTGTACCAGCAAGCACTGCAATAATTTTAGTCTCCAAAAGATTTTAAACATGCTGAATGTTAATCACATAAATATTTAGTTAATTAAAAGTTGTTGTTTTTTGTGTTAGAAAAAACCCTGCAGTGCCTCCGCTCCCTGCCTGCAAACCCTCTCCACCTCCACTTTCATGCGCACATTCATGCATAAAGATGGAGCGAGGCCTGCCACTTGGCGCCCTCTGAGCCCTCCCTCCCTCCTCTCCCCTCCTCACCTCAGCTCCTCACCACATCAGGATACACTTGTTCTGGTGAATTCCGGTTTCAAACGGAACGCTGCCTTTCTCTGGTTTTTTGTAGGACCAGTATTAAAAGCAGGCACATGCTGTCTCTCAGTGGTCCTGTGGTCAGGGAAACAAGCCTCTAACGGCCTGTTATACTCACACACCTTTCAAACCTCACCCGCTCCTGCTTCCTCCCCACCCTCAAGCCTTCCTCCTACTTTCCTTGCACTTGACAGCCGCCATGCATGCCCTTATCGCAATGAGAGCAGGTTAAAGTATGAAAAGTTCCTTCCACTGCAGGCCACTAAGTTCATCCTCCCGCCTCCTCCATGCTGTCACCTCACCAGATTCTTTTCTACTATGCAGTGCTGCTGAGCCCGAGGCTCATTTACACCACAGTCCACATTAACACACCTGTTTTGTAATTTTGTAAAGTCTTAATTTCAAAAACTTACATCACTATGAGCAGATTTTGTCCTTTGACCTCCAGTACCAATTATGGCGCCCCCAGTGTTGAAAAGAGGCACGGCAACCTGAAGCTTACAGTCAAGTCAGGGCTGTTGTGCTTTCAGCGGTTCTCTGAAACCTTATGAGTTGAACAAAACTTATCAAAACCCCTGAAATAATTCGGAATAACATATATGGCTTCAAAAAATAAGACCTCAGTTATTGTTTTTACTCATCGCACTTCACATAAACAGGCTGTAGGTTAAGCACAGTTATTGTCTCCGGCTGTTTATTTTCTGACAGAGCACAGTGTTGCTATTGTTCTCTCATTTCTATAGACACTTTGTTTGCCTTGTTTGCTATAGACTACTGTGCAGTTTCTCATGTGAAAGTTGTTTTCCAGATTTGCTCTAAGCAACATTGCCACCTGCTGTTAAACACATGGATGGGAATATCACATTCCTACAACTTCAGTCATTTTCAGCAGTCAAAAAAGGGGCAGCCCACATTTACAGTTTTTTCTGAATGCTTAAACCCTAACTGTGATTCCTGTAGCACAATCTCTAAAACTATTCAGACTTATAGCAAAACCACTCACTGAGTTTGCAAAACTAAAAGCACAAAAACTGCTTTGCACTCAGTTTGCAATTTTGTAACACACACTTTGCAAAACTGTAGGCACAATTCACTGCACAACACTCAATTACCAAATTTCCAACACACTCCTAGCAAAAGTATACACATGTATGGCTATCATTAACACTAACTTGCCAACTGTCTGGCACACTTTCACATGTGAAAACTTTTTTAGATAATTAGTTCACTTTGCAATCAGCCTAAGCACTATAATACAGGTAAGCTGTGTGTGCGGAGTACAATGGAAGGAGCAGAAAGAGTGAGAAGTAGAGGAGGCCGAGGAAGAGGACGTGGAGGTGAAGAAGTAGGATGAAGAGGACGACAAGGACAAGGAGGAGCAAGAGGAAGACGAGGAGGAGGGAGAGGAAGATGAGGAGGGGGGAGAGGAAGGGTAGGAAGAGTAAGAAATAGAATTGCTGATGACATCAGAGCTACAATAGTGGACCATGTAATCAACCGTGGAATGACCCTGAGGGTAGCTGGCCAACGGGTCCAGCCTAACTCGAGCCGCTACACTGTAGCAAGCACCATAAGGACATCTTGAAATGAGAATCGGTTAGTACAGTCACTTCGCACAAAGATTTGTAGCACTGCCATATGCCAATGAGAAACACACCAATACCATTGATGTAAAAATACTGAAATTGTTACTTTACAGAATTGCTAGATGACCAGATGCTGGGGGCAGAGGAAGCATGTTCACTGCAGACCAAGTAACCCATATAGTCATTATGGCGATTGCAAATAATCCTATACTTGGAAATAAACACTTGTGTTTGTTTTGATGTACTTGAAGTTTGGATCCCTCTATGCTTATGGATCTATGACAGAAGTATGAGCTCAAACTGACATAGCCTACCTTGTGCACAGAGAAAGCAAAAGCCAGATGTGTTTTGTATTCATACCATCAGTGTGCAGTTGGCGCATTGTGTGCTTAGTAGATGATGGCTTGTGTGTACTGTTTGATACGGAAACACCATTTTTACGAAGGTGTGAAGAGTTAATCTAGCTGTGTTTGCTTTTGCAAGAGAACTACAATGTTTTGATTATTGGGTGACAGGTTTTCTTATTTGTGTGAAGAGTTTTGCAAAATTAGCCAATAGTTACAAAAAATGTGCTTAAGCAATCAGAAAAAACTGTAAAACTCTCTCTGCCTTCATCCATGTTCTTAAAAAATCCTTTGAGTGTGAAGAGAGATTATATTCATTTTGGAGCCAAATCTGAGGAAAAACACAAAATGTTTCCAGGGTGAAATATTGAAGTGTTTTGTGAAGTCTTACTCTGCATTTCAATATGATATAAAGAGAAACTGAGACTGATTATTATTAACGTTTGGTGGACTGATGGATATTACCTGGATAAACAGATTATTTGATTGGGAAACTTTTTTTTCCCCCATTTGCAGTGATTATTGGCCACCTATCCATATTATAAGAGCTCATCCATTTCAGGGTCACAATGGGGCTTGAGCAGGTTCCAGCTTTCATAAGGTGAGATGCAGGACTTACCCAAGATAGGTTAAGAGTCTATCATAGGGCATTTGAGATCATATTATATTTTTAAGTTTTTGTAACCAGATGGGCTGTTCTAAATTTTCTACATCATGTGAAAGATTATAAAAACATATTTTATAAGCACCACAAAAATAAATAAAAATAAAAATAGAGCCTCCTGCAGAAAGATGAACACACTACTACTAACATGAGTTCTGTTTTAAATCTGATATTTTCTTGTGTCACTTAGAAATAAATGACACATATCTGAACTTCCCTCAGAGGAGCACAGTGTTTCTCAAAGGGATGTGCTGGCTAACCGCTGCCCAGTCTGGGCTTCCGGCCCTGGGGCAGCAGAGCCTGCTGATACCCCTCCGCACCCCTCCGCACCACCACTATCACCCCACTCCAGACACTGTGCCAGGATACTGTGGTGACACAACCCTGGGCGTCTGTTCCTCCCTTGTCAACAAGACTGATGGATGCAGAAAGGAGGAGAGAAGAAGAGATCAGGAGGAGTGATTGAATTTATTGAAAGCAGTTGCAGCTCGGAGCATGAAGAGTCAAAAAGGAGGAAATTTGAGAAGGTCTGAACAACATCAGTCAAACTCTTATTAAGTGATAGAAAGCAAAAATAGAGAGTGATGATGAACAGAAAGTGGTAGGAAAAGGTTTTTGCTCCATTTATTGATGACATAGAGTGAAAATTGATTTAGATACTGAGCTTGATTTTTAGACGTTCATCTCTATACAGGCAGAATCTCTTAAAGATTAAAAAAAAATGAATTTAGATTGACAGAATTTTATCCTGGTTTTAATTTCTTTTGTGTTGACTTCACATTTCATCTTCAGCTGAGACAAAGCTTTTCTCAGTCTCTAAAATACAACCAGGAGCCACCAGGGGGCAGAACACAGAGCCATCCAGCTTTGTTTCCAGCACACACGAAGACACACAGAGAAAATTAAACTAGAAAGCTGATATGTATAATAGGTTTTATGGGTGATTGATCATAATTGCTTATTGTTAGCCTGTGTGTGTGTGTGTGTGTGTGTGTGTGTGTGTGTGTGTGTGTGTGCGTGTGTGTGTGTGTGTGTGCAATATTATGTGTGAAACAGGTGAAAAGGTGAAAAGGAGCTTGTGGTTGTGTAACAGTGATTACCTTCCCATGATGTGTACAATGGGATCCATTTGTTTTTAAGAAGCCAAGCACATCATGCACCTCCTTATCTGCTGAGAGAACCACTGACTCCTGTGTGTGTGTGCATGTGTGTGTGTGTGTGTGTGTGTGTTTGTGTGTGTGCATAAAACAGACATCTCCTTGTGTGTAGATAAGTAGTGTATGTGAAATACTTTGACAGGTAGGAGGTCTGACAGCAGTGTGTCTGTGTGTTTAGATGAGAGCGCTGTCACACGATCACATTAGACAGCCTGCTTGTTGCAGAGACTGACAGCTCACTGCAAACAATGCTAAAAGTAAAAAGTCTTTTACAAAGACTGTGAGACACACACCCACTGACTCACATACCTACTCCCAAAACGTCTTCGTGAAACACATCTGTGGATGAATCACCCCCGCTGACACCAACTCTAGAGACCAGGGGAGGGTGACTGTTTCTGTATGTTTGTGTTTGATTTAATAGAGGTGGGTGGAGGACGGTTTGCCAACAGAAAAGGAAAAAAAGAAGGTCCTGAGAGTTAGCGTCAGTGTGTTAGACCTCTACCTGGGAAAGTATTAGTCAGGTGAGATGGCCTGTCTAAAACTGGGCTACTCTTGGTTTAGTATCAGACTGTGAGCTTTGGCTCTTTGGCTTTCTATTAAAGCAGCTGTAGGCAGAACATACAGTAGGGGACTGTGGTTAGACACCCTGTCACATGAATCACAGTGTGATGAAGTTTTAGTTTTAGTTGTGTATATAACAGCTGAGCTCTCTGCAGGGACACGATGACCTCTTGCCTTTTAGTAAACGGTCTCCCATGACTTCATCTGACCTACAATGTCTGTGAGCTGCTGCAGGCAGCTTGTATTTCTGTAGGTCACAGAGCATAGACAGGTAGGAACACAAGCAAATTACCAGTATTAACTCATGCATGTGAAGGATGACTTTCATGTCTGGTTTGGGTTGTTTGTCTTGTCCTTAAACTGTTAACACGGAGAAAACATGCCTCCCCTGGCATCCTGTGATACATTAAGGTAGCCTTTTGCAGGTTGTTGATGTGCAATAAAGATTCTGGAAATTTATTACAGCAACCTCTGCAATATTTTCAATATGTATTTAACTGTTTCACAGTTATGAAGTAACATGTATTTTTTACCAGAGTGAGCCCATCATAAAGAAAGTAGAGCTTCACAGTCTGCTAATCAGCATTTAAACATTATTTCTTTTACACTTTTTTTTTTAATCTTTTAGCTGCCATCTGCATATAACTGATAAGTGACATGAAAGCAATGCTAAATATAGTGACCAAAGCATCTATCGATTATAAAACAAGAAAGAAAGTGTCTGGTGTGATTATTACTGTAGTCTACTGCACAGCAAATTTTCCCCATTATGTTGACATCATTATCTTTAGTCTGTTCCCATAAAGTTTTTGGGTCTTGTCTTCATCTCCACCCTCTTGAAGGAGTAGCGCTCTCCAGTTCGTCCATCTGTCAGGATGTACCACGTTCCCCAGTAGATGCCGTTGGTTACCCCGCTGTAGCGCCCACGGTAGTACCGTCCATTCAGATTAGCTGCCAGACAAGCATCAAACCACCAGCCTGCACCATAGTACTGACCACAACTTCCCGACACGTAACGGTCATAGTCTCTGTCAGCAGTGCTGAAGGACCTGCCGTCGTGGTTGTAGCGCTTACTGTAGCTCAGTGCATTACCTGCATCACCAGAATACTCCCGTGCTGTCAGGCGATACCTGGAAGATAGACAAACAACATTTGAGGGGTTTTTTTGTTTTGTTTTTATGTGTGTGTTGTTTGTTAAAAGCCGAGTAAAATTATGTTTTATATTAATTTCACACTCCCAGCAAGGTGGCAAATGGATTGATTCTTATACAGTACTTTTCTACTTTACTTGAGCAATCAAAGCATTTTATATAACACGTCTCATTCACCCATTGATACAAGCACTTTTGGCTGTGTTGAAGTGCCTTCTAGCAAACATTCACACTTCTAGCAACCATCACAAACTAGAGATGGCACGATACCACTTTTTTATGTCCGATACCGATACCGATATCATAAATTTGGATATCTGCCGATACCGATATGAATCCGATATAGTGTTTTTTAATCAACAAAACTGTTTTTTAAATATCTTGCTGCATTTTGTATAAGTTCATACTCAAGTTTAAAACAACAACTACACTAAAGCTATTCTGTTATACCTGTATGCAAAAAAAAAAAAAATTTCATAGTTCAGCAATACTGATCAATCTAATAAACTTAAACCTACACCATCCTCCCTATTCTGGTATTTTAAAGAGTACTTAGCGTAAATATTAAGCAACCTAACTAATAGGGTTCCAACTCCCAGCAACAACAAAAATAAATAAATAAAAAATAGGGAACCACCCCTCACGCTCCACCTCATGATGCTTAATCGACGTAATCAACCTTAATTTGATGCAGTGTGAAAAAAAAAAGCACAGAAATCAATTATTTTTCAAGAAATATTAAATAGATTCAACATCTTCCTTCAACAAAATTGCAGACTGCACAGATGGTACCTTCCCAAAGGAAAAAGTACTATAGCTTACTAGGGTATATATATTAGACTTAATAGTTACTATATGCAGTAATGGACTTCTATACATTTTACATCAAATTAAAACTTTGGGTGTCAGATAATTATTTATTAAAAGCTCGACATTTTAAATGAGAATAAGAAAGAAAAGTATGTCTTTGTGCCCCCTTTTCCCAGTTAATGCCCTATCGGCCCCCCTGGCTAAACTTTGCTAGATCCGCCCCTGCACAGTTACCAGCCGTCAGCTACGTAGAAAAAGATCCTCGAGTAGAAAGTAATAATAAATAAATTCTAACAACAGCTGATCAAGCTTAAACGTGCTGCTGTTGTTCAGCCGCTGGTTTCCTCTTTCTGGTGCAAAGTGGGCCAAAAGCAAACAAGAGAGACGGACTCGCGACAGAAAAGCCGATCAGCTGATCATTAAGCAGTTTCATGATTGAAGTAGCAGCCAGAAGAGGCAGTCGCTCCATATATCGTTTGGTAAGCTTAACGCAGGAATGCTTTACAAACATTCAGAGATGGACTTACACACTTGCTTTACTTCTCTCGGGATAACTTTGTCGGAGATGAAATGCCGGGTTGCTAGCGAAGCTCCAAATGCTATCCAGACCACCGACAGGTCCCCATGCCACAGCCGCTCTATCACGTGATGCATACTGCTCCGACGTGCTAACGTTCTGAGGTGAGTTACGGCGTGTTGCAAGTTTTGTGAGGTGCTTTCGTGATATTTAATGGATCGGATTACATTTTTTATTTTTCTCCGATATCCGATCCAGTAATTTAGGTCAGTATCGGACCGATACCGATACGTAATATCGGATCGGTCCATCTCTATCACAAACCACCAACCTTCCAATTAGTAAATGACCTGCTCTACATCCTGAGTCACAGCCACACCAAGACAGTGAATGGGTGATAATGGAAAGAGTCCTGGATATACAAGTCTCCTAGCTTGTATAGTGTTATGTAGACTATCGTATATGTGGAAAACTAGAATGCAAATAACTGATTATAGGTAAAAGTGAAAACTTCAAAAACTACAGTTTAAAGTAAGTTAAAGATGGCCATTTGAATTACATAAAGACATTAGGCGAAGACATTAATTGCCTTTGCTAAAGTTTGAAAGGTAATGTTAAAAACTTTATTAACTTTTAATTTATTAACTCTGCTGATCTGCTTCAGGATGTAGTTTGATCAAAACTGATTGGCAGCCATACAAAAACAACACACATCTCTCAGGACATTAATCACATTTTGACTGAAATATTCAGAACCTTGTCTGTTTGTGTAAACGTGCAGTTCATACTTAAGAAAAAAGTGATTGGGAAAACAAGTTTTCATGGCTGTTGTTAATACATGAAAGCAAATAAGATTGTGACTGAAGATAAAATAAATACATTTTTGTTGTAGCTGACTTCCAGACTCAAGTCTCTCTTTTTCTGACCTTTGGTCTAATCCCCAGGTAACTTTAATCCCTTAGCGCAGAAAATATATCTGTGTGCAGAGTGCTTCACCTCTGTGCCTCCGAGGCCACTTTGAAGTTGCTGTAGGTGGCTTGGCGCCTCTGCTGGTGCCAGTCCTCCAGCTCAATGCGGAGTTGGTGTTGGCCACTGGAGGTAAGGGCATGCAACGCTGCGTTACCCAGCCAGTGTTCTCCTTGCAGATTTCCAAAGCCCTCCCGGTATTCCTGCCATGTTCTGTTGAAGTCCACTGAGCCATCTTGCCGATTCTGGATTACTGTCCACCCGCCACCCGCAGTCTCCATGTCACATTTAGCCTAAACCAATACAGAGATTCTAATATTATAAAGCCCAGATTTTACTGATCCACAGATAGCATGCACATCTCCAAAAGAAGCTGACCAGGGTGGTGTGGGCTTGGGGTGCGGGTGATATGTCTGTCTCATTTATGAGTGCGGTGAATCTGAAATACCTCTAGTGCCGGCCCATTCAGGTCAGGCTGGATGGTGTAGATTCCATTCTCTTTGATCCCCAGCGTGTAAATCTCTGCACAGTCCCGAGGATGTAGCCTCTCCAAGGGGGCAACTAGGGCACACACAGTGCATTTTCTGCTTAGAAATGAACAACAATTCACGTAGCTACCTGTAATGCCCTCACCTGTGGGTGGATGTTGAGTGATGCTCTTGAGGAAAAGCAGCAAGTCTTTCTCCCCCTCTCTCCCCACCGCTGCGCTCTCTGCCAACCAAGAGATAGATTAGGTTATCAGTGAGGCCAGTCACGCTGTCGTCAGGGGCTGAAAATAGATGCTCCCCTGTATACCTCACAGAGAGGATGCATGATAGCGCTCTCAAGGCTTTTTCGCTTTGTGAGCTGTACCGTATGTGTCTGTGCATCTGTGTGTGCATGTATACAGAGTTTTTGCCATGCTTCTTAGTGCAGTTAAATTCCTATGAACTCACCTATGACTGATGCCTAGCAGGTCTCATTGAGGTTCTGTTTACTATGTGTGGGGGAGCGACTGCACTGGCATTTATGTGTGTGCATGTTTGTGTGTTGCAGAGATTGGGGATATAAAGGTGTACTACTTACCCAGTCGTTTAGCCATTGCCCCAAGCGCCTGGCTGTGACAGTGGAGGTCACACTCTGTCAGCACAGCTGCCATTAAAGCCAGGATGGCCCCAAGAGAATTGCTCTCCTGGCCCTCGTGACTCCAAGGTCCCCCAGTATCCTGGACAGAGCGCATGCAGCGCTGCAGCTGAACCAGGCGCTCTCTGACAACCCCAGTCTGCTAGACAGTGACACAGATATATCTAAATCATTTTGTGAAAGTCAGAAATGATTCAGCACTCCTTAGTGTTATTCAGTCATGCATAAAAAGTCTAAAAATAAAGCTGTGCATGTGCATAAATATCATCCACACATCCTCACACATAACCGACAGCTCAGTTTTGTGTCACAGTGTGTCTCTTACACTTACATCACCCATGTTAATCATGTCCCTAACACACCTGTTCCTGCATGAGCTCAGCACAGCCATATGATGAGGATATTTTTAAAGCAAACCTAATTTTGTCCCTTCTTTGATTGCTGACGGTTATTGTTCCCTGGCTGGAAGGTGGTGCCAAGTCTAGCGTTCCATGAGAAAGAACCTGCTGGCATGAGTTTGGTAGTATGCCGCTCACTCTCACTACAACACGATGAGTAAAAAGGTAAACTTTAAGGTCTCCCAGGCTGCTGGAGTTAATTGACTGTTTAAGAGTTGTTTCTGGCCCCTCTGAGATTTTAGGATTTTTAAGCTGGGAACTGTGAAAAAACACAAACACACACACACAATGAAAAGTACTGTATAAAATGTCAGTTACCTTGTACTGAAACTGGGGTATTTCATGTTTGTGCTCCACTTTCCGAGGGATGTCCGAGATTGCTGCAAGTGAAACCCCTGTCCCGCAGGCAGTTGTCCCAGTTTGACCCTCACAAGCCCCGGTACCTGCAGCTCCAGTCCCAGGCTGGATGGGTGAGGCCACTAGATTATCTTTGCAGGGAGGATTTATACAGGCTGGAGAGGCAACTAAGGATAGCAGCACTCCCACATAGAGGAGAGGAAGCATGCTAAACTTAAAGGAACTGAAAGGAAACATGGAAAAATGTTTTAAACCGTGGTCCAACGTTGTTCCTCCAAGTAGTTGCTTTGTGTTGACGATTCCCTGCAAACTTTCTCTTCACTTTCCTTCAGCTCATCAAGCAGTGCCTCTTCAGGCAAATAGACTTTGCTGACTTTGTCCTTTTTTTAAGAGGGAAAATTAGATCTTCATAGTCATGTCCTTGTCCATTTTGTGTTTTCTTCTCTGGGTTTCTTTCATGTTCTTTCTTTCTTCTCAGATCATCTCACTTGTTGTCCCCTTTCTCGTGCTCCTGCTAGTGAGGTTGCTTTGGCTCAGATTCCTAGATAAATGCGGCACTCTTTGCTGTCTGACACGGACTAATGCACCCACCCCCTAATACACACACACACACACACACACACACACACACACACACACACACACACAAAATCTGTTCATCTCCTTAACTCATCTCATTGCCTCTCCTCCCCTCCCACACAGCCACACACAGAGATGCATGTTTACACATACACGCACTAAGAATGTGAATGAAAGTGCCGTTATATCTCAAACACACAAGCACTTTGATGGCTGTCTCTCATGATTTAATAGACTCTACACCTTGCTGATATGTCTGTCCTAATGATATAAACGATGTGTCCCACCTTGAGCAGCTCTTACGTTTTGCCATCATCAAGGTGCAAATGCGACAGTGTTTGCAAGGATGAAAATCCAGCAGATGCTCCAAGTATGTGGCGCCTTCCCACCCATGAACCGTTTTCTAGCTCACACGCTTTTGTGTTGCAGTGTTTGTATTTACAAAGAGGCCATAAAGACTCCAGATTCAATAGGTGTAAGAAGGGAGGAATTTCTCTATAAACACCAGAGTCATCCCAGTCATCAAGATTCTACAGAGGCACGCTTCCAGTAATGAGGAGAACAAATGCACATACGACATTTAGTATGGAGAGATGATATATTAATGTGAAACCATTTTTAAAGACATTTTCTGTATGACTTTACTAGTATCTCATATCAATCTGGAGGAATTTAGGCCCACCTTTTTTTTACTGTGTTGCTCCATGAACTTTAGCATTTGACATGCCATTCGAGGCCTGTAGAGCCTGAGGTGTGCTTCATGTTTTGTTTTGTTGTTTTTTTCTTTAGCTTTTCTTTAATTTTTTAAATATGTGTCAACATTAGTGTGAATTTTCTGGGATGTCCACTTTTGGGAAGATAGTGGTATTTTGTTAAGACTCACCTGAATACTCCAAACAAGGCAAACTACAAACACCTCTGCTTTCATAGAGGGGATAATAATCAATTAATCAAGTGTACGTGATTAGCAGATCCTGCTGCTACTTAATTCCTGTGGAAGTAGTAAGGGTGTACTTTGTTTTTCAAAAAACTTAATAGAGTCCTGTGAAGACTTTCGTTTTCATGACTGCACTTCTGTAAGAGATAATTCATGTGAGTAAAACTGACAATATAGTAAATAACACTAACAGCCAATGAGAAGTAATAGGAAAAATATTAATGTTAAATTTACTGTTTTACAGAGTGACAGCATGCATTTGAAAAAGGTCTGAGTTCATTAGTTCGCTTGGTTCTTCTGTTCAAAATGAATTTCCACTGCCCTCTAGTGGTGGACTACTCACTCCATCCATCCAACCATTATCTTAGATGACTCACTGGTGGAGTGTAATAATGCACTATAATTAAAATGACAACTCTAACATATCCTCCTGAGAACCAAGGATAAGAATCTTCCTATTGAACTTATTTTGTGATTTCCTTCCTCTTTGGAGCTAAAAGAGGCCACCCAAATACATGAGATATCAATGGAAAGACCAGGATGTCCTCTGTTTAGTACACCAGGACTTAGTAGGGTTGCTCAAATAAGTCAAAAGATATAACCCAAAAACAAATGTCCATCACATAAATGAATAGGCTGGTTCTTAGGAGAATATCATCTTAATCATACAATGAAAAAAAATGGTAGTTGGAGGTTTTGAGAGTTAGATTAGTTAAGATCAGTTCAAGGTGCCTCCCCAGAATGTTGTTTCCCACTGAAAAAAAATGCTCATGTTCACTGGATGTTTTGTAAAAGTTATGTAGAATTACTTGGAATATGCAGCTCATCATCTCACTCATTATGTTAGAAGATTTAAAATATTGTTTGTGTTTTTGAATAAAGTGGAACAGCAGCTCTGAAGCCGATTTATTATCAATTTAGGGAACTGTAATTACTTGAGTCTGCATTAAGGGGCATCAGAATGACTACAAAGCTCCAACATGGCTTTCTATTATATATCCAGGCTACAGACTTGTCAGGTTTAGCCCAGTTATCTGTTATGTCATCCAGTGGGACCTATCTAGTGCAAAGTCAGGTCTTGTGAAAAAAACGCAACCAGGACAATAAGCACACACCTGATAAAAATCATGCGAGTCAGGGTGATGATGTGGTCAGATCTGACTCAGTGTGGGAGTTAATTTTTAACTGAAAGCTTGGCAACTTGCCTGTTTAATGTTTACTGTAATCTATCAATACATAACATCAGCAGGTTAGCATTTGTGCTCAAAGCCTGGGTAATTTTGCAATTCGAAAACAATCTACGCTTAAAGAATTTTAAATGTTTTACAGTATTTTATAATATGTTAGTTGTTGTGTATTATGTTTGGTGCAACCCTAATACCAATACTCTGAAACTTGAAAACTTTATTGAACAAAATATTAATTTCTTGACCACTAAGTTAAAGCTAGTCACACTCATACTGAATACTAATTCAGTTTCAGCTTACACTTAGTAGGAGTTTAGGCAAGTTTCTAAATCAACCTTGCCCAAATTTTCACTTTTCATAGTCACATACTTTTTTGTTTCACTGATTTCAGTTTTTTGTTTTCAAACATTTGCCCGAATACACCATAGACACAGCCACAAATAATAATTCAAACTGTTAAAAGGCAGTAGTCTAAAACTTTGTGAGCTAAGAAATCCATAAAATAAAATGGGTAAAATTAGGACAATTGAGTTTAATATTATTTTAATGTTTTTAATACGTATCTGTCATGTTTGTTTTATATGAATGGCAACAGGGTTGAGAATCAGTACTAATATTAATGTTTTCTCTGAAAAGACCCGAGCTGTGGCATTTAATGGGCTGTGAAAGTCGAGGATAGAGAAGTTATACGGGCCTTAATTAATATTTCAGAAGGGGTTGTTATTGGCTGTTTACGTCTGACGTAGGGCACAAGCGTTGTTTGGGAGGCGGAAGTGAAAGAAGACAAGGGAGAACTAAGTAGTTAGCTGGTTGGGTGGCTTGTAGGCAGGCAAGCCTTAAGGCAAGTGCCAAATTTAAACACTATTTGTAGATAAATTACCTCGTGAATTTACGACACGATTTTTGTTGGTGTCGACGTCAGAAACTTTTCTGAGAATCTCAAACGGGACATTGCCAAATCAACGCTAGCTAACGTAACGCCTAGTTAGCAACTGACGCTAGCTGCGCTGCACAACAACGGCTAGTTTTCTCGCAGCCGGCTTCGATACGGTCAGCAAGTCTCCTCTACCGTGTGTTACGAGCTGAAAGTAAGTTTTTGAGACGACAAGAAACTCTTTATATGTATAATGTCTGCCCACTTGTCAGTGTTTAGGATGTCCTGACGCTGTAGCTGCTAATGGTGGTGAGGTGTTTTTCGGCAAAAACAAGGCCGGCCTGTGGCTCCTCTGGGTCGAATCCAACAAGGAAGGAGACCGGCTAGTCGGGGTTGGTCTGTCGGCCAAAGCATCGTAAAAGAACAACAACAAAAAAAAAAAAAAACCTAAACAAAAAAACTCATCATTGTCAAATGTTGTGAAGGGGTGTCTTTAAACGGTGTTAATGCTCATGCACACAGAGAAGGATTTTTACCTCAGAACTACACATCACCGAGTGGCTGAATAGCTACTCGTCACTGTGTTCTTTGGCTACATCTTGATCCTGGTCAGTGTGACCTTTAAGCGATCTCCTCACCCTTATTGTCTACAGGCTGTGTTAAACAGATGTTATATGTGTCTGAGTGTTGCTAGGGAATCTTGACCTGTCATGTCTGTATTATGCGTTAAGTGGGTTTCGTTTCGCTTGTGGCTCACAGGTCACGCGGTTACACGTCGTTCAAGTTGTCTTAATTATACAACGCCCATTGCTTGTACCAACAGGCTCGAGACAGAAAAGAAACATCTTGCTATACATTTATCCAGGTTTTGAGTATTTTACTTTTCAATGACAGATGCTGTCTGACATTTACGTCTACCATTTTCTTATTGTTTCATTAAAAAAATACTGTGCACAGTATGATGACACATATGGTCTTGCACAGTTTTTTAATTAAGTGGTTGGAGTTGAAAAACTGCTCCTCCGCTGCAAACAGCCCTCTGAGTTTGGATTAGTCCTAATTTGTGTGTCTTTTGAAGTTGTTCAGCATATCTATCTCTTCACTCGTACTTGTTATAGCTAAAATACACACGTTTAAAAAGATGATCCTTCATTACTGAAGCATCTGTTTCCCATGTAGAAGCTGGTTAACAAGGACAAATGATGATGGCTTCCCTCTGTGACCTGGAGTAATTGACTGAACATTGTCTGAACTCTGCTTTCCAAAACTATTTTTAGTTTGGGGTTTGTTTTGTGTTGTTTGGTTTGCATTTATAACCCATGTCAGAGGTGAAGACTAGATGCTCTGAGCAGAAATGTATGAGCATAGAGAAACTGTGGTGGAGTCCAAAACTTCATGGTTTTTAAAATAATAAATAATAATGAGCCTAATTCATGCAGTCATTTCTTAACTGAGAAATACTGTATATTCATTCAGGCAGAAGAAATTATTTAATTTGTTTTGATCATATTAGTGAAAGGCCACAATCTCATTTTGGACTGAACCGCCTGTCAGAAATCGTAGTTGTTAATGAGAAATCATGGACCTGCTGTTCATGAAAGTTTAAATGTCTGATCTCTGCTTCTGCTGTTATCATGTGACTAATTTAAGCACACCTCCGTGACAGTGTGTTGCTGTTGTTCATGCTACTGTCAACTATTTTGTGCTTCACAGGTATTGGATTTCCACTCAGAAAGAATGCTGGTGCTTTCCAGCTTATGGTTGTGTTTTACTTTAGTAAACTGATGCATGCAATTTGAAATGAAGTGTTCATGTTTACTGTTAAATGTTACCTAAAAGGTTATTGCTTCACCACCAAAACAAGATACAATTTGTGTATTTTTTTTTTTCACCCAAAAGGAGAAACATAATTGGACTTGACAATTAGACACTGCCACAGTGTATAATATATACAGTACATATCTTTATATGGTGCTTTTCCAGCTCAGAGGAATTTCTGACTCTCAAAACAATAATCAGGCTGCGGGTTTCATTTAAATTTAAAGGGTTTTGTTTTTGTTTTTTTAAACATGTACACAATCTAACTGGAGCAGTAAGGTATTTTAGGCACATTAGCAATCATAAAGGCTACAGGTTTTTTTTGTTTTGTTTTTTTCTTAAAGAAAATTCCCAGTGGGAGGCCATGTTTGTAATGCACTGGTGAAACCTTGCTGATGTTTGTATACTACTAATTGTATACTATGCTGCTATAATATACAATTAGGATCATCTTTAGCTTTGAGGAAATACTGCTACATGTTACTGCCAGACATCTGCTTTTTCTGCCCTCCTTATTGACAGTGCAGTACTTTTCCCAGGTTTTGTTTTATCAGTTGCATTGTGATCAGTGTTTACATAGCACCGATAGGACAAAGGTATGGGAGAAGATAAAGCAGTGTCTTAAGAAATCACATTTTATTTTGTCTTTCTAGTCTATTTGTGTATGGGAAAGATTTATACATAGCCCTTCAAGACATTAATATACATTTTCACTGGAACCCACTGCACAATTGGACAGAACATAAAAGATTTGCTATAAGGTCAGATTTGCGTCAACACTGGAAGCGAAGCACTCATCGCCGACCCCATCAAAGCTGACGTCTTGTTGCTTGTGGACATCGTAGGCTGTGGTTATCTAAGTAATGTTCTAACGTATTTACTACCAGATTATATGTCAAGCAACAGTTTTGTGCACTCTTAATTTTCACTCACTTCAATCACTCGCCTGGTGGTGGTGGAGTTTCTTGGTTTCCACCAACTTTACCTCGTCAGTTGTTATTTCACCCTTAGTTGCTCTTAATCGCTGAATGCCATTCACTTTCTCTGCTCTCTTGTTGAAGCAAATCACTTTCTGTGTGGATGCAGCTTCAGTCTTGCATTGTATAATGATACTGGCTGACAAAATCTCTTTTTTTGTCCTAGTGAAACACCAAGGCATCTAATTTTCCTCTTTTTATTTATTTCAAACATTGCATTCTCAAATAAACAATTGATCACTTAAAGGGGGTGATACAGTATAATACAACACATATTAACTTAATCATGCACTGGGTAAGCTCTTGCTGAAATCTCTGATGAGTATTGGGGAAATTGTGCACATCCCTGAGCAGTGAAGAGTGTTTGAGTGTTCAGAAAAGGCACAGATTGCAGAACAGTTAACTACCACTCTTGCTCAAACTAAAGTGACATACATCCAGTTGTTTTGTCCAATTCTCCAGAATTTAGTCAACATTTTAGCCCCAAATTGACTAATATGTGTCTTTCACTTTTGTATAGATTCTGGGAAAAACTAGATTTAATTTTATTTATACATCTATTTGCATGTTGTCTCCCAAGTCATGTTGTATTTGTGACTGTGGTCATTTTATATAATTATATCTTGCAATGGTTGACGGTGTATTAAGCGTTACATTGTGCAGCATTGGTTTGTCAACTTAGTGACAGTGAAATCAGCAGAAAATGTCTCATATGTCACTTGGTTTGGACTTTGAGGAGGAGTCAATATTCTTAGAAGTAACCTCCGTGTGTGTGTGTGTGTGTGTGTGTGTGTGTGTGTGTGTGTGTGTGTGTGTGTGTGTGTTGAAGTGAGAGGGAGAGAGAGAGATATGTTCCTCGTGATTTGCCCAACAGCTTAGGAAGCACATGACTGAAATGAGTGGCATTCATACATGATTGGTGCAGGGCCATGAAACTCAAGACATAAAGTTGTCCAATAGGCCAGTCTGTAAAGAAACTGAATTATTTTTTTGTATTGATTATGTTGTTCCAGGTATATAGACAGCTAGTGGTTAGGTTGTGACTTGCTATGACGACGTCAGAAAAGCATTAGTAACTAAACTCTCTTGCTTTTTGTCTTACTGCAGCTGTGGAAAAATGACATCCAGGAAGAAAGTGCTCCTGAAAGTCATCATCCTGGGAGATTCAGGGTGAGTCACACAAACTATTCAATTTTTTTTCCTATTGTTGTTTTGGGGTTAATTTAATTTTACATTGCGCTACTTCCTTGTTGGCACAAGTTGTTGTGGTGGTGCAATAAGCTGTCGCCAGGCAGAATACAAACTGTGCTTCTTGTATATACAGCCCTTATCTGCTGCTAATCACTACTATTGCTATCAAGCTCAGTTTTCATGCTCATTATGCCGTCTTTCAAAAGTAGTTTTTATATTACAGTTATTCAAACATGGTTTCAAGGGAACTTTTAATTTTTCACAATAATTTATAAAAAAAAAAGCTTAGTAAACAGTTTCATAAGAAACCTTAAAGCTGGGTGAACCTGAGAACACTGAAATCTTTTGTGTATCCCTGTGATAATATGATTCACCAATAAATTACAGTATTTTATATGTAAGGAAAACATAATGACCAAACAGGTTGAATCAACCACCATTCATTCATTTCTTATTGTTAAGCCAGGCTGAAATGTAACTCCAGGCCATTGAATATTTTAACTTGCAAAAATTAAAATAGGAATGATCCCTGTTTTGTTGAATCATATGACCACTTGGAAAGAATACCAAAGTTGACTCTGGTTCTTTGCTGATTGACCAGAAAGATGAATTTGTAGGTTATGATGTAAACAGTTCTCTAGTACGCTTCAGTAGGAAATCTACGTCTTAATTTAGAACATAGCCTAATGTGCACCTCCTGAGAAATTCTACATTTCAGGTTGACACAGCCCGCAACCATTTAATGGCGTGGCAGGCTGTAGTATAGGGTTAAGAGGGGTTTCTGGTTATTTCACGAGTTAGGATGTAGAATTCCCACAGATATCTAAATCAGATCACTGGTCTGTTTTGTATCTGAGTTTTCTAGATGCAAATTAGTTGACTCTTTTTCACTCTAGTGTGGTGGTAAAGCATCTGAAATGGTTGGTTGACTGTGTGAAAATACCTTAGTTTTGTCCTTGTATTTATTTATGTATAACAACAACATAGCAGTTTGGCAGGTAGCCACACCTGAGAGTGAGGCAAAGCCTTTACTCTTTGGACTTGCTCACCATTCTCTCTTACCTGTACCAATCGGTGCTCTGTCACCCTCACAGGTCAGTAATTGTTTGCACTGATTAAGGATCACGTTAAATTTGCTGAGTGTGTCTTCTTGTTCCACAAGAATGACACACTGATAACATCATCATAGCATGCAGCATTTCAGTTTCCTTTATCGCATGCTTTACGACCTGTAAGTGGCTATACTGCTGTACAGACCATTTGCTAATGTGGTTAGCGATATGGTTGAAGCAGTCATCATTCGTCTTATATGTAGTGGATCCTTGTATTTAAAATCAGCTTGTCTCGATTAAGATGGATACCCAATGTGCTCAAGCTGGTGGAAATTCTAAAAGCTTTAACCACATTCATATATCACCAAACACAGTAATTTAATTGCTGCATATTTCATATTTCTGTTGTGCTGCTGTTTCTCTTCTCAGTGTTGGGAAGACCTCCTTAATGAACCAGTATGTGAACAAGAAGTTTAGTAACCAGTACAAAGCCACAATAGGAGCAGACTTCCTGACGAAGGAGGTGATGGTGGACGACCGACTCGTTACAATGCAGGTGTGGTATGATAACTAGTCGGAGGACTAAATTATGTGAGGACAAATGAAGCTTTAAGTTTTCATGGATTCAAGCACAGTTTTATTGAGAGTTGTTGTTTTGTATTATCTTTAATCCTGGTGTGCCTAACTATTGTTCCTCTTTCATTGCCTAGATCTGGGACACAGCTGGCCAGGAGAGGTTCCAGTCTTTGGGTGTTGCGTTCTACCGTGGAGCAGACTGCTGTGTGCTGGTGTTTGATGTGACTGCGCCCAATACATTCAAAACACTTGACAGCTGGAGGGATGAGTTTCTGATCCAGGCCAGTCCTCGAGATCCTGAGAACTTCCCGTTTGTGGTGCTAGGCAACAAGATTGACTTGGAGAACAGACAGGTTGGTATGAGATTCCTGGTTCTAGTTTCGTTGTTTTAAGAATGACTTTAACTATGTGTGCGTGTCAGTTGTAAGTGCACACAGCACACTGTGGCTGTTACTGTTGTGCTGCTTTGTTTGGTAGATCTGTAGAAGGAGAAAAGACTAAATCATTAAAGACTTGCTGTGACCATAAAGATTAGCGCAGGTGTTGATGGGGTTGCTGTGTAAGGAATGTTAGAGGACTTGGTGAAACTACAAAAGTCACTTCACCTGAGCAGAGGAGCTTCTTGTGGCTAGTGAAGTGCATGCCTTGACAGGGCCTTTGTATAAGCTTGGAAAGCTCACCTCAAGTTTATGTGTTACATAACAATATCAGAGTGGCTTTTTTCCAATGATAGTAACTCTAAACATTGAAGTAACTCTTATCCACACTTTGAAGTGGCATAATCAGAGCATAGACTTCAACATTACAATGTGAATTGACAAATTGATACCTCAGTAAAGCTATTCACGCCAGACATCCAAAAACCAAAATAAAAGCAGTTTGTGAGAACAAATGATACATGTGCCACCTGAAAGTTGTGCACTCACCTATGAGAAATGCTTGTTGAGCAGTTATTCCCCAAATATAGCTGAAAAATCAACTTTTCCTCCAGCACTGGGAATATCTTTTTTTTTTTTTTATAAGCATAATATGAGTTTGTATGCTTGTGACCTAAATATCAATACCTATATCATAATCAAATAATGCAGAAAATTGAGTTATTGTATTGTACAACTTATTTTAGCTTGTTGTTGTCGATGGACTCAATCTCTCTTTATATCCACAGGTGACCACCAAAAGGGCTCAAGCCTGGTGTCAAAGTAAGAACAACATCCCCTACTTTGAGACCAGTGCGAAGGAAGCCATAAATGTAGAACAGGCATTTCAGACAATCGCACGTAATGCACTCAAACAGGTGAGTTACAGGTTAATGGTGTGTGTGTGTGTGGTGTGCTGGTGGTGGGTTTGAAATGGCTTGTTGCATTGTGTGATTGTTGAATTTTAAAAAATCTTTCGGCTTTACTTAACTTCTTTTTTCTTGGTGCCTTGCAGGAGACAGAGGTGGAGTTGTATAATGACTTCCCAGGGCCCATAAAGCTGGGAGGGAATGAAGGACCTAAACCCGCAACAGAAAGCTGCAGCTGCTAAGAGAAAACTTGGACCATCTTCTCTCTTGGCTTTTTGGAAACGCCCTGTCACTGGTTACATCACCTCCACCTCGCTTCCAGGGAAGGGAATTCCCTACTGGTCTTCCTCCTCCATGCCATTGTTCATTCCACTGACACGACCCTTCGCACAATGTGCTGCACATGGATGTGTCCCCCTCACAATTAATACACAAATTAATACACTAGTGTTCTCTTGTAAAATATGTTGACGAGTCCAGCGCCCAAAGATCACACAAGAAAAAAATGACACCCCCCAGCCCCACTCTGACCTCACGGTCCCTGACTTGATCTCCTGTGAGTGATCTCCTGTCCCAGCAACCCATTTGTGCAGATGATGCCCGACATTCATGCTAAGGGGACAAGATGGAGCCATTTTCAGAGTGCAATTGGGAACTCTAGATGTCCTAGCTGATTATCTTTAATGTGAGGCGATGTTGGCTAATGTCAGCATCCCAAGTTTCGCATTCTCTGATTTCTCTTTTGCTTTCTTTTGCCTATCTGTCAATGAATAATCTTGCTGAACTATATATACAGATGCATTAATTGGCTGAAGATGTTTTTGAAGCCAATCTGAAACACTTTCTTCTTTCTTTTTGCACTTTGTATGTTTTTTTTTGCCTTTAAAAATTATACAGGGATGACTGATTTTTGGGCAACGTCTGCTGCCAGATGCCTTTCAAATTAGAATTCCTCACTCTTTCCTTTTTTGATATGTCCTGAGAATTTGTTGAACACTCTGGTAGATTATCTTTGCCTTTGCCCTTCAAGATTGTGCTTAAAGGGTTTATAACTGCCTAAACAGCACAGTAGAAATGTTGTTAAGTAGACTCAAAGTAAAAGCTGAGTCTACTTAATAAGTCAGTGTAGAACATGGATTAATTGTCCCTGATATATTAATATTTGCCTTTTGTGTAACATTACTTGTACTGCTACTATTACTGCTGTATATGTTCTGTCCTTTCATCAGACGTCTTTCATCGCTATAGAATTACAATATGCATCACCAACACAGCTTACACCTGTCTTCTGTCATGTCTTTGTTATTGCTGTTCTATCTATCTGCTTGTAGCTCAGGTTGGCTAAGTACTTAATATTTTTAACGGATTGTGTATTACAGTGTATAGATGGTGAAGGTATAATGGACTGAAATCAAATGGATATTCTATCTTTCCATTTAATGAAAATATCCAGTTATCTGTCCTGGTAGTACTCCTCCTTATAAGAACAAAATTACTGCAATGCAAACATTGTTGTCAAAGAAAATTCGGACATCAAATAATAAAACTCTTGACTATATTAACAGTCTGGCGTTCTGTGTCTCAGTGTATGTATGGTTGATGAAATTCTCAGTTTCTTTTTCCATTCAGACACCCCCTCAGGTGTGTAATTGTGTGAAGCCTTAATCACAGATGCAGAGAACTGATATACATTTGTTTTTTTACTTTTTCCATCTACTTTGGCCTTCAGTTCACAAAGTTTGAATTCACTGTAAACCAGTTAGTGTTATTGGTATGGGTTTTTTTTAAGTAAATGAGAAAAAACTACTTGTATAGGTGTTGAATGCACTGTGCTTCATGTTTTAAGTCATTAACTATTGTTATCAGTTACTTTTTTAGGTACACCTGTTCAACTACTTGTTAGCTCAAATATCTAATCAGCCAATCACATGGTAGGGCAGGGGTTACTTTGAATGGTACCAAAAGGGCTGATCTAACAAGTTTAGAAACTGAACTACTATAACAGACTAGTGTAATTTTTTTCCACCAAAAGTGAAGCACCACCATTGGTCAGATTATTCTCTTAAAAGCATCAGCTTGTCCCAAGGTCCAGTTCAGCAGATCAAATTTACAGAGGAAAATTTAGCTGAGCAATCAATTAAAACAGTGCATGACTGTCAAAGCAGCCCGGCCTCTAATTTTATCCATCTGAGTTAGAAAAATCCACCTATTTAGTTGGGCATTGTTTGCCTTACTTTTAGAGGCAGCAAGTGGCCTGTAGGGGCACTACAGCTTCTAATTTTCAGTGGCAATTCCAGTTTTCAAGTTGGAACTAACTCACTTCCTTGTTCACCCATTTCAAATTTCCTGAACTCAAAAGTTTCAAACACAGGATGGAACAATGAACTTCAATGAAAACATGGTAAATCCCCCCCAATATACCTGCAAACATGGCAACTCAGGGTTCAACATGCAGACTAGAGAAGCTGGGGATCTAACTACAGACAATCTGATCCGCTGATGACTCCTAAACCACCCCTCAGGAAAAATGATGGAGGACATAAAAAGTTATTTAGGCTTTTTCCCTGCGCAGCAGTGATAAAGCTTCTGTCCATAAAAAGCATCGTAAAATGCCCCTTCCTCTTTGTGAAATTTTGTCTGGGGGAATATTGACGTCTTTAAATAGACAGTCTATGTTAAATAAATATGCTAGACATCTTTGTGCCAGCGTTGCAGGCAAACATGTCCTGTCACATTTGTTTTCTGTGTTGAATAGTTTTTCTTTCATTTGTGACTTGCAGGTCACGCAGCTACCCGTGATTGTCTGATCATACAACAACTATTTCTTGTACCAACAAGCTTGAGGACAAAATGAAATCTGTTGCCACACATGCAACAGATTTCTTTTTTCAATTCTGTCTGACACTACCATCAACTTTTTTCCAACAGACCTTGTGCAGAGTATAAAGACTGAGATATGTTATATGGACAAAATTACTGGACCTCGTTCCCCAAAATCTTTAAATTCAGGTGTTTTCAGTCCCATTGCCACAGCTCAAGCACTGAGACAGGCAGTCTACCTTTAAAAACATTTGTGAAAGAATGGGTTGTTCTAAAGAGCTCGCTGAATTCGAGTGTTGTAACAGCAACAATTCAGTTTGTGAAATATTTTCCCTCTTAGATATTCCACCATTAACTGCAAAATGTAACACACTGCAAAGTGGGCCAAATTAGGCCAGACACAACAGGCTTATAGTTTACTGGTAGAAATATGCATGCTTGAGCTCTAAAAGGATATTCTGAGTCAGGAATACACCTGTATGCTATGAATCAGCTTTAAGGAAATACTGCTTACTGTCAGAGAGCTGCTGCACTAGTTTTTTCTGTTTTGTCAGTAAAACTGTGATTACCGTTTACTACAGATATGACAAAGGTTTGGGTAAAAGTTAAAGCAGCCTCTTATGAAATCTGTCATGAAATGGCTGTGCTGCAGGCAGGATAAGGATCCAGATGCATAACTTGTGAGACAAGAACTCAAAAAAGCTTTAACGCTGGAGTCTTTACATTAAAAAAAAACACAAAAATACTAAACTTCTGGTCTCAGATTTGCTTAAAAACCTTTCATCTAATTAGAAATCCCAGTCTTCAATTAATTCAATACAAAATATTACATAGAGTGCACTATACAGGTCATCGGATGTTCAAGATGGGCTTTACGTCTACCAACAACTGCTCACACTGCCAAACCAATTCACCGGACAATTATATCCACGCTCTTTGGTTCTGTCCACCAGTTCAGAAGTTTTGGCGCGAGATATGTGAAGACTTATCGAAGTGTCTGAAATGTAACATTCCAACTTCCCCCTTAGTGTGTTTGTTGGGCAGCTTAGATAATGTCACTTCAGAAAAGAATATCGCCCATATGGTTTTCACTGCCCTATGCATAGCCAAGAAAACAGTCCTCATGAACTGGAAAAATAAAAATAATCTTAATTCTAACCAATATAGAAATTATCTATTAGATTACATTAGTCTTGATACAGCCTCTGCCACCACATCAGATCAATTGCTCTGGGCTCCTTTGATCAGCTCCATCACCTAGTGGGGGTGGGGGGTCATAGTTTGGTCCCGCCTTCACTGTTGTGATTGGTGTGGGGGTAGGGACAGGCTTAGGGCGTCGGGGGGTTCCCCGGAGGCATCTTCCTTGGGGGGCTCAACCCGGGGTAGCGGTCATGTCCGGTTAGGGGCTCTGTTGGCTCTCCGGTGACTGTTTCCTCGCGGCTGCGTGCAGCGGGGCTAGGGGAGGGTCTGTGCTGACGGACGTGGGTTACTGACCTGGTAGCCTGGCTGCCCCTGGGTGGGTCCGGGATGGGCGTGAGGTTCTGGGGGCGCTCCGTCTCTGGGCTGGGACCCGGACCGGGCCTCGGGGGCTTGGGTCCTGGTTGGTGTGTTGCCGGGGTTGTGGGCGGGTGGGTGCATGGGGGCCCAGCCCTGGAGCAGGGTGCCGCCGGTGCGTCGAACCGCCTGGGGGGCTCTTCAACTGGTGGGGGAGATTGTCACATCTTGCAGGAGCTTTCCTCTCCTCAGGAGCTGCCTCTGTAGGAGGGGGAGATACAGGAGAGGTGGAGGAAGATCTCAGCCTGGGTGTTTATTGTCTTATGTAGTCTGGAAGATGAGTGGATGGTGGGGTGGGTGCAGTTTTCTCTGTGGTGGGGTTGGGTGGACTGTCCCGGGCTCTGTGGGGCCAGGCGGCGCTGCTGCACTGGGCCCCGGTCTGGATGGGCCTGGGCCCCCTTTCCCTGGCGGGTCGCGGAGTATGGGGGTGCCTACTGGGGTCAGCGGGGGAGCTGGCCCCAGGGAGGGGTCACTTGCCCCTCCCTTCCTTCCCTCCCCATCTCCAGCTGCCTCCCTCTTCCCGCTCCACCACAACCACCCACACATGCAGGGCCTTGGAGTAGGGGTATGTCACCAGGGTGCAGAGGAGGCTACCCCCCCCTCTGTCCCCTTCTGGCTGCCTCTGCCTCAATTTTATCCCACAACTTAGACATTCACATTACTCACACTCTCATTACACATACATATAGGATCTTGGGGGTGGGCACGATACACGGAGTCCAAAGTACCATCAGGGTGTATACCTCACCCCTGGCATCGTTGCCCACCTCTCAATTTTAAATACACGTAGACATTGAGGGCTAGCAGGAGGGACCATGCGCTTACCTGCTGCTCTCTGGCAGGTAGCTCCAAGCCCTCCTGGGTTTTAAATGCACCTTAGAACACACATGCATCAACATTACAATGAGCGGGTGGAGGGAGGTTTGGAGTCTTCTCTCACCCCCGTTCTCTGCGACCTGCTGGAGCAGGGGGGCTAGGACTAGGAGGAGGAGTTGACCGTCCGACTGCGGTCTGGAGTGTGGAGCCTTCCTGCTGCTGCGGAGTCGGGGCGGTCTGCCTCCCCCCACCGCAGGGAAAAGGGAAACACCACCTGGGTCTGGGTGCAGTTCCCCCCTCCAGGGGCGGGGGCACCTAGACCCGGTTTGTAGAGTACGCTTGGGGAGTGTGATCGTGTGTACAACGTCTCTTTATGTCTGTCTCCACGTTGGTTGAGTGTGGAGTAAGTGCATATGAGAGCATGAGGGTGGGAATGGATGTTTGTATCTGTGTGTGCCTGTATGTCTGTGTCTATATGTCAGGTTGGGTGTCAGGCGCCACCTCTCTGGGGACATCTCAGGCCCTCCAAGGTTTGGAGGCCTATCTCCCCCTACCACCACTTCCCCTGCCAGTGGCGGACTCCCTCAGACATCGGTGCGTTGGTGGTTCTTTGTGTCCGGGGATGGGCGTCCAGGTACACACCGGCTCACTCCTTGGCGGCCGCTTATCGGGGCCTGGAGCCTGGGGCTCGCTCGGGCCACTTCGGAGGTGGGGTGCCCCCGGCCTCTCGGCCTGGGGCTCGGTCACTCAGGCGCAGCTGGCTGCCGGCGGAGCTCACGGGCGCGTCACTGCAACTCCCCCTGGCTTCTGCTCCGCGGCTGCTGAGTGAGCCCTCATCTGGGACTCTCCTCAGCTCTTTCCGGGACAGTGGCGCAGCTGCCCCTCTGTTGGTCTTCCTTGGTCTCTTGTGTTCTGGGGGCCTCTGGATGTCTGGAGTTTTGATCGCCTCCACACCTGCTTCACGCCCTGGAGGACGGGGCTGTGGCCCCCCCACACCCTCTAGCAGATTATTACATGAAGGAACCTTTTAAAAAAAACAAAAAACAAGCGCGTCCATGCTCACAGGTGTACACACTGGTGATCACACCCACAAACTACACCCTTTTTGGCTCCTACCTCAAAGCACACTGTGTTCTGTTGATCTTATGTGCTGCACAATAATGTTTAACATTTAGTATTTACTGTCATATTCCCATATATCATTGTGATGTTGTTTATTCTATTACTCTTGTTCTCTTCTGCTTGCTTTCTTTTTTCTTTCTCAGCAGGTGATCCAGGTGATTGATATATGCATTTTTTTTTCTCTGCCCGTTCTGTTGGTTTTTGTCTTTTGCCCTTCTCCCCTGTCCCTCTTCTCAGCTGTTTCTCTTTCCCTCTTTCTTTCTCCCCTTCTTTCCCCCAGTCAAGTCTGTCCCGTATTCAGTAAGTGAAAATAAAATAAACAATAAAAGGTGAATCAAATGGACCATTACGGCAAGGCTGGGATGGTCAGTTTGGTAAAGTAAATCCGTTGGGCATCTTTCTTTGCCTTTAGACAACAATTCTGATGGCAAAAGAGCCAAACGGGACAGGCCAAAAAAAAACAAAAAAAACAAAAAAAAAACAACACAAAAATAAAACGCAAAACAAGGCAGGGCTAGAGCCAGGAATACAAAACTAGGAGGGGGGAGACACAAGGAACAAGGGAGCACACAGCAGAGAGGGAGGGCACAACAATAAACAGAGAGAGAGTCAGACAATAAATACACACCAGATAATTAGGGAAATGAGAAACCTTGGCTGAAACTGCTCAAGGAAAACAAGAAAAAGGAAGCAATACAAAACACGTGACACAAGAGACTATCAAAATGAAACAGGAAATAACACTGAGACAGAGACTCAAAATTACAAACAATCTAATTTCTCTCTTTCTTTTTTTTTACTTCAAGCTTTGGGCTCTAAAATATATCAGCTGATCACGACACTTAAAGGTAGCAGTACAATATATATTCACTTACTTATTTTCACTTACGTGTTCAAAAAGGATTACACAACAGTTAGATCCAGTTGACACACTGGGTGTGGCTGAGCCACGGCTTAGATCAGTCATATCCAGTGTGGCAAACAAATTCTTTAATCAATGCATGTTGAACAGAACTCATGTTATGTTTGTGATTGTGGTTGTTTTGCATAATTATACCATACAAAGCTTGACAGTGAATTGAAATCTGTGTGCTGTCAGCTTAGTGACACCGAAATCAGCTGAAACATTTGATGTCACCTGGTTTGAGGAGGAGTTGGATTGATTTGCCAAACAGGTTATAAGGTACATGACTGGAATGAGTGGCATTCATACATGATTGGTGCAGGGCCATGAAAACGCAACACAGGAAGTCAGGAAAGCATTAGTAACTAAACTCTCTTGCGTTTTGTCTTAATGCAGCTGTGGAAAAATGACATCCAAGAAGAGGGTTCTCCTGAAAGTCGTCCTCCTGGGAGATTCATTGTGAGGTTTTGATATTAATGTATTTTAAATGTAATTTTAAAGTGTGTTACTTCGTCGTTGGCACGAGTTGTTGTTGTTGTGCAATAAGCTGTCGCCAGTCAGAATATTAGCTATGTATCTTGCATGTAAGACTTAGTTAATCCTATTGTTTTATGCACAATTATACCTTAGTTTCTGAAATACTGTTTAAGGGAATGTTTAAAACTACTTAATAAAGGTGGTTTAAGTGTGCATAACAACACAAAGCTGTTTATCAGATATCCACAACTGAGAGCGAAACAAACATTTTTCTTGATTGTCAGAGTTGCTTCCTCGTACCAATCACCGCTCTCTCACTCACGTGGATTATTACGTATTTGCACTGATCAAAGATGAAAATGAATTTACTGAATCTATTCTCTTATTATGGATGGATAATATTACCCTACTCTTGTTTTATTTTCCTTTACCACATGAATACAGACAATATAACCAGCTATACTGCTATACAGACCACATGTTAAAATGGTTGGTGATATGCTTGAAGCAGTCATATTTCAACCTGTCTATACTACATGCTGCTTTTATTTAAACTCAACTTGGAATAGAAATTTAAAAAAGCTTTAACCACATTCATAAATCTGTTGTGCTGCTGTTTCTTTTCTCAGTGTTGGGAAGACCTCCTTAATGAACCAGTATGCCATCAAGAAGTTTAGTAACCAGTACAAAGCCACAATAGGAGCAGACTTCATGACGAAGGAGGTGATGGTTGGAGACCAGGTTGTTGTATTGCAGGTGTGGCATAAAATGTAGATGGACTCTTTGATCATATGAGGACAAATGAAGATTTAATGTTTAAGGCTTCAAGCACAGCTTTATTGAGAAAAGACATTTCCAGGTCCTTAGTAGGACGTTGTTGTTCTGCATTATCTCTAGTCTTGGTGTCCTGGTGCTAACTGCGTTTCTCTTTCATTGCCTAGATCTGGGACACAGCTGGCCAGGAAAGGTATCAGTCTTTGAATGCTGCCTTCTATCGTGGAGCAGACTGCTGTGTGCTGGTTTTTGACTTGACAGCGCAAAAAACCTTCAAATCGCTTGACAACTGGAAGGAAGAGTTTCTGATCCAGGCCAGCCCTCGAAATCCTGAGAACTTCCCATTTGTGGTGCTAGGCAACAAGATTGACTTGGAAAACAGAGAGGTTGGTATGAGATTCCTGAGACAAAAAGGTCCGGGTTCAGTATGTTTGTTAGAAGGCTGTCTCTGCCATAGCATAGATAACTTTACTTCCCAGTACTGGTATTGAATTTCCTATCAGAAAGAATGCAGGTGCTTTCCAGCTCATGATGGTAAACGAAGTGCTCGTGTTTTAAAAGATTAGCTGATAGATGTATGTTGACTAAAATGAAGACTGATGGGAGTGTTTGTGTTTCTATTAAATTACTGCCTCAAGTGTTATTGACCGACTGTCTAAATCACACTTGATATTATTTAAAAACACTGATGAATGTACCTGAATGAGCAGACATCAGGGGACAGAAATCAACTGACCAGGTAAAACTGTATAACATAACATTTGCCTGTTTTTATATAAAAAAGCAATTAGGATGATCTTTGAGGAAATACTGCTAAATATTATAGTAAGACGGCTGGAGCAGTAAACTTTCTGTTGTGTTAGTAACAATGTGATGACTGTTTACATGCCACAGATATGACTAAGGTAAGGGAAAAGATAAAGCAGCCTCTTATGAAATCAAGGTTGATTTTGTCTCTCAAGTCTATTTATAAATGGATAAGATTTAAAGATAAACTTTCAAGACTCTCACATATTTTTTGTGAAAAAACACTATTTTTTTCTGATATGTTTCATAAATGAAAGCAGAGTAAAACCTTTTCTAGTGTCTGTCAATCAAAGCAAGGAAGGAAAGTCCAAAGCACTGAGTGCGGTAGGGTTGGAAGAGCCAGATCTTCTCATTCAATTTAATTATTTCTCTGTTAAACCTTCTCTTAGTTTTAAAATGTATGCTAAGCTGTAGGTCCATCTTGCATGCCATGTCAGCCTGAGCAGGGACAATAGAGCGAGTTCCAGCGTTGGTGGGAGTTTAAACTAAAGAAACCGAGGCTGACACAGATATTAGGTTGCAGTGATTGGAGCTGATAAGCTCTCGTTCTGCTACTGTAGGTGCACAGGTGTCTCCTGTGGAAATATTCACCCAGTTCGAGTGTTTTCTGAGAACAGAACTCAAACCTTTTTCACTGAATTCAAGTGCATAGAGGTTTCGCTGCACTGGCCTCAGCATGTGTGAGCCATAATGCTGCAGTGTGAATTTACAGATAAGTCCCCGGAAGCTTGTTCTGCCTTTTCTGCTGAGTACGGTCTGGTTTATAAAAAGCTCAGACACCATCCTTCTGCCTGACGCCTACTGATGGTGTTTTAGAAGTCTCAGATAAACAGCTGGTCAAAGCTACGATCATTTTACCAGAGAGAAGAGAAACTTGAACTGCTGGTGCTCTGCATCTAACGCTACTGACGTGTGATGTTTATTTGGCTGCCACTTTGGATGTGTGACAATAATTGTGACTACATAATGTCAAGGGTCAAGATTTCAACATCCTAGTCACACAGCCCTAAAGACTGGTTAGTGACCCTCTGGCAACTTCTGGTCCTGAGGGCTACATGTACATCCTTCAGGACATGGAGCTACATGTGTATCCGCTGACCAAAAACCTCCTTGAAATTGTTTCAGTTGCTAACAGATTGCAAATACTAGGAAGCTCTCCAAAGGACAACAAAAAACTGGAAATGGGCATGGCAACATGTTGGTTAAACTTTAGTGAATACAAAGGACCTATAGAAATTCTGCATCTTTAAACTAAGATAAAAGCCCAAAGATAAACAATACAGCTGGTTTGTGGAGATTACTGCACAAAGTTTTTGTGGGATAGGAACCTCCCATCTCATGGTGCCTCTTGCTGTTTGCAGTCTTGCGTCACAAATCCAGTCAGTGTATATTGGTTTTTCAGCTGCTGCTGAAGAAAAAGCTCAGGGAGCTCTTTACTCATACTCTCTGGAGAGGAGGGTGTGTTTGATCATTTTACATCTCTCATTCTTTTGTATAGTAATCAACTGCTAAGTTTTATTTTGTTTATTTATTTTGTTTTTATTTTGATAGCAGTTTGTCCATCTTTTAGTTTAATTAACAATTAAAAGAAAATATATTTCTGCTCTTAAAAGTGCCTCCTTCACTATTTTTCTGCCTCAACACTTCTTCTTGCTTTTTCCGTGTCCGCTGGACGTCTCAGGGGACATAACAGATGTGTGAGAAAGGAGAAATTACAATACTGAGCAGAGGGAGTAAAGGCTATGGCTATTGGCTAAAGGCTATTGTATGGGATAAATAAAGATGTTTGTTTCTTGCTATTTGTACATAGCTTAATAAACTAGTGTTTTAAACATAGCTGATGTCCATAAAGTGTCACAAAGTAATCTCAAAGTTTAGAAATTTGTCAGTCTATTGGTAGACAAATTGTCTATAAAGGCAGATAGTTTAGCACTTAGGCTAACTGACCTAGTTGTGGGCCCACAACTAAAGATAAGAAGATAAGAATAGTGAGTGATGTAGTTTCTATCTGTACTTTTGACTTAAACATTGGATCATACTTTATGATCAGTTAATACAGAAAACGGAGCATTTACAAAGTGTCCACACTGTTCTGACAAATCTGCAGCAACCGTGTGATTGTGTCAAATCAGCAGAGGTGGGACCAAGTCATTGTTTTGCAAGTCTCAAGTAAGTCTCAAGTCTTTATCCTCAAGTCTCAAGTCAAGTCTCAAGTAATGTCAGGCAAGTCAGAGTCGAGTCTCAAGTCACTGGTGTAAAAGTCCGAGTCAAGTCACAAGTCTGAAACTTTGAATTTCAAGTCCTTTCGAGTCTTTAAAAAAAAAAAACAACGAAAAAATAATGTTGCAGTTATGCTAAATGTAAATGTTAGACCATGTAATTTTAAAATCTGTGTTTTTCTCAACACATGACAAAATAGTGAACTTAGAAAATATACACAAATTGTGAAATTGCACCTCTTTAAAATGCAGCTCAATTAAACCTAGCTCCAAGAATAATTTTCACCGACAGTTCTGAGATAAGCTGCATGTTATTCTTGGATGCGGTTGTAGGACCGGCTTTAAAATCGCATGACAAAAATATCATACACATTAAAAAAACTGTATCACCAACGTAGCCTGGACAACATTTGCTAGTTAGATGAAGTCAGCTATCTCATCGTAGCATATTTATATGCATATTTATAATCATACGGTTCTTGGAGTGAGTGCACACACTCATGAAGTTTAGTAACTTCAGGTCACTGCAACAAGCCCAGGTACAGTTTACCGACGGATGGGTGCAGGACCTTGAAATGCACCGTGTAGAAAGTAAAGACCATCGTACGTATCATAAGTTTACCAGTCTCACGAATCGTCGTCATAAATACACATTCGTTAACCGTTTATTAATAGGACCTTTGAGCTCAACGGTAATTAATTAGTAGTGGAAATAATTTCTGGTAGCATCACAGAAATGTAGCAGTGACAATAATATTGTATGCTGTAATCGTACTGGGCAATTAGTGATACAAAAAAACCTGTTTTATCCTGTGAATAAAAGTATATGTTTTTGTCAATGTACCATAATAACAGAAGCGAAACGCAATATTGTGTCAGGACAATTCACTATTTATGCACAATAAACACAATAAATAAAGGAGCATAGCGCGACAATTTCTGTTCAGCGCCAGACTTGCTTGTAACCTATATCACCAGTTATGTTATGAAAATGACGTATTAACTACTAAAAAACACTGACCTTCGTGTAAATGCTTGGAGCAGACTAACCTGTGAGCTGGAGTGTTCTGGGACGTTATATTTGATCTTTGAATGGCTGCAATCCAGGCCATCCATTGCCTCTTTGTTACTTCGGAAACATGGCTCGAACAATTTCTCTTCAACAAGGTAATCCGATAACAACCGATCTCTTTACCCGTCGGCTTCCCGTGGCTGTCATGCGACCGGCTATTGCAGTTAATAATACAACGGCTTCTTGTGTTTCTTTTTATCGCTGTATAACTGATTTTAATTGAAAGCCTGCGTGCGCTAGTACCGCTTGCCACGAGTTCCCAGAATCCTTTGCGGTTCTACCCGTGAATGACGTCACATTTTCAATCTCTATATAATATGCATGTTAGATTTTGTATTTGGGGTAAAATATCAAGTCTTTTCAAGTAAACCGGTTCAAGTCCAATTCAAGTCCCAAGTCATTGGTGTAAAAGTCCAAGTCAAGTCACAAGTCTTAGAACATTTTTTCAAGTCAAGTCTAAAGTCATAAAATTAATGACTCGAGGCTGACTCGAGTCCAAGTCATGTGACTCGAGTCCACACCTCTGGAAATCAGAATGAGCCAGAATCTCGGAGGAATATTTCCAGCACTTTGTTGTTATAAAGAGATAAGGCAGTTCTGAAAGCAAACAGGGGTCCAGCCTGACACCATCCAGTGAGTATAATTTAGATGATTATTAATGATATTGTATATCCACAGGTGACCACCAAAAGGGCTCAAGCCTGGTGCCAAAGTAAGAACAACATCCCCTACTTTGAGACCAGTGCGAAAGACGCCACAAATCTAGAACAGGCATTCCAGACAATTGCAAGTAACACACTCAAACAGGTGAGTTACAGTTTTATGGAATTAGGGGAAAAAATGTTGGTTTTGGAATATATTGTGGCATTGTGTGACCATTGACTTTTCAAAACTCTGTTGGCTTTTTTTTTTCAGGCCTCACAGGGGACAGAGGTGGAGTTGTATCATGACTTCCCAGAGCCCATAGTATTTGGAGAGAATGATGAATCTAAGTCTTCAGCAAAAAGATGCAGCTGCTAAGGGAAAACTTTAACCATCTTCTCTCTTAACTTTTTGGAAACACACTGTCACCTTGGTTACATCACCTCCAGGGAATGGAAACAGCCTACTGTTCTCCCTCCTCCATGCCATTGTTTATTCCCTCAACACTACCCTTCACACAATGTGCTGCACATGGAAGGGCCCCCTCTATCTTTATAGACAAATTAATACACATTTCTAGCATCTCTCGCAGGAATCTTGGGGTAACCTTTGACCGATTTTTCACTTTGAATGCTTGCATTAAATCTCTGGTTCATCTTTGCTTCTATCACTTTAAATCGATTAAGAAATTGAGTTAAACTCCACTGTGTCATGCTCTGAACTGGACTGAATATTTTTCATGTCTTTACTTCATTGGGTTTAAGTTGCTCATTTGTTTTGATGGTTATTATCTTAACAAGACTTCCTTGGAACTTTGAAGCTTGCACGACTGACAAACTCTTGTAAATACTCACATATCACACTGTTGCTAATTCAGCTGAACTGACTCCCGATGAACTTCCATGTACATTTTAAGATTTTTATTTTATTTGATTCGTTTTGATTTATTTTGATAATAAACAAGCATCAGTGTACATCAGTGAACTTTTGCATCCATATATCTCCAGCATGTCCCAGAGGTCATGTGATCAGGGCTTGCTGGCTCTGCAGCATACAAAGATAGAGATAGAGTACAAAAGACATCTCTCCCTCTGAGCCTGAGATCTGTGGACTTGGTGGATTAGTTTTTAAAACTTAGATTTATAAACTTGTTTTGGAGTAATTTTTTTGCTCTCATGTTTTAGTATTTTGTTGTTAAAATTTTTGATATTTATCTTAAAAGATCCTATGTACATTTTTTTTTTTTTTTTGCTATATTTTAAACATGGTCTTTAACGCTATTTAGCATTGTTTTAACATGGGAGACTGTCAGGTTTGACTTGCTTTACAAGACACCATCTAGTGGCTATTAGAGGAACTGCAATTTTGGCACTTCTGCTTTAGCTAGAGGTGTTTAGCGTTCATCCTTCCACAAAAACCACTACTACTCTTCCTGCTTAAACTTTTTTTTGATAACTCAAAATACAAATTTGCCACACTTTTTCGTATATCACTTAAACGTATATCACGTATCATATTAAAACGTGATGATCACGATCTTATCATTAATGATCATGCTGTGAGTGGTTCTATTTGTTGACTCCCACATTAAGGGTGGTGGGACTGGATATCGGGGCCTTTCTATCACCGTGTTAACAAAAGTAATATAGTCAGTCCAGTGACACACTGATACATATATTTTCATGCTTTTTATTTCAGTGTAGTCATAATACTCCTGAACTCAAACTCTTTCATTTGCCGGTGAATAATAGGAATTTGCACTATTAATGACTGTTTTTGAGCCTCCTTGACCTTAGGATGGATTTTAATGTAATGTACTTGCATTTGGAGTTTTTCTACTGACCACTCAGAGCACTTTAGACTAAAAGTCACATTTTAACCAAACATTTCTGCAGTGTTTTATTCTATACAATTCAAGCACTTCTCACATCCACAGCCACTTTAGAATCACCAACTAACCTAAAAAGCATGTCTTTGGACTGTGGGAGGAAGCCGGTACAGGCACAGTGAGCACATGCAAACTCCACACAAGTAATATTGCCACCACCTGTGAATTGTGATGGATAGTGAGATAGATGAGCTACTACGTCACTTACGTTCTCGCTTTTTAGTGGCAGATGTGGCCACTTGGGATAAATTCACTTCTGGCAAAAGACCCAATTCACACACCTACGGTCATTTTAGAGTTGAACATTAGCCTAATCCCACACATGTCTTTGGACTGTATGCAGTTACCTGGAAAGAATACTGAAACTCAACAGAGAAAGGCTCTAGGCCCTTCTTGTTATGAGGCAACAGTGCTAATCACTGCATCACCAAGCCTGTGAAGATGAATTTTCTGTCTCTATTTAGCTCAGTGACAGATTGGTAACCTGTCCCTCCTGCCACCATGAATTGGATAATCAGATGAAATTGGATGGATGGGTGCAAAACACTAAAAAGTTAGAAAAATAGCAATAGCTATTCCTCCTAACTTTATAGAAAAAATGGAAATCACGCAGAATAACTGCTAACATGTTGGAATGGCCTTATACAACAGAACAATGCATCCTGTTGCAGACAGGCCTCGCTCACATAAAAGCATTTCTTTTTATCCATGTTCAAAATAAGCATAGGGCTTACTAAAGTGTGTGTCACTGAGCAGTACCATGCAGTACTGTGTATTACCAGAACTCTCAAACTCTGAAAAAATAGAATTGGAAAGGAATCAAATGAGCATCTGGTATTCTTGTTCTGCTTTCCAGGCAAAGCAAGAATACCGGAAAAAGCAGTAATAGCCGCAGGCTCTTCAGGCGTTACTGACAACTGCAAAAGCTGCATTCCAGTTAGGTAAGCAATTATAGCTGCTTTACTGGAATGACTTACCATTTAAGGAAACTAAAATACTAGCTGGGATTAAATTCTAATTTGTCAAAGGTTTGACAGCGTTTCTAGTAGATAATGGCAGATGGTGTGAGCATAAATTGAGGCAATTTAGGATTTGAACAAACAGCTTGTAGTACAAGGGGTCAGACAGAGAACCGGAAGGGGCATGTATGGAGGTGTGGTCCCACTCCTGAAGATATATCATCTCCATTTCCATTTCACATTACGGTGCATTATAATGTTGGTAGACGTTAATTAGCTACAACAGACACTCACTTTGCTTTCCTTTTTAACGTAATAGTTTCGATATACATGAAAACCTGAAAGGTGTGGTTTGTTGCGTTAACTAATTATCGTGGAATGTTCAGATTTGCAAATTGATGATGATTACTCTCAAGTCATGACAAACAGCTCATGATACACTTCTACATAAGTAATGCTACACTTCCTTTATAAATTATAAGTATTATTATCGATACTGGTATCAGCCATACTGGCCCTGTATTTGCTTGGTTACAGATCGACAGTATCATCACAGCGGCGGCAGCAGCGGATAATTTCCGGAATATTCACAGAAGAGACTCCGTTAGTGCAGCTACTTCCGCCTTTAGCCGCCTCTCCTGACACTGAGAAATGGTAAGAGAAATTAGACATATGTGCTTATGAAACGACATAGCTGAATAGTCGTACATATTCGGCGTTGTGGGTTTTGGGTTTGTAGCCGTTCGTTAACGGAAAATGCACCCATAAACGGATTTTGTTACTCCCCATTTGTGACACTTAGAGTAGCTAGGTGACCGGGATTGCTAACAGGCTAATTTTAGCCAGCTAGTTTTCTTGCTAAAAGAAAAGGCAGATTGCTGTTTGGTTATAGCTCATGCTGATGGTGTGAACAGATAGGTCCTTACTCTGTAGTAATATTAATTGTTAAATAGCGTACAGTGCTGTCTGCGGTGTTGAAAAGGGAGGGTTGCATCTGGCGAGCTAGTTGTCACAGCTGACCTGATGTAATGTTTGATAAGGAGAGATTTAGGGTGGAGGTGCTGCACCCTCTGGAGCTTATGTAAAAAAAAATATTCTATTGCTAAGCCATGTTGCATATTTGAATAAAAGCTTTTAACATTTTTATTTGTCTTACTGACTTTTGTAGGGCATGTGGCAACACTCACCGAACACTTTTTAGGCACACTTTGCTAGTACGTTTTGCTTCAGGTGTGCCTTGAATGTTAATAGCACAGATTGAACAAGGTGCATTCATCACAGATTTTGGGCCATTTTGGCACGATGGCATCACACAGTTGCTGCAGGTTTGTTGATTGCATGTTCTTGATCCAAGCCTTCTATTACACCGCATCAGAAAGGTGCTCTACTGGATTCATATCTGATCTCTCATCATGTTCACAAAACCAGTTTGAGATGTTTTGAGCTAGGAAACATGGTGTCTTATCCTGCTCGAAGCAGTCATCAGAAGATGGGTACATTGTATACAACAATACCTGGGTACTCTCTGTGGGATTTAAATGGTGCTCAGTTGGTGACAAGAGAATATTCTCATGCCATCACGCCACCAATGACACCAGGCTGGATGGATCCATGCTCTCATGTAGTTTACCTCAAATGTTGATGTTACCATCTGACTGTTGAAACTGTCAGCAGCAATTGAGACTGATCAGACCGGTAAAGCTTTTCCAGTCTACCGTTGTCCAATTTTGGAGAAGGTTTTTTGTTTTGTTTCTTTTTTTTGTTTTGTTTTTTTAGTTGTTGCCTTCCTATTAGCTTGAAGCACTGTGGCCAGTCACCTGACCTGTGGCATCAGCAAAGCATTTTCACCCAGAGAACTGCGGCTCACTGTATATTTCTTTTCCTTTTTTTTTTTTTTTTTTTGGACCATTTTCTGTAAACCCTAGAGATGGATGTGTGGGGAAATCTCAGTCAGTCAGCAGTTTCTGAAATACTCACTTAAAACTTCCTTTCTTCCCCACTCAGATGCTCAGTTTGAACTTGAGCAAATTGCTCGACCAGGTCCACATGACTAAATGCACTGAGTTGCTGCCATGTGACTTGCTAATTAAATATTTCCATTAACAAGGAGCTAAACAGGTGTACCTAATAAAGTGACCAATGAGTGTTTGCTGCATTGTGATATTGATGACTTTGATTTATGGATGTGATCAGAGGATAAAGTGAACAAAGTCATTACCATTTTTTGGCAGTTAAAAAATATACAATATAAAATAAAATAAAAACATGTTTGATGAGGATCCCTTAAGTGTCATCAAACAATATGTATCTCATTATGGGCTAACTCGCCAACTGAAAATCCTACTTTGGTTTTCAACTGGGTTTAGATCTGGTGAGTGCAAATGCCATAACATATGACTCACATCATTTTTAATACTGAGCAAACAATTCAGCCCTTTCATGCTCTTTGGATGGAGCCACAGTCATCCCCGAAAACCCCGACCATGTTAGGAATGTTTTCTTGGTGTACACATACATATGGTTAAAGATGACTCGCTTGACCACATCCATTCTAATCTCTCACAATTTATTTCTAATAAGGGGTGAAATTCTCATTAACCCTACTATAACGTCTGTCTGTCACATCACATTGTCATCCCCAACAGGAAGTTGCTAAATTGCAGTTGCTGACAACTTCCTTTTGGGGATGTTTTTACAGTAGATTTAAATAAATCTCCTGTCGTCCATGTGCCAAAAATGAATCAGTGTCACTCAGAGCTACCTGCGTTACAACAGCTGCATGTATTATGTTGGTTTCCCCCTTATTGATTGAGATTTTATATATCTTCTACACCAGCATCAGTAGTGGATTTCTTGGTGGTTTCTTTCTCCTGTTATGGATACCTTTATCTTGGTGTTAATGACAGGACTGTATTTTGACTTGACATACCTTTTGAACATAAGCAAGTATTGCAAGCAGGAGAAATTGTATGAAACACTCATGACCTCTCATTGTCCAGTCACACTTGGCTGTACCTGGGAATAGACAGACATGGTTAAGAAAATATTCTCTTGTTTTTTTTTTCTTCGATTTTCACTCTCAGACAGCAACGTTGCGCCCGTATCTCAACGCTGTGCGTGCCACACTGCAGGCCGCCCTCTGCCTGGAGAATTTCTCCTCACAAGTGGTGGAGAGACACAACAAGCCAGAAGTGGAAGTGAGGTGAGCCTAGCAACAGCGTAAAACTTGAAGGAGTTTAACATCACAATGCCTACGGATCTATAGTGTTTATAGTCTGCGTGTGTGTTTCTCTGGTTCTTTTTAGGAGCAGTAAAGAGTTGCTCCTCCAGCCTGTAATCATCAGCCGTAATGACAAGGAGAAGGTTTTGATCGAAGGCTCCATCAACTCTGTCAGAGTCAGCATCGCTGTCAAGCAGGTGAGTGCAGACCCTGACTTACACCAGATGTTAGTAATTAACACACTCATGTAAACGTCACAGCTGTTTATAATGCCCATTATTATTTTTCATTAATTAACTAATTTGTTCTAGGCCGATGAGATTGAGAAGATTCTGTGCCACAAGTTCATGCGCTTCATGATGATGAGAGCAGAGAACTTCTTCATCCTGAGGAGGAAACCAGTGGAGGTAAGTGGCCTTGGAAAATGCATCAGTCACACTTAGATGGTTCCTATTAGAGGTGTTGGGCATTTTGTTGCCATTGACAATAATTATAATATTTAAAAAATGAAAAAACTGCTTTAAATTCTGTAGCTTTCTACACATAGTTTATTATAATTCATTTGCCAAAAGAAACCAAAGACAACGTCAAATTTAACCCGCATTGTTATTATTGTTATTATTACTAATAATGATATTATCATCAGTACATACAGTACATCAGTATTGTTTAGTCAGAGGATTTTAGTCAGTTGGTAGGTGGTTGCTGGGCAACATGGTGCCATTATGTCATTCATAATTTTGTGTATATAAATGAGATGTTAGTATTGTGAAATTAAACTGATGCAATGCCTATAACATGTTATAGGTGCATAAATGCCACAAATGGGTCATTTAGCACATGATAAATGTGCAAAAATACAGAAAATCGTATGATAGGTCATTGCACAGACTGTCCTGTAATTATGAAAGATAATGTTTTCTTAATTTACTGTGAGCTTTCCTGTCATTTAATTGTTTATCTTTTCGTTAAGTATTTGTATGTAGTATGTAAGGGGTGGGCAGTGTTCAAGAGGAAAATTAAAAATAAAAACTTTTATGAACCTTTAAGTGTCATAAACATTATTAAACACAAAAACTTTATATAGTTATGTAGGTAGCGACATGTTCTTAAAAGTTGTTTTAGGTTAAAATAGCAGCTGCCCTTTTACCTCCAGTGTTTTCCACAAATAAAAGATAAAGTTTAGTTGCAAATAACAAGCTCATTGATTCAAGTATTGAGAGTTATATTACTTTTTGAACTCAACAGCATTCAGTTCAAGTGAATGTGGTGATGAGATCATCGTTAACATTACTGTTCTCTTTAATTTCACAGGGCTATGACATCAGCTTTCTCATCACCAATTTCCACACAGAACAGATGTACAAGCACAAGCTAGTGGACTTTGTCATTCATTTCATGGAGGAAATTGACAAGGAGATTAGTGAAATGAAGCTGTCTGTCAATGCCAGGGCTCGCATCGTCGCTGAGGAGTTCCTCAAAAATGTGAGTTTCAGTAATTCTTTCACGTGCAAAACTTTAAATAAAGATGACCAAGAGTTAAAATATGATTTTCATTGCTTTTTGTTCTTCTGTTGCAGTTCTGAGACCGAAGAAACTCGGAAAAATGCATTCCTTTTGCAATCTTGGCCGTCACTGTGGAGCGTTCACATCAGAGGAGACAAACTATGATCAGCCAATAAAAGCTGAGCTACATAAGACGTACAGTAATGATGTACAGGCCAATGAGCTTTTAGCCTTTAAACTTTAATTCCCTCTGTGCTCAGAAATGTTGGTGGTTGTACATATTGAAGATTTACGTGTGAAACATTCATTTCTGCCTTGAACATAACGAGTCAGGGCAGGTCCTTAAAAAGAGTTATCAATATTCATGAGCACAGGCTAATATGGATCTTTTTTTTTCCAGATAATTTAATTTTTTTAAATATATAGACAATATATATATATATACTATATGCATATTAATTTCCTGTTTTGTTACAACAGACTTCAACCCATGAATGCAATCAATTGGATAATGATTCTTGCTGTAGTTCACAAGTACACAGACGAGTCTGTCGTCGATGAAACAAGAATACATTTGCTGGCAATGAAGACGAATAAAAAACCCAGTCTGCTTTGTATTTTCTGTGATTTCTGTTCAGTCTTTAAACACAACTCCAGTTTTCTTTACAAGAAACATTCAAATTTATTGAGGTCTAACAGCTGGAAACACAAAAGGCATTTTGGGTTATTTTTCCCCCCAGTATAGTAATATAAGCCATTACCCCACAAAAAGTATAATACACATGTTTTTACACACAAATTTAACAAACATGCACCTACAGTTTTCACAGTTTTATGTTATAATCTTTTTCATTTGTGAAGGTTGGAGTGATTTAAAATGCTTTATGTAACAGCCTTTGAACGTTTAGTCTTATATACAAAGCTATTTGTATATAAGATTACAACAATGGAAGCGCTTCATTTCGTATTTTTAGCATATCAGCTTACGTTTTTGAGAAAACACGCTGCATGCATTTAATATCTCAACCCCCCCATAATGTTTTTTCAGGAGGGGGGGGGGTTGCTCGCTGTTAAATCTCTGGAATGATTTCATTTATAACACAGCGCGGTCACGGCACGTTTTTCCATTTAGTTAAAAAAAAAAAATAAACGTTAACAGCCAAGAAAAGGAAAACACTTAAGAAGCAATTTGTGATTAGTGTCCTCGATCTTTTTCTGGTGTTTTTTTTCCTTCTCTTTCTTCATATAAAAACACCTTCAGAAACGAACAACAGGCCCATATGGCAGTATACAATGCCCACTATACAGTAAATATTAATATAATCATGGAGACAATGATTAAAGTTAATATTTTTGCACCTTTAACAAGGTCCACATATAAAACAAAAATCACATCTGCCTTTTGTTGCCCCCCAAAGAGAGTCAAGCTCTTTGCGATTAAAATAAATGTATAAAATGGAGGACATTTAAAGAAAGTGCTTTACAGTGAGAGTGTAAAAAGATGTCTCTGAGACAGGCAAAAAGCTGCCTCATTCAGCAGCTGAGCAGCACCGTGAAGGCTGTTCAGAAATCCTAAAAAAAACAGTCAGATGAGGTCTCGGCTGGAACAGGAAGTGGAGGAGGTTAGAAGTGAGCAGGGACTGTCTGCAGAGCGTCTTCAGTGCTGCGCTGCACATTCACATTCTGGAAGAGGGACGAGAGGAAAAAACTGAGTTACATTTAGTTTTACATTAATTCACCTGTTCATTAATTACCTGATTTCCATATTCAGTATAAGAATGAGCCATTGTCTCATGAGGTGGTACTAGCAGACCTTGTGAGTGCAGCTACAGTGATTCTTAATGATGACATTAAAGAAAAAGAAAAAAAAAATCTGTTTAAACTGTTGATTTCAAATAATTAAAACATATTCCAGAGGCCTTTAGCGGTACGAAAGTCAAACAGATTTTTAATGTGTGTTAAAAGGGCATTACAGAAGCTAGCATTTAATTTTCAAGTATTGATACACAGCTTAATTATTGATAACTTATTCCGTTTCACACTCGAGCACGACTGATGTCAGATTTGTTAATACTGATATTTGGTTATTTAAAAACCTAATATTCATGTACACTGACAGATACTTTTGTAATGTGTAGTTATTTATTCAGCCCGGCTACTCAGATCCGCTGGTTGTTATTTGTGGCCTTCCAAATGTGTGTTGCTAACAGGGAAGCTGCAGAGTGCCCTCTGGTGGAGAAACCATGCATAAATTATACCACAGCAACACTCAATTTAAATTTTTCAGCTGTTATAAACATCAGTGTTAACACATCGCCAAACGGCTAATATCAGCCGCTGATCAGACATCTACCCACACCCCACTGACATGTATGACTTGAAGTCAGTTTTCTGCGTTAAGTGTAATCACTTTGTGTAATTTAGCTTTGACAAAATAAACACTTTGACCAAAAGAGTAGTGTGAGAAACAAACATATTTATTTTTATCTAGATTTTTATGTGTACAATGTGCAAGACTCAACACAGTTGAGAAGAAATGATGTTACATTCAATTAAATCAGTCTTTTTGTATCCAGCAGCAAGTTAACATTAATGCTGATTTTTTGTAAAACAACTTATTGGTTCTATTGGAGGTTTGACATGTTCACTTTGGTAGCACAGACACAAAGCCTAGATCGCAATAGTGAAACTGAATCATTTTAGAAACAGCAACAATGTTGAGATTTAAAGCAACAGTCTCCATCACATAGTTAAGAAAACAAGCTACATTATGCATAAAATACACGTCTATAAATAATGAATGTAAATACAAATCAGCCACAATCAGAAATAAATTAATTTTTTTGAAATGCCATTAAAACAACTTAAAAACACTGAAGGAGTGCCCCTGTTATTTTTCCTCATTGTGTTCACACATATGCTACATATTTAAACTTAAGACAATAACACAGGATGGGTCGACTTCAGTCAGTGAGACCACTGCAGTAAACAGAATCAATGCTGAGGTGTACGAGTTCACTTGTGTTCAGTAAAATTACACATCAACCAGAACTGAAAACATCATGTGCTGAGAAAGTAGATTTAAAACAAAGTTTAAAATGTACTTCACAGCATAAAACGTGCAATTTCTGTTCTTTTTTTTTTTTTTTTTGACTAGCATACATATACCCTTTACTCACTCTGACAATATCAACCACCTGCCTAACTCCAAGCACAACGTCTCACACAACCACAATCTAACACAAAGCTATTGGTACATGTTCATGAGCGCACACATTTAGTTATCCTAAAACAGCCATCTGAGCATGCAGCTCTTACTCAGATGGCAAACCTGAGGAAAAAATCAAAGTCATAGCTGATGAGAAAAGAGGTAGAAATGTCAATAATAAGCGACTTCACAGTTGTTTTGATTGCTGTCAGGGATCACTGGAGGATGGACAGTGAACGTGTGACTGAAAGTTTACAATCGCTGTGCGAAGAAGAAACAGACGGATTAGTACTGACTGCTAGGCCTGCTCAGGAGTGAGAGCTACAGTAAATGTTGGAATAGGTGTTGTGCCTCTTGAGAGACCAAAGGTCTGTAATATGAAACAGGACTGGTTAACCCTTGTTTTCTCTACTACGAAGGTGGTTCACTTCTTATCGGAATACATCCTCCTGAGAACCGAGGAAAAATTCCTCTTCCCACTGAAGTTTTGGAGCTAAAAGCAGAGATATCAATGGAAAGCCCAGGATGTCCTCTGTTTAGTACGTCAGGATTAGGGATGGGTATCGAAAACCGGTTCTTGTTGAGAACCGGTTCCCACTGTTTCAATTCCTTGGAATTGTTTGCCATTTTTGAAAACGATTCCCTTATCGATTCCAGTCGCCCCGAATGACGTCACCACGTTGCGGAGCGTCATTTACCTGGCAGGAAACACAGCACCCAAGCGGCTCAAACGCTCAAAAGTTTGGTTATAACTTTACGAGAACGGATGACAACAGGGCAACTTGCAATACTTGCAAAGTAGATACTTCATTTAAGGGAGGAAACACTACGAATATGCAAAAGCATTTGCTCACAAAACACACGATAACCTTAAGTGAATGTCGTGTTTTTAAATTGCGCTCCACACTCGTGAATCTCAACCCAGCAGCAGCGGTAACGTTTGTACGTCCTCTCCCGTTAATGCGGCAGGTAAATAATCAACTAACAGTGCATATTATGTTAGTGCGATCTGCCTTATTACAAAACCTGCCATTACTGTGCATTTAGGTGACCATGATGAGAGAGACAGACCGAGTCTGGCTGGCGCTCGCTGGCAGTTGTCGCTGCAGTCTACCGGTAGCGTCTCCTTTCAGGCCAGGATAGACGAACGTCACAGAGCAGTGTCTAAGTTTGTGGTAAAAGGCTTGAACCCATTTGCCACAGCAGATGCCCCCGATTTTTGGTAAGTGAATGTGTTTAATTGTAGGCAGGAACATTCTTATATTATATTCTTATTATATTATATTATATTCTTGTGTAATTGCTACAGAAGAATATTTATTTTATTATTTTACATTTACAATTTTTTTCCTGGGGACCCTGTGACACACCATTGAAGAGCCGTAGGCTGTGGATCTCTTAAGATCTCACTGTTGGGTTTGTAAGGCCATGTTACTTCTAAATTTCTATCTTGTTCAAAGAGAAGATGTAAAACAAAGTTCTAAGCTAATCGACCTTAGTGTTCTCCTTTTTTAAAAAGAATCGATAAAGAATCGAATCGTTAAACAGAATTGAAAATGGAATCGGAATCGTGAAAATCTTATCAATACCCATCCCTAGTCAGGATTTATTAGCATAGCTCAAATAAATCAAAAGATATAGACCAAAAACAAACATCCTTTACAGAGGACATAAATGAATAGGCTTGTTCTCAGCAGGATATCGCCACGGTAACCTGTGCTCTGAGATTAGATATCAGCAGATACAAAATTACAGCCAACTGACAGATCAATTCTCTGGATTCTCCATTCAGATCCCTCAGACCCCTGTTTGTACTGTGAAATGAGCATCAGCAATACATACAGACACAAATTTATTCTAAACCCTAAAACCTTATACTGAATCTGCACACAGACTAACCCAAACTTTAAATTCTATTTTTATATGAATTCTTTTCTCTAAAGAGTGTGAAACACCACTGAGTCCGCAGCTTAGAGAATCTAAACTTTTGTAATAATGTTGCCTGAGTATCATTTGTTTCATTGAATATTATTTGTTGTCGTGGTTCCAATGTATACAGTGTGAGGGAGCCTCCTGACTGAGTTGTGGGTCACAGGGTAAAAATGCAGTGAGGTCAAAGGTCTGAGTGCTGCTGGTGACACCTACCTCTGGTCTGTCTCTTTGTGTGTTTACAGCATCCACGCTTAAACAGAAAGACTCCACTTCACATCCTGCGTAAGAGCAAACAGTAGTTACTTATAATACAGAAATGTTCCTTTTTAAATATACTAAATAAATATAATATTATGTTCACGCCCACTGGCAAGCCATTTTTAATATCTTAGGTGTTTTATTTTGATAAACATTTTCACAATATTTATCTTAAAGTTTACATCTAACTGCTTTTGATACAAGTTAATACAAGCTGAAATTTTGTTTCCACTGATACAACAAGAATAGAATTTAAGGACTCATGCATAACTGTGAATGTGTTAGAAGCTTTTTAATTTACAGAACTTACCGTAAGCCACTGGTGTCAACTTCAGTACTGTGTGCAAAGGGCACTTAAGATAAGGCAACTCATCTGTGGTGACAGAAAGTTATAGTAAGTTTCAGGTTCAGACTTTAAAAAGCATACTCTGATGGTAAAGTAAAAAAAACTTCAAACTACCTACTTTGAGTCCTTCTTACCTGCAGTCTTGTCCAGGAAATATGCAAGAACACAGCGCAAGACTGCCTGGTGACAAATCACCAAAACGTTCTCCTGTCTCTCCAACTCCATGATCACAGGCTCCAGCCGCTGAACCAGGTCTTCATATGACTGAATGAGGTTCGCAGATCAGTCACACTCAACTGTTTTTAAAACTCAAACAACCAAAAAAATCCTTAAAAAATAAGTTTTATGCTCACCTCTCCTTTCGGATAGCGGTACCGGTATTTGTCTTGGTCTCTCAGGGCAAACTCCAGAGGGTAACGCTCTTGGATTTCCTCGTACATCATCTCCTCACACACGCCCTGTGGAAAGAGAGGAGGAAACATGTTCAGCATTTACGCAAATGTTTCCACAGAGGCTTTTGCACAGAAGTAAGGAAAACTTGAAGTGGACATACAGCGTCGATTTCATTGAGAGATTTCCACTGTTCGTACGACACTCCAAGGATCTCCGCGGTCTGGATTGTCCTCTTCATCTGGCTCGTCCACACTTTAAGATTTTTGATGTTTTGCTCCTGGAGGAAATTCCTCAGACGTTTGGCAAACTGGACAGCAAGAGAGCACCACAGAAGGATGCATTAGATCAACTCGGTGATTTGAAACATATGTGCTGCCATATTTTCTCTACATGCACAGACACTGACCTCTTTTCCTCTGTCAGACAAGCCCGAGTCTCCTCCGATGCGTCCTTTGATGTTGAGGTCGCTCTCACCGTGGCGACAGAGGTAGATGGAGCGCGGTGTGATGTGGATGTTCATCAAGTAGTAGACAATTCGGCTTTGGACGTGGTCAACGACACGGTTCACCAGGTAACGACGGCCCACGTCCATTATCTTTATGTAGGACAGATCCCTGAAACGAGACGCTCTGTTAATCACCTGTGAGCTTGAACTGATTTCATCCACTCTACTGATGGGTCACACTGTGAGAGGGTAGGGCTATCCTAAAATTTGACCCTCTCATGTAACTGCAGCCATGACCTAACTAGCAGATGTGCAGCTGATAAAGACAGAAACCCGCTCCATTGTGAAAAGAAGCAAAACAAGCCCAGATACAAGATGGAGGTAAAATGTGCAAAATGCAAAAAAATTAAATAACTCTAGCTCCATTTGTTTTCATGACTGAAAGGAGAACTGCATCCCTGTTTCAGAGCCTACTGTTCAACATCTACATACATCAAACCTAATGTTTAACTCATGTTGCAAGAAATCCAGCTGAAAATCCAGCGCTTTCATGTTTTGTATGTCGTCACCTGTCGAGAACCTCATCCAGAGGCTGGTAGGATGACTCATAACACTTTATTCTCTTCATGAAGTCCTTGATGGCCTCATCTGAGTTGCAGTCAATGTAGTCTGGGTTTCCCAGCTTAACTTGCTACAAAGAGGAAACACAAGGAGAGGATTTGAGCAGACGAAACAAGGAAGGGGAAGTTTGCTGCCTCATGCTGACTCTCTCTGTCTTGGTCTGCAACCTCAGTGAAGTCCTTCGTAATTAGTTTAAAGTCTAAGCTTGGTTCAAGACTCATTCGCAACAACTAAACAACCATTCAGGCGAGCATCCTTGTTTTCTGAGTCCCATCCACACCTCGATCATGATGTGTGTTTTCAAAAACACCAAGACAGCAGCACTCTAAAAAGCTCAACACGAAGCTTCAAAACTGGACTTCACTAACCAACTGGTGATGCTACAGCAGCTACATCCATCTTTCATATAAAGTCTATGTCTGCAACTCAGTTCTGATGAACTTTAAAGCTAAATTTTCTCTTGATTTTTATTTTGGACTCAGCAGCCAATGTTTGGGGAAGTATATCAGAAATTTTAAAAAGTCCTGTTTTGATTCTACTGGATTCAATGAAAGGAGACAAAGCTTACCACTATATTTTGGGCAATGACCTCTGGGTCTTCACACACAGACTCCACGAAAAATACCTGAAATGACAAGAAAATACAGCTAACTTTGAGGTCGCCAATCCAAATTTAAAAAAAAAGAAAAAGAGAGTACCATCTTGCTTTAAACATACCTTGTATCCATTCTGCTCAGCAAACATGATGATGGTCCTTCTTCTGTCTCTTGTTGTATTAGTGGCATCAAAGACCTGAAACAACATGGAAAAACAAGCGTTATGCAGCCGTTCTATATGCTTCTGTGTTCTAGGATTACAGCAGACGTCAGGGACAGAATCAAGGACTCACCGCAACCTGTCCTCCTTCGACGCTCAGGTACTGCCGTACATCATTAAGAGCTGACAAAGCGCACTGACTGTGGAAAGACACGAGAGATTTTTACATTTCAGATTTGTACTGGGATTATTCTAGGTCTTTGTTGCATTCTTTTTTACATCGTGAAAGAAAAATGTATTATTTTATACATGAAACCAAGCTGTAGCGGTTAATCCATGTGCCAACAATAGCTGAAAGCTACCAGGTTTTCAATCTGACCGATCAACCCAGCAGGTAATTTCACAGCTGAGCTCTCCTCTCTTCAACACATGGGTGAAGTCTGGTGGAATGGTTGGAATGAAACTTTGCATGACATCCAGAAAACCATGTGCAGACTCACCGTCTGATTTTTAGGCCTTCTTCATTGTCTGGACGGAAAAACTCAAAGGATTTGTAGATTTTCAGGCACTCCCTCCGGTACTGGCCAACATTGAACTCTGTTGAGAGACGGCTGTCATGTTTACACAGAGCAATGTTGGTTGTCACTTTATGCATGATTTTAAGGAAGTGGCTCCTACCTTTCGTTGGCACGCCTATCCAGTTTAAGTAGCGTGTGAGCTTCTTTGAAATGTAGGTTTTCCCTCGGGCTGGAAGTCCAACTGTCACAATGAGGGTCGGGCAGTTTGTCATGCACACTGACAGAGACGGAGAGACAAAAGAACCTAAATTTGAAAGCTTTTCACGTATTTAATTTGGTGATCAACAATAATTCACACCAATTAGTCTAGAGGGCTTTTTTGGAGAAAAAAAAAACCCTTTTTGTAACAGTTATATGCACTGCTACAGAATAAAGATGAGGTAAAACAATGAGACTGCTTAAAAATGCAAGCCACGTGCTTCAGACTAAAATCCTTCATGTGCATTTTATATTCGCTGGGCTCTATGAGAGCTGGGGGCCAGCTCCGACATGTCTGAGACAGGCCGAGATGAAGAAAAAATGACAATTAAAAGTGCAGCTAAAAACAAGGCTGTGAGGAGCACATAAATTCAGACAGCAGAACAGAAGCCTACATGTTTCCTTAATAGCTAACCAGCAGCACATGCTGATTAATTAGGTGGGAAAATGCCAGGTTTGTGCTCTGCAGTCGCAACAACTCAGACTTGGCTGAAATTCAGCTGGACCACCACAAAGGTCTGCTTGTTACAGCCCCAAACAAGTGTTTAAATTAAAGACTTAAACTAGCAATTTCCGTTTTTCTTCTGTTACTAATTACTTTTTTGCTGTTATTTGTTTGTATAGTAAAAAAAAACAAAAACAAACCTGCTTATGCAAAAAAAGAAACATCCATAGGAATATCTTTAAGTACTGAGACAGTCCCACACATCAAATACATTTGAGATAAGGAAATTTAGACTGATGTCTAAGGAGACTCATGCAGCATAATATTATTACATGGTCACTGATGTGTGTTATGCCAAAACGGGACTGGACTAGCTATAGCTTTTTTAACTAAAACTAAAAACAGCTCTGGGGAAGGCAGACAATGACTCAGCAAAAAAAAAAAAAAAATTAAAAAAAAAAAGAAAAGAAAAGTGAGAGAGAAAATCAGACACAAAACCAAGCACCCGGGTCACATTACAGGACAGCTGCCCAGTAACATAAGGAGTAGACCTGTGTAATCGGATGCTAAGCTGATTCAGAATCCCACTCCCTGCATGTGATGTCAGGAGAAATATGGACCAGACAAGATGCGCCTGATGCAACATTACCGAGCACGCAACATCTCAACCAGCCGTGCGTAATGTGATAAGTTCAAGCACAAATCTGACCATTAAACGTGCAAAACAGAACAAAAATGAGAGAGACCAGAGACGAGATCATATCCACAGATGAGTGAAATCGCATCTCCGACACACATCCTTTGCGCACTTGACGACCTGCTGCATCTTACCACGTCTATGAGCGATGTGGCCGTTTTTGCACGGCATCCAGATCTTCCTGAGCGGGTTCTGGGTGAGCTCCCGCGGGTAACCCTCCACCATAAACTCTTGATTGTCTATCATCCTGGTTGTTGGGTCATTTACGTTACCCTCCTGAAAACAAACTGAGGCGGTGGGCTTCAGCCTGGCACTGAAATTCTGCAGGGGGGTAGATGTTATATATCAGCTGAGGAACAGCAGTTTCCCCATTACCGTAAGGACTGGATACTGAGCGCAACGGAAAGCGAGGGAGGGAAGAAAACAAAATGTCCCGGTACAGGTTGTAACGATACTTCAGTCGTCTTTTCCCCCATGTTAGCGTGAATTAATGTATTTACATATTTCACGTGACAGTATTATCCCAGGTGCTTACATAAAAACTCCCACCATGATTTTGCGTATGGAAGTCTGATTAAGAGCCCCAACTGAGTTTGAAGAATTCAAATGCAATTGTGTTAATAACAGACAAAATACTCCAAAGACATTATAATGTTTACCCAAATAATACTCAATCAAGCAAATACTCAATTCACTCCAGGGTCATATAAAGTTCAATGCTTTTATTGACCATTTTGTGTTTTAAAGTCTTGTGAAGCATTTTTCTTAGCGTCTTGTGTTGAAAATATCACAAGCATCCACCATCTGTAAAATAAATAAATGAATAAATAAAAATAAAAATCCACGAAAACGCGACTGTTTACAAGTTACCGTAATGACTCGTGAACTACGTACGTACGATTCGAAGACGCTAAGTGAAAAACAAGTTTTAGGCGTTCACATGAAGCACACATGGGCAGTGAATGCAGCAAGAAATTGAGCCAATCAGAAATGGAACGAGAGGCCCAGCAGCCAATAGCAGAGGCGCATTGGCAGGAAAGAAGGGCATGCGGACTACTGGGAGCTCAGCTCAACATCATCGTGAAAACCATGGAAGCCTCAGCTTTACACGACCCAGTCACGGGCCTCACTGATCACACATGCTTCATGTGGCAAAAGTTGCCAGCAAAGTAAGATACAGCAGAAACTCCCGTCTGATAGATGTAAATATTTTTTTAAACAAAAAATGAAACTGGTTAATAAACACGAATATAGTGTATAGTATAGTATTAGTGTTTGACAAATTATAGTAGTTTATTTTTACTGTTATATAAAATGATATAAGAAAAGCCTAGGGGTTTCTGAATAAAAACGATAAAAATAAAATAAAAAGCGGGGAGAATAACAATAACTATCCTCATTTTTACTTTTTAAACACACATTTACAAATAGCTTTAAAGTCTGTCAAAAAACATGTATTTACCACCCCAACATATAGTAGTACATAAACACGATTCAAGCATAAGTGATTACTTAGCCAAACGTAACAGGCCAAGGATTTAAGGAAATGGTAACCTGTGAAAAACTAGTTCTCAGCAGTCGTTTTAAACAAAACATTGATTCAGCCAAACTGATATAAAGAGGAAGGCTTTTCCAAAGTTTAAGCCCCACAACTTCCAAAGTGTAGTCGCCTCTGGATTTAAAATAAGAGCGTGAAAGAGTTAAACAAGAGAGGCCGACGGTTGGAATAAGGCCTTAGCAGCTTTGCGTATTTAGGCAGGAGCCTGGTTTTTTACTGAGTGACAGTAAAGACTGAGCTTGACAAGAATGAGCTTGAAGACAGGAAAATAATTCCAAGATTAGCTGAGGATTTGATGTTTCTGGCCAATGCGTTGACCGACCGCAAACAGAGTCGAACACAAGCACCTCAGTTTTGCCAGACAATTTAAAGCCATCAATTAAGTGGTGAAACAGTCACTGAGGTAGGGTTTGCAGCTGAGCTGTGTAACATTACCATAGCTACAGTAAGAAATACCACAAAAGGCACTAAGTAGATGGCCCGGGGTAACATATACAGCAACAGTCCAATACTCATATGTCCACTTCAGCTCAGTGCTAACACAGAGACAGACATTATTGTGTTATACTGAAAAATAAGTGTGTTGTCTTAAAAACACAAATACTTTAAAAAGCTACAGCAATTATGTAACAATGTAACAAATTCCTGTTCAAATAGGATAAGTTTATATTCTCATCAGATCGAAGTCATCACATCTAAAATGCATCTAAACCAAGAGCTCGGGTCTGAGGAGGATAACTTACATGGACATGGACCAACACATCGTCACATTTCTCTCTGTTTCTCAAAAAAAAGCAGATTAATTTTCTGTTAGGTAGGTGTGAATCAGTTATTTGCTCCCACTTGTAGTAAAGTCTACCATGCATCATAAATAAACTGAAAATAAGTTGGGTAAAAGTCAAAGTCAGAAGCCACAATGTGCTTGCTTGACAGTTTTTATGTCTCAAACAATAAATGGGAACCTGTGAGAAAATGCAGACGGCAGCACAAACCTGCAGAGGCAGGAAAAGATCAATCCTGCAGCCCCAGATTAAACTCAGTGACAAATTTAGATGAACAGAAGACTCAAATTGCACTTTTAAGTAATAAGTGAGTCATGTCAGTTCAATAACATCCTGTAATCATCGTTTATCCTCAATGCTGACAAGCCCAAACATAATACCAAGGTTCTGACACCAGAGGGCGCTGTGCTTCACCAAAGCAGGCCCTACAATGAGGACAAATCTGTAAGGAGACGTTTATAGTGTCACCAGAGGTCATTAGGCAAAAGGTCAGCAGGCAGGAGTGTCTGAGAGCAGTCAGCATGTCAGTAGCACTAATCCCATCAGCCTTTCACTTCAGGGCTTCAGGAAATCAACAGACATGCTCAAACATTTGGCTTTCTAAGCAAATAAAAGCACTCAAGCATGCATGCTACAGCCTAGGGAGGCTTTTAGGGACAGTAAAAGTTATTCTTCAATCACTCAGAGTCTGAGTTCTTGGAAAGTTTGTGTCAGTTTAATCTGTTGAATGGCACAAACAACACAAGTGACATATCTGATAAATGTAAATTATAAATGAATAACAAATACATAATGTCCAGTAACGACTATATAAATTAGTCTTTAAATTCATCCTGCTAAAATACAGCATCTAATGACCTGCAATGACCCGAGACATTTGACCTTTTCAATATAATCCTTAACAAACTCTTTGTATGTATGTATGAATATTTGGTATATGTACAAGTTCTAAGTCTACTCCTCTGCTTTCATAATTTCTTCCACAAAAAACATCTCAGAAGATCTCTAAGTGAAAAGTATCTGGATTTGAAACTCTGTTCATGTGGGCTGCAGACGAGAGCAGATGGCAGTCCTGTTTCTGGGCCACTATGATCCTACTTTCCCTAAATATAGGCTTTGACCCGCAGCATCATTTAGAGGAATATGTAACAGATTCCAATCTAATGTGGGCCAAAGTTCACCCCGAATTTACACAACCAGTGCCAAACAGCAGCCTTTATAACCCATATTTCACGTGGATTGCTTTGGTTTGAGAACACTTTCTTTCTGTCTTCTTGCTCGAAGCAGCTTGTTTGAGATGGCTTTGAAATCTGTTAAATACACATGAAACCGTCCTGCAAACCGAATATGATCCAAATTAAGAGTGATGGAATAAAGATGACCTGGCCTATTTTCAATCCCTGCGGCTGAGGCATTCCCTGATTTCTTTCCTCCCTCAGATAGACTCCAACACCACCATCTTTGGACTTGCTGGGTAGTCGTTGTTCTGCTCTGTAGCTCGTGGTGAGCTTGCAGATTCTGGTTAGAGTTTCCCCTCCTGCACCACCACAACAAGGACTGTTATAGATATCTGCAATCCAACACGGTGGAGTCTGAGTTGGTCTGCAGGCAGATGCACTGGAGGGGTAGCTCAAGGTTATCAAGTACCACCATGACAATAAGGAAAAGCTGATTGGGAGTAACAGACATTTTAAAAATACAAAACACTCATATTTAGCACCTTGAAATGTTGACGACCACTGAGGAGTTACCTTATGTCACTGGATGTGTGTTGTGCATCAAGCATCATACAGAAGAAAAATTATGTTCACTCCATAACCGAATATCATTGTAGGCCCGGTTATTTTACTTCTACACATCAGGACCTCGCTTCCTGCTGACCATGTAAAAAACACGCATTCATTAGAGAACATGACATTGTAGATGAAATTGATCCCAGGCTGTCCCAATGGTTTCACTGTTTAAGAGGTAAGCTGGAAATTCTCAATGACCATTATCAAATTCCTGTTCGGGTACTTTTACTCAGTGTTTGCCCTTCTGGCTCATTTTAGACTGTAGGAAATTGGCAACAAGATAATCCTAAAAAGACAGAGTTTGATTTTCGGACTCATCTGAAAGGATTTGTCTACACTGCTGAGTGATAATGCTTGAAGCTGTCAAGCTATTAAAAGTCTGTGGTCTTGTCTGCTTTATTAAGCATTTGATTCCATTTTGACTCCGATAAAGGACTGAAAAATCACACGAAATGTTGCTCACAATTTCCTGTGTTCAAGGTGATTGAAATTCCTTTTCAATCACCTTTAAGCCAGCAAAAATCAGCAAATCTTCACAGCAGAGAAGCTAAAAATAGAGCCTTTTTATTGTTTCTGCTTTTCAAATATGCTGCCAATGTGCTGCTTTTGTCAATTAACACAGATTAAAAGAGTAATATCTTTGTAACTAATCTGTATGAATGGTGTGACCCAGAATCATTTTGTCGGTTCATACTTAATTAAATAGTGTGCAGAACAGAGGAGACGTCTCATCCGGGGGTGATTAACAAAGACCAAGTAAGGCACATCAAAAACACCTCCAACGACCTTGAGGTTGAATTCTCTCACATGCAAAAACAGCAGCTAGATTAGAGCACTGTGGAGCTGCACACTCAGTGCATAAACATGACACAGCCTCAGCCTGCATCAAGCCTTCGCTGCAAGTCTGTGTGAGCGGGTGAACTTTCACCTAGATATAGAGCAGACGGAGAGAGGGAGGGCAGGAGGGAGAGGGAAGTGCAGGGACAGTGAGACCAAGCCTTTAAGAAGGGACTAGAGGGATTTAGAGCCACAATCTGGAGGATATGAAAATGTCCAAATATAAAGATTTTTTTATGGTATTTTATTACAGAGAGAAGGATGGTGAAAGAAGGCGGTCTTATTGCAGCGTCTGAGGCAGCCTCTGAGCCCCAGAGATAAATATCCTGCGGGAGTTACAGCTATTGTGGCTAAACATAATGATATAATCTGTTAAGACTCTGCTGCACATGCTGGAACATATTCCTAGCCAATCTGCAGTTATAACCACATATTGGTGCTCATGACTAAGACAACTCAGTGCCTTTCCAACCCTCCACTCTGAGTAGCAGTGATTATTGTTAAACAGCAAGGGCAGCTTAATATGCACATCAGCTGCCATCGCCACACTAAACAGCCCCCTCAGTATAAACAGATCAGCTGCACACAGATAGACTGACTCCAGTTTGATTTTCCTGTTTTTCTGCCCAGCCCCACCTCTCTCTGTGTACTCTGTGTCTATGCATAATAAGGACAGCCAGTGAAGCACGTCTCCTCACCAGTGCAGCCTGAGCTCTGCTCATCCCTCGTACACCTGCCACAGCAGCTCAGCCTGCACACATTTAAACCTCCGTGACCACAGCTGCGAAAAAGAACGGCAGGAAATCTGTGTACCTGCCTGCATGGTGTCTTATGCAACGTTAAACAGACTCATCGGGATACGTGACTAATAGAATTACATAAGAGCCTGTTCCTATAGTAAATATAAACGTTGTATTATATGGGACATAGCATTAGAACTAGGCCAAGTGCCGCTGTTATGCACAAGTGCAAACGAGTAATGGAGGAACAAGAACAGCAAGCAGAAGTAAACAGAGTAGTAAGCAGTGAGTGACAAAACCTGAGCGTCTGTTTAGACTTTGAAATCTCTTTTAGTCCTTGTGCACCATCCCCTGCTGCACAGCACGTGTTAATAAAATGACTTCACAGGAGGTGCTTTTGGAAATCATCGAGTTACTGCTAATAAAGATCCACACGTCTCTGAGACCCTGGTGTAACAGCAAGAGTGACGTTTTCTTATAACTGGTTAATGGATTACAAACTTATGAAGCCACGTGGGAGAGGACAAAGCTACCCGGAGGTCATAGTGAATGCAAGAAGAGCCAGACGTTCTCCTTTTACCAGTATGCTCATAATTATCTCCTAACCATCAACTTTTTCAAGTTTGAGCAGTGCCAGATCAACGGCCAGCTCCAGAAATGTATCAGATATTCCCGAATCACAGCCCAGGCAGTAATAGGGATGAGTCTGGGGCGTGATGTTTGACACATAACTACTATGACCCTGTGATAACAGTGTTTACAAGTCTCTGCTCTCCTTCCCATGGCTGTCAGCTGCGTGCAGCTAGCTAAGCAACAGCTGCAGCGACTCTGCAGGAAGCTGCTGCCAAAGCGCTTAAAAAGTAACAAAAATCCATTATTTACTGCAACACATCTGAAAGCAGTCGTCTTTTACACATTTCCTAGGCTTGCCCCGCAGTCTGCCTCTCTCATTTGCACGGCTGAAAGCGCTGACAGCTCCGGAGCAAGCCTACGTGACACACACTTGTTTACTTCATCCGCCCGTTAGCCCAGCTGCTCGCGTACAGCACACTCTGTACTCCGTGCCAGCGAAGACTCGCGGCAACGTCACGTACAAAGGAGCAAATAACGAAAAATAAAAGACAGGACTCAGCGTCCTACCTGGCCTCTCCTGCGCGTTTCGTAGAGTGTAGGAGCCTCTCATGATCCCCGTTTTAAAAGCCTCTTTTTCCAAGCTTGGTGAGCGCAGTACGCTTAGAGCAGCTCGGCCACTCAAATGAATGAAGCGACTCAGTCTGCGGGAGCGTGCGCACACCCACCTCTCTGCGTTAGCGCTCATCCACTTTCATCCCCACCTCTCCACGAAAAAAGACTTCTAAGAATGCCTTAACCCCATTTCATTTTCTTCTTTTGAGATTTAGAAATATAGTATCATGGGGGAGGCGGGGGGTCATTAGAAACACCGCTTCACATTGGTTTAAATATCTGTTTGCATGAGGTTATTCCCAAATCTCCTTTTTTAAAACACTGGTCCACAAATAGCACATGAAAAGCATCTAAAACAAAAAGTTAAGATCACTGAAAAGAACAGAGGGGGTTTTACCTTTGCGATTGACTGAATTACTTACCACACTCACCTGTTTGTCGACTTTGACCTTGGCCTTTACACTGTTTATGTCTGTATAAGTAAAGTCAGATTTTACTGAATTGTAAGCAAACTGAGAGCAGGCAGTGCTGTTATAGTACAGGACAACAGAGCTTCCATATCTTGTCTATAATGCATGCTCCACTTTGTTTATTCTTTAGGTTCCACCATGGGTGTATATTAAAGCACTTAAAAAATACATAAAACATTGCACCCCACAGAAATCTGAATTTTTAAAAACATAAACATTACAGTCATGACAAATGTTATACAGAAGACAAGTAAAACATACACTTTCAGCTAGATTTCCAGAAAAGAAACTAAAGCAAAAGAGTGGTTAAAAATTCATCTGTTTCTTCACTTATCTTTATATTGCTGTAGGCTACATTTAAGGAAGCTGGGATTTACGTTGGGAAGTGAAAATCTGGCCCTTCGTTATCTAATTTAGTGACATCTATGACTCTAAACTAAGACTTAGCATACTGTACTGATATGATGGCATTTTAGATTTTTTTAAATGCACAATGTGGCTTTTCATTTTATCACATTGCCTTATGGCAATTTAATCTGACCACTGCTTTGTTTGACAATCAAAGCCAAAAAGCCGCATCTTTAACTACATTTACAGTACAAGCTGACTTCCAAGATCTCTTAAAAGAGTCCGTCATTGGTTAGTATTAGGAATAGTAACAGTAGGTTCTCCATCTTCGCTGTTGCTTTGCTGAAGCATCCGTTTTTCTTTGAACGCTTCTCTCAGTGCAGCCAGGATTAAGTCGCCTGTCTCTGTTGATTTTCGGGAGCCAGCCTAACAGCACAAAACACAAAAGTTTGTTCAGCCCACCCACTGTGTACAAGTATGGATGCTCAATTAAATCTTTTCCTCTTACATTTTTGAAACTTGCACTCTTTCTGATCCTCTCTGCAGGAGCTGGCAGAGGGGGAGCTGGAGAGAAAGGAATCGGAGTGTTTGTCTGACTCTTGTCTACCGTGTCCATGTCCTTTGGTGTTTGTTGAAAAGTGTTGCTGTCTTTGATGGAAGGGACTGGTGGCAACGGGCCCTTCTTCAGATAGATGGAAGCCCCTGCAGATCTTGGCAGTGTCTGAGAGATTGGGCCTATGTGCATATGACAGAACACTATCTTAAAAACATACACAATAGTATTTTTCCTGAAACTGAAACGTAAATAAATATTTGCACATTCTAATAAACTTTACGGGATATAGTACCTCTGTTTCTCAGCTCTCTCTGCACAGCCTTCAGCCCTCCAAACTTGTTGATGATGCAGTCAACAGCTTCGGCAACGTCTTTGCCTTTCAAGTCTTCTTCAGTGAGTTTGGCCTGCATCAACAGCCTCCTCATAGCCGGGTCAAGATCCTTAAACTTCACCAAGCAGACACATTACAGGGAGTCATTTATCATGCTATTATTAATGACTAATAACAGCTTAACAGTTACCCCATTAACAATTCACTGTAGAGTTTGACATACAGAACTTGAAGCTGGGGGAGCTGCCGTGGAAGATGTGTCCATAGGGAGATCTTTCTCCCCATTCAAACTGTGCAATGGCTCAATTCTAAAGAGAACAAAAAAACACGAAACTGTGAACCACCTCTTTAACGCTCTTTCCTTCACTCTAAAGACACAAAGTGGTGCTATCTTTCTCACCCCAAATCATCAGCAGGTAGTTCCCTCGTTGAACTGCCCACTGCTGTCATTTCAATCATGCTGGTCATCTTTTCTGTAAATAAAAAGGTTGTGTTAAAATACGAGACAGGGCTGAGCCTTTGAGAGCATTTATACGTGTAGATGTTTGTTGTTATTCTAACCACAAGCAGCCTCCACGGTATGATGAAACTCCTCTGCCTCAGTCTCATTTGCAAAGTTGACGCCTACCTGGTAGTCCTGCGAAAACACAGCAAATCTACCCAAATCCAACCTAAAAGTGGCACTCTGATAATCATAAGGCACGCACCGATGCCAAAAAAGGATCACTTACATCTGCGGGGAAAGTATGGAAGAAAGCACGCGCTGCAGTGTACTTGAATGGAATGTACATTTCCTGCTCCCACAGTAACTTGGCACGCTGTGTTTCAGAATGAGAGGAGTTGTTAGAGTTGCACAAGGAAAAGCACAGGCGCACCCATCTGGATGAGTCTTCCTATTGTTGCTGATGGAAACCTCAAAGTAGAGGAAACACTTCAAGCAGCCCCGTGCTGTGCCATGTTGGAAGCAGCGTGCACGTTTCAGCGTATGTGCTAGTTTGAGTGGTTGGAGTGAATGTGAGCAGTAATGATGTTCTTTTTACCTTGACGCAGTATAAGCGCAGGAAATAGGAATGCATGGACGAATCCTCAATGAGGCACACCACACCGCATTCTAAGCGACTCCAGCTTGGCCTCTCCCCTGGTGTACTTATGGCCTGTAGTATCTGTGCTACTGTAGATTTCATCAGCTGAAATAGACAGTAGTGGTCCAAAGTGCATCAATACATGATGTGCAATTTATTAAGTTATCATACAAGGCACAGGCATGTTTATGTTGGTGTTAAATTTTAGAAAATGCCAATTTAATGCAACTTCCTGGTGTCTTTGTGTAAATGTCTCTTCAGTAATGATCTTGTGTAGTTAGCTTTGGTTTGTTTTTCTGATATTTTGCATTAACCCTGTCCTTAAGACACTGTGTGCCCGTCCTCCTACACAATCACTTCTTTAATGAGTAACATCCGATTTTAAAAAAAGAAATCATTTACTTTCGAAACCAGCTCACGTTTCCTGACTGACAGTAACCCTTTGAGTCATTCTAGTTTCATTTTACAGCAAAGATGCTGCTCCTCAGAGACTGATGACCTCTTTTCCATTTAACTTCTTTCTGTTGCCTCAATTAAGTAATAGTGGACTACTTTTAAGCAATCCTGTAGTTTAACTACATTTTGTAATACCTTTCTGGTTGTTCAACTACATTCAATTTTGCGTGGTGATTCAAATAGAGTAGCTATTGTTTTTTAAATAGTTTTTGTGCACTGAAATGACGAGACATGCAGAGGAGGGATAGTGGCTATATTAGACAAAGGATGCTAAAGATAGAGCTGCCATGCAGGAGGGGAAAAGGAAGCTCTCAGAGATGCACTGAGCACTTCTTCACTCCACTGACCTCTTTTCACTGCCCACGTGTTTATATTACCACTGCAGCATGCCATTGCCTTTTTGTCTTCTCTCTCCCTTAGTCTGTGTTTTGTCCTGCCTCCCTACAATCTCTTTTCTTTTCTCTTCTCTTACCTCTCAACCCCCAGCTGGTCATGACAGATGGCTTTCCCTCTCTGAGCCTGGTTCTGCTCGAGGTTTCATTCTGTCAAAAGTACATTTTTTTCTTCTCCATGTTGCAAAATGCGTGCTCATATGGGGTTGCTTGATTTGTGGGGTTTTCCGTAATACTGTAGGGTCTTTAATTTACAATTTAAAGCACCCCGGGGCAACTGTTGTTGTGATTTGGGGCAATATAAATACACCTAAACTGAACTGAATACTGTAATATAGTGTAATTTGACCTGCGTTACACCTCTCTTCCTCTAACCCTGCAAAGGCCCAGGCAATGTATACATCAGGCAGATAACCATACACACTTGACCTATGTGTAGTGCATGTGAAAAGTGGTGGAAGCTGCTTACTGTCTGCAGAATGCAAAATCCAAACCTCAGCCCTATAGATTTACCACTGCCTTAGGCAAATCCATGACAATGATTACCGCCACTAATAAAACATTTGTTTTTATTTGAGAGCTAATGCACTTGAGTAGAGACTTTGTCTTCTTTCAGATCATCACCACAGCTGATCTATCATTCTCCTCATCTGTCACAACAACGCTCTGCATGTCCTTCTTCACTACATCCATGAAGCTTCTCTACAGTCTTTCTCTTTTCTTCCTGCCTGGCAGCTCCACTGTCTACCGTCTCTCCTGTGCATGTGTCCAAACCATCTCTGCCTTGTTTCTCTAACCTTTTCTCCATTCTGGTCACTCCCAATGAAAGTTTAAGCATCCTCAGCTCTGCCACCTTCTTCTCCACTTCCTGTTTTTTTGTTTGTTCCACTTTCTCCACACCGCACATAATAGCAGGTCTAAGTCCCATATTGTAAACCTTTCTTTGCACTGCTAGCTATCCTGCTGTCACAAATCTCTCACCCCGTTCGTCTCCACCCACTCTACCCTGCCTGCACTCTTTAGTCTTCTTAAGCTGTACTAATCAACATGTCTTTCCTTTTCTTTTAATGAAACCAAACCTGGAACCTTGCACTTTTTCAGTGGCATTTAATGTGTCAGTTCATGTATATTAGAGTTTCTGTCGATTTTTGTTGTGATTTGAATGTTTTAGCATTATAAATTGTTATAATTGTCTTTCATTGTGGTGGAGGCATGTGGGTTTGGCTCAGCGACAGGGGAGGGGTGGAGCACGGGCTAGGCATTGTATAATTATGTCTCTTGTACTTGTGCAGTAGTACACTTGGGCCAGGTGTGTGGAGTGAGTATGGACGGGCAGTTGGTGAGGTTGTGTTAGCAGGTGAGTGAACTTAACGTTGTTTGGAAAGACAATTTTATTGTGAAAGCAAACACAAGTAATAAAGGAAGGAAGCACCATAAAAGAACCATCTGTACGTGTCTCAGGCAATCCACAATGGCAGTGACATGCTGCATCATAAATTACTGTCAGTAGTTTGTACTTCAAAATGCACTTTCAAAGCAGCTTTTTCTCACCACAGGCAAGTCAGCCTCATCCATACCACATAAAACATGGAATAACAAGACTGCAGACTACAGGGAGTGCAGAATTATTAGGCAAGTTGTATTTTTGAGGGATAATTTTATTATTGAACAACAACCATGTTCTCAATGAACCCAAAAAACTCATTAATCTCAAAGCTGAATGTTTTTGGAAGTAGTTTTTAGTTTGTTTTTAGTTTGAGCTATTTTAGGGGGATATCTGTGTGTGCAGGTGACTATTACTGTGCATAATTATTAGGCAACTTAACAAAAAACAAATATATACCCATTTCAATTATTTATTTTTACCAGTGAAACCAATATAACATCTCCACATTCACAAATATACATTTCTGACATTCAAAAACAAAACAAAAACAAATCAGCGACCAATATAGCCACCTTTCTTTGCAAGGACACTCAAAAGCCTGCCATCCATGGATTCTGTCAGTGTTTTGATCTGTTCACCATCAACATTGCGTGCAGCAGCAACCACAGCCTCCCAGACACTGTTCAGAGAGGTGTACTGTTGTCCCTCCTTGTAAATCTCACATTTGATGATGGACCACAGGTTCTCAATGGGGTTCAGATCAGGTGAACAAGGTGGCCATGTCATTAGTTTTTCTTCTTTTATACCCTTTCTTGCCAGCCACGCTGTGGAGTACTTGGACGCGTGTGATGGAGCATTGTCCTGCATGAAAATCATGTTTTTCTTGAAGGATGCAGACTTCTTCCTGTACCACCGCTTGAAGAAGGTGTCTTCCAGAAACTGGCAGTAGGACTGGGAGTTGAGCTTGACTCCATCCTCAACCCGAAAAGGCCCCACAAGCTCATCTTTGATGATACCAGCCCAAACCAGTACTCCACCTCCACGTGGATCATGGCTCAAGAGTTGCGAGTTCGCCTTGTAATCGGAAGGTTGCTGGTTCGAGCCCCGGCTCGGACAGTCTCGGTCGTTGTGTCCTTGGGCAAGACACTTCACCCGTTGCCTACTGGTGGTGGTCAGAGGGCCCGGTGGCGCCAGTGTCCGGCAGCCTCGCCTCTGTCAGTGCGCCCCAGGGTGGCTGTGGCTACAATGTAGCTTGCCATCACCAGTGTGTGAATGGGTGGATGACTGGATATGTAAAGCGCTTTGGGGTCCTTAGAGACTAGTAAAAGCGCTATATAAATACAGGCCATTACCATTTACCTTGCTGGCGTCTGAGTCGGACTGGAGCTCTCTGCCCTTTACCAATCCAGCCACGGGCCCATCCATCTGGCCCATCAAGACTCACTCTCATTGCATCAGTCCATAAAACCTTAGAAAAATCAGTCTTGATATATTTCTTGGCCCAGTCTTGACGTTTCAGCTTGTGTGTCTTGTTCAGTGGTGGTCGTCTTTCAGCCTTTCTTACCTTGGCCATGTCTCTGAGTATTGCACACCTTGTGCTTTTGGGCACTCCAGTAATGTTGCAGCTCTGAAATATGGCCAAACTGGTGGCAAGTGCCATCTTGGCAGCTGCACGCTTGACTTTTCTCAGTTCATGGGCAGTTATTTTGCTCCTTGGTTTTTCCACACGCTTCTTGCGACCCTGTTGACTATTTTGAATGAAACGCTTGATTGTTCGATGATCACGCTTCAGAAGCTTTGCAATTTTGAGACTGCTGCATCCCTCTGCAAGATATCTCACTATTTTTGACTTTTCTGAGCCTGTCAAGTCCTTCTTTTGACCCATTTTGCCAAAGGAAAGGACGTTGCCTAATAATTATGCACACCTGATATAGGGTGTTGATGTCATTAGACCACACCCCTTCTCATTACAGAGATGCACATCACCTAATATGCTTAATTGGTAGTAGGCTTTCGAGCCTATACAGCTTGGAGTAAGACAACATGCATGAAGAGGATGATGTGGACAAAATACTCATTTGCCTAATAATAGTGCACTCCCTGTATAAGAAATTAATCAAGATATCTAATGTTCTCTGTTGTGCTGATGACACAGTTACATCTGTCTAGAATGTGTTAGTCAGGCTATACTGGCCCTCCTGGATCTGGATGTGTGTTCTTCACACTACAAATTTTCAGTTTAACATATTTCAGTTTTATCTACTGAGTGCCAGTTCACAACACCAGGCGCAATGCAGTTTGTGTGCATATAAACACAGGATACCATACAAGAACTTTATAGTGCCCTAAAAAGGGGTCATTAACCATTTACATGCCACTATAAAGGATGTATTTGTGAACTCTGGAAGTTAACCCTAGAATTTTGTTGGAGGATATAAAAGAATGTATTTTCTTCACTTTTGTGATTTTTTTTTCTCCATTTAGTATTTTTATGTTGCCAGTCACATGGCCATCTATGGCTGCACCATGAAGACGATGTCTTTCCTATCAGTGTCTCTGTTCTGGGTCTGCTCTGTGTCTTTTTTTCCCAAATTGTTTCTTCTTGGTAGTGATAATGTCAGTGTAACGTAATGAACTGGGAGAGCCTGTTTGTGCATAGCCTAATTTGATCTACACCAGAGAGAGCCGGCACAGTGCCTCTGTGTTTCACAACAGAAATGTTTTGGCCAGAACGAACACAGCCTCTACTCTCTAAGCAAAAGAAAACAGAGGGAAGGTAACAAATACACCACAGAATTTAAAATTTAATTAAATAACTGTCTAAAGCCCTAACACTGAAAAAAAATTAAAAATGCCTCATTTATTTACTGCGGAGTGGTATTTAAATAATATTTAAATATTGTGGTTGATGCTCTGGGAACACAACGGTTCCAGACAAAACAAGCATCTGAGACTGCGGATGACAAGATTAGGCTAAATGTAAAACTAAAACAGCTCTAACACATGGCCCATTCATACACCAGGCTCCTTCTGATAGCAGCAGATGATAACATGAAAACAAGTGTGAGCATGAAATGATTCAGAGACATACATCATAGCACATCGAGCTACTACAGTAATATTATCATCATGTAGAATTTAACAGATGGTGGGGATGTGTTTTACCCTCTTAAAACACATTCAATTTTCTCAGCCTTGTTATTTATTTTTCCATCATATTTTTCAGCTGTTTTCATACAAATTAATAAAGTGTACCTTACACTGTGGCTCCAGCAGACCGATGAGGACGCCTTTCTCACGGATCGTCAGGAGGTCACTTATAACCTGACTTCCAGTAATCAGAGACAGAGCCATCACAGAGACTCCTGTTTTCCTCGCCTTACCTCAACCCTGTTAATCTCGCCTTTCCTCCTGTTCCAGATGCGTCTTCTTTGGACCTGTCCTGAACACACCACTTCCTGATCCTAACCATAGTTTGAATGGTAACGTTTCCATTACAGCATGTCATCATGCAAATTTATGGACGCCATGTATCCACTCAGTTTCGAGTAACCAAATGATTGAGGGTGCATACTCAAAGGTCATTTGTACAATCATCAGTGAAACAAAGGAGTACTTATTAGCCATATGTGGGATGAAGTGTAAATAAAGTCGTTTTTAAGGAAGGCAGTTCCCTGTTCTGGTTGGGCCACAACTTTTAAAGACAAACACAAAACTAAACACCTATATTCATACATTTGCTTAAGTTCTGTACCCAAGGAAATTATTTTAATTTCCCTGAATATTTACATTTCCATGTTGCTTTAAATCCACGACCCTTCCAGTGGAAAAATATTGACTGCACTGCATGAGATCAGGGTTTCACATAGAAATCCCAGTAGAAGGCATTCAAATCTGACATTGTTTAAGATTCAGTAGTTAGTATAATTATGTTCTCTAATGGTTTTTTGTGTACATGAAACATCCAAGTCCAAATTAGAGAGCTTGTGTTTTGGTTTTGCACACTTTAGAGTGAAAAAGTGAACAACGTTTATCTTGAAGTCAAGTACAACGGGAAACACTAACGGCTTGTTAAAGAAAGACATTTCAAGCAAGCGGAAATGTTTGGCAAGATTAATAACGAGCATGAACCATGTTAACACCTTCACTTCTCAAGGTTTATTTGTCCCTTGACAGCGCAGTGACATAACCACGTAAACAGTTGTGACTTGTAAAGAGGAATTAGTTGTATGTTATCTTGCCTAAGTGACTATCTTTTATGGCTTCCATATATCGTCTTTCATTGGTTACAGAGAGGAAAATCAGTTCCTAATGCTTATACAAAGTCTCTAAGGTTAATGCTTTTTCTTGTTTTACTCACAATCAGAATAATTGTAAAGTTTCCAAGTCTCTTAGTGTTCTGTATAAAATGAGCTGCCATGTAAAATGTGACAGGACACCAATGTAAAAGATAAAAAACAACATTTTATTTCACTTTAAGTAGTGAGAGTTAAAAATAAATGGCATTCTTTAAAGTGAGTGCAGGAACACAAAAAACGAGTAAAGTACAACAATTGATATGTGGATGGAAAATGTTGCTACTCTGGTTTTAATGCTACTTTTCTTCCGTGATCATGTCACCATGTTCTTCAGAAAACAATACTTCTCTCTGACTGTTACACACTCCTGATCCATCTCCATCCCTTCTGTCAGCTTCCTCCACGCCGTCAGCTCCCGGAGGAACGGGCCTCTTGCGTCTCTTCAGCAGAGGGTTGTTGGATGTATCCAAGTCTTTGATCTTCACCTGGTCGTAGTCTACGCGCATCGTGGCCAGGGCACTGGTCATTTCCTCCTGTTGGAAGACACAGTTTGTGCTTTAAATCTGAGATAATGCTCTACTGCCATCTTGTGGCCAGATTCTGAAGTAAATACAATTCTCACCTTTACATCTTCCCATAGTTCCTTGTCCTCTGTCAAAACCTGAGAGGTGTACAAAGGTGTTTGAGGGACCACCATGGATTGCTGTTAAATAAAAACATTCACATCAGCGTGTGCACTGGGAGAAAACACAGAGGTGAACGGGCACAGGTGTTAACTCACACTAATCCAAGGATGGTTCATGAATTGTCCAATGGTCATCCTCTCGCTGGGGTCTGTCTTCAGTAACTGAATGATGAGCTGTTTGGCTGCAGGTAACAATAAGAAACACAGTCAAGCAATCCAACAGGGCAACGTGCATGTGGAATAAAGATATGTTTATGGGTTTATCTCAGTTGTTATGTTGCAAAAGCTCTAAAGCTCTGAGAAGTGTTATGTTTTCAATTCTTCAGTGATTGGAAACTGGAAACGAGAACTAATGTAAAAGAACAAAAAAAAAATCCTCTTCACTCAAGAGAACAAAAAGATACACACAGTCAACACCATGGGAAGTTTAAACATACAGAGATCTAGTGTTGCAAACCATGAGGTTCCTATTACAGCGGAAAGTTTATGCAGGTCATTTCCACTCTCTCTGTTAAGCACATGATTATGTTGTTAGAGCGTGCGAGGATTAAAGTGAGGCTGAACGCTGAAGCGCCGTGGCACAGTAATTTACACTTTGTGGACCAATAGCATATTCATTTAGAGCCTCTCTCTACTTGCATTTTATTTCACAGCAGTGCGAGTATTGTTTAGTTATTCTGTTAGTCTGACCTTCCTCAGAAACGTCTGCCCACTCTGGGTTCGGAAACTCATATTGGCCCAACCTGATCCTCTGTTTCATGCCTGGAGAGATGGCCTGGCTTGTGTTTGAGTAGAATGGAGGAAACCCACAGAGTCTAAAGAAGAGAAGGGAAGGGAAGAGAAGAGAAGAGAACTTCACACTTTCTTAATTTTGCACTATGCAGAATTGATTTTTAGTCATTAGTATTGCTAATTAGAGAGGCACAAGATACTCACAGGATGTACATGATTACACCCAAAGACCACATGTCACATGATTTGTCGTATTTCTCTGGCCCAAGCACTTCTGGCGCTGAATGGGCAAACAGATACAACACGATAATGTGGGCAGAGTCACACAAAAACGTCAATCATATGCAGACACACATGGAGACAGTAATAAATAAATAAAATAAAACAAATTTTGACTCTAATACTGACAAATACGCAGTGCACCTGAAACTCCTGCAATCACATTTCTCTGGACACTCACCAACATAATACGGAGTGTAACATGGAGTTTGCAGGGAGTTGTGTAGCGTCATCTCCTTAGCAAAGCCAAAGTCAGTCAGCTTTAGAGTAGCGTTGCTCTCTTTAGTTGTGTAGAGCAAGTTTTCAGGCTGTGGTGAGAATAACAAACAAGAAAAAACTCTTTAATCTGACTGTGTTTTATAAAATCTTTTCTTTTATTTCTTTTATTAACTGTGTAAATGATTTCCAGGGCACAGCGTACTGCTGCATCTCACTAATACGCACGCAGTGGCCTTTTTCAGTGCATCAACTTTACACTAAAGTTAGATTGGTCTGTCACCCTCATCTTATTACATATGTACACTTGACATTGTATTTAAAACTCTGGGTATGCATCATTTTGCTGTGTGGAGGGTTAACTTTTTAATGCAATGTGGCATATTTTAACCAGACTTGCGGTCTTCAGCAGCTTCTGAAAGAACAGCGTTACAGTACCTTTACATCTCTGTGAGCAATGTCCATGTGGTGGAGGTATTCTATGGCCATGCCAATGTCATGCATGATCTCCGACACCTCTGATTGGAGGATATGAGAGACATGGTAGCACAGATTGCAATGCAGAAACCATTAAATGAAACTGTTAAATGTGAACTCGAACCCACCTCTCTCTGTGAAAGCCTGGTCCCCTCTGGCCTGAATGCGACTGAACAGTTCCCCTCCCTCCATGCTGAGACAAGATTAACAAAGAGATCAGAACTGGGGCAGTGAGGGTACTCTTGGCAATCACGGTTTTATAACAAAGCAAGTCATTGTGCTGACTATTAACTGCTCAGGCGGGTTCAGTCTTGAGGGTTTTTGTTTGACCACCATTTCTTAGACTTGTATGGATTCAATTATTATTATTATTAGCTATTTATATTCATTTTATTTTATTACTTCTTTTGTTGCGTCCACTTTGAGTTTTAGTTTAACTGTTTTAACAAGTTAAAATTTAACAGGAAGCAAAATAACAACACAAAGGAATAATACACATGCTCACATAAACTCACATTTTTTAATTTTGGCTGTTTGTACGAATAATCACACTCAAACCACTCTTCAGTGAACTTATAATGAGTTGTCAAAATTGTGGAGTGTTTAAAACACCATTGATTAATCAGTGAAATGAGAAAATGATTAGGGGAGATTGTGGCTCAAGAGTTGGGAGTTCGCCTTGTAATTGGAAGGTTGCCGGTTCGAGCCAGGGTTGGCTCGGTCGTTGTGTCCTTGGGCAAGACACTTCACCCGTTGCCTACTGGTGGTGGTCAGAGGGCCCGGTGGCGCCAGTGTCCGGCAGCCTCGCCTCTGTCAGTGCGCCCCAAGGTGGCTGTGGCTACAATGTAGCTTGCCATCACCAGTGTGTGAATCACATGTGTGAAGTGCTTTGGGGTCCTTAGGGACTAGTAAAGCGCTATACAAATACAGGCCATTTACCATTTATTTACTTTGAAAAGTCTGTTGATTAAATCAGATTCACAAACTGTTCTCCAATATCTGTAAAAGCCATTTTTAAGCAACTGCTTTTACTTTAAGGTGCCAAAAAACAGTGTGTTCATTCTCACCATTCCATAACAATGAGGAGACATTTCTTCCCATGGTGAATGTTCTCATAGAGGCTGAGTATCCGTACAATGTGGGGACCTCCGGAAGCTCGCCAGTGCAGCTCAACCTCCCGTCGAGCTTTGGGAGTGTCGTAGAGAATCTGTTGAACGTGACAAAATGTTCTAAACGTTATAATGAAATGCTTTAAAATGCAAATCAGTGTTCAAGGCAGGCAAAATTAAAGGCATTAAATTACCACTGTTTGCTGAGCAGTTATTCCAGACGGAGCAATAAAAGTCAGGATTTTAAAGCTGCACTCAGCACACATATCCCAACAGCTGTGACAATGCAAGCTGAGTGCCGAAGGAGGAAGGTAACACATCAACATACATTGCCACTCACACAATACCACTTATTTCATCACCTCCAAAGAAAAGACGTGGAGGAGCTGGAGTGATTGCCCTTCCTGCCTAATTCTATAAGGATTTCCTGCAATCCCATAGCCAGCTGTTTATTTAATTAACACCAGTTCCTTGGGAGTTGCATTAGGAATTACATCCTGCGTGAAAATCTGCCAAATCAAACATGAGGAGCAACCCAATCTGGCGACAGCCTTGTGAATAAGAGAGCAGCTAAAAGTAGTTTTAGAGCTGCATTTCTCCAAACACATAAGCTTTTGTGGGCTCAACATTGCTGCATGGATGAGTGAAAAATGCGGGATTTTTTTTTTTCCTTTTTATATGTCAGAGACACTGGTATAAAGTTTTAACAGAGAAGCTCATTGTCCACATAACAACATCACAACAGTAAAAGCTGTGCAGCAGCATCACAGACAGCATACAACAGCGTGTGAGACACAACTACTGTCTGGGTAGTTCAAAAGGCAAATCTGCTTCAGGTTACTCCTCCATCCATCCCTGGTTCATGTGTATCATATCATTCTAAGAAATTTGAAGCTGCCGCACATTAAAGTTTACATCAAATCCTGAAGATAAAACGACATTAGGATATTTGCACAGATTTCCAGTCACCATTACACGGTGCAGACCACAGCAACTGTGGGGAAATGAATAATTGATGGCTGTTCTCTTTCTTTCCAGCGACAACAACAAAATAAAGCGGCAGGCACAGTCACAAACCTTGAGCGCACATTTCTCTCCTGTTTTCTTGCAGTAACACTCCAGTACTTTGCCATTGATTCCCAGGCCAAGGACCTGAGATGTTATTTTGTAGTCATCGGTCACCGCGTTTCTCCTGAACTCCAGTTTGAAGTAAGCAGGTGGCTGGAGGTCAGTCAGGCCGCTGCCCAAGTTGGAGTCGCTGTTGGTCGCTGTCCCGTGCTGCGCGGTAATAGGATTTACCGACTGCTCCTCCTGGTAATGATCCATTTTTTCTCTAAAAGCCGACGGTGGCGCAGAAAAGAAAATGTCACCAGGCTCTGCCGCATAAAATACCCAGTGTCATCTTAGCTCATCCACATATATCCAGACGACTTTCGTACTTACTTACAACACGTCACGATCCATTCTTTTTATGGCTGAAGAAAAAAATGAGGCAATCTAAAATTTAAAAAAAGAATCCTCGATGTGCAGAAAAGGGAGGGGAATAAGCACCGTTATACTGTCACGGACTTCAAACGACTTCAGCAATTGGCTGGGTAAATGTAGAGGTTATAAAAACACAACAAGTGGGGGGAAAAATCTCGGCAAAAAATCTGGTACCTTTGCCTGGTCCTCATCACTGTTATCTGTCTCTTCCTGCAAGGCACACCAACCTCTCCAATTCACTTACGTCAGCGCGACGAGGCTCAAATTCATGGACCATTCACAGTTTTCTTAAAGGAACAATCCCGCGTTAAGACGCACGGCAGGATCTCAGCAGACAGAGCAAAGACCTGTAGTAAGTACGCGACCATTCGCCTTCGAGAGTGCAACAAAACGGAACTCGGATCCTCAAGATCCGAGTTCCGTATATATATATATATATATATATATATATATATATATATATATATATATATATATATATATATATATATATATATATATAAACACACAAAGCTATGAGCAGTGCAAAGTGAAGAAATGTTCAGGGCAGAATCCATATTGTCTTTTTTTATGTGCTATCAACTGTGACCAACTTGGCCTTGGCTCGAACATCAGTCGTTTAACTCTTACTGCAGAGAACTGCAGCTCTTCTTACTTTACATCCTGTATGGCACATGAAATATAGGACTTGGCATTTTAATTACTTGATAGTAATAGCAGGTTCAGTACACACAAATAACACAGGTTTTATAATGTATACAAGTTCGAAAATAAAGAATACATGCATTTAAAATATATGAAACACCGTAGCAACCTGATAGAGTTTTGTTTTAGAAATTGCCACTGTATATAGATTTATTACCTAGTGCAGTACTGACAAATATTTGCAGGCTTTCTGCGTATTCAGATGTCTTTGTGGTATGAATGTGGTATGATAAGTCTGTTATGTAAAATTTGAACCGATGGATAAGTTTTGTGGCTGGTTTTTTACACAGCTTGCTGGTTTTGCCTTGCTGCTTAGCCCTGCAGGGCACGATCCAGCACATGCTCGTCCTGCACAGGAAAGGGCATGGTGACATGCAACTGCCTGTTCTCCTCCATGGTGCGCTGGATGGTCTCGTAAGCGTTTGAATTTCCAGACCAACAGCGACGAGCCACCTGCAACACACAGAAACACACAGATAGCAGCAGGACAATTATCATCTGCAGACTGTGAAGTGAGGCTGTAAGCTGCTTCGCATTCAGCTATCTCACCCCATTGGAGACATCCCAGTTGAGCATCAGACGGGCACGCTTTGCTGCCTCGTCTGAGCCGTCCAGCACCAAACCAAATCCTCCATTAATGACTTCACCCCTGTAAATGGGAGGCAGTTATAATCACCCTGATTTAAATTTGTATTAATACATAAATATGGCTTTGGCAAACTGTTGTAGTCAGACTTACCAGCCAACACCACCTCCATTGTGCAGGGCTACCCATGTGGCACCTCTGAATGCATCACCAACAAAGTTCTGAACTGCCATGTCTGCAACAGGTACACGCTGTGAGCTGTGAGCGGACTTTTTTATTACTGCTCAAGTATTTATGGATTATATGAATGTGGAAATACAAGAATGATGAGAATATGAAAAAAGGCTTTATGTCACCAAAGTTATACGTTTGTGGGCCAAGCCACAACTTTCAGCCACAACAGTTTTCATATCAGCAGTAGTCAAGGAGATTTAGTTTTGTTTTTTTTAAAGACACAATTCGGTTTCAGTACCGCCCATGAAGCAAAGCACAGAGCATTTTTCTTTGATACTGGTTTCCTGCAGAGGCACTGAAACTCTCTAAACCAGTAATGGGTCATACGCTCTGTTATAAAGCTGCATCTGTTACCACAATGTGCTGCCTGGAAGTGAGCTTTAAAATATTTTAAGTCTCCCATTCTTGCATTCAGAATGCCTTTAAGGAACTGACTTGTGTCATGGGACACTTGTGTGTGGCAGGTTGAGTGCGGACTCAAATGCAGGACTCGGCAGACAGACTTGAACTAAAAAACTCAGCTTTATCAGCCGGCAAGTGGCAGGCCAATAAAACAGGCAGGGCAGAGCTGGAACAAACTACCTAAAATAACTAACACTGCTGGACTGATAGGAGAATACACAACACGAGGGGAGATCACAACAACAAACTAAAGAAAAAGAGGGGCTTAAATACACACATGAGGTAATCAGGAGGATGGAACACACCAGGGAACACAGGTGAACTAAATCTGACTAACGAGACAGGAGAAGCAAAACTGAACATGCACACAGGAGACAGGGGACTCCAACAAAATAAAGAAGGAAGTAACACACACTGAGACTTAATTATTTGATCTGGCCCACTTAAGATGACTTAAGCTCAAAGTGGGCTGTATGTGGCCTGTGATGTAAAATGAGTTCAATGTATTAAGCTTCAAATTTCAGTTGTATTCAGCTGTAGTGAGTGTACCACGTACCTGCGCAGAAGACAGAACCATCATACACATTAGAAGTCTCTCTGAAGGGGCTGTCTGTGCCACTAACGTCATGATGGTCTCTGCTAATAACCACTGGCGCCTGAACAAGAGTAACAACAAAGACACTACTGAGACTACACTCAAAACTGAACATCAAGCCTCATGATCACCTCAGCAGACAGTTTATCCTCTTACTGAAACGTTTCCATCAGCAACAGCCTGGTTGATCGCCAAAGCAATGGAGACTCTTCCTTTCTGGTCAGAGTACAGGATTCTGGCTTGTGATCCTACAACCTAAACAAAAAAAAAAAAACAATACATGAAGCATATGGGCATTCTTGTTGTATTATTATTTATTTATTACCTGTGTAATTTACACTGAAATATCCAGTGGGTGGATTGTTTTAGTAGGGAGCTTACCATTTTATGTTTTCCAGCCTCTCTAATCCAGTGAATGTTGTCATTGTACTGTTGTTTCACACGATCAGGTACATTGGCGCTCATTTCCTCCAGGACAGTAGCGGCAATGTTGTCAGTTACAGCGAGATCTCTGGGGTCGCCAGATGTGCACACCCAGCGAAATGGCCCAAAGCCCAATGAGAAAATATCCCTGGGTAAAGGCATATGAAATGAGATCAAAAATATTGCACACAAGCTTATTCACACATCTCATTAAAGGGTTTAGTCACAGTATGGCAGGCTTTACAACATGTTTAAACTTAGTGAAGTTTAGTTCATGATGCTCACCCCATGATGTGCTGCACATAAGAAGGGTAACGGAACTCTGTTGCTCCTCCACCAACTTTTTGAACCTCTGCACCTGTAAATCAAAAGACAGTATTCCTCGTTATTAGTCTATAATTAACTGCATGATAATGGAGTTCTCTGTGTTTGTTAAATTACCTACCAGCTCTTTGGGCCTCCAGGAGGAAAGCATTACCGTAGTCCCAGAAGTGCATGCCTGCATCAGCTAGCTTGTTGATAGCCTTTATTTGTCTTCGGAGGCTGTGATAGCATTTAAAACACATTTCTTCAGCTTAATAGAGAGACATATAAAAACAACAGCACAACAATAAGCTTTGTTAAGCTCTGTGATTAATTTAACCTTTCTTGGACCACGTTGCGGAAACGGTCAGGATCAGTAGACATGAACTGGTTGGCCTGATGGAAACTGAGCTGGACTGGATAGTAACCACCATTATATGGGTTGTGAAGCGAGGTCTGGTCTGAACCCAGATCTACCAGGAGCTCGCCTGTCCTCTCAAACTCCAGCAGGATTCTCTCCCTGTTTAGAAAGAGCAGACTATGACTAAGACCTCAAGGGAACAACAACAACAAAAACTGTCTCCTTCACTGCAGCTGCAGCTGTAGACCTGAGTTTTATAGTGTAAACGTATCCTGTCTGACTCACCACAAGTCTACAACATTGCCATGGTATCCCAGACTGAGGGGAGTCTTGGCGCTCTTAGCCTCTCTGTAAGAAACAAAGTAGTAATTAGTGACTTTCACAGCTGAGAGATTTACCTGTGGAATCCTTCTAACATTGGATCACCATGCTACTTGTATGTTTATGGGGTTTGTTGTAATGTATGAAACATTTTACCACCTCTAATCCACACAAGGTTAAAAGTATACATACAGGCGCAAACACCCGCACTGATATTTGGTTAAATGTCCCTTCGTTGAACAAAGTCTCAACAAAGAGAACATGCTCGAGTGAATCCTGCAAGCTAGTACAGGCAGTCAGCTGGATATGCACTGCTTCATCCACAACCAGTCTCCTTACATCGAAAACCACCTTTAAGGGCCACCTTTTCAATCTCTGATGTAGTAAATCATTTCAAACGAGAGCAGTCTGACTGAACCTTTGATAAAGACTTTTAATCCAATGTTCTCAGTTACCTTATGCGTTTAATGCACTGATCCAAGCTGCTAGTGACCTCCATTAGCCAACCCTGCTCATGTCTCTTTCTCAGAGGAGCCTCATCCACCTAAACGCAAATCAAATATACACAGTCACATTGACTTTACACAGTACTTCCTCTGTTATTGCTTAGTCATCAGAGTTCATGGGAAATGACTTGAAACCAGCTGACCTCTGCAATCACACTGACGCAGCCGGCAATGACGGCAGCTTTAGCCTGAGCGCCACTCATTCCCCCCAAGCCAGAGGTCACAAACACACGCCCCCTCAGATCATCAGAGCCCAGGTACCTCCGGCCGGCATTCAGTACCGTCAGCTGCAAAAAAGGACCACTAATACAAATCTAAAACAGGCACTACAGCGTGCATTAATACATTTTTGTGTGAGGGACTTTCAGACTGTGTTGTGTGCATCTGTTTGTAATTATTACAAACCATAGTTCCATGAACAATCCCTTGAGGCCCAATGTAACAGTAGCTGCCTGCCGTCATTTGACCGTACCTGAAAATGCACAGCAAAGACCAAAGAGACCACACTTGGCATCTCCAGACAAAAAAAGCAAGTAGCTATAATGGACCTTGAGGACTTACATTGATACACCCAGCGCAAACATCTTCTCATACTGATCTCTGGAGGAGTAATTTGGAATAACCTGATGCAAGCAAAAGAAAAACATGTGAATGCGTCACTTATCTCTTCATATGACATTACTGAGCTAAATGCCTGATTCGCCGTTACCATGCCGTTGGTGATGATGGCGCGAGGTGAGGAAGGCAGACTGGGGAAAAGGCCCATGGGGTGACCGCTGTACATAACCAGAGTTTGTTCCTCTGTCATCTCGCTCAGGTAATGCATCACGAGGCGGAACTGCACCCACACAAATGCAAAACTTAAAAGGGATACACTGTGATCAGAGACGTGCAAACGATCATGTTAACTCAGGCCATACCTGGGCCCAGTTACTGAACACCTGTCCGTTCCCTCCATAGGTGACAAGCTCTTGAGGAAACTGAAGGATGAAGAACGAATTCTTTGTTATTCACATCAAACACATAAATTATACAGAAAACCTGACATTTTATTCAGTAGGCTTAGCCTTGTTAACCTGTGCTTACCTGAGCAACTGCTGGATCCAGGTTGTTCATAATCATTAGCATCATAGCGGCTGCTTGACGTGTGTGACATGGGTACTGATCTATGGGGTAAGCTCTTAGGAAGCAGAAGGAAATTCATGTTACTTGTAAAATGGGGGGAAAAAATCAACAAAATCCCACTTTGAAGTTGAAATGCAGTTTAAATATAAGATATATTTATATTATAGTGGTCTCTCAGTTTCATACTGTTATAGTCTTTTTTAGATTTTTTAAATCTTTTCTTCTTCTTTGTTTTCTCTGTTCTACCTGTTCTGCCTAAAGATTCCAATGACCGTAATTCTGAGCACCTGTTTTAAATCTTTATATAAAAATTATGTAAAAAATGTGAATGCACGCCCACACTGGTAAGTGCCTGTATAGCTCAGCCCATATATTAGTAGATTAATACATTTTAAAAGTATTACAAAGTGCAACTGTTTGCCTTCTATTAGTTGTAACACTCACAGAAAGATTCTTCAGTGTTAAATATCTAAATAGAATAGGAATATTGGCTGTCCTTGGTGAGCCTTACCTCATCCGTAATGTGGGACAGAAGCGGTACATGTATATGTGCCCATACTGCCGCAGCTCTTGAGCAAATTCAGGTGCGAGCGTTGCATGGTGGGAGGGGGGGAAATAACGCAGTGCATTTCTCAGCGCCAGCTAGAGGAAAGATGCATTTAGAGGACGTTAGTCAAGAAACGTAAATGTTCAGAAGACATGATTAGATCTCTTTCTGCTCCTCGGTCTTCTCGTGTAACTTATTAAGCATCTCTGTGTTTTTCTTTAAATTATTCACTCACTTAGTGGAGGACTTTTGAGAATAATCAATTTTTAGGAAAGGGCATGATCCAGGAGAGGTGACGCAATAGGACAGAGGACACAAATGCACTTTCCCATCAGACATATTTAGAGAAGCCCAATTATGTGACATGATAGTGCAGCTCTGTTTGGATAATATCCAAAAGTTTCCTGTGCACAAATTGTAGTGTCACCGCTTTTAATGTTGGTCACGTCTTTTAAATCTGAATTATCATCATTAGTGCTTAACATTAACTAAAACTATGACAAAAACTATGGCAGGATATACCTGTGCTACTCACGGACTTATTTCTTGGTGGTAAAACTCCTACAAACTGTGCGAGAATATAGTTTTGCAATCCATTTACTCACCCGCTCCTCTTCTGCGGTGAGGTTGGGAGTCCGAATAGGTGCATGTGGCACATTTGGATATCTTCCCCGGTTAGGGGGCAGCGGGTTGAGGGGCAAACCGCTGCATATCTCCTTCAAAGTAGACATGCTGTATTAGATATTTGCTATGACACACCTGATCAGAAACCTATAGACAAAGGTAAGACTGGAACCTGACAGTAGCTCTAACGATCCCCTGTGGAGAGAAAGAATTCAAGGGAGGGAGAAACATTTGAGGGCAATCGCTCTTTGGCTGACTGTCCCATTGGCTCTTTGGTCATCTTTGCCCTTCACAATGCACCAATGGTACACCACGACTAGAAGAGGTTGTTTGGCAATTATTGATCCCTCGCGGAGTTTGAAGCAGCACATGCTTGAGTAGACAAACACTTACTGAGACCTCTGGCCCCTGACGCTTGCACATGTAACTGAGTTACACAAAAGTGTGCGTCACAACTTACCAAAACCTTTTAGACAGCACAGTGACTGTGCAGAATCATCATATAAATGTTGCTCCCCATTAACAAAACCACGAGTGCAACTAAATACCGCAGTTTCACTGAGAACAGGAAACTACAGGCACGATGTCAGTTTTCAAAGATGGTGGGTACACTGACTTACTGTTTATGGTTCTTTAACCTGATGTACTGATATATTATCAATACACAATATAATATCTTATGTTGTACACCAGTATGTTTTTTGAGTGAAAATTCAATGTCGGTAAGCAAACACGTGATGAGTAACATTGTTCATTTTCCCATCGTTAATGATGTAAACCTGCAATACGATGTGTACAGTCAACAATATCTCACAAACCAGAGATTTGTAATTGATTTTATTATAAAACTTTTAACAATATTGTCATATCCACTTCAAGTCAAGTCAGTCACTCCTGTGCGGCACACACACGGTTCATTTCAGCTTAGATGAGGTAAATTTTTCAGGTCTGGTTATAAAAAAAAATGCAGTCTTACTGGACAGAGAGTGCAAAGACACAAATAAACAGCTCATAAACAAAAACAAGTTGTAGTCATTTCCTCAGTTTGTGCTTCATACCTTGTAAAGCTGGCAACTTTTCAATAATGTTACTAACATAAACTTTTGAGACAAATTTGATATAAGTAACATTTGTGTAACAATGTAAAAGACAGAAAATTAAGACAATATACTGTTTACACTCTCTGATGGTTAATCACACAGCAGACAAATGTTCATCCTGAGACACGAAGAAAAAGAGCCAAACGTATACACACAGTGCACTGTGTGGGTGTAGGAAGCTTGGTCCTTAATTAGCACTCAGCTGAAGATTATTTACAACCATTATGGATGAGCACAGTGGCAGGATTAAACAACTTCACAAACCTTTTTTTCTTTTGTGCATTAAATCGCTTTGCTGGCAAAGTTTGTAAATGAAACTGAAATAAAAGTTTTATCTGCTACAGCATGCAAACAGTATCTGCTCTGTAGCCATTTTCCTTTAAGGACAAATCAGAAACCAGTGGAGGGAAAATCTTAAATACTTTTTGATATTAAGGTGGCAGCGTTTGCTTCCATCCAGCCAATCAAATTACTTTAAATTAACTCATAATAATCTGTAATCTCTGCTGCGTGTTTCCTCACTTTGTCTATCCAGCTTCCACACAGCCCAAAGCATAACAGCCATTTCTGATCATTTAAAAATGAGCTATGAAAAAAAACTGTCGATAGTAAAAATAAACTAATGACAAATAATGAAAAAATATCTCTGCATCATTTTTGCTCAATAAAGGGATGATTAATTATGTCATGTATGGATACTGAGCGTCACTGTTGCTGCGGAGACTCATTATTAGCTCTCTGTGTTGGCCTGTTTGGTATCAGAGTCCTGATCTGAGGCAGATGTTGAGCTTTCATCCAGCGCGTCTGTGGATTCAGAGTCTTTTGGGGTGTCGCTGGGTGATTTGTCATCTTCTTGTGGATAGAGCTCTGGGTAACGCTGCATGCACTCCTGCATAGACCTGAACTGCTCCAGGCAGTCAGAGCCCTTCACCTCCTCCTTACTATAGTGGAAACAAGAGAAGGCGTCCTTAAATTCAGTCCCACAGGGACCACTGGCCATCCCACCCAGGCAGGGGCAGTTCCAATTAATCTCCCCATTGGGAAGAATTAAGCCTGGGACGAGAGAGGAGAATACAGAATAAATAACTTGTAATTGTGCAACTTCACCAAAGCTTTCTTTACCGTTTCTCACCTCTCTCCTCAAATGGGTCATTGGGGTCTTCCTCCACGAGCTCCGCAGTGCTGGGTGCTGCATGATCCTCTTTGGTGGCAAAGATGATCGTGTCTTTACCTGTTGTGTGAAATAGAGCATTTTAAATAAATCATCAGGAAGGTATCAAAACTTTTTCCTGTCGTTGGGGGGTTTTTTTTGGCCATATATAAGTCAAAATTTTGAATTGAACATCTCAAAATTTCCACTTATTAAATGGAATTTTTACGAGATAACATGAAATGCCGGCTTACTTATGAAACGAGCTTCCACAGGAGATGATTGGTGGAGTTATTATTTTGTTAACACACTTAAAACAATGCTCAGCAATTCTTAACAGACTCTCTGAAGTGAAGATTTGCTGCTTTCTTTCTTTTTTGTGTTTTGTTTGTTGGTGTTTTATACAATTTTCTTTGAATCATTTAACAGCCAATAAAAGATTATTTGAAGTTATCACTCAAAGCACTTCAAACTAAATCCCAGGATTTTTTTCCAAGGACTTAAGAGCTTTATCTGGCATTGAGTCTTCCGAAGTATACAGAGAAAACCCCATAGACACAGCAAAAACATGAAGACGAAGATAAACACTCTTCCGGGGTAAGCTGAGAAAATCTCTGTCTGTCTGTCCTTCTCCCAATCTGTGATGTGTCTTCTCTGCTATCTGTTATTCAAGTTCCATCAGCATTGTGTTCTAGCACGCTATACAATGAAACTGTTTTCTCTGACACACATCTGTTCCCACAGTACGCGTTTACTGGTTGATATGAATGGGGAAATGTATAAAACAGGCTCAGCGGGACTGCCCTGGCAAGCACTCGCATACACTATTACTCTGTACTGCTTTTCCTCCCTTGTAAGTGAATAAACATAAAAGAGATTAAACTGACTTTGATTAAAACAGAGACATGAAGAGGGGTCATTATATCATAAAGGCACCTGAGCTGCCATTTCAGTGAGTGTGCAAAGTTTCCTGCCACTCCGTTGCATGCACAAACAAGCTTGCAATAAGCTAGTTTCATTTAGTTAAGTTCACATAAATTTAATACTGATAAATAGAAAAGGTAGTTACGAGCGTTTAACAGTTGTGATTATACACAGTTATATAATAAAGAATGTTCTCTTCCCACCTTTAAATGAAACATATTTGTGTGATGATAATTATTATTATTATGTGTGATTATAAACTCTTATCTCCAAGAACGAGTGTGCACTCTCCCTGTTCTCTGAAACATTAACTAAGGATTAATAAGCCACGTAATCATAGCTTATACATTACGAATTCAGCTGTAGTTCATTATTTATTATAGGCACTTTCCCCCCACTAAATAACTAAACTTAATCTACAGCATAGCCAATAAGGGCTGTGTAGTGTAAAAGCATCTTAAAACCACACTTGGTGTGACGAATTACTTAATCTACTACCATGACAGTCCAAATACTTTCACACACACCTTAAACTATAACTAGACTAGAAGTGACTTTCTAACGTGCTAATATTAGTCACTTTAATAATTACGGTATGTTGCAGGCCTGGTGGACTGTAGCACGTTCTGGTCAAGGTTAAACTCTGACGGCCACAGGTGGCAGGCACTGTTGCCCTCTCAGGATAACTGTCCTAGCTCAGATCCTATGAGGGAGCTTCTTAATCCACCTTATTATTACACCAAGATTCATTTTTCATTCAGACTCAACTAAGCTTTAGAGAGTAGCTTTGCAGAAGCATGCTTACCTTCCTGTCTGACCGAACTCATCTCTTCACGCCGAAGCACATTAACTTCCTCCTCTTGACTCCTTGAAACAGATGGCAGTTCACTGATGGTTGCGCCTTTTACTGACACACAATGCAACAAACGCAAATATCACAGCATCGCAGGTTTTAATCCATCCTTCGGAAGCTGTTTCACAACTATCCTTGCCAGAACGTGGTTACTCTTCTTCTCCGAAAGTGTTGCTGGGATCGTTTACGCCACGGTGCGCGTTGCTGCCTCCTGGAGTTCGTAATAGAAATATCCTCTTCATCTTGTGTTTGGACCACACTTTATTTCTGCGAAATTACATAAAATGTTATGCGCTTAATTATTGAATATTATTCAAGTAATTACAGGTAGTTTGGTACACATTAAAGCTTTTGTCCCTAAAGTTCGGTTGTATTACAAATCAATTAACGTCACTGAAAATAAGGGAATGAAGAGACAATATTACATCTTCTACTTTTTTTAATGTTAATTACACACTCATATGTTAAACATATGAGTGTGTAATCAATATAAAATGATAAAATAGAGATTACAAAAAGAGCTTTCAAAAAATGTTTATTTTTGGAGTAAATATATTGTGAGTTATAATCACAGGTGTTAATGCACACTGAGGGAAAAATATAATTCAGCAAACTGTTTCACGCATGACATGAACAATGCAGGGATGGCCAGTCGTAATACCAGTTATTCTGGTATCTAATTAAAAAAGAAATCCATTTGCTTTGCCCAAACCAAACACCTGCTGTTCCTGAATAATACATTGTACAAAATTAAAAATAATACTACTAATTAAAGATCATTACAAAAAAATTAATGAACAAATTACTGCATTAGCATTCACCATTGCTCAATTCCTCTTTAATGGGGAAAAAGAGGAAATATCTGAAATATCTATTGAATAACTGATGCCCTGTGTCCAACAAATCACTTCCTTTGTCAAAATAACTTTTTCAGATCTTTAATGCTTAGCAAATACGTTATACTTCTCCCACAATCAAAGCTGTGGTATAGACTTTTATTTATTTTATTTTAATTTTTTTTAAGTTAACTAATTTATATTAGATTATATTTCATTTAAATTTATGTGTAATGTTGATGCAAATTGAATAAAAGAAAAAAAAAACCCAGACAAATAAAAAATTTTAGTCGCAAATGTCATAAAAATGCTGAATGCACAAATGCTGAAAGAGAAGGAACAACAGGAAGCAATACACCAGGAGATGCAACGTAAGCTCCACGATGTGAAAACAATGCATGTTGAGAAAAAAAATGAAGGGTTGCAAACAAAGTTTGATGAAGCACTCCATCGAAAAATAAAAATGCTGAAAGAAAAGGAACAGCAGGACTCAATACACCAACAAATGAAGTCTAAGCTTCAAGATTTGGAAGCAATACACCAGCAGATGCAGTGCAAGCTTCAGGTTACTGAGAAAAATAATGGAAGTTTGTGCGCAATGTTTGGTAAAGTGTTGAAAAGAAATACAGAAGTGGTTAAAAAGAAAGAACAGCAGGAGGTTATCCACCAGCACATGCTGTGCAGGCTCCAAACCATGGAAGCATTACATCATCAGATGCTGTACAAGCTTCACATCACGGAAAAAAATAATGAACGCTTACACGTAATGTTTAATGAAGCACTGAGACGAAACACAGAAATGTTGAAAGACAAGGAGCAAATGAAGCAATGTGCAAACAAATACAGGGCAAACTTCAAGACATGGAAGCAATTCAGCAAAAGCTCCAGAGCAAGCTTCAAGTCACCGAAGGTTTACACATAATGTTTTACTAAGCAGTGAGAATTAATACTGAATACTGAAATGCTTAAAGAGAAAGGAGAAACAGGAGCTATACACCAAGAGACTATGTGCAAACTTCAAGTATCAGAGAAAAATAATGAAGGTTTGCGTGTTCGATAAAGCACTCCAAAGAAATATGCAAATGCTTTAAGAGAAGGAACAATAGGAAGCAGTTCACCAACAGATGCAGTGCAAACTCAAAGACACAGAAAGAAAATGGAAGCATTACAAGAAATATTCGATAAAGAACTCAAAGAAAACTCAGACCTGCTAAAAGAGAAGGAAAAACTCCAGAAACCCAGAGAGAGATGCAGTATATTCTTTAAGACTTTGAAACATAAAATACAGAGTTGTGAGTATTAATAAAGGACAAAAACACTGAACTCAAGGAAGAGAAAGAGCAGCTTGAGAAGATATGCAGAGAAATAGAGCCAAATCCAAGAAGTGGTGACCAAAAACACCCAATTACAAGCACTCTACAGCAAAGTCCATTACGCAAACACCAAAATGCAAGAGTAAAAGCAACGACAGGAGAAAAATCTCAAAGACATACAGTCTTTATTTCAAGAACTACAGAAGAGACATGAAGAGTTAAAAGCCATCCATCACAAATAACAACAAAGAAACAAGGACATGCATGAGGCAAACGAAGAACTGCAGGAGAAAAACAAAGCCCTGCGAGAAAAGCAAAAGGAAAACCAGGAAACATTAGAAGAACTGGAGAGAAGGTGGAAGGTCAAGATGACATGCAGACGTTCAAACCAAGTATCGAAATGGAGAAGAACTGTGATGAAAATGACTTTGAAAATGGCATGGATGTTGGTGCAACAAGGTTGGTGCGCAGTCATTTGAATATTGCCTTCAGCAGCTTAGCGAACCAAACCCGAGATAACACCATTTTTCTTAAACCGCTGTTATGCTAAAGCAGGATTAGTTCAAGTTTCTTAATTTAATGACAACTATAATCAATTCTTATGGAAGCACACTTTCAAAAAAAAAACCTTAAAATTTCTTTTTGAACAATTGTTCAAAATCGGACTTACCTACGTCTTACAAATATCAAAGTCCGATGTAAAGCTTTGCAGGCACTTGAATGTCCTACTTAGTATTATTCTCTAACAAAACCACATTATTTCATCATGTTTTTATACTGTCTGTTTTCCTCTTTGTGTAATACTTTGGCGGTTTATGTGCAAAGACCAGAAACTCAAACTGAAACCACAGGTTTAATTCTGACAGGGTCCTGCGGGCTGATCTGTAAACCACCAGACAGTAAAGCCATCATTTGTTAACAAATACACCAAAATATGGGAACTAAATCCACAATATTGTGGTGACATAAACATCACAAAAACCTCCCCAGATTCACCTGTTGTATAAAAAGGACATCCCAAGCAAATAGTTAAAAGTCAGTCTTTTTCCACAAAATGTTTTATTGAGAATGTTTTTTGTACAAGTTTGTTCTGAAATGCAATTATTTTTACATATTCAAAGACTTTATCTTACACTTAAGACAAATCCAAGTTATTTAATATATGGCCTATGTACAGTCTGTTTGGAAAAGTTATTATTGAAAGTACACAAAGCAGACAACTAAAAACAAAACAAGACATAAGACTGCATGATGTGGGTAACAAGAGTCAATGAAAGCTGTCATTTAATACTGAAGCTCCCCGGGAATGCCTTAAATTAAAAATGAGTTTTGAATGTTTCCCAGAGGTTGGAACCCAATGTGAGCTCCATCTCTTCTTCTCAGAGGACCCTGACCCAATAAACACTTCAGTGCAGTGTCCCGATCAGAAACATACACACTCCTCGACTCTGACAGTTCACCTCCTGGTTTACACCATTAACTGACTGGCAGGTTAACTAAAAAAAAAAAATTAAATAAAGCTGAAAGTAAAAGTAGGAGATAACACTAAGCACACTGAAGACAGATGACCGTCACCATCCAAATCAAGTATGCCTGCATACCAAAGCATTTGTCAGTCCAGAAGGGGGGAGGGACTCCTGCAGGAAGCCTATAGATGAATATAGGAAGCTTTAATCACGTTTAATCAGGTAGAAACATGGATAAAGCACAGCCAAATGTCTTTCTTTGCATCATTTTGGAAGGTCTGTGGGGAAAACAAATGGAGTGAAGAGTCAGCATATTGTCCCAGCACCTCACAGTACCCGATTTCAGCGGAGACTCCTGAAGGTTCCTCAAACGTCCTAAAAAAATTGCAGTGCCGATGATGCAGGGGCTTCTCATGGCTGTAAAATAAACGTGGGTTTTGTGGTGCTAAAAAAAGTTGGGTCAAAAGCAAGAGCACGATGGCTAGAAGAATAGGCCTTCAAAGCTCCCTACTTCACTCTGTTCTTTCACAAATATTTCAAAGTACTGGTAGATAATGGTGACGGCCAGCAGGATACCAGTGCCAGAGCCAATGGCTCCAAGGAAGTCTGCCATCACTGACAAACCACCGATACACAGTCCACCAAAGGCAGCAGCAGTGGGAATGTATCTAAAATGAAAACAGAGAAATTAAGGAAATTACACACCCTGTGTTTTTCTGTTGAAAATGCAATCTGTAGTAAGGATGATAGCATTCACATATACGGCTTAAGAAAAAAGAAGAAGAAAGAAAGGGAATACGCAATCAGTTTAACATAAAGACACAAAGTCAGTTAAAATTAATAAATATCACCCTGTCAATTTAGAAAGCACAAGCCATTGTGAACTCATTTCATCTACTGTGGTGTAAATGAAAGTGACAACAAATGCACTGGAGACAACAATAATAATTCCTCCAAAAGGGAATGATTGTAGTCACCAAAACCTTTCACAGAGTTTTTACTAGTGTCTTTTTTGTTCACTGCTGGCAACATGAGACAATTCAAGTTCCAGCTCTTCCTGGATGGCACATTGAAAAGTGCCGCTGCACCTACCACAGTCTCAAGAGTGTGGAGGAAATAGTAGGAGAAGATCATCAATTCAGCAATAGGAGCTGTATCTGCTCCAGCACTGCCAGAGCCCTACAAAACGACCTACCCCCCAACCCTCCATGTGCATTATTCCAACTAAAGTGTCAGATACAGACTCGACAAGTGTTACACAAAGGCCGCAATCCTTTAGTGGAACCTGTGCCAACAGACTGGCACCATGCAGTTTGACTGGCATTCCCCCAGAGAAAACCAGAGCTGGCAGGTTCGCCACTGGCGCCCTATTTTCTTCAGTGATGAAAGGAAGGAAGTTCACCTCATGTGAGCATGTGAAAGACAGACGTTCATGCTTCCTATCCCTGACTTTGTGTTATACACTGATGATCATGTTCCCTTACATTTTTGAGAAGTGTACACTCACTTAACTAAGTAGTGCTTAAAAGAGCAGTTTAGCAAAAAGTGTGGGTTGGCATTATTTATATGTAGGAAATGTGAAAAGCAGTTATATGGAGGCTGTGTCTGGATGAACTCATGACATAACCTCCTGAACCAGAGCATTGCATAACAAACACTTGAAACACAAAATTGTTCTGTATATTTTGGGAAGCTGGCGAAAATCTAGAAGGTCAACAGGTGTAACAGATCTTGTATTTTACCTGTTAAGCTCATGGACCATTGAGGTCTCTCTGTGTCCCCTCATCACCATCTGCTGCTCCTTCAGCTGTTTTGCAACCTGCATGACAGGAAATGGAATAGAGCTCTAAGAACGAGTTTTCTTGAAACAATGTCATAACACAACCTACTAGAAAGCAGTAATAACTTACATCTTTTGCAGAGGAGCCTGATACTTCAATCCAGGTTTTGGAGAAAAAGGCACATGAACCAAGCATGAAGATGATGTAGATTACTGCGTGGACTGGGTCCTCCAGAACAGAGCCAAATGATTCAGGTGGAGAGAAGTAGTAACAGAGTCCCCCGACTGGGTAAGCACGGGCCGGGCCACCAGACGATGTGTCCTGGGAAAACGGGAACAAAACGTACTCCATCAGTCACTAATGTTAACATGATAATGAGTTGTCAGACTCCGGTACAATCTTTCCACAATTTTATTTTGTTTCCTTTTATCAATAACCAAAAATATCCAAGAATAGGCTTGTCCTGCCACACAGGTGTGAATGTCATGGTAAGCTTACATAAATGCAGCTTGTGTAGTTAGAAAAATATGGTTAAAAAACAAAACAAAACTGACTGTTTGAGAGGAGGTAGTTTTTATAAAGAAGATGGATCGCCAAACCATTAGCAGAGGCATTTATTTTTGGGTTGTTAGGTGTTGGGTCTTTTTGCACTTTAAATAAGGCATTTTGCAGGTCAACACACTAACAAACTGAACTGAAGAATCTATAAAACGCAAACATGTACTCACAGACCACGTTCCGAGCAGATTAACCAGGAAATTGCCACTGAAGCGCGTGGAGAGCATCTGGGAGATCACATACAAGTTGGAGACCAATGCAGACTGCAGGATGATGGGAATGTTGGAAGTATAAAAGAGCTTGATGGGGTAGGTGTTGTACTGTCCACGGTAACGAGCTGACTTGATTGGCAGATCCACCCTGAATCCCTGTGAGAGAAGAGATTAATTCATCACACTGATTTATTTTTATTTTTTTAAATACACGTTTTAAATCTCAAGTGGGTTAGTGTGAAGTCAGACAAAAGAAAAGAAAAGCAACCGACCTGAAAGTATATCACTACAGCAAAAACAAAGACTGTAGCAATCAGGTTCATGAGGTTGGGCAGGTTCTGTCTGTAGAAGGCCTCTCTCAGAGCACGCACTTTGTCAGTCCTTGTGGCAAGCAAATGGAAAAGAGCAATGATCGCACCCTCAAACTCCGTGCCTGGAAACACAGAAAAAAACCCTCTCAAATTAGAAACCTCGTTTTGGATTGCAAAGATGCAACATGGTTTTTTTTAATTATTATTTAATTTAAAAAAAAATCACTTTGTAAAAACCAATTATTGGTTCCTTACCTCTTCCAGTGTTCACAGTAGTGGGACTGAAGGCCTTCCACACAATTGTTTCACAGATGTTGGTAGCAATGAACAAGGAAATGCCTGAACCAAGACCATAGCCCTTTTGGAGCAACTCATCCAGCAGCAGCACAATCAGCCCAGCCACAAACAGCTAGAGAGAAACGTAACAGTTCGAGTCATATGAGATTGCTATGGAGATTTGCCATGTTTGGAAAGTTTTGAGTATCGACTCCAACAAACACATTACGTCTTCTGTTTTTACATTTAAAATTAATAAAAAATTATGTAGGCTTGTGGAATGAAAGATTAATTAAAAAAAATAATACTGACAGCAGATGGGATACATTCAAAAATTTTACTCCACTTCGTTCTCACATTCACAAGATTATAAGAAGCTGTGGTGACAGCAAAACCCCCTCAGCTCACAACCCCAGCAGGTTGTGAGCTGAGCAGAATAAATGAAAAAGAAATGATTTCAATTGATTCATTTTTTTTTGAAAATTACTGCATCTATACCTGTTGTTACGTCATCAATGAGTATAACAGTTACCCTAAATGATAAATAAAGCTGAAAATAACTGAAATTTAATTATGTTTCCTAGCCCAAAGAGTTCTTTAAAGTACCAGTAGCGTCATCTCAGTAACAGAAAGTACAGCGTATGTGTGCTTTAGGTTGAGAGCGTGAAAGTAACATCTCCTTGGGAGTATATTTATACTCACAGGTTTAAAACTATTACCAACTAATAACAATTTAAAAAAGGCTGATTTTAATCAAAGGGTTTTCACTGGTATTCTTTGAGTGTTTATGAAAAGGTAGCAGACAAGGCTTTGGGAAAAGACAAGCTGGAAAAAAAAATCTCCATTGCCTCAGCCTTTTGTAAAGAGATTAGAATTTTGTATAATCAACTACTAATCACACAACTCTAATATGAATGCTGAACCAGACCTTGTACTTAGTTACCCTGTATTTGACAGAGTAACTAATGAAACCTCTCTCTGAAATGCGCCTCGTGCACTTCTTTAATTGTGATGTCAACATTAAGTTTAATAAGAATGACATTGAATAAACAGTAATGCCAGTGTAAGGGACATGTCTGTAATAATAACGTTCATAAAAACAAAAACAACATTGTTGGAAACTCTGAGGAACCAAACAATTAATAATTAATTAATAAAACAATTTATTTAATTTATATTTATATACATGTCCTTAGGGCTGCTCAATTAATCGAATTTTAATCACGATTACGATCTGGGCTTTCAACGATCATTAAAAATGACTGAGCCGATTATTAGACCCTCCCTCATGCTTTACTCTCGCGCTGCTCCGTGTGGTAAGTCAAGCGCACCGCTCTCCATTTCGAACACGCGTCACAACAATTAAGAGGACCCGAGGGAAGCTCGGAAAGCTAAGCAGAAGTTATTTGGAGAGGAGAGTGACTGCCGTTGGTTGAAAAGAGGTTAAAAAAAAAAAAACTTCAGTGGTGTGGAAACATTATGGGTTGGCGGAGTTAGACGTGGATCAAGTAGACAGTGTGTAAACTTTGCTACGATGTAGTAGCTGCACCACAGAGCAACACTGCAAAGTTGACTAAACATAGATGTTTACATTTTTCATTTATTTCTTATATTGCAAACATTTGCACTGTTATCAGTATTTGCACACTATTTTATATTATTTTTTAAAGTCATTATTCAATACATCGTTATTGTTAACCCTTTAAAGCCGGTCAGAGCAGCACACTCCGTTTTGCGTAACTATTTTTAAATCCCTGTAGAACCTGAACCGCTAAGCTAGCGCAATAATTTGTTTTGCATATGAAACCGGAGGAGTTGTACTTACATCTTATGCCATCAGCTTGTCCTCGGTCACGGTTTCCTTCCACATAAAGCTTTGCAAAAATTGCATAAAAAGCGCTTGCAGGAACAAAAACATAATATTCCAGAAACACGCTTTGCCGATCCGATCAGCTGTTCATAACACTTCCCACTTTGAAAAAGACGTCAACTCGAACTATCGCATTTCCTGCCCGAAACCGGAAGTGATGTCATTTTTGCGGAAAATGTAGTTTTTTACTTGTAGGCCTTAAGTAAAAAACTATACTATACTATACTTATACTAGTGTTTTTATAAGTCATGTTTGACTCTATACTTTTCTGAATAGTTGCTGGGATGCTTAGAACTCGAATTGCACAGCTGGAAATAGTTTATTTTGATGCACGTGCTGTTTTCTTTGCAAATTTGCATCATAGGATTGTTTTTTTTGTTTTTCCTGCAGTATATAAAAATTGCTGTATCTCCAAAATAAAACTATGAAGACACTCAAAATAAATTTCCTGTTGTTGTAAACTATTTTTTGCAACTTTTTTGTATTTAAAGTTTTGAGGGATAAACCTCTTAAATTTCTCCAAGTAGAAATATATGTAAACAAAACAAAAACGATTTTCAATTTTTTTGTAGTTTATTGCACTTGTTTGCAATTAATGTAGTTACTATGGACTTAATGCATACATATTATTAAAATATGGGCTATAACAGTTGTATTGATGTATAGCAACTTGAAATGCTCCCACAAATGGCACTACAGCATGTACAAAAAAAATAATATAAGCTCTGGCGGACTTGGTTCTATGGTAGGTCTTAAAGGGTTAAATAAATATCGTCAAATAATCGTGATCTCAATTTCAGTGAAAATAATCGTGATTATCATTTTTGCCATAATTGAGCAGCCCTACATGTCCTGACATTACACAGTTCAGGTATGTTTGCAGATATTCATCCTGTTCTCACCTGAATGATGATCAGCAGACAGATCCCTGCACCCATCTCTGACGGATCTCCGTACATGCCAGTCATCACATACACAATAGCCTGTCCAATGGTGATGATCATGCCAAACACTGAAGAAAATAAATAAATAAATAAAAAAAAATCAGAGGTCAGAGACCCTAAAGTCTTGATAGGCAATTTCAAACTACTTCAAACCAGCACCTGAGCAGAGATTACATACATTTTTGTGCTCCATTAAAAAGCGCTCTGTCCTTTGGAGTGTCTCCAACTTCGATGATCTTAGCTCCAGCAAGCAGCTGCATGATCAGGCCTGAGGTGACAATTGGCGAGATACCCAGCTCCATCAAAGTACCTAGAAGAAAATGTTCAAGTTAGACCCCAGAAAACAGCAGACATATATCTAACTTATACACAAATATATTAAAAAGTATATACCTCTGTTTGAGGCCAGAATGACTCTCATCCAGTAGAAAGGATCTGCAGAGTCTGAGGACATTATGCCAAACAGGGGAATCTGAAAAGCAACATATTGCATTTACAGTCGAGTCTTAATTGGCTGCATGAAGTGTTATAATTGTGTGTCCCCTGAATTCACTGACTTCAGCTTGATACTTTGACTATTATGTAAGAAACATTCCTGTAACAGACAACTTAATGTAATAATAACATTGTAATAATTTATGCTAAGTTTTTTTTTTACTTATTTAAGCTGTTGAGGTTTTTTCCCCTATTAAAAACATAATAAAAATGTAAATACACAAACTAAACAACAGTGAGACTCACCTGGCAGCACACCAGAAAGATGAAAAGAGTGATAGCAGTCCATAACACCTTCTCTCTGAACTGGATCTAATGGTTGAGCAAATGTAATAAGTTTAAAACGAGGGGAGGGGGGTAAAAAAATTAAAGCAAACACAATATAAAGCTTACTGATTGTTTTCATAGTTCTAAATAAACAATTAGCAAAGGGGAGGTATTTAAAAACACACATACCTTTCTTTCGGGTTTTTGGATCTCTGGCAGCACAGCACAGAAAGGCTTTATCACCTCCAAGAATTTGACTGAAAACAAACAAACAAAGAAACAAACATGAGTAAAAAGGTGATCATATCTGGTTATCATCAGCGGGACGTGGTAATGAATGGGGGGCGGACTTTACAGACAAATGTGAATGTACCAACAATGTACCTGGAGTAAAGCAAAGCTTTGAAAAAAAAATCAGTTTCCTGTTGTTATGTCAGATCTTTACAGTACCTCTACAACCTACATGTTTCTAGTAATGCAAGGCAGGAAACAGGAACAGCGGACTCACAAAAAACAGAGCGTCTTATGCGTCGTCATCACTAGACTGTCAATGTCTTTGAATGAGTGGCTAACAAGTTAGCGTAAAGGTCTCGAAATTAAGCCACTCACCGTATCGCTTTTAAAGGATATCTACAGACTAGAAAACTAGTTTGCCAAAATATCACCTAGTTATTAAGCTAAACCCTACAACTACTTCTCATTAGAAATATTTTCATAACAGGGAAAAAACCATTTATCAACCAGGAAGCTAGCGACTAAATGCTAGCTGCATGCGATCAACGCCAGTTGCTAGTTACCGTTAGCTAACTAAGTTGTCAAAAACACATAAAACACTGTTTCAGTTTTGCTCCTCGTTTTTTGCAGATCACAGTCTTAAAAATCATGTGCCAAAGTGAAACTTACTGCCCATGATGTCCCAACTGGTCTCTTTGTACGGTTCTTCACAGTGGAAATGAGACCAGCTTGAGCCTGAGTAACTGAGCCACCGGGAGGAAAAGGAGGCGACACGTCATCACTACAGACACGAAGACCAGCGATTTAAAGAGACAGCGACCTTTTAACTGAACATCACATATCACAGTTGCAATACAAAGAAACGAAGAACAAATATGAAAAGCTACATTTTAATAGACCTACTTTAATTTTTGACATACTTGTGTAAAGCAAACAACCCCGGAGCCTGACAGTCCCAGAGAAACAGAGGGACAATATTTTTCAGCTGCTACTACTGCAGTTAAAGTTACAAATCGTAAAATATCGCCACTTGATGTCAATAGATTGCAGAGTGCAGTCAAATGAATTTGTTGCCTGTGTCATGCGCGCTGATTCTGATGTCACGTCTTGTGTCCTGTCCACTGGGCAGTCCAGCACCTCTCGATTTTTGTAACCTGGCGCACTGTGCCGCAGCTTGGTTGAAGTAACAAGTGTACAATCGTGTCAGATTTTATTGCCATTTTAGTGGAGTTGTTGGAAAAGTTGGAAAACGTTACAACAACAAAAAACGTTAGACAACATCTTGGCTTTGACCTTTTTCCTCTGGCATAACCAGCCAGGCTTGTAACCAACCAGTTGGACATGTCTAATCTGCTGACAGTGAGTAATTGCAACAATAATGGGAATAAATAAGCATGTTTATGCATATTTTCACGTGTAACAGTTCAGTTCAGGAAATAAATCTTGATGTGATGAGGAAGAAAATGTTTTTTTAAATAGATGCTAGTTGCATTGTCTCTTTCCTTTGCATTTTTGATTCTTTGGTTAAAGACTTTCAGTGAAGCAGTGGTAGAAGACGGTCAGCAGCTCCTTCTTCAGGTCCATTTTTCTGAGGATTCTCAGAAAGTGGAGACGCTGTTGGGCCTTCTTCAAAACCGCAGAGGTGTTTGAGCTCCATTGGAGGTCTGTGTCTATGTGCACACCCAGGAACTTGAAACTGGACACCCTTTCCACACACTCCCCGTTGATGCTGACAGGCTGCAGCTCAAACTTCCTGCTTCTGAAGTCGACTACCAGTTCTTCTGTCTTGGTGGTATTGAGGTCCAGGTTGTTGTCTACACACCAATCTGTCAGCCTCTGAACCTCAGCTCTGTATGCCGTCTCATCTCCCCCTGAGATGAGCCCCACCACGGTGGTATCATCTGCAAACTTAATGACTGCGTTGTCTGGGTGGGAACTAACACAGTCATGTGTGTACAGAGTGTACAGTAGAGGACTCAGTCAGTACACAGCCTTGTGGAGAGCTGGTGTTAAGGCTGAGGGGTGAGGAAAGATGAGGCCCCACTCTAACTCTCTGTACACGGTCTGACAGGAAGTCTCTGATCCAGCGGCAGGTGGTAGAAGGAAGTCCAATATCCAGCAGTTTAACTATTAGTCTGTCTGGGAGTATCGTATTTAAAGCAGAGCTAAAGTCAACAAAGAGCAGCCTGGCATAACGCCCTTGTTGTTCCAGGTGAGAGATAGTGGTGTGGAGCGTTGTAGCAATGGCATCTTCAGTTGGTCTGCTAGCTCTGTGTGCGAACTGGAGCGGGTTGAGTGTGGGTGGCAGGCAGGACATGATGTGATGTTGGACCAGTTTCTTGAAGCACTTCATTATAACAGGGGTTAGAGCAACTGGTCGGTAGTCGTTGAGGCTGCTAATGTTGGTATGCTTTGGCAGTGGGACAATTGTGGCTGACTTTAGGATGCAGGACTGGGAGAGTGAAGTGTTGAAGATCTTAGTGACGACCCCAGCCAGCTGGTCTGCACATTCTTTTAGAACCCTTCCGGTCCCCCCGTCTGGACCTGCGGCCTTCCTGGGGTTCACTGCCCTCAGTGTGCACCTCATCTCATATTCCTGCACCACGAGGCTTTGGCTGCTGCTGCTGTCCGATTTAGCAGTTTAACACTCAAAAGAGGCTATTTCATAATTACTTATTTTATTCTGAGGGTATATAATACAAAGTACTACAATATTAAGCATTAACTTCATCATAAACTGTACAAAATATTACTATTTTGCTTAAAATCGACCTGACTACTTGTTCCTCCACTGCTGAAACATGACTTTCTCCACCAGAGGGCAGCGCTGACCAGAGGCAAAAATGTAGCTCAGGCAATACAGGGTTGTCAAGAAAGTGATACGGCTCCTTTTGAGTTTCACTTTCAACAAAGGCAAAATAATATACACAAAGGAGTTTACAGAATAACCAGAGCAGTTGATAGTGTCAGTAAAGGCAAAACAATAGGCCAGCATCAGTATTAACAATGATGAATAAGATTAATATATCTGCTCTTTCTTTTTAAGTGGTGTGCAATGACGTCAGCATATACAAGGGTTCCACTATTTATGCTTTGATTTGATGCTCCTGGTTTAGATACAAATAGCATTTAAAGGTAACAACATTACGTAATTAAAGTGGCGATTTGTTGCAACCGCAAACAAGGTTTTGATCTACATGGAGGTGAAACACATAGTAACTTCGAGGATGTTCTTGTTTCTTCTAGTCATTTCTTTTTTTAATTCCACATTTTCCAGATCAGTTTAAAGAGGACCTATTATACCAATTCCCCATTCTTAGACTGGGCTTTAGTGCAGCCTCTTAACACCAACTGTCTAAAACTACTCTCACTTTAAATGAGAGGCAACCCTCCCTGCAACTTTAACTTTCTCCTGATTGGCTGCCTCTCACAAACACAAGATTTGACCAGGACTTTTATATACTGCAAGACTGTCAGATCCATCCATCCATTTTCTCTTTCACTTATTTGGGGCTGGGTTGCAGAGGCTAAGCAGAGAGGTCCAGACCTCCCACTCCTTAGCCACTTCCTCTAGCTTATCCACGGGGACATTGAGGTGTTTCCAGGCCTGCCAAGCAATATAATCTCTCCAGTGTGTGTCCTGGGTCTGCACTAGGGCCTCCTTCCAGTGGGACATGCCCAAGACACCTTACCCAGGAGGCACCCAGGAGGTACCCTAATCAAATACCTAAACCACCTCTTTCAGCATTGAGGAGTAGCACACAATATCATAGTACATTGTCAGATCTCAGAATTATTCATACATTTTATTTAATTCTAAAAAGAAGATATTAGTGTCTTGAACAAAAATTTTTGAACTAGTGCCCCAAAACATTATATGAATTGTAAACGTGACTTGTGACATGGTCACTGTGAATGCAAATACTCAAGCTGAACAAAAACACATGCAAAGAAAAGTTCCTTGGCAGCTGGTGTTGCACAAGAGTCTTTGATTTCATTGAAATATGAGCATGAAGGAATTTTGAGTTCCTTGGACTGATACTGGTGAATGTTTGTTCTCCTTCCTTTTTGTCTCACATTCATCTCATTCCTTGTTTTGTTCCTGGAGGCCCGCCCTCCTCTCATGCAAGTCTGCCAGTTAATTCACCTCCATGATCAAGGAACTGACCTCCCAGCCCATTGTTCATTCAGTGGTGCTAGTTTCAGTCATTGTGCAATGTACTGTTTATAAGGTTGGGGAAACATTTCTCCCACTGCAAACGCTACGTCCAGATGAACAGAATCAACCTTTAGGGATTTACTTACCTGGATGGTTGAGCATGCATCAAGACATTAATTTACCTGCCATCAAAAACCAGGACACTCACAGCATACAGACATCAAAAGATCCACATTTTTCTCTAATTTAAATGAATTTGTGTGTGTTTGAACTGACTTGCATGTTTGTGTGTGTAAAACAGATGGTCACACTAATAGCTGACTGTGAGAGAGATAGAGTTAGTCGCCAGGGGATTTATAAGGCCACATGCTGATGTTCTGTGCCTGTACCCCACGGATTGTCTGTCAGTAAGGAGAAGCTTGTTGAGGAGAACTTGCTGAAGCTTGTTTAGCCAGCATACTGGTTTATTATGCTGTAAACCCTCTACATACTGATTTAAATTTGGGTTCATCCACTTGCTCTAAAGTTAGCCAAGCCTTCACTGCTCAGAATAAACAGGCTGTGTCTCAGGCAAAGACCTGATCTGAACTCTTGGTGACCCACAGACTGCTAACATATAGTATTTCACTAGGTCTGTTTGAAATGTAGCTGCTACATATACGGTACTAACGTCAGTGTGTTATAACTGGTTGATTTAAATTGTTCCTGTAATCCGCTGCACTGATCCAGCACACAGAAGAACGCCATGTCCTCGACCCTAAACTCCAGGCTAGATAAACCCTAGTGACCAAAGAGCACTAGCTCCTCTCTGAAGGAAATTTCCTACGTAGTCTTAAGAGGGTTGACGAAAAATAATTAAAGCTGGTAGCAAGAGCATAATCTTGGAGAAGTTCTGAAAACCAATTAAAAGGATTAAAGAGCTATACACGGAGATGAGAAGCTCTGTGAAGCAATGTAGTTAACACAGCAAACACAGCAGTGCTTTGAGCTAAATACCAACAAAAACAATGCTGACTTTTAGTTCAGTGTGTTAGCATGCCATGATAATTATCACTGAAAACAAAGCACAGGATTGTAAATAGTTTTGCGTCAAACACTGTCATTAACTTAGTGCCATCACATTATTATATGTTGTGTTATGGTGGGAAAAATCGCATGTTAAACCTGATAAACATGATCCACAAAGCAACAGGAATGTCCAGGAGTTGTTGTTATGTATGTCAATTTTCTGGTCCACTAAAATCTGCAAGATACAAAACATAGGACTCATGAACATCTGTAGAAAATTTCCTAGTGATTGATCCAATAACACAAGAAATTTGTGTCTGAAACACCTACTGCTGCCGTTTGGTCACACTCACTTTACAAATAGAGATCACAGAGTTTAAGGAGCATATATAAATATGTCTTTGGGTCTCTTATTTAGCAATAAAACTTTGTAAATAATGGCACATTTAAATGTCAGTGTAACTAAATGGGGACAGAGTCGTTGTGTATTTTCTCTTTTTTTGCTTCTGTCCTCCTAATCTCATTGGGCCTGCAGGAAGACTAGCAACCACTGTTGTGGAAGCTAATGGGGTTCCTTATAAATAAACAAATAAACAGCAGCTGTACTCAGTTCAGCCTCATTGTACCCGTCTTATGTAACCTGTTCAAAGGTTCTTCCACATCTTTACTCTGAACATAAACACGACCTTGACAGCCACTGAGCAGAACTGCTTAGGTTACTTTTTAATAAAAAAATCATTATGAAGTGTCTAAAAAAACCACTGTGGATGTTAATAATACTGTAAGGATACATCTAAATCTCTTGGAGATAAAAACAAGACAACCAACTGAGGAAAAATTGATTTATCTGGTCAGAACATATAACATGTTTTTGAAAAGCACAATTAAAAAAAAAAGCAATGTAGAAGATTTTAAAATCAAGACAGCCAGTGCTCCTTGAAACTATTGCCATAGTTCACTTATATATACTTTAAAGGTTTTTTGCTGACATCATTATGCTGTAAATGTATGGGCGTGTTCATCATAGAAACATCCTGCCTTCACCTCCTCCACCCACATACTTGCTCATTATATTCATTATAATCCATCCCTCCATGAGAAATGCAGTTATTCCATGGAAAGAGTTACCCAGCAGAAAACCAAAAAACAGTCCCACTGACCAGGGAATGTGTTGTAACTGACAATCCAGAACTTAACCACACAGGAGTTAATCATCTTTAACAGGGCTGTAGTCATCACGCTTAATCCAGATTATTGAGTTGAACACTCAATGCCTTCTCTAGTACTTGTCTCATCTTGTCTGGGATATTTTAAGCATACAGAGTCATACAGTCCACTTGGATTTTGCTTCGGGGAGAATGAGTGTACCTGTACAGTATTAGGGTTGTGCGTGGGTTTTTGTTTTTGTTTGTTTTTTTACTTGACAAAAAGGATTTCTGTTTTAGAGTGCACACAAAGGATTCACTCAGTCTTGCCCCCAAATCACATCTTAACATGCTTCAGCCGTCATATAAAGAAAATTCATCTTCACAGTGGATATCTGCAAGTTTGAGTTTGTCAACTACAGTTACATCTAATAAATCAGGCCAAAAGGTAGTCAGAACCACACAGAGGTCCCATACCACATAAAATGCCACATAAAGCCTTATAGATTATTTATGAACAAAATACTTCATGTTTATTAACAGTTGTAAGTTACAGATGAGTAACAAATTGAAAGAAACACCTGGATTTAGATATATCAGATTAGTATAGCCCTAAAAGTTACAGTGATCCCATCTGTTGCAGTTTGCAGTTTGGATACACTGCCCTCGATACAAGAAAAGGTCACCACAAATGAGTTTAGATGAGCAGCGCCCTCCTGTTCTGATGCCAAAACACCAAATGAAGGAATTTCTTTTGAAAAAATGGCACTCATTTAAGAAACTTAAACAATCCATACCATAGACTTTCTACAGGCTAATGGTGGTCTGACACATTACACACTATGTTCACTTCTGCTTTAATCCATTAAGTCTGTAGTCTGCATTAGAATAAGAAACAGACAGCACAAAGTAATTGCACAGACAACAGACTGTGGATTAAGTAATATAAATAAATGTTCAAATTGATGTTGATGTCCTGACACAACCCTGAGAACAGACAACAGTCTGTGAAAATAAGGACTTACACAACCCCAGTCCCATTTTTGTTCAGTCTCACAGACATTCCTTTGTCCTTCAGTTCCTTAACAAACTGTGACTTACACGACCCTTGAGATCATTTCAACCCGCCTACCTGCTTGGATAAAGTTATACATTTCATCAAGTGTTTATTAATTAACCAGGACCAAAAGTTAAAGAAGTGATAAGACAGAGCAAGCAGAGTTATAGCACAGCTATCAAGTGACTGTGACCCCACTTGCTTGATATGAAAATGGGACAAGAACTGGCAGAGCAGAGTGTGTTCAGCTTTATAGGATCATAAATTGACAGTCAACCATAATTTTATTCCTAATGGTGGCGAAGCCTTATCTGACCAGTATGTTATGTACGGTTCAAGGAGGGTTGCATAACATACTGTGATGTCATAAAAAACTATGACATGTGTGTGGTTTATCCACAGCAGTTTGAGTTCTTTTATAAAAAACACATGCGCCTGCTGAGACAATCTTATTTGTACTTATTTTGTGCTTTTGAATGTGGTAAAACACTTTGCTTCCTCAGCATTTACCATTTTCTAAATTGCCTTTGGACATTTCTTAAGTTCTCAGCACTAAAGATGCATTTCCCAAAATAGCTCATATACATGCAACAGTTAACTTGCAAAAGGCTGTAACAGTTTTTGTCAGTTGCTTTGGCTCATTTTAATTTTGAAGTTTCCAACATTAAAGATGCATATGTCAAGACAAAGGTGTTTTTTTTTTTTGGTCAACCAATGAGTTATTCTCACCAAATTGACAAGTTGCATTGAGCCTATATAAAGCAGGGTATTGAAAATGTTTCAGTGCTTTGTCATAATGACTAGCAGTTTTCATTTACTTTGAATGCATGCTGTATCTGACTATTCTTTTATTTGGAGTATAGTTGACTGCTATTGTGTCTAAAAGTGAATTTTCCAGAAAAGCTTATTTCAGTATCACATGTGTAACTTGGACAAAACAATTTTATTTTCCCTTCAATGTTCATACAACACAGTACAATACAGTAAACACAGGAAACTGAAGAATTTCACAGCACTGTACAAATCACTATCAATAAACAAAAAGTACTTTGGAAACAAAGTATAATCTGCTAAACAGTGTTTGCACACTGATCAAGGGGGTCCTGCTCTTGTGCCCTGTGGATTTTTTAAGAGATGAAGGGGGTTTTATTCTGCACGGTTTTACTGGCAATCTGCACTGTTCCACTCACAAGCAAGTAAAGTCACATATGTACGTACATGCTTGTGTATAATTCGGAGTGCCATGATATGCACATGTGATACAAGACATGAACATGTGTGTCAGTCACATACTGATGGTAGCAAATACTACCATCAGTATGCGACTGGTCTCATGCTTTCATACATGTATGAAACAACGTTTGAATTAATTTGATTGAAAACACTAATGAAATGTTGGAGAGTATTAAGATGAGTGAAAGATATGTAGTTCTGACTGATTAAAAAAAAAACTGTTTTGATGAGTATTGCAATTGAGATGAGAAATGGATCAGCACAATAAAAAAAACTTCAACAGTGAAGTAACAATAGCAACAATAGCAGTATGTACAAACAGACAAAGGCTATTGTGGGTGTAGAGATATGTTCCTGATGTGAGAACTGCATCAAAGTGATTGAGATAAAAAATAACAACTGCAGGCCAATATCTATGTTGTATGTTTTAGCAAATTCTTGAAAAATTTATCAGTGAACAATTAAAAGATTTTTTAGATGAAAATTCTATTCAACAATAATTGCTGCTATTAACATGAAAATTGAGCCTGTTAATGAGATGGATTAAATAAAATGCTGTTTCATTCTTTTTCTTAATTTGTAAATGTTTCTGACACAGTTGCTTAACAGACGTCACAATATTGGCCAGAACAGTGTATTTACTTTGCTTGGTCTTCATCCTCTTTCCCCCCCTGTAGACAAAGAAGTTGCTCAGGGCTTTATATTAGAACCGCTGACTGTCTCTCTATATGCAGATATATGAAGCGCTGCGACGCAGTTATTTGTTGTTCGTCACTAATACAAATCCTCGAATTTCTGCAGCCTGTCTTTGATGTTGATCGGTCCCATTTAACTCAGCTTGAGTTCGTGTTAAATGCAGGCAATTGCAAATTCATGTTATTTTGAAATGGCAAAGCCATCGAAACTTCCTCTAATCAAAACCAATCAAAGGGTTGAACTGATATGGTCACAACATAGACAGTAAGTACTTTGGTATCTTTATAGATTAGAACTTGTTACTTAAAATTCACGTTAAAAAGCTCAAACATAAATTATGTTTCTCTATTAGGAGTAAATCTGATACCTTTGCTTTATATGAATGCACCTGATCTTTACCTAAGGTGGTTAGTTACGGTATTTCATTGTGCTTTACACAATGAAATGCATAAGCTTTATAGTTCTTATGTATTGCTTGCTATGGAGATTCTGTACATCTGTACATTACTGCCAGGTCTCTCTAGAATAAGAGGTTTTAAACACAATCCTTTTAATATATATTTACAACTTAAATAATCTGCAAGGAAAAATCTCTGTAATAGGTACTGGCAGTATACTATGCATTTTTCCATCTTCACCTTAAATCTTGAATTCTTCTTGTAGTATAATGTTGCACTTCTACCCAAAGGCTTTGTAGAACACTGGAATAATACAAGGTACACTGGAGGTATGCAAACAGTAATTTCACTCATGCTATTCATATCTCTGCTGGGCTTTACTGCTGATAAATTAGCGGTGAAAGGTAAAGAAATCTTTGTTCTCCAAGCCATATTTCATCTTAAGGCTTTCAAGTTTCATACATTAATCATTTTGTAAAATAGCACCTGGGGCAAAGAAACCTTTCTCTGTCCACTGTCTGAAGACACCATCCTGCTTTTCTGCTTATTTCTGTGCTTTTTTGAAATAGTACACTATTCTCTGTTGTTGCTGGAGGGAGGAGTAGAGTGCATGTGCCATATAGCATTCAAATCCAGTTTTGGTAGTTTGTTTTGCTGAGAAGCAACTTCTTTTGTGAAGAATAAGACAGTGTTTGCAACAAAATGCCTTTCAAAGTCATTCAAGCACACAGAGCTGGACTGACACACAATCAGATAAGAACATTTATAACCCTTGAACAGTAAAAGCTGTAATAGCACATACAGGTCTGTCAGATATGCACTGCAGTTTTCCTTGCACCAAATAAACACAAACACTTATGTGTTTATCTTCACGTATGCAAAGAGAGCTGCATTCATGCATTATTAGAGTATGATTAATAACACATCTTACATAAGAACAAGTGCTTTCCTACATCCTTGGCCTGAATAGGTCTCCTTAGCCTACTTTGATCTAGTAACCTTCAACCTGATCACATTTATTACAAAGCTGTTGGTACAAAGCTTCTAATTTGTGTCTTTCCATGTCATGCTCCATGTCATGTCATCACAGCAAAACAGTTTGACTCATCCCCAAAATGCAAAAAGTTAAAAAATATAGCAAATCAAAGTATCCACTCTGAGTTCTTTGCTGATTACATATGCTTTTTCAGCTTCATCACAAAACCCATATAAACAACCAGCAGTATATTCCAATGAGGAGAAAAACATTAATCCAAATCTGTTTTGCAGCAGGCAGCACATGAGCAGCGGATGTGAAGTTATTTTTAGATCTGAAACGAGAAAATTATAATCTCTTTCCTCTCATGCCTCCTACTATCATCGCCCCTAAACTGACTGCATCTCTGTTTACCTTCCTGAGTTGATGTTTACTGAACCGAATCCCCTAACATAGTGGGCAGGGCCAAAAGATCAGAAGTCAACTGATAAAACAAATGTCAAAACAATATATTGTTGATAAGAAATCCATCCATCCATCCATCTTCTGCTGCTTGTCGAACCTTTCTAGTGTGACACTAAACTGTTGCCAAGCCAGCCGAATGACAGACTCTTCCCAGTGTGTCCTGGATCTTCCCTGAGATCTCCTCCAGGTAGGATATGCCAAATCCCCTTACCTTAAAGAAACCCAAAAAGTGCCACTGTCAGATGCCAAAACTACCTCAACTGGTTTCTTTCGATATGGAGCAGTATGAGCCCCTCACGACCATACTCCTTGCTTAACTTCTAAGGCTCAGCCCAAACATCCTACTGAGGAAGACCAATTCTGCTGCTGGCATTCATGATCTCATTCATTCAGTTATTACGTAAAGCCTGTGGTAAACTGAGAGCTTTTATGCTTGACTCTCTCTTTACCACAACAGGCAGCTTCCGTTGACACCACACCAATTTGTTTGTCAGTCTCTTTCTCTACTCTCCCCCCACTCTTGAACAAGACCCCAAATAATGAAGCTTCTCCACTTGGGACAGAAATTCCTCTCTAATTTGGAGTGGGCACTCCACCATTTTCCAGCTGATATGGGATTAATATATTATGTTAAACCTTTCTCAAAACCAAAACTAATGCCAAAACCTGACATGCACCCTCAATGCAACCCTCAATCACTCCTAGACATTTCTGGCTATTTCTTCCACTGCTGCCATTTTTCTAGGTAACAGATCATTTCTAAGAGAGAAACTTCACTGCTAACTAGTGCTTTGGCCATGAAATTGCAGAGCACTGCAGCTGCACCGTGCACAAAGATACATGCACTGATAGCTGCTCGTGGATGCTACATCATTAGCTCAACTTAAATTCATTATGGGCTGGGGTTTAGTGGTAACAACTTCAAACTCAGGTAAAAACTGCAAGTTGGAGGCCACTGCTTGACGAAGCCTAAAGAACCACATCTTCTGCAAAAAGCAGAGAGGTGATCCTGAGGCCTCCAAGGCCAGACACTGTCACACCCCTTGGTTGCAACTAGAATTTCTGTCCATAAACAGAATTTTAACTACAACTAAAGAAGGGAGAGGAATGTTGCACACAAAGTAGGATAATGTGGGTCAATTGGAGGCTTTGAGTCCAACCAGTTGTAAATGAAGCTAAGCTTGATGAGTGGTCGTGGCATCAGATGATTTGCATGACTGACTTTCTGTTTCATTTCTCTTGTAATTAGAACTGCTTCCTCTCAGCAGGTATTTCTGTTCCTCATTTCTGGTCACAGGCTTCTCCAACCTTAATTCTAATTTAAAGTCACATCTTATTTCGCACACACAAACGCGAGAATGGAAGAACCTGTTCACCATATTTACTTTTCCAACATGGAAAGATAAATAAGAAATCCTAATAGATTAAACCATCTCTTCGTGTTAACTTTCTCCACCCATTTCACATCAGGTTGTTGCAAGGTTAAAACCAGTACCTGCTATACGTCGATACAAAGTTGTTCTGTCACATTTCATTCAACCCTTCCAGCAGGTGTGTCAAAATTCTAGCCATACTTTCCTCACTCTTTTCCAGCACTAGAAAGCTGATTAGGCAGACTACAAAGCTGCCAGCTTTAACAGGCAACACATTTCACTGTGGAGCTTAGGGTACATACAGTATGTTAGAAAATACTAATCTGAGCTGCTGGCAACACCTTCTCATTCTTCCTGCTTATCACTATGGAACTGTTATTGAATAGAAGTTTGTAATCTGAGCTTTGTGCAGATCAGTCACCAATGTCACCGCCAAAGAGCAACTGTGCCAAAAACCTCAACTAAACTGCTTAATAATGAACTCTGTAACAACAGTGACGCATGCAGCGTAAGCAATCTTTGTGTTTTTGCCGTACCAAGCAAACTTGCGAAAGGAAAGGAAAAACCCAAAGCCAGTTCTCAGGGAAGCTTTCTGTGTCAGGGTGGCCAATTAATTTTCCCAAGAAGCTAGATGAGAATTTAGCATTGTTGTTGAGGGCTGCACCACTAAGCTGAACTCAATTTTGCTTTATTTATTGCCACTTGGAAAAAATCATTGCCCACCCCCACAGATTAATTCTGTCTAAACAGAGGGTGTCTGATATTTTCATACTTGTACTATAGTAATGGTTTTTATGCTGAAACCTTTATCAGAATGAGGATGAGGTTCATCACTCACATCACATCACGATTAAGGCAGGAGTGGTTTAACCCTCCTGCCATCCTTTAAAAAACTCACACCCATCACCCTAGGGACCATTCTCAGCCACGCCATAAAAAGACCATATATCCATATTTTATTCCACTTTAAATTAGCCAACCTTGTAAAACTACTTCTCCCTGAAATATTCATGTAAAGTTTTAATTATATTTTCGTTGTTTTAACCCTTCAAATCCCAGTGTTATTACATGAGCGCCCTGTGTTATAAGCCCCAAAAACCAAAAAACGAAACTAAATATTTCCACAAAAAACCAGTTGAAGTAATATGTGATTGTCATTATAAGTAGGCCTTTAGATGGACCAAAGATTGGCACCAACATACATTTTGACCTGCCATTATTTTTTTTGCATTTTTTTGCAATTTAAAAATTTAAACTTCAAGGCCCTGAGTCTTCATTGACATCCAAGAAAAGAAGAAAAAATAAAATCATATGATGATAATTTGGGGTTGAAAAATAGCGTTTATAATGGAAGTCAATGGGCAGAAAATGGTCCCCAGGGTGATGGGTGTGGGGATTTCTGCTGCTCAGCCATTTTAGGCTGATTTAAGGAATTCACACTGGAATATTAACATTGACAGGTAAAAACTATCCTGTGGCAAGTTTGGTTATATTCCACTGAACACAGTGGAAATGGCAGCCATTTAACACATAGCAGTGGCACAAAAAGGTCCCAAGAAGGCAGGAGGGTTAATCTTTCCCTATATTCGAGCTTAACAACTAAATTGAGCTTTCATAAAATCCCAGACTTCTTCAGAGAAAAAACATTTGTCTCTGTGTGGTCAAAAAGCAATCCTATGTTCACAATTTCACACCTTTAGTGAACTCTCTTAGGAAAAATGATCCTTTGAAGTTCAACTTGCGCACAAAAACTGTTTGTCATTTGTCAACATGGTCTCAACTCAAAATAATTGTTTGCTTTGTGAAGGTTAATGTTTTTATGCTACATTAACACTGCACTTTATTTAGTTACGTTTACACTTTCAAGTATGAAAACATGCTTTTTCTTTGAAACAACGACTCCTTTCTTTTTGTACTATACAGCATTAAGGAGAGATGTTACTTTCATAAAAGAAAGCATTGTTTGTACCTGCCTAATATGAACAATGGATAATGGATGGAAAAACTCATAGTATCAGGTGCAAAAAAAAAGACGCATGTTTTCCACACCATTGATTCCTTATTTTACAGTTTTACAGCAGGTCTAGTTTCAGCATTGTGATATTTGATCTTTTCCCCATTCTAGCAGTTCCAGTTCAGCAAATGACTCTTACTGATAATTATGAGTCACGTCTTCCTCAATCTTTGACAGCCTTAGGTGTATTGAAGTGCAGCTTCAAGTTTGATTCATTCACACTGGAACATTAAGTGCACTATGAAAACATCCAATACCTCACACATGACCTCACTTGTGATCTAAATATGATGTCTCCAGTTCAAATGCAGATGATAGTCAACACAAACAATTTCATTTCAGGTTGTTGTTTTTTTTTTATTTTTATTTTTATTTTTAAATATAGCGCCAAATCACAATAGTCACTTCAAGGTGATTAAAACTGTACAGTAAACACCGTGGAGTAATACAGAGAAAACCCAGCAATCAGATGACCCCTACCACCCCATGAGAAAGGCCTTGGCAACAGTGAGAAGGAAAAAGTCCCTTTTAACAGGAAGAAACCTCAGGCAGAACCAGACTCATGGAGAGGCAGCCATCTGCTGATCAGGGGAGGGACACAGAACATAAGACAGACTTCAGGAGAGACAGCCAGAGTTTAATAATAACTAGTGATGAAATTCACAGCAGTGTATAAACACATGCAGTAAAAGGAGGTGACTGAAGAAAACCTTATTGTATCCTGGGAAGTCACCAGCAGCCAAGGCCTATTGCAGCGTAACTAAGGAATCGTTCAGGGTCACCTGATCCAGCTCTAACCACATCCTTTATCGAAAAAGAAAGATTTAATCTTGACACTGGCAGAGGGTGTCTGTGTTCCCAAATCAAAACTGGGAACTGGAAGTACCACTATTAGTCAAAAGTACACAGTTTTTGGCACACATTAGGATCCTCACGATCTATTTCATAACCCATACTTGTTTCTGAAATTCAAACCCCAAACATACTATAAACACAAACCACAGACAATGAATTTTATCTCAATGAATGCCTTTATTTTCAAGATACTGTTAACACACAGTTATATAAGAGAGCTCTTCCAATAACAAAAGAAATCCAAGTCTGTATAAGAAGGACGTAACATTTATAGTGGTAATATGGAATGTACTTGTTTACATTTTTAACAATCCGTTGAAATAAATAGTCTATAGTCTTTTTAGTGTTTTATCAATATATTCTCTTTGTCAAGTCAAATTTTCAGGAATGAAAAAGAGGAAAAAGATAATGACCAGAAAAAAAGGATAATATTCCCTTTCCAAAAAGTCTTTTGTTTATAGGCAATAAGTACAGGGGAACAACTGTTGAAAAAGGCAGATCCCTTCTTATTGAACTAAATAATATTCTTCCACCAAAAAGTGTAAATCCAAGTGCTTACTTGAACACACAAACCATATAAGGGTCTTAATAGACACAAAATGTCCTTATTTGATGCAAGCTTCTCATTTGCTACAAGGCTGCTGACCCAGCCAGCCAAGGTCAGCTTGTTCAATCAGCTTCCCCATGATTGTGTTGTGCTGTTGGGGACCAGCAGTCAAAGCGACATCCCAAGGGGAAAAAAAAGTATCACAGGTAAAGCACCACGACAGGTTTCTAGTTACCTACAGCTTCAATGTTCTCTGCCTCAGGCTTTCTCTCTCAGAGAGAACTTAACAATAAAGAACTGTATCTGTACCAGGGGGCGAGAGGAGGGAAGAGAGCCCTAGGATGCTACAGAAGTCTCTGTTGAAGGACCTCTCTCATACTACACTTCTCCTATCATGTGTTACAAAAAAAAAAAAAAGGAGCAGTCTCTGAAAAGTGCAAAAAGGGCACAGGCAGCCCAATCCTCTGGCAGGTGAGTGAGACCACAGGTACCACCATTGAAACTATCCCCTCACGCAGAGGCGTCCAACGTTCCCACCAAGCAGACCCCTACATAGGCATAGGGATAATGCATCTTGGTGTAGCAGGGTTTCAGCTCAGTGAGCTCATCCCACGCTTAAAATTTAGACCATGCTGACTAAAGTCCAGCCTCAGTCTGCACTGTGATCCTCGAGCTCAGAGATGATTGTGATCAGGTTCTGGAGGCCGAAGATGAACCCACTGTCCTGGCCTTCGTGCACTACGCTGTCTTCTCCATAGTGGCGACAGGTGGTGTGAGCAAAGTCAATCATGCGTACATCCACCACAGGGCTACTAGCCTCTCCTGCGCTGTGGGATGAGCGACTACCGCCACTGTTGCTGCTCCCTCCGGACACACCTGCGCCAACACCCGCAGAGGAGGAGCGAGGGAAACCAAAGGCACCTTCTTCCTCCTCCTCCTCATCAGATGGCTCATCCTCATCACCTTCCTCCCCACCTCTATGTCTAGGTCTAGTGGGAGCCCTGGGAGGGTCGCCATCGTAGATGATGAGCAGGGAGCTAGAGTAGAAGCGGTAAGACTCGCAGGCCTCGAGGGCAGCTTGCATTTCGCGAAGTCTCCGCAACACTGGAGACAGCAGCTCATGACGCAAGCGATGCCCATTGTGGAAAAACTGGTAGAGAGCCTCCTTGAAGCCTGCGAGAGTCAGCTTTCGCCCATGGTATTTATTCATGAACATCAGCTGGCCTGGTTCTGACTGGTACACCTGCAAAGGTACCACAGCAACATAAGCACTACAGCGGCACATAAACAAGTAAATACAAAACCCCCCCCACGTATATATGGTTTCATTTATAAATATACTTTACCTGCATGCCACAAAGTCGCACCCCAATAGATGCAGATGTGCTCTGTTGACACTTTCGAATCTGATTGGCTTTCTTTTCCTCTGATGCATCATCTCCATGCTGACGAGTTCCCATCTTCAAGTCTAAGACACACGGTACTCTATAGCGCCATGTAAGGTTTTCTAAAAGGATAAATTCTGTAAAGGGAGAGTCAAGGATCACATGGCAAAAAAAGGGAACACTTCAGCCACTTCAGCAGACACTGAGAATTCTCATATCTTCAAGCATGTGGTAAAAGGATACTGTATTGGTTACGGTGCTTTGCATTCTCCTTCATCCTCTGTAAGTGCTGCTGGTGACATTTGAGACTCCAGGGGTTGTGTTTGATCTGTGACACCACATTGCCTTTTTCCAGGCTAAAGTAAAGTACCTCTGCCTGCTGTTGCATCTCATCACGATTATAACTGCAGAGCAGAGAACGAAGAAAGACATCAGCTTCAGCGCTACAGAGCTTCATAACAATACACGTCTTCAACATGACTCTTATTTCCGTGAAACAGTAAAGGTGCTCTCTTACCTCATAATCTTGTCTTCTTTACGACTGTGTCTACCTCTGTCTTTGCTATAGTTGTCATTCTCAGGGCCCAAAGGGGATTGCTTTTTGTTGCTCCACTTCACCATCTTGCTCTTGGGCTCACAGTCTGTTGAGGGGTCTTTGTTTTCCAGGTCCCCTGATTCGCTGTGGAGGGGGTAGGCGATGAGGCACAAATTCCCTTCCTCATCCTCTTCAAAACTGACTGAAACTACACCTGAGAGAGTGAGTGAGAGAGAGAGAGAGAGAAATAGAAGGAGAGGTTTTATCTTCATGTTTGTTACTTTTACAAATTCTCACAATTTGAAAAAGCAATTGCACAAAGAAAACTATATGATCCACCATGAGTAAAAGAGATAGAAAATGTAACACTGTAGTAGTTAAAGCATGATAGAGTTTTAAAGTGTCAAATCATAATGATTCAGACACACAGATAAGAATATAGATACTGATATTAAGCAGCAAGTATATCTACATAGTTCATATTTCAAATGCACGGTAGTGTTTATCAAATTGTGTTAATTATTACTAACTGAAGCCCTCAGAGCACAATGTCTGAGGGCTTCAGTTAGTAATAATTAACACAATTTGATAAACTCATGGACTAATGGATGTTTCTGGAAGGCCTTTGATGCCAATGCTAATTTCTGACATGACCCGCAAAAAGCCAACGGGGTCACCCCCCCCCCCCCCAAAATAAAACTCCCTACAAGGACCTGAGTATTGCAGGCAGAGTGGGGGAGGTGTTGCACTGAGAATAAACATCACAGCTGCAAAGGCCGAAACAGATCAACCACAGACAGGAAGGAGGGAGGGGATGTGGTTGAAACAGTTCAAGAGGAACTGTTTTAGATCTGGATGTAACATCCAAGTTACATGACACAAAACACGATACCAAAACCAAGCAGCAGTAGGAGTCATTACAAATCAGCCACTGAATTAGAAAATTAAATGACAGTTTATTACAATGACCAAAAAACAAACAACAAAAAACAGCCATGCAAATAACATGGCACTGGATTTGGATGTTAAATGGCAGGCCCCGGGATCATGGGTGCCATCCTTCTACGCAGGCGGAGGCTTGACTTATGTCATGCGCACTGACGTCATCAGTCTGCAGGAAGCCCCGCCTCTGAAGGAATGTGTGCCTCAGCACTGCACTGTCATTACACCACTGCAGCCAGCAAAGGAACTTATGAGTCACTCCGAGTTTCTTTCAATAAAAAGGCTCATAAATTTGTGATAAACGTATATCAAGTGCGCGATTATTGCGCCCCAGTTGCGCAAATCGAATGTAGTACAGGAGTAGGGCTAAACTGACTTAGACATTATTATTGCTATCAATATCATTTTATTAAGTACAAACGTTCCTGTCCAATCTTTTTTCAGGTCACTGTCGTGACATTAAATTGCAATATAGTATCCTCTACACAACATAAGTGACCCCTAACTTATAAATTTAATCTACATCTGCTCAAAAGTCTTAATGTTTCTAATCCAGTATTCCACTGCAAGATGTCCCTAACATCAGATACTGCTGAGACTCATTTATCTACAATCGCGGATAAGGAACCTTACATTCCTTTAGAAGAACACAGCTCTTTCCCCGTCTCTCATCATAATGTGAAATGTAAGACTGGAAAATGCTAGTGGCGTTGAGCATTTGAAGGCCCCAGACGTCTACTATACTATTAGCTCCTCACATCCCATTCCATATCCAGGACCTTTTTATAGCCCCATGCTGCATGGCCGTGGATTCAGTTACCACACATCACGTCAAAAGATCTCTGCCTGAAGATCTCCGCATCAGCATGTACTAGGTGTAATTGTAGGGGAAACTGTGAGAGACTGAATGCAACCAGGGAACATAGCATTCCTGCTTCAGGTCTGTGTGAGTCTTTATGCGTGTCGTTCCCTGAAACCAGACCTGGAAATCTCCTCAAATGACTTGTAAATTATTACTCTGGTGATCTGCCGCAGTTATTTTAGATTTGCCGTGGCCCGCCAATACGCATCTTGAAACTATAGCTGCCTTAAAAGCGTCACACAGTCAAAGACCTCTGGATACTCTGGCTACTCATTCTCTTGGCAGGAAGTCAAGCCATTAGGTTTGACGCTACTTGAAACCCTGCCTTGCACATGAGGGATATAGCCAGAAAACGGATAGCTGTGTCTGCCAAAGGCTCCAACATGACTGACAATGTAACGTGAGTTATTTTGAAGCCAATGCAATCAGCTTACAAATATTCAACATACATTCTGTAGTGTTGTTGTGTACACAATGCACTTTAAGGTATTGCAACGGCAAATAAGCGCAAAATTTCATGTAATAGAAGTTTTGTTTTTTTGCAATGCAATATTAAAAGCACCCATGAGACTCTTATATAACGCATGCACAGAGGTGAGAAAATTAAAAGATGCATGCTGCTCTAACGGGCAGCTCAATAGTTCATATTTGGGATGCACAGACTCACCTTTATATTGAGGGGTGAACTTCCTCATCTCTGGTGGGAGACTCTTATAGAACTGGTGTTCTCGGGGGATGAGGGGTTTGCAAATTGTCTGTTCCCCAAACCGTAGCACACAAGAGTGGCCCCCCACTTGGTGCACGAACGGCTCAAGCATCACCCCTTTTCCGGGATAAGGAGTCCCTTCCGCCTGCATGAGGGCTTCCAGAGCGGGACTCATCCTCACCCCGCATCGGACAGCTGAGCTGGGGGGGCCCACGTCGTACGGGAGGCAAGAGGCTCGGCCGCTCGTTTGGCTCCCTATCCTCAGGCTGTTTCCTGTTCGCTCACAGGGGGGCGCTGCTGCTCTCCCACTTGACCGAAGCAGTAAAAAACAAAGGGCTGAACAGGAAGGACGACGAAATCCCGTATTCCGATTAGTTTCCTTTCCCGGAGAGCAAATTATAAGGCTCACCGACTAAGCGGTATGTTCGTTGTGCTTGTACATTTAGTAAAAAAATGATTATAAAGCTCCTACAAGCTGCCTGAAGAAATTCAAGCAGCGTAAGCAGTGACCACACTCGTCGCCTCCTTTTACCGAAACTGACTGCTAGGCTGATCCGCCTGCTAGAAAACAGCAGAAGCAGTGAGCAAGCCCCACCCCTCTTCCAAAATCACCCAATCAGAAACACGCAGCTGTCGCTGGGAGGAGACGAGATACCTAGGAGAGGATCAAGCAAACAAAGAGGAAGGAGAGAAAACATGGGGGAGGGTAGAACATGAAAAATGCTTCATACAAAACAAAACAGTGGAGATTTTTTTTAAAGTTTGCTGTACTTGAAGGTTTCATCGATGTTTTTGCTTTAGAGATCGGCTACAGTTTTCAAGTCCTGTTATTTTAATTTGCACCAAACATAAGCAGTGAATTTAACACCAAAGCAAGCAGGAAATCCAAATTGTTCTTACACTATACCTCTTTGATTATTTTTTCTTTTCGGGGGGACTTTTTCACATCCCATTGATCAGGGCAAAGGTGTGAAAGGTGTATGAGTGAAATACACAACAAATGAGATGGGTATGAAATCTAGATGTTGCTTGTGTTAATGTCATAAGGGAAGGTGGCTCAGGTGGCTTCACATAAAAAAAGCTCTTATCTTTTTTAGATGAGAATGAGAGCATTTGCCTTAAAGCAGGAGCTCAAGAAGTTAATAACTACTCCCTCATATGGAACAGATCATACAGATCACTTCCTTGTTTACAACTTTCAACTGCACATACCATCCATTAACATGCATGGGTCGTGTGAGGGCTGAAATGTGTGTTGCCAAAACAACATAAGTTCTTATAAATTACCTCAGAAGTACAGTCTTTAAGTTTATACTTAGATGAACACTGGGCTGGCAAAGTGAGACCTAAGTTCAGACCTAAAATAGAGATGCACTGAAAGAAAGACACACACAGTGTCATCATTCATCAGGGATGACCATGTTTCATCAGGTACCAATAACAAAATGGCACACAATCCAGGAAGCCCAGTTTGCATAGCACATTTATCTGTCACTCTGCATCTCCCCAGTGCAATTTCAGGGAAAGTTGTTTATCCAAATCACGTGCCAAAAAGCCTTTTGCCAGCTCTCTTGCAAAACCATTTCCTTCCGCGACCCCATCTGTTGATTTTACAGAGATAATAATACACACATGAAAACAGCTCTCATGAGCTCAACACCTGGGTTTTGTGTGGCACCCAAGCTGTCTCCAAGCAGTAAACTCAAGTGAATAACTGAGGAGGTACAACTTTTTTTTAAAGTACTTTAACAGCATCAGAGCCATTTATTTACACTGAATACAAACAAATCATGTTACTGTTGATACAGTTTTCACTATCTTGACAGTGTCCCATCTGTAAAGAACAACATCCTTTTCAATAAAGTGCACATTCCATTAATAATTTCCATTATTCCTTTATGAATTGAACATTTGTCCAAACAGACTCCAGATACAAGAAAGAAGAATGAAAGACCTCTGAAAGAATCTTCTAGTCAAGCTAGCTAATATAACCCAAAAATCCCCTTCAATATCAAAGAGGTCATTGAAAAGCCCCAAAACTTCTTTTTGAGTGTCAGTTAGCCTAATAAGTTTGACTAGTGTACCAGGCCACATCAAGGTGCATGCACTAATCTCTTATGTTCCAGTTCTGTACTGGGATTACACACAAGAGGAAAATATCCCAGAGCCATACAGGGAAGGATTTTAATGGTCAGCACACAGAGAAGGCACCCACTTGTACTTAAAAACTTGAAATTCTTGAAAGCATTATTTATGAAAGAGGAAGAGACCACCTGGCTTGTTATCACCAGATAGCTCCAAAAGAGGCAGGGTGCAAAAATGGCTTATATTTCTAAGTCACAGTGAAATCAAAAAATACAGTGCTACTAACATTAAATGTACACAATTTTTGAGTTCACAAATCTACATAACAGTTGTGATATTACAGCAGATCCAGTCTGAGGATACAACAAATCGTGTGGGTATTTAAACATAATGAGCTGTCAGCTTTCCAACGTAGTCTCCTTAGCCACAAATGATGGATCGGTGTTATGTCAGCTTAGCATGGATCCATGTCTCTGGAAAAGAGTGCTTGGTTGTGCCACGGGACCCGCAATCCAGCTGTGAATCAGAGCAGTGATTCAATTTCCTTGAACCTCTCTTCATATATGCACACCACATAATGCTCAAAACCCAGGAATCACTGCAAACTCTGTCCACCATAGATGCAGCAGAAAACTCACTGAACAAAGGCATAAGTATCTTAACCAATGAAAAACAAAAATGGTCTGTTTTAATGCAACAACTTTTAAATTCAGTACTACTTATAAATGGATCGGTCTGATCTTAGTGGCAGGTTCTTAGTGCCATGGTAATACATGTTTACATATAAGCAGTCAAGCAAATTAGTGGTTAACACTGTTACCTGACAGCAAGAAAGTCCTGGATTCTTGCTGTTTGGATTTTGCATGTCCTCCCTGAAACTGCGTGGGTTCTCTCATGTACTCTTGCTTCCTCCCACACTCCAATGCATGGGGTTAGGTTAACTGGTGGTTCTCAGGTGTTGATGTGAAAGTCAGTGGTTGTCTGCTTCTCTGTCTGTGTTAGCTCTGCAACAGATTGGTGATGTGTCCGGGGTGCTTACTGTCTCTCAGCCTATGGCAGCTGAGATTGGGCCCAGCACACCCGTGAAAATCAAAGAAAATGGGTTAATGGATGAATATGGATGGATGGATAGATGGGTGGGTGGGTGGGTGGATCGAGCCTATATCAATAGAAATAGTGGATTTGTTCAGAGCAATGCAACTTTCAAAGGGTCATAATCAGGTCATAATCAAACCATAATCAGCTCAACTTATAACAGAGAATACACGTACAGCTGAAGGTAGCTACATCTAGAAAATGTGACCTATCTTGTTTTTCCATAGCAAGCTTAGGAAACACTATCCGTCTACAATTGTCTACAATATACCCAGTTTGTTTAATATACTATTCTTTTGTATTCTTACTCAAACTGGTGCCAGTCATTTCTTTAAATGGCACTGGTTGGTCACTGGACAGCTACAGCTTAATAATGCAAATGGGCCATAGTTAAAGTAATTTAACTTAAGGAAGTAAAAGCTTAAACAAAATCAGTATGCCACACTGCAGCCTACACTGTGGATGAAAATGAGTGCCATGAAGCTATGCCTTCAGATGAATTTCTTGGGGACATCACAACAGTATTATGCTCCTAATTTGACTTGGTATTTTCCAGTCAGTCTGTAAGGCCTTTTAATCATTCCTGCTCTCGTGAGGAAGTGACACATGGGTGTGCAGGGGAGCTTACCAGCTCTGCCCTGTGTGCTGATAGTGATGAATCCTGTTGGAACTCTGACAGCTAATGCAAAGTCAAGGACAAGCTTGTTTATTCCTGCACTCCCCACTGCCACCCACAATCCTCATATAACTCCTTCAGTCATTCCCTTTGTCTAGAATGGAAAAAGGCGCTAAAATAAAATCAAAGCACCTCTTTGTCAGCTTTTGTGGATCTGTCAATATAATTAATAGCACAGATAATATATATATACAAATGCACAAGTTCCTGGATGGTGATTCCTGGTTAAGAGTAAATAAAATCATAAAGCGTGACACAAGGCAATATTCAGTCACTGAGTCAATAATTCATTGGAATGATAAGAGTTTCTCTGCTGTTGGTGTGTATTTACTTTTTAAAACTAAAAGATAAGGAAATGCAATAAACTCTCCTAAGTATATAAGAAAAACAATCTTTGGCATGGTGCTTAAATAAGGACAGAAAGTAATATGTGGCCAAAAAAAGTTAGGCTTTACACAGACTGATAGTACTGGGGGTGGAAAAAGGCTTATGTAAATAGTATCTTCTGCCAGTGGTTCTCAGGGGTAAGTTCATTTTAATCATCAGAAATGGTCACAAGAACAACAAAATTGAGACTACACTGAATCAAAACGCCAATGATACAAAATCCCAAGTAATACAAAATCTGAGCTGGCAATGGCCTTGTGTCGATATGACATGTGGTTGCTCAAACTGTAGCGGGCACCTAAGCAACCTGACGGATTTAACAGCATTATCTTCAAATACACTAACACATTCCTCAAGTACATTCCCGGAGCTACATGGAGCCCATTAGACCAAAGCGCAGTCACGTCCTACAGTGGGATGACAAAAGGGGAGAGGCGGTCTGCATAGTTTATCCCCATAAAAGTTCATGTTGCTGATGTCCTCCTCACTGATGATGTTAATGAGCAACATGGACATTCAGTTTTAGAAGTTGGAGGCCACAAATCATTGTGCTTCTGAGTGCTGAAGGTGCGTGCGTATGAGTGACAGTTTAAAATATTAACGTATTGCTTCAAAGAAAGCTACTCGGTGCACTGAGCTATGGCAGCAAAATCCTTTTTAAACTGGTGGAGACAAATGCATGCATTCACCAGATGCCTTGACATCAGATAATTGCAGTGATTAAAGTTGCTGTGTCCTCATCAAGCTGATGTTGAAGATAATGCTATGCTATGAGACGCAGACTTTCATGAGACAATCAGCTAGAGCGTAACGTCCCCCGCCCCCTACCCCCACACCCACAGGAAACATCTTGTCTATTTCTCTTAAGTATAAGGAAAGGTGTGGACAAGCCTGGAATCTCTTGTAAACATGTCATACGTGAGAAACTGTATGGTCAAACAGATCACTGGTAGTGTCAAAGTTTATGGTTCCATCTTTGTATTTGTCATCACTCACGTGCCTGTTTTGGAAATACTGGGACATGTTTATTGCCTCATTGTTATGGCTTAGTTTCTACAGTACGTGCAGCACATCAGTGCTCGGCCTGCAACAGCACGTCACCATGGGAACAGTTTGGAAGGGATGGTGCCCAGAGAATGGAGTAATTTAGGAGAAGATGCAGATTGGTTTTCCAAAGTAGAAGTACTAGTTTTTAAAAGAGAAATTTAAAGGTGTAAATGAAAAGTCAAATAAGGAGTTCACGTTGGACTCACTTATTAATATACATGAACACATAGGACACGTCGACGTCAGGCCCCTTTCGACATCTGTCTGGTGATCTGTTATAGCTCAGCTGACACATTTTTCTCATGTATAAACTGCCAACCAAGCCACTGCCAATACCACCCCTCCTCCCCCACACAACCTTACCCTTGACTCCTAACCTCCAGTAAACAACAACAAGTTAGATTTATACTAACACTGTACACTGATACTAGCTCCTCAAGACCTGGAAAAGAAATTAGGTCAGATTTTTATGCTCCTTGTCCAGGATCCAGGTGGCCAGGTTCTGTCTGCAAGTGGGCTTTGGGTACAAGCCAAGCGGCCGCACCAAGTCTGTTTCACATGATCTGACCCAGACAGTCGCCAGTAGCCCGGCTCCCTCCAGCCCGTGCCCCACATCCTGACTGGCCAACCATCGCATCCAATTTTCGCTAAAGTTAAAGGAAAGTAGGTGTCAGTCTCGGACAAATGGACCAGAATGAATCAGCGCTTGGAGGGAATTATTGAACATCTATAGCTAGGGCAACCTATAACATTTAACACATCCTATCCAGTGCTGCAGAAACCCTTCATCATCCCATAAATCTGCTCTGCACTCACTGCCACCAGCGTTCATTTTGCAGCTTTGTGAAACATAAAATATATGTGATGATGATGATTTTCTGATGATAAAGGTGCAATATTTTTATCTCTATTTTTTATTTTGCACATTCTCTTACTTTTTTCCTTTTTATACCCAGTCACTGGAAAACATTATGGATATTTTTTGTGTCTGAACCCCCCCAATATACTTTCATACGTAAGATTACAAAGCATCCTATCAACACAGCAATCCTTGATGTTTTACTGCTCACTGTATCTGCACTCCAAATCAATGTCAACACCTCCACGATTTAAGAGCATGCTGCATGGCTCATGGTTTCTGATGCACATGCAAAGTCTGATGCACGTGCACAAACACACACACATGCACACAGAGATGCACACAAACAATCACAAAGTATACTTCACTGAAAAACAACAAATCAACTCCTCTTGATGCTAATCGCCAACATGTACATTCAGTACAAGCACTGTGGTCATAAGTTTAAAGCCACCATGCTTCCCAGTGCTGTAAACAGGACAAGTGCAAAACAAAACAAAACAAAACCACACACTGTCCACACTTAATTTGATTTTGTGCTGGTAAAAAAAACTTATTCAGCAGATAAGCAAAGTAATGGGTACTTCTTTGTTTTCATGAAATGCAATTTGAACCTCTATGCATGTTCTATTTTGCTTTCTCAAAACAGCAGCGGAGAGTCACAAATATTAACTGCCCTTGACTTCCAACTAAAATCTGGTCTCATGAATGCATTCTTTGAGGTTTACTATGAAGCTGAGCGAAGTTTCCAACCACGCAAATTAGTCCAAATGATATTATCTGTCTTAAACTGTGCAAACTTGCAGGACTTGTTGTGCTGGGCTCTTCCTGTACCTAACTGTACATTAACAAGTTCCATATAACCCAAGTATGCTGAGGTTGCGTGAAGGAAAAAAAAGCTTCTTAAAAACACCCCCTCGCTCCTCCAGTTCTACACGTGTTACACAAGATGTCACGTGGCTTAGAACCATCAAAATGTAGAACCATAATATTTTGATTTTCATGCACACACACGTGCACACTCAAACACATGAGGCATGATTAGTCTGAGCTCTGACTTGTGCACGCTGAAGAGTCAGCCCCAAAACAAACAGTGCAGGGATACAATTACCATTCAAGGGCTTTCATGAAACTCAAGTTTATTAGGGCACATGGAAATAACTCTTAGTTCAAACTGGAGAGGCATGACTGACTTTTTTCTAGTGGTGGTGAAAAGTGAATTCATAATTGTTTTTCAACTTCAAAAGCCATGTACATGAGTGCTCCTGCCGTGTGCAGTGGCCTCCTCACTACTCTGTGGTGTATACCAGTTTTCTTTTTCCAGGAAAAATGGGGTAAACATCATCTGTTAAAAGTCAAATTCAAGACTCCTCCCACTTGGCTGCACACAGTAAGGTTTTTGTTTTTATTCTGCAGATATAAGGGCTTCTGGAGTTCCCTTGCATACCAGTGGTGTCTGAGCTTGTGCGAGTGTGTGTATGTCTCTGTGTGGCACATGTGTGCATGCCTCTGGGTTTGTGTGCATGTGCAGCTGTACGTGTTTGAGAGGGAAGGAGTGAATATAGGTCCTGTCTTCTCATGCTGTGTTATGTAACAGTCCAGTAAATTCAATCTGTCTGTATCTGAACCCCATGACATTATATTGATACAAAGTGCAGGCTGTCCAGAGGTGGCAGCTCTACGAATTCAAAAACACAGCCATGCTGTTGCAACTAATTTCAGACTTACCATTAAACTGCCTAACCTCTAATTCGTATATGCTGCCCCTGTCAATTCTGACAGTTCAAGCTGGGAGGAGTTTTGAGCATGACTTTGAGCGCATAATGTTTACCTCATTTTTCCTGGAAAAAGAAAGTACATATAGTGGTGAGGACTCGCATACAGGACCTTTGCACTTTCATTTTTCACCACCTCTAAAAAAAGCAAAAACAGGATTTTATTTTTCACTGCATTAAGAAAAGTTTGGACAGCAAGCAGCCTTTGACAATGATGCAAGTCAAATGTATGGCCTCATGTATCAATCCAGTTAAATGTCTTTAGAACTGCGAACTTTGAAAGAATGTGAACCTCCAGAAGTTATCCAACTCCCTAGAAACTAGGAAATAGTTCAATATTTTGGTGGGAAGTCCTTAAAGGGAGACGCGTCTTAAAGGGAGCTAAAATGTTTCGTTTTAGCTCAAAACAGAGAATTAACTGCAGGGCAAAAAAAGATGATTTTGAGATTCAGAAAGAGATTGTGATGTAGCAGGTTAAGTTCATCAGTCAGCATAAAGGTTTGCTTACATGCCCTATTTTCCCATTTATGTATTCAGTTTTGAATTAAATTTGAAATTTACTCAGTCATGTGATGTACTATAAAACTCTCGATGTTTAGTTAGTGACCTAGCCAGTTTGTACTTCAATACTGAAGACTGAGTAGCCTGACGACTGTGAGAAACCATCAATACTCTATCACATAGAATGGCTTTAAACTAGGCTACTATTGACTTTGGTGCTGCATCTGCTTTTAGTCCTGAGCACTGAAACACACCAATGCAAAAGCTGAGAGTTGATCCGTTTACAGCACAAACCTACAGCCACAAGAAACTGCTCTTTTGCACGAGTCCATAACGAGTTGCTTAAGACATTGTCCAGATGGTGTTGGCTTTGTGGGGCTCACTGCCAATATCGTTCACATCAGCATGTTTTTGAAAGTGCCATCACATCCCTACTTACTCTGGTACAAGTTAGGAAAAAGAGACCAGGGTTCATATGTTCCCAAGGCTGCTGTCAGAAAAGAGTTACAGTGAAGCACTTTGAGAGCATGCATTCCCAAAAGTCCATCTCTGTTCCAAAAACTGAAGAGCAGTTCTTAGTATTATGTTTCCAAGAACTGAATGTTTTTAGTTTCATATCATAGTCTGAGAGTATATCAGAGGAATAAAGTAAAGTAAATGTTATCTGCCACTGCAGAGCATTTTGCTTAGACATCTCTAATCCTAATTCCAAAATAGTTGGGACACTGTGTAAAATGTAAAAAACAACAAAATGCAAATCTCTGCAAATGTTATAAAATTTCATTCACAATATAGAACATAGAAAACATATCAAATCTTTAAACTGATAAAAGTTTGAATGTGATGACAGCAACGCTTCTTAAAAATGTTACATTGGGGCAACAAAGGTCTGAAAAGTAGGTGGCACTAAAAAGAAATGGCTGGAGAAACATTTAGCAACTAATTACATTTATTGGTAAGAGTTCAGTAACATTACTGGATATAAAGAGAGCTTCTTAGAGAGACAGAGCTTCTCAGAAGTAAAACTAGGCAGAGGTTTAACAACCTGCATCCACAAATTGTGGAACAATTTCTGAATAATGTAAAAGAGTTTCAAAATGTCATCATCTACAGAATATAATATAAAAAGATTCTGAGAATTTGAAGAAACATCTGTATGCAAAGGACATGGCCTTGGCGTTTAGGCCTGCATTAAAAACAGGTATGGTTCTGTCATCAAAAGCACTTCATGGTCTCAGGAAAACTTCTAACACTGGAAATCGATGTCTGTGAACACAGTCTACTGTGCCATCTACAAATTCAGGTCAAAGCTATATCATCAACAGAAATGTTGTTGTTTTCTCCGGGCCAACGTTCATTTAAAATGCACTGTCTGTTCTGTCAGACAAATCAAACTTTAAAATCATTTTTCATAAAAACACTGCATATTGCTTCATTACAACAACATAGCTTCACAGTGGTGCTGAAGGCCACACCTTTTAGCAACTGAAACATCTGGCACATCATTATATTACAAAAATGAAAAAGAGGACCCAGGGCTGTTGCCTCAGACAAGAATTCCTCATTTCTCTGCCAAAATTGTTAGCACACATGCTACACAGATGCTACACAGTGGTAAACATTTCCAGTTTATCTAACAAGCAGCAAAATGTTCCTCCGGCTTTTTCTTTGTAGAACCTAGACTTGTAGTCAAGACTGCCTAAACCAAGACCAAGACAATACCAAAACCAGAGGGTATCGAGACCAAGACAAGACCAAGACCAAGACCATGACAGACCGAGTCAAGACCAAGACAAATTTGAGACGAGACCGAGACAAAAAAGTCTTTAAACTGCAGCCAAATGCTGCTTCGTTTACGGGTGTCAGGCATATTTATGTGTTTTTGCTTTGCACTCGCACAGCCCTCCTCACCACTGTCTACTGTCTCACTCACTTACTGAGAGGACAGACACACGCTGTCGCGTCTCTCACCTTCTCTGTTTTTCACATAATGATATTATCCTATATCCTCGCATGCGATTGGCCACAATATGGAGGGATTGGAGCATAGCTGAGCCACTGTGTGAGAACTGAGCATCGAAAGGAAATTAAGTGAGGAGCCGGCTCTTGCTCAATGGGAGTCGACTCTTCTGATTCACTACAAAGCACTCTCTAAGCACAGCTCTTAGAGCTGAAGCTTTTGCGCATGACACATTATCGAACGTCATGTCATAGATACTGTTGACTCCAAATCTCCCGACCACTATGTCAATCTGAGACAGCAAGACCGAGACATCGAGACCAAGACAAGACCGATACCAAAGTTTGTCGAGACCAAGACAAGACCAAGACCACGTAAAAGTGGTCTCAAAACCGGTCTCAAGACCAAGACCAGTCTCGAGACATCCAACTCTAGTAGAACCACTTACTGTTCCAGCCCTCTGTTATCCCAACCCAACTTTTTGGAGATGTGTTGGAGCCATCAAATAAAAATGTTTGTTCTTTTTAAGTTTAAACATATTTATGATTTTATGTTCTATTGTGAAAAGAAATGGCTGCATGAGTTTTGCAGATCAGTACATTCTGTTTTTAGAACAGCCAATTGTATTTCAGATCTCAATGTAAGTTACATGCGCTTAGTAACTTAACTCGAGCTCTTTGCAACATGAATTAGTTTTGTGGAGTGTTACTCTTTCATTTTCAATATTAAACGGTCAGAGCCTACTTTATAACACACTGATTTTAGTTGAAGAAGTAACCCCATGATAGAAGTAAACCTGCAGATTTCAGAGGTATATGTACTGCTGTGTCCTGCAGCAGCATCACACAAAGTTAGATTTCTCTGAACATCCCTGAAAGTGCTGACTCAAAAGCAGTACTTGACTTACCTGAAGTGCGAGTCACTCTTGAAACAAATTGAAACAGGCCAAAAACAGAACTTTGATTAAGGAGAGTGAGTGGCACTTAGGACTTAGCCTCATTGCAAATAGTGGTATCTAAAAAAAGTGGACTGAATGAGAGCTGGCACAACACACATTTTGTATTCACGTGTCACAGTCCTCCCCTATTTTCTAACTACTTGCCAGCCCATCTGCAGTCTGCATGTTGTTGCTCAATAACACATTAGGTTAGTTACTCTGAATCAATCTGTATGCTACAGTGATTGTTCTGCAACACTGCAGTGGCTTTTTTCTGGCCCTGTGTTTTAATGTCACGTTGATATCTAGCCACAGTGAATTGTTCTGTTCATAACTTTAATGGACAGAATACACAGGTGTAGATAAGTGCTCAGTGGTCCTGGGATCAAGTCATTGCTTTATGTAGATGATGTCGTCCTGTTGGCTTCATTGACTGATGACCTTTAGCTTGGGATGGGCTGTTTTCTTTTCAGGCTGCTGCAGCATCTGTAATCTGGGTATCTCTGAGCTCCTGAGCACTTACATATCACTCTAATTGAGGTAAAAACCGAGCCACTGATAAACGTGTTTCCAACCTGGTGCACAAGTTACAAAAATCAACAAGCTAATACAACACCAAAGCACAGTGGGTGTCAATGATGTCATTTTTGGTGCATAGCACTGTTCACAAGCGTGAAAAAAACCAAGTGCTATGAGTATGCATATTTGAAGTGTGGAAATAAGTGATAATAAATAATATAATGAGTTCAATTTACAATCTAAATCAATCTAAGAATCTAAAGAAACAGCTGAGAAACAAAGTCCCTGACATTTATCAGTCAAAGAGTTACAAAGACATTTCTAAGGTTTTGGGCCTTTGGTGAATCACAGCGACAACCATTATCCAGAAACAGAAAACAAAACTTGGAATAGTGGTGTACTTTACCAGCAGTGAACAGCCCACAAACTTTACTCCAAGAGTGCATGGACAACTCATTCAGGAGGTTGCCAAAGAACCCAGAACAACATCTAAAGAACTACAAACCTCACTTAAAGGGAACCCCGGCTAATACCACATATATGTTATTGAAAGCACAGTGCATATTTTAGTGCAAACATGTCTTAATAGCCGGGGTTCCCTTTAAGGTCAGAGTTCATGACTGAGCAATAAGAAAGAGATTGGGCAAAAATGGCATCCATGGGAGAGCTCCAAGGAGAAAATCACTGCTGACTAAAAACGACACAAAGCAAGCAAGCCTCTGTCTGATCTGTCGATGTGCGGTAGAGGAACTCTATAGGGGGCTTTGCTGTCTCCATTCCTGTTCACCTTGTACATCTCAGGCCTTCAGTACAACTTTAACCTGGCACACCTACAGCAATACTCGAATGTTTCTATTGTGGTTGGATTTTTATTGTGGTTGGAGCACAAAGCGCTAGTGGATGATTTTGTGTAGTGGTCTGGGGGGACTCATCTGCTTCTGAGTATGAATAAGGCCAGAGAGAGATGGTGATGACCTGTGTCTTTTATGGCACAAGATGTTGATGTGGTGCACACTGACAACAACTGGAAGACCAACACGGAGGGTGTGTAAGCCCTATTTCCTAAGGAAGCTGAGATCCTCCAACGTGTGCAGCAAAGGGATGATTGAGATCGACTCAACTGAGATCAACTGTTTTTCCATAACAATCCAGCACTGTCCAACGTGCATGGTTGTCGCCATAGCAATGCATCCCAGTGTCTCATGACGTAATTAATATGCAACATGAACACTACAAAAAAGGTGGAGGTCACGGCAAGAGTATACCTGCTGCTTGGTGTGTGGCTTTTCGTCAGACTCGGAAACCACGGCGTTGTCTTTTATAGTCATTTTCCTCATTGCCAGGTTTCACAAAAGGCGGTTTTAATTTTTGTGAACGAGATGCTCTTATGACTTATCAAGTGATTCTACTGACCAGCTAATCGGTGGCACTGAGTTTGACAATGTCACATTTTAGTACCTTCTCAGATCACTTCGAACCCTGCAGGTACTAAAAAAAAAACCTGGTACCAGGTATGTGGCGAACTGTGCTGAGTCGATCCGACTAGGTACTACTGGGAAAGGGGCTATTGTGACATCACTGTTACAGGTCTTTCAAGCAGTCCTAGAAGTGTGCATATAATACCAAATTCGCATATAATGGCAAACATCCTCTCGGCAATTCTCAATGTCAGCAATGCCAATTAAGATCTAGCCTCAGCTCAGTACACTTACCCAATTACAGGACCTTGTTTCCATTTTCATATCTTGAACTTCCATCTGCAAGTTTTGGAGAGTGCAGCAACTCGCAAATTTCTCCCTTCCTTGGTTTCCATGTGTCTTTAATGTGGGCAGAAGAATTCAAGAATCTGCAAGGTAAAATCTAATTTAAATGGTCTCTTGCTGCAATCCCCATTCGCCTCAGTTTATTCATAGCAGTTAGCTATGATTAGTCACTTATCTAGTGCTATTTAGCGATCATCTTAATTTTGTCTGGAATTTTCTCTTGTCAACACTAAAAAACCCACTAAATTTCAGTTCAGTTCAATACTTGCTTCAGCTAGTCACTCCTTGTTAACAAACTTAAATTCCTTGTCTAATCATTCAGCCCAATCAATCCAACAGCCTGATCATTCACATTCATCTAGTGTTAAATCTGCAGCAATTCTAGCTAAAACGATTGCATTTAACCCTCCGGAGCTTCCTCCTCGTAAACCTTCTAAAATTTCAGTAGGGTCATGTTTTGAATTAACTGCACAGATAAATGCCTTTTTAGTTCTAAGAGTCATGAGGTGCATTTCCTTAACCCTAACCTGTATAAGCCCACTACACTGCAATAATTATCACATTAAAGCTTTTAAGTTTTTCACTACCAAGTTATATGAAGTAGTCAATGTTTATCTGCAGAATTCAGTTGAGGGGTCCCAGCAACTTTATCGGGTAGGTCTGGATTCCAGAAGCCTCTGTATATCGCAGCTTCAGCCTGTGTTCATATCCTCGTTTTAATCAGGAACACCTTGTTTCCGTATATCCTGATAGGATGATATGTTTAGCTTTGATTTTTATATCCACATGAGCCATTTGTACAGAAGTTCTTTCAGTTCAGTACAATGAGCCTTACATAATAATAATAATAATGATACTTTTCTGTTAGTCTGAGAAACATCCATTAGGTAAATCTCTCTTGTTGTTCACATGTTGATTATTGGCTTACTGACCCTTACTAGCCAATTCAAGCTTTCACCTCATCTTAGGCCATCTTATTTCTTAGATGATTTTGCATACCATGTGTGCAGTTTCTAGGCATTTTAAGTATCCTAGATAATCTTAATGAGTTAACCATCTATTAAACTTTAGCTTCCTCCCCTGTTTGGCCATCTGACTCTCTTTACTCAAGCCATTGTTTGTCTTCAAATCATTGCCGACAATCATTTTCTCGTGATTATTCATCCTGGCTCTCCAGTGCGACTTCTATTACTTTCTGCCATTAAAGGTTATCTCGGAAGGTTTGCCATACCTGCTCAATATTTTGATTTGTATGTTTCATATGTTTCTATGTCTTCATATTTCCTCTGTCTTTGGGGTTTTAAACATTTAGCACCATGTTTCAGGGGTACTATTGTCAGTAATAGTTAGAAGGAGTAGCCCACCTGAGTTTCTGCTGTTTCCTGTCCTCCACAGGAATTATTCAAGCATGCTTCTTATAAAGTCAAGCTGGCAATATGTGCATTCTAAAGATGGATCCTCGAAACGACCTGAAATTAGAACTAGTAAATCAGTATCTCCATCTCTGCTGTTTCATGGTGAAATTTCAAGTTCAGCCTCAGCAGCTTTACAAGCCTTTCCATCCCATTTATTTATATAATGCCAAATCACTCAAGTCTAAAACTCTTGGCACATCAGCACATAGCTGGTAGTGGTATCGCGGTCTCTGTCTTTTCTCCTGCTTCGCCAACTCTCAGCCTCATTACAGTCTCTGTGCTCTATCCTGGCCAATAGTGGCCTTGAGCCTTAATACAGGCTCTTTTTTCGCCTCTTCCTTTAGCAATTCTCAGTCTTATCGCAGGCGCTCTGCTTTCTCTGCCTTATTGCATGTTCTGGCTTTGTCCCAGCCTTCAGTGGCCTTGAACTTTAAACCAGGTTTTCCTTTCTCTCCTGACCTTTGCCAAACTCTCAGGCCTATTGCAGACCTTCTGCTCTTGCTGCTGTTTTTGCAACTCTCAGCCCATTCAAAGACCCTCTGTTGTCAACTGGCCTTCAGCGGCCCTGAGCCTTAGTGCATGCTCTTCTCTTTTCTGTCTTGCAACTTGCAGCCTTTGGCAGGCTCTCTGCACTCTGCTGTACATCAGCTCCAAGCCTATCAAAGACTCTCCCTCTCTGTTATGCATTTTACGCCTTGCCCTGTGCCATGCATTACTGCCAACATTCATGCATTAATTTCCCTGTAGGTAGGATCTTCCTGCCACGATAAGACTGCTTTCTTTTCCTTGGGAGTCCTGGTGGCTAATCTAAGGTTTATATCACTTCCACATTCCCACACTGTCAAGCTGATTGTGACAATCAAGCTGATTGTCACAATCAGCTTGTCACAATCAGTATGCAGAGTGAAGACTGATTGGCCTTCTTCAGGCCAATCAGTCTTCACTTTGCATACTTTAAATCTCACTGCACATTTGTCATTCTTCCTTGCAGACGCTTTGTGGAATCCACCTCCATCCCATCACTGCCTCTCTCTCCTGGATCAGGTTCCATTCAAGTCTCCACCTGAATAATAATATTGCCCATAAGTTAAATATCTAAATAATATCTGTGACTATTTGCAAACAGGCTTGCAATAACAACCTGAGGTGATAAGTAACCACTGGACTCATGAGTTCACATTGACTAGAAAAAGTAAAAGAAAAAAAAATCCAAAATCACTTAATGTAGTTTAAGTTTTCATTGAGATACTTATATAACATTGGACTGAAAATCAGCTTGTAGGTTTTTATGGTGACCCTTGTGTTACCATAGGCTGCTGTATTATTGTGTATTTTATATCAGTGGTAATGGTGTGTATAGGACACCTGCAAATGGATTAGATCTGACAGACATGATAAAATGCACGATGCACATTTCCAATAATCTTTGTGAGTAGTCTTAGCATAAATTCTGGGGGCTTGGATTAAATCTGTAGCTAAGTGTTTGTGGGTGCCAGCTCTAAGCTGTAGTGCTAGGGCGCTGCAGTGTTTTTCTGCTTATTCTCAAAGCACGTGATGATTGATGCACGTTTCTGCAGAGGCTGTAGCCAAAGAACTACATTTTCCTATCCCTCCATCCCTCCATCCCTCCATCACCCATTCCCTCAAGGTCTCTCTTCCTCTTTCTGCTGATATACAGGACTCCCTCCTTTATCTCCAAAAGTATTTACATAAATTAACATGATTGTTTAAATAGCTCAAAAATCTACCTCTGTCTTCATATCCCTGTATTTTATTGCATAGTATCAAGGTGAGATAATGATAACAAAAAACAAAACAAAACCTTTTTCTCAGTTTTGCAATGTAATGCATTTCAACATTGTTCATTGCATTGCATCACAGATAACCGAAAGCCCAATTTCTTTCTTTAACTACTGTCACTTATAATATTTTTATCATTGAAAGTGGTAGCATCCTCCTACGATTTATTGCAAAACCCACAGCATGGATTACTTCTTTCAAGCATATTCTATCCCATCCCACCTGCGTCTCCCTCTCCACTGCCACCCCTCGCTCTGCTGCAGTGTGGAATTTTCCAACCAGAGCAAGTGCTGCAGTGCCGAGGCTCAGACTGATGGTGTACAGGAAGATGAAAAGGATAGAGGAGGAGGGCAGGGTGAGCGCTACTTAGCACACATCACAAAAAAACTGAGCCATTGTGAGGATAGATCCATCACCTCACCTCCCTACATGAATTCATTGGAAAAATACCAGACACAGAAGCAGCACTGAAGAGTTGGCGAGCACCCACAACATAGGATAATAGATGTGAGCATATTGATGTAAATTGAATAATAAGTATAGCACTATAATTAAAAAAAATGCACAAAAATAGTGCATAATATCCTCATATATATGTGAAAGTAGTTGTAGTTTTCTTCCTTTTTTTATTTATTTTTTTTTTTTACTTGCTAACAGGGCCTGCATTTTTTTTTGAATGCTTTTACTTCTGGCAAAATAACTCCATATGCATTTGTCACATATGACAAACCGCTCACAGATTTATATTATGTCATAAAATTCAGCATCACTATGCGGCCGGAGGATGTGCGGTAATTCTCAGCACTGGTTAGATTAGTTGTTAGGGACGACGAGTTCCCATCAACTGATCTGACGAACAGCAAACAGTCAGATACTGCAGCATCTTTGGTGTAAACGTGGAGGAGGTGATTGGAAATGTGTTAATGACAATCTGTGACTGTGACAACGATGCAGCAGTGAGCATTTGAGATAACGTGGCAATGTCTGCAACTCCGGGTATTTAGTGGCTAAATCATAAGGGAAAATTTCTGCTGCAGTCTGTTGGGCCAGTGTTAAAATGATGACGTTGTAAAAGGTAATCAGAGTGGGAAACTGTGTGTGGGTGTGTGTGTGTGGCTACTCTTTAGATTATTGCCCTGCGTCACCAGATGTGTAGAGCATGACATCATTTACCCAGTGGACATCTCCAGTAACCTCTGTGGTGACATTCTCATACTTTCTGTCCTGCACACGACGAGGCATGCACTCACCCCAAAACATTAACTCTGTGCAGTTAACCATTAGATGTATCATTCTCCGATGAGAGACATGGCAGCATACAGGATTCCGGGAAAATAAAATCAACTTATAACAAGTGAATAAGCTGTCAGTGCAGAGATATACGCAAAGAAAAATCAAACCTAGAAGATCACGCAAAACTGAATATGCCAAAAATACAGTTATCAAATACCACTAAAGAAAGGTTATAATCAGCAAAATATCATGTTTTCAACCAAATTCAGTCCAGTTGCAATAGACTGCTGTGGTAGTGGGTATTGCTGAGTAAATGTATCTGTAATTTGCTTACACTTTCAATTTCTTTATAATAACGATATCATTTGTATTTTTTTCAAGCAGCCTTTTAAAAAGTCTCCATCTTTCAAAAAAAAAATCATAAAGATGCCAAATGAATGCCAATATTAACATGTAAACAGGGTTACGTTTAAATTTATGCCACTCTGTTGCTTCCCAGCCTTCTATGCCTGCACTGTTACCAGTGCTCACATAAAAGAAAGAAAACACTGACTTGTTTGGTAATGGTGGAGCAGGACTACCCACTTTAAAGCAGACAGTGGATGTTATTGCCAGTTCTACCAGCCTGTTGTCTGTAAAAGAAAAAGGCAGCTGATAGTGAACCTGTCCAAAAAGCTGAGCATCAGGAGGGGGATAAACATTCCTCACACTGTGGCCTTTATAACCTAATAATGCAACACAGGTAGGTTACACTCATCTACAGAGAGAAAATTGATTTAATATTATTTCTGATTGCAAAGATTTGTAATCTACTTCTTATTAGATGGCATCTTATTCTTATTTTAAGTAAACTAGATTTCAGGGCACAGTGTTGAAAGCTTTGATCCAGTCTGCAGTAGTGTATCCTGCAACATAAACTGGAGCTCAGTGGAATATAAAACCAGTCCATATTGGATTAGAAATGTCAAGGCAACTATTTGGCAAACAGCTAAGCTTACATCACATTAACTGAAAGTTAATTAATAAAGTTTGACATACATGAGATCTATCCAGGAAAACAAATACGCACCAGTGCGGATATGTATGTATGTATGTTTGAGAAAAACCAGCCACTCCCCCTGAGTCATCCTATCATTTGCTGCTCTTTTTCTGTCACTTTCTGATGCCAAAGGAAACTGGACCCAGTGAGCCTCAGTGACAGGAGAAGTTTTATGAGAATCCTGAGAGGTTTGGGACCTGGGCCAGTCTAGGCCACTGCCACAGATGCCAATCATCTGTCCTTGTATGTAAAAAGTCTGGGACACTGTCAAAACAACCACAAAAGAATGGAAGAGTGGAATGAAACTCTAGTTTAATAAGTAAGCAGTAAGAAACTCACATGTTAATTCATACTAACTTAAGAACAAATCCCTATGTTAGCCCTTTACATACACGGCATAAACCATCATTGACATCACCATCTCCTCTAAGCTTTTAATATTATAAAGTGTATTCTTTTCAGTGATGGCTCTACAGCAATGTTATCTTAAGCCCTGGCCTATGTACAGTCCTTTCAGCCTGTCTGACTCAATTTGTCCCATGTAATAATCGCAGGGTTGCATAACACTGACCCGCAAGCCCATCATCACAACTACGAGCGGTAAATCCCAGAGATCAAGAAAGGGTCCATACAAAAGGAGGACAAAAAGAACAATGAAGAGATAGGATGAAACAGAAGAAGTCATGGATGTAAAGCCGTTTGACTGGCAGGCAGCAAAGGGCATTTGGCTCTATTCCCTGAGCACACAGACAGCTGAGAACATTGTGCTCAGACGAAGGGCACTGCCAGAAAAGATAGCAGCTTACACTGTGAAAACAAATGTCAACACAAACTCTCAGTGAACAGCGTTCCCAGTTACCATTTGCTGTCAGGAACACTAAAGTGACAAGGCTTAAGGAAATAAGTCAAGTGGTAATTATGCCGACAGGTAATGCACTGCTGGGATAATGAAATGAGCTGCTTGAGGAGTCAAGAGATTCTCTAAGCTAATCCGTATTTCCCACCTATTCTCCCTGATTGGGTGCATAGTCTTCATAAAAAGCTCTGCCAAAAAAAGCGCTGGGAACTGGGACAGGTTCTCCCAAGGTGTAAGAAAAAGTATGTGAGAAAAATTAGAAATGAGATGGAAAGTTTTACTAAAGCTTCACATGAAGGAATGAAAGACTGGTAAATTAGTGGCTGTGCAGGAGAACATTTTCTGTTAATGAGAACAGCTTAAATATAGCAGCAGAGGAAGAAGAAGTTGAGACAGAATCCCCCAGAGTTTCCAGTCAGCATGTTTTTCATCCGTGGTCCTGATGATGAACTTACGTATATGTCCACAGTATACCATGTTAGACTTGGAGCAGGACATGGGGATCTTGCACTGATTTGTGTTATGAATGTAACAAATGATCCACATGCAATAATTTTTAGTAGCCCTAACACAATCTCTGTGCCTGTGTTCACTAAATAAATGATCTGAATGGAGGTGCAGATTTGTAGCACAAACAGAGATTAAGACTGTCGGGGTCATTTTATGCTGTCAAAAATTCCAATTCATTACATCATAACTGCTTTTTAGATAGTTAAATAATGTCTGAAGCCCTTGCCAACGACGCCTCTCTGATGTGAGAAAGTAGCAATTTCAGTAGCTTTCCACTGCAAGCAGAGATTTATCAAATGTGTGGAGGTGAGAAAGTGAGAGTGGTTTGGCTTTTTATCTACATCTTCATTCTGTTTATGCCACTCCTTCCTCCCATTGAGCACACTCAGACCCACATAAGCCAGTGAGTGCTACTCAGACCTTCTCTTACATAAGTGAGATGTCAGGTTTTCAGCCCGTAGTCAACACCCAGCTTTGTTTTGCTTTAATCATGTCAAGACACTTAAGCCAAGCTTGTTGCATTTAATTATTTTATTCATATAAATGTCTTTGAAGTGTTGATGTTTTTTTTTTCCATGGGTGTGAGTGATTATCCCGTCTAAGTAGAACTTAGCTGACGAGGAAATTTCGGAAGTATCACCACAAGGAGCAAATGTAAGCACAAGCCAAGGGTCAGGAATACTGCTAACATGCCTCCACAGAGATCCTTTGCCTTACATAACGTCCAGTGAATGTTAGTGCTGCACAGTTTGTGACAGATGCACTGAGAAAGATCCTTGATTTTTTTTTTCTTCACAGCCTTGGCTTAGAAAAGAAGAATGAAAATAGCGCTCTGGCAGTGGCTCAGTAATTTTCTGTTCTTTCTACTATGGAGCAATGGAGGATGAGAGATTTTGTGAATAGAATAATTATGTGTAAGACATGTCAGACTGCCTAAATCTAAATACCTGAAGATGATTCTTATGAGAGGGGACTAAAATTAAGAGTAGTTCTAATGGTTATCATACTATATACACAGACAAAAGCGTTTTACAGCAATATTCCATCACATTACATACCTGATGCTAATCCAGACTGGAAGTTATTTCACTTGTCAGCTCCTCTCTCATTGTTCTTAAATAAAGGCATTTTACTGGGACATGCTTTTAACAGAGAAATTTGTTTTTCCATCACCTCCAGCGTAATGCTAACTACTGTTAGCTTGCCTGCAAACACAGATGAATTGCCAGCTGCCTAAAATCACAAAACTAGTTTCAGCTAATTCTCCGAATGGATGGTGTTACATGTTAATTAGCTTCTAACTGGCTTCTTTGTGCAAAATATTTTAAAGTTACATAGTAACCAATGAAAGATTCACACTTTTCATTGCTCAGTAGCTACCCCTCAGCATGCTTACTTGCTAACAGCTTCTGTGCGATGGTCTGGCACTGATCCCGCTTGATAACAGTAATGCTAACAAGATATCTAATATGAAACCTGATCAGTTTTTCTTTTTTGTATCGATATGCAGTATATGTTGGTGGTTTTTTTGTATGCTGTATATGCTGGTTGTTCATTGACCTAAGCTAACATTAGTTTGAAACACTGTTGCAAGGCAGTAAACAAGAGCTAGATAGACATATATCTGTCAAGTCTGTAGATCTCTTTAAAGACATATGCAAATGTTCAGTTTTGTATGTCTGAGTTCTTTCATAATAATTCAATTAAATATACAATTGTTGTAGCCAATCCAACTAAAGCTATAAATTTGTCTGTTTCATCTACCCACCCTGTGACAAGAAAAGCTCAGAATATATTTATAGCGAGCTTAAAATTACAACTCTATGCCCTGGGTACTTTTTTTTGGAGTTGTACTGTAGCTGTAATGGTACAGATGTTTGGTGATATTGCATGTCATTGTGTGTCAGGACTCCTCAGGGAGTACGTGTTTCATTTGTTCATCCTAACCCCTTCACTGTGTGTCCTGAGATCCTGGAATGTGGTAATGCAACACTACACAATCTCGTTGTGTAGACTCAACCAGCTGCTTAACACTTCAGGGCACCTTACACAGTTAACGATCCTGTGTAGGACAACGTGTGTTTCTGCCAGTGAGTGGAAGATAAAATGAGTTCAGAGAGATAATTATACCAACCCTATGGGCTCTTTTGATGCTCTCAAGAGAAACTGTAAGAATAGAATAGAATGATCTCATCACAACCTCGACCTCATTTATTTTCCATCACGTGCGAAAGACGAGAGGACCTCGAGGGTGTTACAATTATCCCACTACTCGGGGTGCCCGTGCTGTCAAGTAGTGATCTTAGCACCAATCTACTTTCAAAGAGACTGGATCGACGTGTAGTCTGCAGTCATCACAGTTGGAATATATTGTGAAGGAGATTAATTTCACTGGATGGAAGTTATATGGAGGACATTCTCTTAACCTATAATAGACGCACAAAATCTAATAATGTTTACTGCAAGAAGAAGTATAAATGAAATATTCGGACTCGACCTAATATTGCCAACTTGTATAGTTTCTTTTTTTGTGTTTAATGAGCCAGGCTTAGCAAACTCCCAGCCAAGTGTCTGCTCCTTTCCCTGCCTCTAGAAAATGTCTGATCTGTGTAAACAGCGGGAAGGGCCGGATTACGCACGACATTAGGTCTACATAAATGCATGTAGAGAGAGGGATGATTGGTAGGCTTGCGAAGATGCGGTTGCTTCACCTGGTGTTTAGAAAAGCTTGCTTCTGCTGAGCTGACAGTCCTGCCACACTGTGACCCAGCAAAGACAATGCCAAATGATGGCCCTGACTCCCTGATGGCCGGAGGTTTTTAAGAGATGACATCCCTGTCTCTGCAAATCCTGCAAACATCACAGTTGGAGCATCATTGGGGTGCGATTATACCAGATTCCCTATCATCAGAGGACTTATAGGAATAATCACCTTGCTGTCAGATGATATATGAGGGTTTTGAATATAATTTTCTTTTTGCTGGAGTCAGGGCTGAGTAAGACTATCTTACAAAGACCTGCACATGTGCCAACGCCCTTGATGTGTTCCCTCTCGATCTGAGCAACAGGGCACAGGTAGAGAAGAACACGTCGATCACGACAGCAGTCACCCCCAGAGCATTGCAACACTAATTGTGGAAGCACTCCTTTAATGTTCATTCCCATTCTATAAATAAAGATTTTCCAATGCACTAGTCAATGGGAATTCTTACCCTGATATAGAAGAGTCACTCCCGCTGTGGTATGTGTCTCACTGGATTGCATTACACTGTTTTCCATCAACAGCTAAGAGAACGGTGAGAAAAGGGGACAACCTGTAAATAATAACATCAAAGGACACCTCCGTACAGTCAAAACAGACACAAAGTTACCTCATACTTTTATTTGCTCTGCAAACATGCATGGCAGGAGTTTGACCTAATGTTCTGTACCTTTCTAGTTTTAGCTCAAGGTTTGTCTATGGCATTCCTACAATTGACATTTTTTTAAGATGAATTACATCTAAGTCAGAAAAACGATAGAAAGCAAAGGAAATTAAAAAATAAAGACAAGGACGTCTTCTTTTTGTTTCATCTGATAGATATTGCTTCTGTTTTGTTTTAAGAAGAATACACTTACATGTCAAATATAACAACAGCTTTCACTCTGTTGACCTTTAATACAAGTCTATTATGGAAACAATCAGTGGACTTTCTGTTTTTTCCCTACTTCAGTGATATAAATACAAAGCATGATTACAAACAGGTCTTCTGCTGATACATCGGAAACAGCTGCACTTACCAACAACTATCCCACTTATTTCTTTATTTAGTGTTTTTTTCATTGACAGGTGTGGTTGAATTGGATGAATGTTACTTTCTAACATCCCTTCTTAGAAAATGAAACATAGAGCAAAATGAAAGGGAGTGTTTACTGCATGCATCGGTGGTCTAGTTTCGTTTTTAGTTTTCCCTTGTGTCTCCAGGTGTTTTCCTTTCCCCTCCTTCATTCTCTGTCTTCCCGTTTCCCAGTCTGTCTGAGTCACCCCTTGTCAGGGTGCCTGTTTCATTATTCATTATTCCCATGTGTGTGTGTGTGTGTGTGTGTGTGTGTGTGTGTGTGTGTTGGGGGTGGGGGCAGTTACTCTGTTTTGGGTTTCGATTTTTTTTGTTGTTGCCTGTTTGTGTTTTCTTCTTAAGTCACCCTTTGCACTGAATTTAACACTGAGGTGGAAGATTTCTGTCACAAAGAAATTAACAGGCATGTGATAACTTGAACATACACAAGTTGAAAAATAAATAGATGAACACACACTTAAAAAATCTCTTGTCAGTCCCAAAGGAAACAGCTACCCACAAGGTATTTTCAACAATACCACATAAAAATATACACTACTATTACATTAGAAACACATGATATGGGCCACGGTGGCTGTTAGATGCCATTAAAAACTTTAACAGCCAGATGAGTTTAATGTTTACTTGGCTTGTTTTTTCTCTATATGGAATTGTTACCGTGCCACCATTATAATAGCAGACCCAGGGGTTGAAGTGGGACAATCCAGGCATTCGGTCCCCTTCAAATAATGAGCAATTAATCTGATAGGCAGGTGAATGCATATTTCTGTTCAATTATTCATTTTTGGTGTGATGCAGCCTGGAAGTGACTCCAGTAATGACACGAAGATCATCCTTGCATATGGACTGCGTGGACTCTCGATACGTGCTTTTTTTCTTCTCACCTCTGTGATGCGTTAATGGTGCAGATGTAAAGTTGTGGTCATACTACTTTGGTATATGACCACGAGCATAAACAATTACATTTTTAAATGCAGCTTTTCAAGCAACTCAAAAAATATCAGCAAAGACTCAAACTCTCCCTGAAGAGTTTGTCATAAAATGTGCCTGCTAGCTAAAGGTGCACACACTTCATTTAACGGGGGAGAAAAAGAAGTTCAATACTGACAGAGATAGAAAGATGTAAGAAAGAAAGGCCACGGGAGGAAGAAGAGAGATTGTTTTCAAAGCAGGTGAAATTTGGTAAACTGGAAATTTAAATCTTACTGTCCTAATTTACTTTAAAGTTTTCAAATCGGATCTATAGACAATGTGTTGCTGTTATGTTATGTTGTGTTTTTGTGAAACTAATTGCAGTATACAAATGGGTAGAAAATATGATGTGATTTGATTCACTCAATGAATTTGACATTTTATGCCAGCCTTACAGTATCTAGGTTGTAAAATCAGCCATGCAGCTCATGAAACATCTGCTTATATCTAGTTGAACTCAGGTAGTTAAATCCACAAAGCACGGGTCAGCTGAAATAAATTACTATTTGACTTTTTTCTAAGTGATCCTTTTCCCCCTGTTGAACGTTACAACCGATCTTAAGGTTCCTTAACCTGCCAAATCCCAGGTGTTAGATAATATGTATTAAAGTCTCAAGGTGGATAAGAAAACCCATCACACAACCTGTCCTTTTGCTTTTGTTGTGATAATGGCAATTTTGCATTTGTGGTAACATGAAACAGCTGCTGACTATCTGGAGCAGGTGAGACTTGAACAGGTAGAGACAGGAAGTCAGACTGGCTTTTGTGCATTTGGCTCCATGTCTGTAACTAATAGACAGGCCAGTGTCTGTGCTCAATGATAATGTGTTGAAAGTAACAATATCAGTGACTGGCTCTTTTTCAGTGTCTGTTTTTCCACTTTCTCAGAGGTCAGTCTCTGTGTTACTCTGGGTTAGAAGTCTGATTTCTTACCCAGTGACTTTGTCATTTCTCTTTTTCAGAGGATCTGAGGTCTGGAAAGAGGAAGCACACTGTGGGAGTGGACTGGGTAAGTACAGGAAGTTAGCAAAACAAAGCACTCATCCTGTCCTCTGCCTGCAGTGCTGACATTGAAATTCAACACAAATGCTGAGTAAACATTTAGATTTTTTTTTTTATAGGGGGAAACGCACGAGTGCAGCGAATAAGGATTCCCAACTGCTTTCATTCAGGTCACCTCTGGGCCAGACTTTTAAAAACTGAACACACTCCTTTTTCACACAAGACAGTGGAATCAAATCACAATCTAACAGTTTAAGGTGCTGCAGTGTGTTTTGCTTGCCTTTCACTGCTTACTGGGTCATTTCAAAGAAAGTGGCTTATAGTCCAATTTAATGAGTTACCCTGCAGTGACATGTCCAAAGGTCTTCAGTGAGAAAGGCTAAAGCTGAGTCAGAAATTTCTACATAATACAGTACACATCAAGAGTTTATTTTGTTGTTAATATATAATGACTAATCTGACTAACACATCCACAAGCACACAGACACACACTCACACTTCTACCTGACCATAATTGTCCATAAAGGGTTGAAAAGGGGTGAGTTGCACAGTTTCTGAGTCATCAGTTTGTTCAGTGTGTTATTAAACTCGCAAAAGATTTGCATCCTTGGTCAATACAACGCTGAGGTAAATATGGGTTAGGATACCACTAAACATGTAGTATATCTTTCTTTTTTTCAGACTGTTCAGGAAGAGCATGGTTTAGCATAAATACCTTTTTTTTTTTTACCCAGGCACTTCCTTGTTATATAATGCTCTGTTATATAATAACACTAAAGTTAAATGTTAAAACGCAAACCACTTAACTATTTCCCCCAAAATTCATATGATGCCCTTTTTTGTATCTGTATATCAGAAAAGGGTTGACTTAAACTTGTCAGTTCAGTTCACTGGAGTTTTATTTATATAGTGCCAAGTAACAACAACAGTCATCTCAGGGCACTTTATACGGCAAGTTAAAAACCATATAGCATTAGAGAGAAAACACAAACAATTTGATGACCTTCTATCAGCAAGCGCTTGGCAAAAGTTTGAAGGAAAAACTCCCTTTTACCAGAAAAAAACATCTGGCAAAACCAGTGTAAACAAACAAATACATTTACACAATCCATAAAGAAAGTCTGATTTTAATAGTTCATATTCACTGTTAACTTTTTGAAAATGGAAAAACAATCCTGTAAGCTGGTAAACCTGTTACAAAACATGTTCTGCAAATCAAAATCAAGTACAAACATGAACTCCCTTTTTTTCTTCATGAGCACACAGACACGTGTATTAACAAAAAAGCAAAACAAACCCCCCCCCCCCCCCCCCCCCCCCCCCCACAAAAATGCATTCCTATGTCATGTTTACAGAGCACTGGGTTCAGAGTTTTAAGGGAAAAGTGTGTATAAATAAACTAGCAAAGAAACAAAACCAGTTGAAGCTGAAATGGAAGTGAATGAGTTTAGACTTTGATAGAGCCATTTTTACTGTGTACAAAGGTCAAAAACATGTGGTAGATGGAGAGGAGGCAGTGACAGGAAGCAGGTGCCCAGGGTGTGTGTTTACACTTTTTTAAATGTACCAGAAAGGTGAACTCTTTTTTTTTTTAGGAAAATAAAGAGAGAGGGGAGACCTACAAATTGTAGGAAAAAAGTAAAGGATTCTGTGTGCAGGATATTGTAGGTTTTCCAAGGATTGCCTGATCCTAAATATATGGACATGGTGACTGTGAGAGCTGTCTTTAAGTGATACCTTCATGCACACAGATTAAAAGCTTTTTATCTGGATCCCATTTGAAAACCCAAAATAAGAAACAGTGAAAATGATAAACAAAAGTGACAGAGATCACTACTGTGTTGAAATACTGAAACAAAAAAAATGAGTGGCAGTAAATTCCAGGTATTTAACGTGTAAAGTGATGTCACAGAAGTCACGTGAGCGACTTTCTTTGCATATAGCTGCTGATAATGGCGCACCTTTATACCCTCGACGAGATAACAGGTCCACAGTGTAAGGAGCTGCGTTGGCATGGTCATATTTCTTCATTGTGCGAGATGAAAGATGAAATATCCAGTTTCAGAAATTTCTGAAGACCACACAGGTCCTATAGTTACTGAGGAAAGACTGAACACTTTTAAAACTTTTTACAGAGAAGGTAACTGGCTGCACGGAGGTCGGTACATGATCCAAAAAACTAAAAGAAGAAGAAGAAGAAAAAATAGGATGTGTCTATGCACTAAAATCTGTAGACCAAATCTGTAACTTTTTTTAAACTGTCTGTCATGCCATGCTTTTTTTGTTGTTTCTACATTTAGATTGAATTGTACTGCAGAAAAATTCATGATCAGCTTAACCCAAAAATGATTCCCACCTCCTGTTCGTCAAATGAATTGTTCTCCATGCACTGAATAAGTAATGCAGGGATGTGAATATACTATTACATCAATGCATTCCACCAATAGATCCTCAAACACCCTGTACTATGACAAGTTTTATGCCTACCTCTAAAAATATGTCTTTTCTTTCCTTCTTTAATATCCTGTCTTCATGCTTTGCCGTTGAATGGTTGCATACATAAATTCTACATTACCTTGAAAACAATAAATTGTAAGACAGAAATAAGAGATGCTATAATATATATTCTTTGTAGCTGGCCTTTATAGCTCACACCACGAGAAATTTGAAGAAATTTAAGTAAACTTAGTGCCTAAACTGTTGCTTTAAAGCAGACACATTATTCTACAAACTATCTATATGTAGACAGGATGGATAATATTAATTAAAGTTAAGTACACGGGCTTTTCCAGATTCTGAATATTCCCAGGAATGCTGGAAATGAATTACTGTTAATCAAAACAAGTCTGTTATTTGAATGAAATTATCTTTTTTGGCGATAAGCGCTTGTACGCCCCTTGTTTACTGCTCTTTATGAGTTTGAAACTTGCTAAACTAACTGTTAATTGCTTTGAGCTCTGCAAGTAAACACTATGATGTTGAGTGATTTGATGACCAAGACCGCCCTCTAGTGGAAATATCTGCGAATTGCAGTGCTGCTGATTTGCGTCGATGCCTAAACATTAGATTTCATTTGTCGGTCGACACAGGACAGAACAAACCCATGCAGCTGGCACATGAAAAATGTGTTCAGATACTAAGATCGTACACTTTTATGTTAATTTATAACTTGTTAGTATAATTAAATGCTCCAAAACTACTGAATATTATTCAGTTAAAAATGATCCAAACCATAAAACAATTGTTACGGTTCGGCGTTGGCAGTGTATCGTTTTAGGCGTTTTGTTTTGGCGTGACTGTTATGTGTTTCCTGTTTTACTTTGAAAGTCTGTGTTATCTTAGTGTGTTCAGATTACGTTTCCTTGTCTCGTCAGGTCTAATTTGCCCCAGCTGTGTTTCCCTCCTGTGGTCCATTCCCTAATTGCTCCTTCTATGTATTTAAGCCCTGTGTTTCTGTATGTCATGGTCGCGATCTCCCCCGTGTTGTAAATAGTTTGGTGTTTTGTTGTAAATAAATAGTTTGTTGTAAATAGATTTGTCGATACTTTCGTTTCGGGATTTTGGTGGTGAGCTTTAGTGGGGGGTTTTTGTGTGTGTGTGTTTTTTTTTTTTTCCTTTATTTTTACTTTTTTCGTGTTGCACTCCGGTTGCCTAGGCCGGGGTGTAACACAATGCATATTTGTGAAACCTAATATGCTTAAAATAAACAATTTAAACATTTTTATAAAGCTGTGTAGGAGTGAATATGGCATGTGGCTCTTTTGTATGTTTTATGTCGATGAAATGAAAGTTGTTGCTAATACTTAAATATATGCTATGTCATGTTAGGCAAAACGTTACATGATCCACTTTTAGTGGATGCTCATATTTAAATTAAAGTCCTACTAAATAACGCACTGAATGGTCAAAAAGAGGTAAAAAGTCAACACCATTACTGCCGAAACCCGGGATCGAACCAGGGACCTTTAGATCTTCAGTCTAACGCTCTCCCAACTGAGCTATTTCGGCGGTATGTGCTGCAACGTCGTAAATCTATACCAAATGGTTTTTTACCTATGTGACACGTATGAAGTAAATATGTTTGTATGTGAACTTCGTATTCTCTCCCAACAGCTGATAGTTGACGTAAGTAGATAGAGCCATAAAGCTATCTAGAGGACTCAGGTAACGGTAGAATTTCCCTTCAAGCCGCTAGACGTCATAGTCCTGAGCCACAGGGAGCCATAAAGCAGTACGAAAATAAAGGTTTTAATAATACCGCCACTGCTATTACAAAGACAGTGAAAAGAACGAAAAACGACGGAAAAGTTTCAGATAATGTTGCATTTCAGCTGTGATCAGTTACAATTGTTCCAACGTTTGGACACAAGATGGCGCCATTGGCGACCATAACATACTGTTCCCGTTCATTATTATTATTATTATTATTATTATTATTATTATTATTATTATTATTATTACTGTTGCTGTTGCTGCTATGCTGTCTATGGCTCGTGATAAAAATAGCTGCAAAGTAAAACGGATATCCAGCATCGTAATGAGCTTATTCTGTTCATTTTGTTGGTCAAATCACCATAGACTAGATGCATCATCAATTTGGGACTCTACTTCAATCAGGCCAAATAGATTTTTATTTACCTCAGACTGCTCAGCTGGGATGGGGTGGGATTTATATGAAATGAAGGCAATAAAAATAGTACATATTTACTAGGGAAAAAATAAATATATTTAACAAAATAATTGCAGCATATTTTACGTTTACTAGCATGCTGTATTCCAATGCTCTGACATAGCACTGGATTATTTTTCTGCAATTTGTCCTTCACTGTCTTTTTTCATCTAAAGCCCACATTTCTTCATTCTTAAAGTGCTCCTGATACACATCCTACCAGATATTAATTACATTTACTCTTACACACATTAAAGAAGGCCTTTAGAAAAACTGTGTGAGACTTTGTCATAAAATTGTAGTCTGAAGCAGTATTGTGGGACTCCTCTTGGCCTAAAGTAGAAAACCATAAAGCCTGCTAATCTTATCGTTCTACACTTCTCTTTTTTTCCAACAGGGTTCTGCAGTGATGCAGTGCTGTCCCTTTATTAGTCATACAATATCACAATGCCAGTTTCTCTGCCTCCCGTCCCCTCTCTGTTTTCCCCCTAATCTCCCCTCCATTCTGCCTCTCATTCTCTCTCAATCTCTCTCTCCCATTTTTGTCCCTCTGTCATCCCTCAAGGTGACTTTCCTTCCTTCACAGACACTGCAGCTGTTCCTCGCTTTTGTTCTTGAAGGCCTGAGTGTGGATAAGAGATGAGAGAGATGCAGACCGGCAGAATAAAGAGAAGGAGAGCCAAAGAAGAAAATGGAAGTGCGAAAGAGGAGGGGGACTGATGAGATTATCAAGCAGGATGGAGGAATGTACAGTTTTGACTCACTGCTCAAATCAGTAAGGCAACAAACACAAGTGCATGCGTGACGCGCGCAGACCAATTTGTTCTGGTAAAATTAAAAATTAAGTGTCAACATCAAGCGATTGAGCCGCCTTGACAGATGCTTACCTGAATAACAGGTTTCATCTTCATTATTATTGGATATTAGCACAGTTGTCACATGAGAGTGATGCATAGTGAGGGTTCACTACAGTCAGCACTAAATACTGCAAGTATCTGGGACGGAGTTTCTAAATTTAGGAATCAGAGAAACAGGGAGCGGAAACAGGAGATGTCGAAAGGGAGGAACAGCTGGGGAAAAAGAGACAGATTTGGGTAGTGGGGTCCAGAGAAAAAGGGATGGAGGAATTCCCAAGTTGTCCCGATGAATCCAAACAGTTCTCTGTTAAAACTGCAGATAACTGGGTGCAATTATGATAAAGCCCAATCACATTATTCATGTCTTTCTTTCATTTGTCTTAAAAGCTTTTGCTCATAATTAAAGTGACCCAAATGTCATATTTTATTCTTCTCTTTACAGATCACATCCTTGTCAAATGTTAAACAGTCTTGAGATTTGAGAGACATCACTTGAAGTGAAGACTGTTTGACCTTTCAGTATACTTGTCCGCAATAATTCTGAATGATGATCGAGTCTGTCTGTAGTAAAGGTCTTCTTGGTTGTTCGGTTAGAAATCTGTATCATTTCTATATGATTTGCTCGGCTTTGTGTTCACATTTTCCTCTCCTAGCCAAGTACCTCTAACCAATAGAAAGTTTTCTTATATCAAATATTAGAAACGGACTACTATTTGTATGGTTAGTTTTGCGACAGAATGGCAGTTTGTCCGAGGTGTACCTCGCCTCTCGACCTACGACAGCTGGGATAGGCTCCTTTCCCCCCTACAGCTCTGTTAAGGATAAGCTAAGGAGAATTGATGCATGGATGGATACTACTTGAATGGTGCTTTTCTACCATTTCTGAGCAATCAAAGCGCTTTAGACTACAAGTCACATTGACACAGACATCCCTTAAGTGCTTTCTACCTATCACACTCCCTGTTGATGGATAAAGTAGGGTCATCCCGACTGCACTGACCTTTCAGCTGCTAGACGACCTGCACTACCTGCTGAGCCATAACCACTTTTAAAATAACTCGACGCAGACATGTGGGAAAACAGCTTCTCCCGTGTAACTAAATTGGCTAATAATAGCAGTTCAATATTTGAGTGTTGACAAAAACAATCACCTTGGACATGATATGAGTATTGAGTGACACAGATGGACTTTGATCACCTTTTTAATACAGATGCTGTTCTGCTCTATACAATGACACATATTATAAATCTTATACAATACTAATATTTCTCTATACACATGGTCATAAATGTACAGTACAGTGTACACACATACAGTATTAACACAAATTCACTTACATGTATCTTCTCTTTACAGTAACTTTCCAGCTCACCAAGAGTTTATCACAATGGCTGATTTTCTGTCCGGCAGATGATTGTGGCCAAAGTAAAAGATTTTATCATTATTATTATTATTTGGACTAAAACCTAACTCAGACTCTTTATTATTTACATCCCTGAAAAAATGTACATGAATACACAATAATTACTGCCTTCTGTCTGTCTCACAAATAGTGTAAAAGGGGTGAGGATGAAAGAGGAGATAGCCCAAAGCCCTCCGAAGGAGCACTCCAAGTCTTGAGTCCATACAAAGTTAAAAGTTAAACTAACTACTTAGTGGACATAAATCTTTACTTACTGCAACACCCATAATACAACAGTTGATTGAGGGCTGGCTTATTGGTGTTTTTTTTTTTGTTTGTTTGTTTCATTTTTTTATTTTTTTTGGTTGTTTTTTTTTTTGTCCAACAAGTCTGGGAATTTGACATAAAGCCCTGAGGAGAAAAAGAGACACCAATATTGTGCAACATGTCCAGGACTCAGTCCAGAGGCGGTCTGTCTCTGTGATCATTCAAACCCCTAACCAAAAGCAGTAACTCTGCTAGCCAGAGAAACAAACAGCTAACACAAAGAGGTGTCTCACGTCTGCGGTGATTTCACCATCGTTCTGATCTCTCAAGTTCATCTTGCTTGTTAACCTGCTGTGACTTGAGAGCCTTTTATTATTGAAGTTTTCAGAAAATATTGCCCTTTAATTATCACTTTAAAAGTGAAGTTGATCCTTTTTCAGCAGTATTTTTAGCAGTTTCCTGCCATTTATACATAGTTACATATTCTCTATATCGTTCACTTTTATGTTCAGCTCCCCCCCGTTAATCAGAAGATTTCCTTTTGCCTTTCTGTTAAACATATGTTGAAAGCCAAAAGGTCTTTGTTCACACTCTCTTTGTTCACATCCTATGGGTCATTGCTTTGCTCGTTTATTGCACATAATCAGTGACACACGCACACATTTCTTCATTTACACAACCACGCAGCTTTTGCAAACGCACATGCATACATGCACACTTGCAAACAAACGCTATCATACAAATATTCTCCATAACCGTGGTCATTAAAGTTCATTTTTCCTTAAAAACAAACAAAAAATAAAAACTCATGCCTTTTAGCTTTTGCTTGCACACATTCTTCTAAAACATGGTGTTTATTGAAAATCAGGTCTAAATCAGTTTTTTGTCTTCTTCATTTTTTGCAGTTTCCTGGTTTAGTATGAGCCTGTAAACTTTGAATTTCAATGCTTGCATTTATCTGCCTTTGATTCTCTATATGCAAACAAGTTTACTCGAAGTTGATACATTGTTGTAAACATACAGCAGGACAATCAGCACCATAAGAATACTAATAACTCAATTAAGGCATGAAAAAAATAAAGCAAAGAACGGGAAACAGAGACTTCCATTAATAATTTCGTTTTTGTCACTGAGAATATCTGTGCAGGTAGATATTGATGTGCTTTCACAGATAATGATTAAATATAGATCAATGTGCAATAATTGGATGAGTGTGTGTGTATCTACCTGTGCATATGTACATGCACATGCAAGTTGAAAGTGCACGCAGGAGCAACACTGTACTGTATGTATTCGCGGTTATCTATCCTTTACCCTACATTTGGGGTGGATGTGAGTATTATTAGCAGTCATGGCTATGATGTTGTCATAAAAAGTTTTGACTAGTATTGCCACAGAGACACACTGGCCATCTTGTCAGTCAGAAAGTGGACTAATGACAGCCTTGGTAAGGAGAGCAGACTCTAATAGAGCTCATGTTTCTCCACATCTGTATGTAGCAAGAGGTCAAGAGACTTTCTCCTGACCTTTATATGCTAGCTGGTTGTCAGTTTTCCTCACACCCCATGGATCATTATACTTCATCTATACAATCCATCTCCATTGTCTTGGTAAGATACACATAGTTCTTCAAATTCACACACATATTCATACATCCACACTCTAAAGACCAGCCTCATTCCCTCACTGCCTCTGTGAGGCACCGATCAGTGCCATCACTGCCCTCCACCCGCGATTTGCGATTCTTTCTTTTGCCTCCTCCCTCTACCCAAGAGTTATGAATAACTGTCCCTCCACTAGGAGCTGGGTCCACTTGCAGAAGTGAAACGACCCTTTTCTTAACACGTGTTTTGAGTGCGCGGCGCAGTTTCTGCCTGGTGAAAGCATAGAGCAAAGGATGAAAGATGGTGGTTCCATAAGCCATGGCCAGGAAGCACAGACGGAGCCGCACCAGGCTGTCGCTCGGACCCATACACAGGATTAAAACATTGACTGCAGACAGAGGAGCCCAGCAGCCGAGGAATGTGGATATGATGATTAGGGACATTTTTAGGACGCGACGCTGACGTTCCCGACGGTCCCGGTGCCGCCGCACTGCTCGCCGCAAAGCGATGATGGCAGAAACTGAGGCCTGTACACCCATGGAGGAAGCTGGCAGTGGTGTGTTGGCGTGGGTCTGAGCTGAGGCTGAAGGTGGGGTTGGAGAAACTGGGGTGGCGGGTGTGGTTGCGATGGGGGTGGTCGCTGCAGTGCTGACAGTGGTGACTGTTGCTCCACTGTCAGACATCCCTTGGGGCATGGAGGAGAGTGGCGGGGGTGATGTCGGTGTAGGCGTGGGGGAGGGAATGAGGGAAGGATGACTGAGGTTCTGGTTCTGGTTGGAGGACACTACCTCTGTGGGCAGGCTTAAGTTCTTCTTCCTCTGCCTCCTGCAGCGTATCCTGCAGGTGGAGTCCTTTGCACGGGTACTCCTCATCATGTGAGAGCCGATGCGGATGTTGAGAGCCTGTAGGATCCTGGAGTAAGTGAACAACATAACTGCCACAGCGATAAAGAAGCAGGGCACTTGGAGGAGCAGGTGGTAATACATTGCCAAGCCTGTGTAATACCCCTGCCCTCCAACACAAAGCAATGTCCTGTTCTGCCATACTGGAGGCAGGTGTTGTGAAGGGGATGGAGGTGTAGTTGTGGGTAATAAGGAAGGGAACAGTGAGGAAAAAGTGGTGGTCTGTTCAGTGATGAGCTGAGAGTCATTGTTCTGCCTTTCCAGCTCCTCATGTTCACCATCCTCAGCCCTTGAAGAGAAGAAGTCCCCCTCAAGGAAGGGCAGGAAGAAAACGGCCAGAGACAAGGCCCACACAGTTGCCAAGAGTAGCGCAGCACGTCTGGGGGTCAGCAGACGACTGGCTGGACGCACTGAGATGTCATATCGGTCCAAGCTGATTACTAACACGTTGACTGCCGTAGCCACGCTAGTGAACGTCACACAGGCCTCATGGAAGCAGCAAAGTGTGGCCAGGCTGCTAACTCCATTTTCATTTGCTGGCAGCAGGATCACAGCCACAGTGAGTGGCAGACACAGCACACACACCAGTATGTCGAGCACATGGAGGTTGACTGTGACCAGGTTGCTGACTGAGTCCACCAGGTTGGACTGAGCACAGTACAGCACAAGAACGGTCAGGTTGCTGCTGAAGCCCAACACAAGCTCCAGCATCAGCACAGTGGTCAGAGACACCTGAAAGCCCAGAGGGTAGGGCGTGCTCCAGCCCTCCTCCACGCCCACCTCACTCCCTCCATCCAGCAGGCCTACCCCCTGGCCATCACTGGTCTCCAGGAGGTCACGATAGCCTTCGGTCTCCATTGACGCCGCGGCAGTCCTTTACACATAGCAACAGAGGCCGGCGTACCTGACCATGTTCCCTTCTTCTCTGGCTCAAAGGAGACAGCGATGGAGGAGATGTGGTTGTATCTAAGAAAAATAAAAAGAACAGACATGGAGGAGAAAAGAAAGAGAGACAGAGAGTGATCAAGCAGTTCGGCAGTCAGTTTACTCAAAAATAACGCTGCACAACAAGTACAAGTCAAACTTGTCAAATTTCACAAGCGAGGGGAAGCTACTAGCTGAAGCTACGAGGGAGGTGAAAGTGATCTCGGCAGTCGAGCGGAGTCGTGGGGTGCAGTTCAAGCTGCTGCTGATGACCCATGATGTCTCGCTGGCCTCAACAGTGAAACAACAACATGCTTCATACAGACAGTGGTAACAACTCAGGGAGGATGTGGGGCAGGATGTGTCTCGGGGTGTACGTGAATATACCTATAATCCACATAGTATGCAGAATTAAAAAGAAAAAAAGATTCCCTCATAAACATGAGTGGGCGAATGTTTGATTCATTCTTATGCAACATACATTATGTGGGTCAGAAAGCTGGCTGGATAAAGCATATACAGATAAACAGGAATAAACCAACACACCTGCACCGTCAAGATGTCAGTGACGTACTACGTGTTGTGTCTAACATCTACCTCTACGAGTACCCATTCCTAAGTGATTAACAACCCACCTTGTGAATTTACGACATACCCGTACAAATCCAATAAGTGTCAAGCTTTGTTGTTAAATCATCTTTCTGTTTTTTTGTTTTTTTCACCAGCTATATAAAATCTTCAGCTTCTACTTTCAGGAGCAGAGGTGGCAGGAGCATTGGTAGCAAGGACATTTGCAGTGCATGTCAACATTGCAGGCAGCCAACTGAGGGTGGCAGCAGTTAATAGTTCTCACAGGGAAATGTAACGAAGACGAATAGATCAATGATCCACAGACAGTGGCGCACAAACAATGCTATCAGAGAAAGACCAGCTCCCCTGGCATCCTCTCTCCACACCCCCTCTTTCTCCTTCTCCTTCCTACATCCTCCACATCCCTTTCTACTCTGTTGCCTTTCAGTTTGCTGGCTGACTGCTTTGCATGTACAGCATGTTATTCACGGCTGGTTGAACGCTCTCTTGCATTAGAGGGAATCATACAAAGTGATTAGGTCAAGAGAAGATGCCTTCATGATTTGCTTTAAGGAATTAAAGTATTCCCTCGAGTGTCTGTCTAAAGAGGAGCTACAGATCAGCGGCAGCGCTGACCCAAGCTTTCCTCTGCCACACTTTTTGTTCTCACCCTCTCGTTTGCCCTTTTCTCTTTGTTTTATTTCACAGTTTCCCTCCCATTTGTCATGTGGAAAGCACCTTCAGGCAGAGCAGGACTCAATGCGGAACAGTGGTCTATCTTAATTCGCTAATGGGTTTCATGGGGTTTGCGGTGGTGCTGGAACATTGATTTAAAGCATCATCGATCTGCCAATTTAACAAGCCTGAGGCGAGGGAGCACATAAACACACTTCCTGTCACACCCTCCCAAGTGTACCTGTGGTCTCATTTTGATTTTGAGAGGCCGGATAAAACAGTTATGAGTGACTGTGTTCAATTCCTGTGTTTTAACTACAGTTTAAGATGTTTTCTTTACTTTATCATTATTGCAAGGCAAAGTATCACGCATGGCTCAGGGGACCGAAAGTAAAATGTGGTGTTTCCCACTTTTATTACTGAAGTTTTTATGATTTTTTTTTCAGAATCATAAAAACTGAATCAATTCACAGACCTCATCACAGGAGTGAAACTTTAAAACTAAGTGGGCTTAGATCTTTTAATGTTAGCGATATTGGTTATGTTTGTCTTTGATCAATATGGCGAACAACATGCTGCAACAGAGTGTCATGGAGCTAACACTCGCTTAAACCAATCACAGTGGCAACATTGTCAGCATTGTGCTTTCCAGCACATGTGAGTGTTGTTTAACTGCTGTGGCAAATTAGGGTTGGGAAAGACTTTTAAATCAATAAATGGCTGACAAAAACTGAAAGGTGTAACACAACAGTCACCTGTCACCTAAACTGTATTTTTCACAGACATTGCGACAACAAAACAGAGAATAAAATTATCCACAAGTCAATCTCTTTCAGCAAACACCAGGTCATCATTTTTTACTCTTAACTGTCCTGCCAATAATTACAAGAGGATGACTGTGTAGCGGCCCGGCAAAAAGGCAGACGACATAGCTTTCAACAAGTGCAATTTATCCTTTTCTATGGCTAATGACTCCTGCGACAGAGGATACTTGGGATGAAGCCGTAAGAGTTACAAAGGGACAGAGGCAATAGAGTAGAAAACATCAAAGTTAGCATGTGTTTGCTCCCAGCAAGACAAAATGTCAGAAGGCCTTTATATGAGCAGCTGTGACTTCGACCTGCGGGCACCAAAACTGACAATAACCTAGTTTTTACAGGGACGTGGGGAGAATAAAATTAAAGCAGACAGACGGGTAAACTTTGGGGAGTTTTTATAAAAATCACAGGTGTTTCTGTTCTTTTAGTGAGAACTTAAAACACTAAGGTTCACCTGAGGTTGCTCGTGCAAGTCGTTATCACAGTAACTGAAGAAAGTTGCAAGAATCATCATCATCAATCAATTTATTTCTTTAGTTCTAACAAGTGTTTTGTGTTATTGTGGCATCCTTTTTGCAATCAGTCACAGGGTGTGGGTGTTGTGAGAAAGTGGGTTGTTGGGTTGAGCGAGTTGTGGCAACAGAAGATGGCTGTAAACAAGGGGAAACTTTGCCAGCTGAAATTACATCAACAGTGTGATTGCCAATTTAGACAGGCGGGGGAACGACAGGAAAAACAAACTTAGAGGTACAAATTGTACGATTGCTTGAAAGTTTGAAAAAAGAGGTGAAAGTTAAAGAAAGGAACAGATTTTTGGATTGATTGTAAACCCAACATTAACTGCTAGGATGTCTGCGTATTGTGTTGCATAGATGTCCACTGAAGTTAACCAGCTAGTGCCAGAACCATAAACATAGCCAGCATGACATTACTCGAGCACACACGTAACTGTTAACAACAAGAAAAAAAATGACATAAAATATTAAGAAGATGATAAATAAAATGCAGATGTCTGATCACAAAACAATAGGTGAATGTTTTTTGCAATGTCCAAGGCTTGTTTACTTTTTATGTTTCATGTCTTCTTAAAAATCAATCATGTTATTCCCGAAAATTATGCCCATTATTTAAGAAACACCATCTGTGGATAAATTGTTTGGCCATAATAACAAAGATGTGGTACAGTAATTCCCTTTTCCTGTCCATCATTTTAAGACCAAGTTTAATATCGTTAAATTCTAATATGGGTGCTTGATAGTATTTTTCAGAAAACCAATTTTGAAGTGTTATCCAAAAGGTTTGAGTGTAATTACAATCAAAAAACAGATCCTTTGAAGTTTCAATCTCTAAATCCCAAAAAGTACAGGTATTTCTGTTAATGTTGAATCTCTGTCTCAAAGATTAATGTCATTAATGATTTTAAAGTAAGTGGTAGACAGTTATACCAGATACCCTTTCTGGTTTTCAGCTGGGCTTGAACCAGCATCATTTTGATTAACAAAGCAAATACGTAAGCCACTACTGAGCACAACAAAGTGGGCTCAGGCGACGTGGCCCGAGCCCATGGACTCAGAAGGACAGTGCTTACAGAGGAAGACAGAAAGCCATTTCCCTGTATAGAGCTAGCAGTCTTCCTGAAACCACAGCTATCGTCTTCTGGTGGTCTTCAGATCGAATGCAGGGTTAATGCACTTCTGCACTGGCTTAATGTTTGTGCTCCAGAAGCTACGTCAATGTTTTATAGAGTCCATGGCCTGAACATACCCTTGTAGAACACCACTTTGTACTTAAATATGGGACAGTAAGTCAAGTGTCCACTCTGCCCACAATCGAGGGAGGACAAGCGGTTCTGCCTAGAGATAAATTCTTTCCATTGTCTCTGATTTCAACCTTTTGGGCCATCGTTGTGGAGAGCAGGCAGTTGATAAATTAAACAGTAAATACAACAATGTTTGAGAACAGGGTTAAAGAGACAGGGCTGTCTGTCTCTGGTCTGTTTTTCCCTGCGCAACTCTCGTCGCACTTATGCCTCCTTGCACACCACTTACCACATCCTCTCCTCCCAGCCATCATAGTCAAGCCATCAGATCATGCTGTAGCACTGTCTGGCAACACAAACACCAGCTACCCCTACATTAATGCCTTAGAATTAAAGTTTGGCTAAGAAACTTTTTTTTAAGTATTTCTTCAGCCCTGAAACAAAGTATCCCACTTATTACTTTATATAGTCTCTGTAGAAACTATCTACACCCTCACTTATCTTAACTGCACTACTGTATAGCTCTGTGTAAATAATCATTCTGTACATTCGATAATCTTTAATCCTACAACTGTTTACAACTTGCATAGTTCCCATTTCTGTATAGCTGTATATCCCAGATTCTGTAAAGTTATTTATTTCATATTCTGTATAGTTTTTCATATTTATATCCTGTTCATATCCTGTACATAGCTTGTACTCACTACAGCCTGTACATACTTATAGTTATAGAATATTCACAACATACTTCATACCGTGTACATTATAACATACCATAATAGACCCATTTCTGTAATATACTCACATATCTATATTATTGCTAATATATATTGTAATATATCTATATCACTAAAGCACTTCTGGATGGATGCAAACTGCATTTCGTTGCCCTGTACCTGTGCATGTGCAATGACAATAAAGTTGAATTCTATTCTATTCTATTCTACATTTTTAAGGCATGTACAAAATTTTACATTGCAAAACGACTTTGCCTTTAGTGCTAAACCAGGCAAATAAATCTGAGAAGCAATTTTAAAGTTTAATGTAGCAGCACTGTTCAATTCTGCTAAATTGGTTTGGGTAGCCCCATGGGTCTTCTCTTATCAATCACCAGCAGAATTTACAATCATGTACTGAAAGCGAAATACAATGACTGCTTGGTTCGGTGCGGAACTGAATGAGTAGCTGTCATCGGGAGATTTTACTCAGGCTTTACAGATGTTTTCATCACATCTGGTCTCTCATTTACTGTAGCTTGTATGACTCTCTCCAAAACAACAAACTGTGTCCTAGATTTCACAGCTTCCTGGGCCCTGCTGTCGGGGTCGTTATAGGTGTTGGGCAGGAGATGACAAGCTGTCAAGCCTGTTCTCACATTATCAGAGGGTGAATAGTAAAGCAGATCCCGTTAGTGCCAAAAACTTCACTTTCCTCCTTTCTTTTCGAACTTTCCTCCTGCTTTGTGATCTTGCATTCACTCTGCACACAGGTACAAACAAGCTCTCCATGTATTTAATTTGTACTCCTGACAACAAGTTTGCTGCCAGGGGCTTAATTACTTCTTCCCAGCACAAGACAAACAGTCGGCATGCTTGCGTCCCAGGCATCATCTAAAACAACATGGCGTGAGGTGTTTCTTGCCATATTTCTTACTGTGAGAGAGCGAGGAGAAGGAGAAAAATAGATGAAGAAAAGGTTGTATATAAATAATTATAGCAAGAGTACAATACATTGTTCCAATCGCAGCCACCAGGGAGCTGACAAAATCCACTTTGCACAAGTTCAGAGTGAAGCAGTAGCTCAGTAGAAGTCAAGATAAAATTCAGGTTCCAAGTTAATGGCACAGCTCTTTGCCACCTGTGTTTACTCAACCGCTGTTTTTATATTTTTTACTGCTTTCCTTTCATTGAACTTGGCTTCGAGACCCAACTTTGTAAAAACACTATAAAGTCATTTCCATTATGCTACCTCAATTGGTAAAGTCACTTGACATTCACTTCAAAACTAGTAGAACTCCCTGGACATGAACCACACACACATTTTCCTTGCAAGTCTGCAGTGAAGCACAAAGAGTTTATTGAATCTGGTCCTGCGTGTCGTGACCTCAGTCCATCGTGCTGCTGCGTGGCAGGGTATCTGCAGTACCTGCTGCTGCTGAAAGTGCTGATCTGTGCCTAGGATCATGTTCCAATTTTCACCTCAGTCCTAGGCAATATAGAAGTGACAGTGGTTGGTATGTATGAGACTTGGGATGTTGGGCCAATTATGTAAAAAAAAAAACAGAAAGCTTTTAGTGCTCAAACTGCATCTATCTGAGGAAGAAACTAATTTTTACAGAAGACAATATCCACAGAATCTCTGCAGAGAGTTTGTTGTCTTTGGATGATTCATGAATCTGAGTGTTGCTGTAAGTTGGAAAAATAAGACAAAGGTGTCAAAGGCTGAATATGAAGTGGAGGCACTTCAGGATGACAGATATACAGCTCTTTTTTTCCATGCAGTAAGCAGTACTTTTACTGGCACTGTGGATTGATTTAAGTTAGTCAACTTGGTGTCTCCTACTGCAAGAAGTTCTTAAGTTCTCCTGATGGACTTAAATATCCCTTTTAATCTGTTTAAAACTATTTAACTGTGCTGCGTCACATTGGCGACCTGTCCAGGGTGTACTCCACCACTTGCCTTATGGTAGCGAGGATAGACTCCAGCCCTTCCACAGCCCTGATAAGAATAAGTGGATGAGAATGGATGGATGGATATTTAACTGTGACTCTCTCCTCAAGGATGGAGATCGTCAGATTGTCAGTGTTCTTATGTAAATGTCGAGGCTCTTACCAAAAGCGATGAGAGAAGGAAAATGTTATAATATTAACCTGTACCAAGAGAGCACTGCCTCTGAGTACAAAGATGGAAGCTTCATTGTACTATGGCTTATTTAGGTTCCTATCTACAATATGGAAAAACTGTTATCTCCTTTTCTGGTGGATTTTTCCTTGTAAAATGTCAGTACAAAATGGTAAAATGTGAACAAAGGCTTTGTTCTTTGATTCGACAAGACTATCACCAAAAGTTGACATTTAGGGAAGAAAGTAAATCAGTAGGGAGAGTGATAGGACAGGGGAGGAGATAAGGAGGGGGGAAAGTGAATGCAAACAGGATGATGGCGGATGCGGCACGCTGACTCATGGTTTTCTTAGGTATTCCTGATGTCCGCAACAAGACAATCGATCAAAGGCTTAACTTTCCCATGTAATTCATCTCACAGCACTAAGGGCAAGCAGCCACCAGCTGGGCAGCAGCATCCCTGGCAGGCTCCCAGTAAAGCAGCCTGGACAGGCCAGCAATAGATCCAGTTCAGTGAGAGCACCAACCTACCTAATGTGCTCCTCATCAGGACAGCTTTCGGAACTTCGGGAGAAAGGCACACAACAAGATCATTACTGTGTGCTTGTTACAGGTGGAAATATCCACCTGTAACTCAACAACACTTCTCTTAAGTGAGGCCAAACAATCACAAACCCATAAAAATTTCAAAATGGGTTATCATAAATCCTGCCAAGCTTACCAAAGACATACAAGCACACGATGTAGTCCACAATGTATTACTAACTGCCACCCACTGCCAGCCCACGTCTCTGCTTGCTCTCCCTGCCCGTCTGCACTCCACAGATACAGTGAAAGATGGATTGCTATCTGAGGTGAATGACATGTTGTGTGCTTAAGAAACTGCTGAATCCCAGCCACACAAGTGGAGGAGAAAGGTATGGGGGTAGCAGGAGGTAAGATAAAAGCAGGAGGTAGGTGCAGTGAGGGACTGATGGATAGGAGGGAGGCTTAGGGGTGTGCAGATGGATGCTGAGTTGTGTGCTTGCTCGAGGGGAAAGTCTGCTCCCCGCTCACTACCACAATCCATTTCTCCTTTGAATAGTTACACCATCAGCCCCCTACACCATCTATCTTACAACCAGCACATGGCTCTTTGCTTTTATACTCTACAATATCTTTGTGTAATCCCCCAAGACTTTCAGGACAGACTGTGATTTTTAATATTAAACTAGCTTTATAATGCAACTGTGCAAGGAGCCTCCCATGGATTACACAAATTACATCAGAGACGCATAAAATAACACAACACTAGAATATCCAGACATCTTCTATATGATACATTATTTCTGACAGGGTGCTACCTATAAAGATGCCATGCTAGGCAGGTATGTAATCTATTAGTTCAGCTCTGTATAGAAATAAGACTCTGGTCCCTAAACAGCTCTGGTCCACAGGGTGTGAGACATCATTACCACCTGACAGAACGTTCGATGGATTTCATTTGGCCCCCCCTTTCATTAAAGATACTCCTCTATATCATCTATCCAGCTCTAAACTGTCAAGCCCATAATTTTGTTATTGCACACACCACCCATCAATAAGCACTAATCAAGGCTGCTGTGCAATCACAGCTTTCTAAAAGAAGCAGCGATTAAAATCAAGTGTGAGAGCTGGTCAAAGCATAAATAAAACACAATAATAACAATAACAATAATAATGATGATGATGACGATGATGAGGTGGAGGAGGAGGCTGTCCACTGCCACATAATGACAGAATGGAAAGGATTAGCAATTATATAAGACAACAAAACAGGATAGATAAATGCCCCTTCATTTCTTATGTGCTCTAAAGTGATTGTGATTAGCAATGTGTCCCTCCACTTTTCCATTTCAGCAGCATTTTCCACCAGGAATAATGGCCAGTCTGAATGGAGTCATCACGCTCAAGTGCTGTGCCCACCTCTCATGATTTATATTGTACTGGAGTGTTGTGAATAAATAGTCAAGTCACAGTGTGAGCTCTGCAGCCACTTTAATGACACTCTGGTAATGCCAAACCAGCAGCTGTGTGATAACAGGCTTAGCGCCACTTATTTAGCACAGAGTAGCTTGAATCCATGTTATTTTACACATATCTACATTGCCACACTAAATGTATCAATTCATAAATGCTCCAAGTCTCAGACAAGCATGAGCTTTTATCCCAGGATGGTGGGATTGGTCTTTCTTCATCCTTTAATAAAAGGGTGACTCTTATTTTATTTATTGCTGAAAACTTGTATCAGATTTACTTACCAAATTATCTAGTACATAACCTGGGGAAACAGTTAGATTATGTCTGCAAACTCAGAAAGAAACATCATCATTTATATCTTAAAGATGACAGGGCTTCGGGCATACATAGCAAAAATTTTGCATTCAAAGTTTTATATCAGGGGTTCATAAACAGTGGACAGTTAAAGATGCTGTTTAGCTGCCTTGGGGGAATCTGGAGTTCCCTAATATTTGGATATTCAGTACGAAATTTCTGTTTTTCTCTGGGAAGGCATCCAACATTGTTTCAACAGAGTAAATCTTGACAAGTGCATTAATTGGGTTTGCACACTTAAGTTTTTCCTCCATCTGGAAAGATTGCTTAACACAGCAGAATAAACAATAGTGTACATGTAAAGAAAAGTATCCCCACACACATGAAGGCTAATTGTGCAAGATTTGAATCAATGATGCAGTGATTGTATTTTTGTTTGTTAACACAAAACAGCAAGTTGGATTGTGGCTCCTTTATTTTCTTTGCATTTGCAAAGAGAGAGATAAGATCTTTTTCACTGTGTTCTGTGGAGTCGTATGCTAAACAAGCATATTTTCATGTTATCAATCCTGGCTAGGCTCAGTTTACTGCACAATAACATCGAATTTGATTAATTCTTTTAGGCTTATCGAAATGTTTTGCATGTTTCCCTGCAATCGTTGGCTCATTAAGGTTGTATCAGTGGAAAAGTATAAAAGCATGAGACCATTGTCGCTCTCTGATTTGTGCATGAGCAGCTTTGTACAAGCAAAAACAGCAACTCAAGCATAACGACACTGCTCCACTGCACTACTAATGGTCAAAATCTCAAAAAAGGGTGTAAAAGAAAGTGACCCACTGAAACTGTGTGTCAGCAACAGAGCAGCTTTTTTTTAAAAATTTATTTATCATTCAAAGCTAATGGGACAATTTTGCACTAATGTAGTGCTCCCAGTCAGATTAAACTAAACCTGGCCTTGCTTTCAATCAGTGGCTCTCTCTGTATACAGAGAGCGAAATCTCTCTATGCACTCTCTCTCTCTCTGCTCTTTGAAGCAGATTCACACTCAATGTCCACTCAGTGCCTGAGCTTAGGAGAACTGGGGAGCAGCTCAAGAGGTCCAAAAGCTGAAAATGAAAGAAAAAAAAAGATTTGAAAGCATTTCAGTGCAGTGGAGTAAATCTAAGTGATGATGAAGTTGTCTGCACCAGGTTAAAATGATTGAGCTATCTCACTCTAGAAGGCAATTAAATCTCAATTAATTTCATTCATCTCCTGCAGACAGGACATGATTGGCCAAGAGGGGAAGGATTCACTGTAAGCATCTATATTGATGACATTTAGAAGTTTAATCTGAGAAAGGGAACACAAACACATGCTCAAACATGGTGTACATAACACCATAACTTCTATACACACCTTCAGCCAATGTAGCAGAGGTATATGTACATGTAATTATATTACATCATAAGCAAATATGTTATGTAAGCAAAGCAAAAACAAAAACCTGCAGTGTTAGTATACAGACGGGTGGAATAATGGAGTTCTCTTCCTTGTTGCCTCTGCCTCTCTTTACTTGATAGTCTATTTACACATGCTCACTACATTCTGCTTTTCTAATGATGTATTGTTCCATCCTCACTCTATATTTGCTCTTCGTGTGCTGTGCTTCTACTATCATCCCCCTCATCTGCTTCACCTATCTGTTTTTCTGCACTCGCACACATCAAGGAACAGTGTTATTTGGAAATTAGGTTTAGTGTGGATTTTAATTTCACACAGTGACCGGTGGTGCACTGAAAAGAAGGAAGAGCAATCTCAGCCATCATTTATCGCTCTGTGGACAAGGAAGTTAATGGCATTTATTAAGTCTTGAGTTTTCTTTGTTGTGCTATTCCCAAGGCTGCTTTTCTTTAAAAAATATTTTTAATTTCTGACAATTTTATGCACGAATGTGGGCGCATTTATACCTCATGTTCAAAAATAGCACAGAGGTCTGACAGCTTTTATCAATGATTCAGGTTAACCGAAAAAAGGATGTGACCAGTGCAGTGGAAATATTGTTCTAATTAGGAACATACAAATATAGACACTGTTTGATTAATTTAACTACAGATGTCCTTAATTACAGCTGCTTTTAAACCTTGCTGGAGGCTTGGACAGCAGTAAATTAGATTTTCAGTGACTGCAAAGTGATTTTGCACACATCCATCAAAACGTATTCACGACAAACAAGCAAACAAAAATTGAACGTGACACTTAAGTCGTTGAAAGTTTCATTGACAATTAAACACAAATTTGACACATTCCTTACATATAAAAAAGTAAAGGGATATAATAAAACAATCAGTTGTGTTAAAACAAGATTCTGCCAACAGAGAAAATGGGAACTTACTATAGCAAAGGAACAGCTCTCCCATAAATCTTGTGTACTTTTCCCCACACTGATGTTGTCCTGCAGTACCCTTTAATCATCTCCACTTCAGTGTTGATATATAAATCAGCATGTCAGATTATAAGTACTCCATTGGTTATTGCGCTGAAACAAATTATTGCTGCTTTTGACTGTGCTGCGACATCTAGAGTGACATGCGTGATGCGTCCCCACCAGCAGCATCAAAGCTCCTCTATAAATACACGCATAATCGCAAACACATAATGACCCATATGCAAAGCAAACATACAAGCTGCTACTATATAAGAGTGAATGGAAATGGAAAAACAATTAGCCCTTTTGAGACTCACAGCGGGGAATGCAAAAGAAACAGAGCTCTTAAATGAGCACACATGTACAAAAACAAGGTTTTCACTCGTAGTTTTTTGCATGCTTGTACTCCTGATACATGACACTCAACATGAAGCTACATGTGAAATACATTTATCTGTCTTGTGTAACATACAATTTAACAACAGAGAGAGTTCATCTTTTTTGTTATTACAAGACTTTTTAAAAACAGGTTTTATTGTTATGTTCCAAATCAAGTTACTATATATGCATCTTTGTCCAAAAAAGGGTTAAAAGTTACCAAAACTGATATGGTTGTGTTCCTGAAGAGTACTCTTCAAGCCCCTTTTTTAGCTGGATTTTGAATGCGTTTTGTTTATCTTTGTAAAAAAATAAACAGTGACCCCCCTTTTATATGTATTTTTTTCTAGTTAGATTCACTGAGGTAAAAACAATGCCCCAGTATTTTAGGCTGAGCTCAGCAGAAATTGTAATTAGCTGACACATTATTGCAGTATATATAGCGCTAGGTGTTACAAGTGATTACGACATGTCAGAGGGTGTTTGAAAGAGGAATTCAGTGCAATAATGCAGGAGAATGTGGGAAATGAGTGAACAAAAAAGTTCATAAAAATTCTTAATTCATATTAATGAATTAATTAATGCAATAATAAAAAGCTTCCTGCTATGCACAAATATGATGCTATGTAGCAAAATATTTTCCTTCATTTTTATCATGCAGATGACTTCTTGCAAACGGGCAGCACCACTGTAACTACTGGAAAATGTGTTGCTTTGCAGGTGCAAAGTTGTTTGGCAGACAGAAACCTATCTCACAAGACCAGCGTACCAGTGCTCTCCTATTTTATATCTAATGAAGAAGAGAGGAGTGTTTAAAACCGTCCTGCTCCTCACTCAAAGAGACAGTCTGCGGGAAACTATCAACATAATAATGTAGACTTTAAAAAAACATTGCTATTTCCTCCAGGAAATTTAAGGAAGACCAGGGAGCTTAACAGTGAGACATCATCACATTTTTTTTTCTTTTTAAATAAAATCAAAACTCTACAGCACAAACCATCCAGTCATTAATATTGATATTTTTCGCAGGCTTTGATGAAGGGCAGCAGCTCGGCCAAAAATATTATGCTATTAAGCATATATGCATAAATGTAAGATATGTAAATAAATGCAGGAGAGCCTTGATAAACTATCCTTTGAAATCATGATATCAGTGGGTTATAACAGTTGGAGACCAACAAAGCATGTTTAATGTGGAATAATTTTATCTGACTAAAACATTAAACGTCAAAACGTTAGTTTATGCACCGAGTACTCGCTCTTAAAACGATCAAACGGTGCACCTTCACCAAGCGTGGCGCATGCATGTGGCTGAAGCATAACAATCACTGTGGGTCTCTGAAAAATGGGGGACTTGGAGGATGAAAATCATCATCTGATCATATTCAAAAAGAATCAGAGAAAAAGAGCAAAAAACAGCACAGTGACCCCCCCAAAAAAAAGGAAGAAGAAAAAAAAGGTTTGATTTAGATATATTTTTTACTGCAATACAAGAAACTTATTGTCTGCTGTTACTGAACAGAACGATGAAGCCTATCTACACCGTCACAAACTGAATGATTGCTGTCCTGCTGATCACTTTATATTTGAGAGCGAAAAAAAGCGATTAAAAAGATCCCCCTAATGTGCTGTTCTGACACCAGGGTGATTTGTTATTGTTGCCTGTAAGATGCAATAAAACTGTCTTATCCCGCCATAAGAGACCCAGCATTTGTTTTATTTTGCAGTATCCATTTGACAGCCAAAAACCTTTCTAGTCAAATGAGACTAGTATCTTATCCCTAAGATACTAGGAATTAATAAAAGCAAGTCTAATGAGAAAAAGTGCCTTAGACAGATGTTAAACTTACCAGCTTGGTTAATGGGAATTCCCTTTACATCCTACTGCAGGTGTCGGTGCGCTGCGCTTTCTCGAGCACTGGACCCCCGATTCACTCCAGCGCTCTCCAGGACAGCTGGCTGTCAGCCAAAAACGTGACCGGAATAATTTGCCTCCGTTTTGTCATAAATATTACAACGGGAGGGGGGGGGAAACCCTTCACGGCTGCAGATACGGGGCGCAGCCAGTGGCTGCTGTGCGCTCACGAATAAGGTAAGATGAGAGTGTGTCTTGGCGTTTTTCTTAGCCTCCCCCATCCAACAAGGCGCGTTACACCTGTCCACTTTTATTCCGCAGACTTGTACAGCATCCCACGCAAGGACCGGCCAAACGCATGATCATGCGCTAACCGCTCGCTGGAGCGCAGTCGCCGCTCCATCCCAGCGACCAATACGGTGATCTGCAAGCGGAGGGTGGAGGGAGGATGGAAAGGGGGGTTTTCGTTGGAAGGGGTGGAGACAGGGATGCAGGGGGAGCGGTGGGGGGCTGGTGTGTGTGTGCGTGTGTGTGTGTGTGTGTGTGTGTGTGTGTGTGTGTGTGTGTGTGTGTGTGTAAGATGGTAGCCTTTCACAAGGACGACCTGAAATTCCTCAAGGATGAGCGCTCTTCTGTAGTAATTCAGTGAGTGCTGCTGGTGCAGCTGGTAGATAAGCTGGTTAAAGAACAGATTCATGAAGTTTGACATCATAAATCACACAAGACTGCCATCCACTGTAAGCCACATCCTTCTATCTGCTACACTGTGAACAGTGTGCCATTAGCTCTGTGCAGGGATCAAGGTCACCCACTGATAAATGTGCGACCTTGAGCACAGAGTCGATATAAGGTCCCTTGACAGCGCAGTTCTCATGGCACTGTTTGTTTTAGGGGCTTAAATCACAATGCAAGTATCTGTAACATAATGTGCAAAGGTGGATTTAGATAAAAGGTATGTGCACTTGGCAGTCTCTAAAGGGGAGCTGGGGCAGCTGATGTCAGCTGTTCTTTGTTCATAAACTCCCACAGGGCGAAAAAAACAAACAAACAAAAAACATTAAGGCGCTTTCTCATGTTCAAATGTGTTAGGAAAGCAAAAATAATTACTAAACACACTTTGAATAGTTAAATGCTTCTTGAACCTTTTACACCTGCGTCTGAAATTTCAGCGATGACTCATGTATGCTAGAGGCATACAGATGTAACAGATGGTGGAATCATTTCTGAATGACAAACCTTTAATGTTTCAAAAAAAAAAACTAATTAGTCATCTGTTGGATCAACATATTCTTTAGAGAAGAGTTTAGTTTTTCTTGTTTGAAAATGTTTAGGTTAGTTTGATTTTATTAGTTTTAGTCATTTCATTCAACAATCAAATACTAAAAATAAGAATATTGCATCAATATATTAATTTACTTTAGTTTTCCAAGTTAACAAAATTGTATCAGATAGTTAACGTTGTTTTTTTTTAAATAACAAGATGTGGATAACAAGATGTATACAGCAAATAAATGGACTGGTTCTTATAAAATACTTTTCTGCCCTGTTTGAGCACTCAAAGTGTTTATTACAAGCGCCATTCACACCAGATTTTTTTCTCTATGCTTAAGTGCTTTCTGTCTAACATTCATACACATTACACACATATGGCTTAATAGACTGGTAAGGAGGGCCAGTCTGTCCTGGACAATTCCCCTGATTACATAGTGGTGGTGGGTGAGAGGAGGATGTTAGCCAATCTCATATCCATTATGAACAACACCTCTCACCCGCTGCATTCGACTGTAGAGGCCCTGAGCAGCTCCTTCAGCTGTAAACTGCAGAGTGCTATCACAGCTCCTTCATGTGCATTACACATATTGAAGTTTTTGCCTTTTAAAAAGATAATTTATACCTTTTTCTTATTTATTTACATTTTTAATGTGTCTAATATATCCCTAATTCACTTTTTCTTGCTGACCATTGTGCTTCTGTAACAACTGAATTTTCCCAGTGTGCAATAAATAAAGTCTATGTTATTCACACTCTGATGAACACTATGGGAGCAGGTTGGGGTTCAGTATATTCCCCAAGCATGATTTGGTATGCACATGCACAGAGGGATCAAACCACCAGCCTTCCAATTACTTCCTGAGCCACAACCACCCCACAAGCGAACCGCAACAGTTCACTTAGCTCACGACAAAGGCTGACCTGACTGACCAAAATGGTTGAAGCTTTGTGCAATGACCTAGTGATCTCATTCCTTTTGGTCTGGGACCAACTGGTAACTGTTAGAAATCATCAAAAATCGCAAATTGATTGTCATTTACATACACAGAAACAAACGTCTTACATTCAATATCGAGGCAGAACCTCGTAGATCTGAAACAGAATTTCAGGAATTCCTCAACAAATAGTGGCACAGTTGCTGCGGGACAGCAAGTGCAAAATGACACGAATGCTCGGTAACACAATAACCACAATACAAATACCTGGCAACCAGCTGAGTTGAGTCACCTATTGCAAAGTGACGTCTATCAGATAAATAGATATCATGTAGAGTCAGTGCAGACTGACTTAGTTTAATTGAAACATGTTGGAAATTGCATTTATCCTTAAATTAAATGGCAATTATTTGCAAACTGTCTGAGAGGGATTTCAGTGTGTCCAAATCAGACCGGGATGGTTCAGACAGAGGCTGCTGTGTTGCAAGCTCAACCTCTGGGTATTCACTTGGTTGCAGCAACTACTTGCAATATGTCACTGAGTGTGAAAAAAATCAGTGCAATCACCAGGCAAGTACAGATTGTTTCTAGTTGCAGTGAGCATGCAGTCTTATTTTTACTCTAGTGTGACTGAGCTTTTAGACAGCTGACTGTGTGTGGCTATTTCCAGATTTTACAAAAGACACCTCATGGTCTCAAAAGAAAAGGGTTGGGACAGTGTCTTTGTTTGTTTGTTTTATTTATTTATTTATTTATTTGCATATTTGGTACCACCCACCACGCCAACCCTACCAAACACATTTAACTTCAGTCCCCTCATTTTTTTCAGTAGCCCACCTTTTCCTTTTCGCTGCACCCAACATTTTACAGGACACCAAAGGCACCCTGTGAGCTCACAGCTGCATCTTCTTTTTTAACAAACAAAAAAGCAGCAAATTGCCCTCGGTAGCAATCTGAATCTCTTGTGAAAACAGTCACATGCGAATGCAAAGCTAGGCAGTGATTACAAGCATCTGCCAAACACCCACATACCATATGCCTGTGTCACTTAGCCAAGGAAAAACAGACACCACACCTAAACATGCACGCACAACTCTAGAAAGCAAAATAAATATAACCATAAGTACCAAACCATAATTTGCATGCTTCTGTTTCCAAGCTGGGATGGGTACAGGCACATGCTCACACTCACATGCAGTGTGGCTCAGACATACTTGGGCCTATACAGCTGTATGATACTATGGCACAACTGCATTTGCCTGCATTCAAGCACCAATCAACTTATATTCTTGTCATTTCCAGGGCAACTAAAGAGTCATTACTATTTTGATCCAGTGTGTACCCCATGATTTCCCATACATCCACCATAGCTTCTCAGAACATTGAGGAAAGGGCTATGATCTTGCTGCATATAGCGGAGCCTTAAGAAGCTTAAACAAAAGCAGAGCATCACCTTGTTTCCAGTTGAGAAACTCAAAACATGAACTCTGGTCCAGCCTATAGAGAATTGCACACATCTCCTTCCTCTATGGAGGAGTCCTTTCCATTCATTTTTAAATGTCAGGTTCAAGACGATAAGACTAAAAATAAACCCTTTCTCTTTGATTTTAAGGGTTGATATCCAAATATGACATTTTTCTCTGATGTGTTAGAGAAAGTTTCCTGTCAGGCCTTTACTGTAGCAGACCTGGAAACATCTCAGGTTGTCTATCTTTGACTAATTATCCCCTGGAATAAGAAGAACAAAAAAAAGCCCCCCAAAACACAAAATGCCTATTTTTGTGAGTAGTTATAATAAGACACAAAATCATTTTAAATGCACATATGCACTAGTTGGTGTGTTTACAGTACTCTCATGTTGTGGACTTTTGAGTACATCCGTGTGTCCTGTCCGACAGCAGGCGGAGCAGCGAGGTGGTCTGCAACCCCATCTGTCCAGTGTAGTTTCAAGGACACTGGCATGAATTCTGGTAAACCTGGAAAAAAGTCAAGACCTGGGGTCTAGCCTAGCTTGAGCATTGATGACTAGTCAACAGAGAAAGTGGGTGGGCCTGGATTACAACTGCCAGACTACAACACATATGCATGATAGATCCTGAAGAGACTATAATAGGAGATGCCTTTTATATTACAACTTTTTTCCTGTAACAAATAATAATACTGTGAGTCTTGTTTTATGGAATTATTTTAGTGAGACTAGATTTACATCAACAAAGTTTTGTAACCAAAAGGTGAAAGATCAAAGGAATAAAATGTTCATAGTTCATAGATAAGAATAGTGTACCAAATATTACCACAATCCATCCAATAGCTGATGAGACATTTTGGTAGGAAGTAAAAAAAAAAAGGTTAGTCTAATGACGGTGCTTGAGGAAAAGTCAAGGGATCAGATGATTCAGTGGATAATAATTACTATAAAAAACATTTCTGGACTCAGATTTATCAGCCTATAGCTATTAATTCATTGAGGGATAGAGGACTGCATTGGGACTAATAAACATTCAAGGAGTGTATGATTATGTGTACAAAACTTTGTAGAACTCTCTTGAGTATTAAGCTAATTCATTTTTAACCATAAACGTCAACATTATGGTGCTCCCAGGGAAATGGTGGAGATTGCAAAAGTTAGACTAATTTATCTGGGAAAATAAAGGTTGGGGGGGGGAAAGTTCACATAGTCAGGTTCATAGTTTGAGTCCGAAGTCAACAAAATTCAACACTCGTGTGTGAATGTGTGTGTGAATGGGTGGATGACTGGATATGTAAAGCGCTTTGGGGTCCTTAGGGACTAGTAAAGCGCTATATAAATACAGGCCATTTACCATTTACCATTTGAGATAGACTCACCAGCCACTTCATTAGGTACACATTGCTAGTAAAGGGTTGGACCCCTTTGGCCTTCAGAACTTCTTTATTTCTTAACAACACAGATTCAATAAGGCACTGGAATAATTTCTCAGAGATTCTGGTCCATATTGAGATGACAGCATCACCCGGTTGCTGCAGATGTGTCAGCTGCACTTCCATGATGCTGATCTCCCATTCTGCTGCATCCCAGAGGTACTCTATTGGATTGCAATCTGTGACTGTGGAACTCATTTGAGTGCAGCTTTGTGACATCAGAAGATGATTACACTGTGGTTGTAAAGGGATGAACAGTGTTTAATAACTATTAAAAACTCTGGAAGTGGTTGTTTTAGCTTGACGTGCTATTTACCACCACAGAAAGTAAAAAGAAAGTAAAATCAAGATAGTAGTATTTTTTTTCAGTATGTGAATACTGAATTTTAAACACACAGAAGAGCTGTTAAAAAATAAGAACACATTTTAGAGATGTTTAGACGCTGACTTACATTCAGACTCAGTTAGGTGTGCCTTTGAAAATCACTGAAACCTAATAGCTGTTCTTATTACAGCAATACTACTAAATTGATGCAGGCAAGCACATAAATATATAAGGACTAGGTGAAAGCCAGGGCGTGGGGGAAGACATAGAGGATTATGGGTGAGGTGGAGTGAGAGTGAGAGCAGATGAAGAGAAATGAAGAGAGAGAAAAGTGAGTGAGAGAAAGAGAAGAGAAGAAAAGCCCCAGAGAAAGTGTTGTAGCTATTTGATAGAAGCCCAGCCAATTACAGTCCTGCATTATGAATGCGGAGAAACAAATGTACCTTTTGCCAGCATAAAGAAGGGGAAGCAGGGCTCAGAGAGGTGTCTCACAAAATGCCACCTCAGAAGAGTGTTTTTATAACCTCATGGAGTATTGCCTAAGGAGGGGGTAGACTGACAGGTTGGTTCACCCTCTCATTAGTGTATCCAGGAAGTAGCCTTGGACCTGCACTGTGGGCCTAATGACTGTGTCACCATGACTGTGTGACCTGCCAGAGCTGGTATTTGGTAGTACTGTAAACTATAATTTTCTTGATGCTGTATTCCCACTGTGAGTCTACTGGCTGCTTCTTTTCAAATAAGTCTAATGGGCTGTGAAATTAGTTTTTATCTCTGCACACAATATGGCTACAGAACAATTCTGGACTATCAAGTCTCCCTAAAGGCCGGGTTTGGAAAATGCATTTTCACTCTAAATTACAGTGCAGCCATTACAAAATACCCAGCTCCTAAGAACTTGCATACGCACAGTGAAGAACGTGCGTAGGCTTCAGTAGCAGAAGCTTGTCTTCTCATTTGATTGGAGGATATTTTTGTCCGGCATACACAAGTGGACACAGGTGTCTGCATGAATACCCATTCACCTGTGCTCCTCTAGTCAAATTCAGTGAAGACATTTGTGGTTTGATTGAACCACAAAGGGACTGTGTGATGGATGGAAGATGAGACGTGCACTGACCTGTCACTTCAATCCCCTCCCGCTTCTACACTTAGACCCTTTCTTTCCTGACCCCCTGCCTGTGCAGTCTGTTCTCCCTGTGCTGCATCTGACATCCACAGTCCTGTCTTCATTCCAGCCTCCTGTTCCTCATCCACACACATTGCCTGTCACTTCCCTCCAATCCTAACTTAGCTAACTTCCCAAGCACCAACAGCAGGCCTTTCTCTATCCCGTCTGCATGCCAATCCTGATTATGAAAATGTCTACACTACTACAAACTGGTGTATATATACACCAGTTTTTATACATGCACATATATATATATATATATAAAAAAATTTTTTTTGTTTTTACACCTTAGGGTGCTACTTGCTTCAGCGTGAAAATATTACTTGAAGCCTGCCACATATAATGTGTTGAATAAGAGAGAAGACGCCCCGGAGCCCAGTAATCCAAACTGATACATCCACTCAGACGACTCACATATATCCATCTACACAGACAAGGGAGAAATAATCCTCTGTCTCATCTCATCAGTCTCTATCCTGATTAAATGACAATGTATCTGCATCAGTGTCATCACTTTCTCTGTGTTTGATTGTTGAGTTGTTCCAAGGTCAGGCAATGGGAGCTTTACTTTTAACAAATTTAATTGAATCAATAGGCAATTACTTAGGGATGCAGCAGTGTTAGAGAAGGGAAGTAATGGGCCCAAAGCTTCAGCACAGTTTGGGTGTATGAGCGAGTGCATAGTTCACCTGATTGTTGTGTATGAAACCAAAATGGATTGGCAGAACAACAAACTGAGTATAAACTTGTCATGGTCCTGGGTTTGAGTTTTTATGGACTCTTACTTCTGACTTCAAGTTCTTTTGTATTTTGAGCCTTAGTTCTTTGTTTCAGTTCCTGCTTATTGGCGTTGGCCGAGTGCCTTGTCTTTAGATTACCTTACCCTGGTCTCATCATCCTGATTACAGTCAGCTGTGTCTTGTTAACCAGGCGTTAACAAGCGGCATCTTGTTGTGGCATCTCTGTTGTCTCCCCATTGTGCTCCATGATAGTGTTTGGTTTTTTTTTCTACTCTCATTGTTTTGTAGACTCATCATACAGGGGGTGGCTTAATTATTATTCTTTTTAATGCACCACTTTCCTAAGTAAGACATCTCAGTCATACTGGATGCACGTGAACCTCTACGTGTAGGTGTACTTAAAAGTTGCTCACTCTGTAACCTCAAGCTGTGATTTCTACATTTGCTGAGGACATTTTACATTCAGGGAGGCGTTGAATTGAAAAGCTTGATTCAGGTCTGAAAACTGTCATGTTGAAAGGACTGGTTTATTTTGACATGAGAGTGATCAAGTAGCTGAGTGTGCTTAAAGACCGGTGTTCAAATAGGTATTTGCAAAACCTACAAATGTCTATAATCTCTACACTACCTACAGCTTTTAAAAAAGGCATAGGTAGGGGGTCAGGGTTAGGGTATTTGATTTATCAAGTTTAGTATTGGTACATAAAGGAAGAATGTGAGAATCTGCACTGATGTGTTGACAGGTGAAAATTGGTCCAGTAGTAAACTGTTCAAAATATTGATTGTTATTTTTTTGTTTAAAGTGGACTCTTTTCTGTTTTGAAGTGTTTCTTTGTCCCTTCTGAGGGAAATATGATGTCATAGATCCAATCATACTCCAAAGCAGGACATTTTAAAACCAAATTTAGTGTAAGCTGTAGAAATCTAGAAAATCAACGAAAACAAAAGGAAGAGAGTATGTCTATTGTCAAAGTCTGCACCACCTAAAAAAAAGAAAAGAAAAAAGCAATGAATGCTAACTGTTGATTTCACATGGGATTTAAACCCCATGGTCCTGGCTGCTTTCAGCTGCTCCCTTATTCACAAGGGGTCACTTCAGTGGGCACCTGTTAGCTCCACAATGTTTACTTTGGCAGATTTTTATGCCAGATGCCTTTTGTGATGCAACTCCAAAAGGATTTGTGTCCCACTGTAAAAATGTAAAAGTAGAGAAAATTCTAACTACTAAGTTGGCACGATTCAATAGCATTCTGTTTTATCAGCTTTGTTATTGTTGGCTTCACTAAGATTAAGTTCTGGTGACTTCTTTTTCAGTTAATTATAATATGGGGTAACAAGAAAATCAAGTTGTTGTATAGTCAACAACAACAGTAACAAATTGTGAAAAATGTAAAAATCTATTGGATCATGATGCTTTGATAGTTTGTGTTTTCTCAAATTTACATTTACAGTATAAATCAAAATCCTCCACTTAATCCAGTCCACATTTGTTTGGCTCGATTTCATTTGTATCTTAAAGTCTCACACTGCAGCTTTAAGCTTTAACTTGGGGAGCATTTCTTTAAATCTACCATAGATTACCAAGGTCCTGGATATATTTTTTTCCTAAAACCTACATGTAATTTACTGCACGGTAAATGCTTACTTACAATTTTATCTGCAACAAAAATGACAGCTATATAAAAAAGTTATCATCTGATGGCTCACACTGTGGGGCCAAACAGGAGTCCATGCTGCCACACTGCTACACTAACACTATCAGAAATAGGTCTAGGTGTTACACCAGCGCCAGCGAGCAGGAAGTGCCTTACAGGGTCCAATCTTAGTGCCATCTCCCAAATGTTCCAATAACTAACAATTTTCACCACTTTGCTTTCCAGTCAGCTGCAAAATTATAGATTACAGATTTGCTCAGAGTGAAGAGAGGGAAGTGGATCACTGGAGGGGAGAAAGATTGAAGGAAGGAGGTGAAGGATAGGAGAGACACAGTCATGGATAGGGAGAGCTCAGAAACTGAAAACATCTCGGGCCATCGGTAGTTTGAAGATAAACTGAAATAGAGTATGGACCTCTGAATGACAGCAGGGAATGATGAGAAATGGCATATGCTAAATGAGGCTTAAATGCCTCAGGTATCCCCTGAGAGGCTTTTAATAATGCTCAGGCACTGTGACACTCGGCTGGCCCAAGCACATCCTTTCCATAATGAAGAGAATATGCTAATAGCTGACTCATCTGCTGGAGGAAAAATTAAGGAAAGCAAACAACACCTTTGGTGCCCTCTGTTTATTGAGACGATGGACAAGCGAGATGACAAAGTGAGAAAGTAGCGAGGCAGTTTGGAGGGAAGCGACTTTGCAGAAAACTAACAGTTGTCCCGTTCAAAATGAGGCCAAAGTTATCCACTTAGATGCAGCTAGCTTCATTTTTGCAGTTTCACTTTTTGCAACACAACAACATTGAGAACAAAATTCTGGACTGAAAGCCAATAAAGTAGATGAACAGAGATAGGATTGTGTGCAATACCCGTTTCTAATTGAAACTGCTCTGCGTGAATGTTTTCAGTACAGCCAGGATGGCAGAGAAGTTAACCTAAATGCGCAGATCAATAGACTAAATAATAAATGCTTACACTGGCACAACTGTGAGAGCTCAAGTGAAAGACTTGCAGGACAGAAAGAATGTCTGATGCCAAGTCCACACTTCAACTCCAGGAGATAAAATAGATAAAATAAGGGGTCAAAGCATTGAGAGAACCTGCTAGGAGCAGCACACATAAGCTTTGCAGTAATCCCAAGGCACATGTACTTTTCATTTTTCTCCTGACACTTCAGCATGTGCATATAGATGAACAAGAGTATCTGCACCTCGGCAGGAGGACCCACACACAAATGTTTTGCCTGATGAGCAATATGTGCACGCACGTAGGGTAGAAGTAAAGATAGAATTGATATGGATCATATGCTAATATGGCTGAGAGGCTAAAAGTGAGATTGAGCACATTTCTAGCATGTTTCATTGCTATAGCAACAGCCTTTGTACTTGTGGAGGGAAGTGGGTGGCAGAAAAAAGAGCAAGAGTGAGAGTGAGAGGAGTGACAGAGAGAGAAAGAGAGAGACTTTGGCTTGCTTCTCTCTCTTGGCGAGGTTCTACCAATCCAGCTCTATGCCAACTCAAGACCCTGGGGCTTTAGACAGCCAAGGTCACTGAAGAGGAAAAATGAACAACTCCTGAACGTGTTTCTGCGTACTTCTAATCCAAGAGAGGCAATAAAGGGCAGTTCCAGCTCACACAGGCAGAGGGAGCCACTACATGTGCCTAATCATGCCCTACTAGATCCAGCTACACATGAGCAGGAGGATCATATTGTTTCAAAAATACCCTTGAAGGGTCACGATCAAAGACGCATAAACAAAACAGCCATTAAATCCTTACTGTCTTCATACAGAAGGCATTGTTGAAAGAATCCAAGCTTTACAGAGTGAACGCTAAACCAGCAACTCCCGTCTTTACATTTTTACATCAGCTTTACATCACAGCCTCAATGACATTCCTTCATGACTATTGTCCCAGTAGTACTGCTCTGATGGGAATTACTATAGTATATATACAGCTTAGCACATAAATAAAGTGCAATATTAGTTCATATTAAATTATCATTTGCCTACAGCCAAGTTTCAAACCCAAATCTGTGAAGGACAACCTTGAATGCCGAAAATCGGAGCGTCTGTTTGCGTTCAGGGTGAGAGAAGCCTGAGGACCCCCAGAGGTAGGAGGGTGAATATGAAATTAGCTATGTTTATTAAAAGTCCCCTTGTTTCATAGAACCACAATTTAGCAGTCAGTCTTCCACATAAGCTCACCCCCCCCCCCCCCCCACCCCCCACGCTACTCTCTTCACATGTCCTTTCAAAGACTTGTGAGACGGCTCTAAAGGCTTTGGTGCCTTGTGTAAAGCTGGCTGTTACGGCTGCTGAAATCAGCGATGCCTGCTATTTTTAGGATATGTGAAATCTATCTGTAGCACTCCAATCATGAAAAAATTCGCATGGGTGTGTGCCATTCTCTCTCTCTCTCTCACACACACACACACACACACACACACCATAGATAAGCAGTTACACAACAGACATAACAAATACGAGGAATTGAGCCAATTTAGAGATAACAAGAGATAACAATAGATATCTATCTATCTATATATACACACACACACACACACACACACACACATATACACACACATATACACATATACATATATACACACACACACACACATATACATATACATATATATATATATATATATATATATATCATTGCTACATGAGGTGTTGAATTTCTGTGACTGTTTTGTCAGATTTGTGCTTGAGTAAAAGAAAGCTTTTTCAAGAATCAGAAAGTAGGTCAGTCAAAAAAAGAGTTGTGTGGATGATGAAACTTAGGTGCTTCTGGCCTGGTACAGGTAACTAACTGACTGAGGGCTCAGAGAGTACTGGTGTCCTTTGAAATGTAAAAGCATTTAAGAACATTTATATTTAACACTAAAAATAGTTACACTGAGAGAAATTGGACCATTTAACTGCTCCAATTTGTGCATTGCAGGGCTTTTCTATATTCAATTTTAAAAGGAGCCTTTGAAATTCTGTAAAAAGAAATCTTACTGAATTCCATTTCTTGCAAATATCTGCTGACTATACATTTGTACATAGTGAAATGATGAATCAGTTTTCAAATTTTTTTGAAAACTTTGAATGTCCTTCAAGGAGCCTGGAGAACTCCTTAAATGACAGGGAAATCCTCCCAAGAGAGTTCAGGCTGTAACAGGCTCAAAACTTTTGCACAGTACTATAAAAATTGAATGGGACTGTGTTGCTCAGTGATATTTTTTTTTCCAAATATTGCTAACAAATCTTCTGCATTTGTTCTTAATTTTATAAAAATGATTGTAAGGCCTTTAATTCTAATTTGGAGTACTTTTGAATACTTAAAAAAATAAGATGATGTGCATCAACCATTTGGAGAAAGCTGTTCCCTGTTACAACATGATCATAAATATCTGTACAGTCCAAAACCTACAAGAAACGTGTTTGTGAGTCTGATGAGGAATTACTAGACTTGCTTGGACAGAGTGGAGACAACTCCAGAGTTTTACTGAAAAAAACTATAGCTACCAAATCTCTGGCACCATACACTGAATGTTGAGCATGAATACTCAGATAAAATGCAAACATCACTCCTAGATGTCTAGATGACAGCGTTTTAACATAGCATTGCAACAGAGTGCATCGTGGTCCATTTGTGCCCTTTTCCACATATTCATCTTTGTATCCACACTCACTTTCAACTAACCCTAACCACGTCCTTGCCAGAGTGTGCATAACTTGTTACAAGCAGTCGCACAACCTCCTGATAAACACACACAAGCCTAAAGCACGATGCAGGGCAAAGATAACGCCGTAATTTAAGTAAGAGGAAGACGAGATGATGAAGCTGTGTGAGGCCAGCTGGAATGTGATGAAACTGATATGGCATCAGGGAGACTCAAACCAGGGGAAATCAAGCGAGGGCAGAAAGCATGGAGAAACGAAGGGAGGAGGAGCCGTGGCCAACAAGTAGAAAATCCTCTCATTAATAAAATCCACTGATGAAATTAGAACGTGTAATCAGTCACATACACCTCCACACACGCGTGCGCTTCATTTCTTATCTCCCTATCTTCGCCACTAAAAATATTATGTAGTGCATGTCTTTGATTATAAATCTTCTATTCACGAGCAGACACAGATCATATCAAGAAAGAGAACGTCATCATTATTTAAAGCTCACTGAGACACTTTTAGATTTTAGTTGGGGAAAGGTCATCATTTCTGACTGCAGTATGGAATATGCAAACCTGTTTTCATGCTCTTCAGGTTTAAAGCTAAAAGTGATTCATCGCTAAATGAAAGCATACAACAACTTTGTTTTTAGTCAGACATTTGGTTTATTTGAAATGTTTATTAAAATGTTCCATGACAGAAATGTCTGCACCGCACAAAGACACCTTCAACAAACTATAAAAATACATTTAAAAATAGCACCTTTTCTCTGGTAAGTAAACAAGCAGGCATTAACAGTAACACAACTCCCCACAAATAATGATAAAAACAGTATGTACAAAATATTGGCAGAATATTGCGCTTGATTCTTCATATTTAACAGATACGATAAAACTATATTCGTAATAATAGTCAAATATATTTGTGCTTGCATAGTTATTTTCATGGAGAGAAGTGCGAGGGGTTATTTGAGGAATCTGTGGGCTGTAGTTTTATTTAACGGTTGCATGGATAACATTAGAAAACTGAAGAAGTAACGTTTGGATCAGCTCTTAAGATGCGCCGCAGGTGAAGACAGGAAATCACCGTTTCTGAAAGCCTGGTGTGAAGGCTGAGGCTAGTTGTATACATTTCATGTTATTTCTTTGTTTTTCAGGGTGTATGTGTTTACATCACGCTATTTAACCTAAATACTCTGTGCTGTTAACATGTAACATATGACGCCATTATCCTTTAATCCTTTAAAGCCATGTTTGATTCATGGGTTTTCAGTCTTCCACGTCATCACTGTGATTTTTTTCTCCCAAAAACTTGACAAATATGAGTTAAGTTAAAACTCATATATGCAAATCAATATTTATTTTTCATTTTTGTCATTCCATTTTTGGGGGTTTTTTAACTGCTAACTCTAAATTGCCCATAGGTGTGAATGTGGATGTGAATGGTCTGTCTCTATATGTTGGCCCTGCGACAGACTGGTGACCTGTCCAGGGTGTACCCTGCCCCTCTCACCCTATGATAGCTGGGATAGGCTCCGGCCCCCTCGCGACCCTGACAAGGATAAGCGGAAGAGAATGGATGGATGGATTTTCAAAAAACTTTGAATATTTTGGCAATTATTTCAAAGTTTAGGCTTTAAGAGTTTAAAGGCATTTTTTTTTTTAAACTACAACCTGTTCATGGTTTTAGTGTTTTAAATCAGTTCACAAAAAATATTGTTACTTTGCGCAGGTAATGCCTTTTGTTTCCAGAACCTACACTGGTGTCAACTTTTTCTTATTTGCTAAATAGCACAGAGCCAGTTAAACAGTGTGTACATAGATGGAAATAGAGTACAACTACACCTGCACCTTATTACACAGCATTGTGTAGTTACCATTAGAGTGAAGTTCATAACAGATGCTGTTTGTCCTGTCGTCTAAAACAAAGTCATTCAGCGTTGCAAAGAAAAATTACATATAGCTTTTTTCCCCTTGTTTTTATTTTGCTTAAATAACGTCATTTATTCCTGTGTATTTTCTCTAAGTTTGAAATGAACTGTGCCTTTTTAGCATTGTATTATAGCGAGAGAGAGACACAATGTTTGCCAATATGTTTACCGTTTACGATCCTCTATTTTTGGTCCTTTTGTGTTTCTATGAAAAGAGCTTGTAAAGGATTGCAGTTTGAAATTTAACACCAGAAAAACAAAATCAGAACAAAAAACAAAACAAACAAAAAAACTAACTTAATGTGAAATATTTAGCAATTTCTTTCAGGTAATAAGTGAAACTGCAAGCATCTTGCAAATGATGAATAATGATTGCAACCTGCAAACAACAGCCTCCCTCAAACAACCTGCAAGTTACTGAAACATACTGAGCTTCACCAAATTGGTAACCTTCCTAAGCAGCAAGATGTTATTCCACTGTACGATGAGTTTGGCAGTTTAGTATCAATACTGTAGCAGCGTTCCACAAGAACTGCACTCAATACTGTGGTATGGTGGAATCGTTAAACTGAGATGTGTTAAAGTCAGGTAAACAAGCAAAAGAAAAAACAGACCTATGAGGCATTGCGGTCTCCCTTTTTAGCAGGGTAAAGTTTGGTTAGGTTAAAAAAACAAAACAACAATAAATAAACAAAAATAAAACCACTGACATTTGACATCATAGTGATCTACAAAAGCCTACCATCCTGTGGCGGAGGACAAGTGGGCCACAATCATCGCGCTCTCTTAAAGGGAGGAGAACCTGCACAAAAGATCAACTGTTAGCCTGCTTGCATTATATACTGGACTTAAACTAGTGTGTCTGTGTCTTGCTTCTATTTGTACCATCAGCCTCCCCAAGACAGGTCTCTTCACACTCCTCCAGGTGAAGGAAACGGTTGTCATTTCCTTCACAGCCGCTGTAGATGAAGGGCCTGCAGGCTTGAGCCTGTCTGTTAAAATACCAGCGCATAGTGTACTTTCCACAGCTTCCCTCATCCATGGGCAGCAAGCACGGGTCTGCTGGAGCTGCAGAACACATGCATACATGTAAAACTTGTGCATATATATAGACACAAAGAAAACAAGACCAAGGCAGCCCAGGCAAACAGGATCAGTGGGAATAAGAAGCAGCAGGAAACAAGATCATGAGATTGTCAAGCCAATCTATTTATTTCAACACTTCTTGTTTCCAAAGCAACATATTAACACTTCTTTGTTTTTGCCTTATTTTGTTGGATGCATGCTTGTCTTAAATAATACTGTATGACACCCTTAAAAAAAACTAAAAACAGACAACAGCAGAGCAGCCAATGCACCCAGAGACATACACAGAGAGACAGACACCAGATGGCCAGTAGTAAGGATGAATAGATCCCCAAACAGGATGACGAATGAGCTGGTTTACCTTCCCCTTTGACTCTCCTCTTGGACCTGACTGTTCTGGACTTGACTGCTTTCAGATGTGTAACTTTGACTGCTTCCTGACCATCAGCTGTTGCCTGATCGTCAGCACTTGCTGATTTGTTAGGTTCAACTCTGACTGTTTTCTCAGATTTCTTTCTGTCAACCTCACCTGTCGACGCACACACAGACACACCAAAGAAACACAGCAAACAGCACAGACAAGGTCAACAGAAAATTTCTAAACACAATGGTAACAATGATAATGGGGGACAAAGACTGAACAATCCATGTTGTCAACATGACAGGTCACAGGCTCTGGATGGTGTGGGCTTGTAGTAGGCTGTGTGATAAATACTCAAGGGCAATAGAGTCTCATTATGATGAAATAAAAACAAATTGAAAAGCAGGCACATAAGATAAGCTGCTTCACCAGCACAAACTCAATTATGGCTTCAAAGCATAAATTTGGCATGCCTTTTTGGGTTTAACACGTGAAACAGAAAATTGTGTAGCACATATAATACATTTGGCAAAAGTCAGGGTCATAGTTACTGACTAAAAGTGACTTTTTCATAAGTATAATAACAGCCACTATAGTCAAATGAAGATTATTAAATCCCCCTGCGGTCATTTTTATTTGGTGGCGTGGAAGCATAAGGTGCGGAGCACAGCATCAGGGGTTCCTTAAAGGGGATTTATACTTTTGTGCTAATCTCCTGCACTGTAGATATGTCGTAGACCAAAACTTTCTGAATGCCAACTCTATAACCTGATCTGTACCTCACAGTAACTACTGTGACAAAATGGCACTGTCAATGCAGCTACACAATGATGTCAGCTACTCCCCTCATAGCAAAATTGGTATGGCCTTGATCAGGCCCACACAATGTGCTTACACATGGCCCACATACCGCAAAGAATGACGGCCCTTTGGTGGCCCAGATCTGGTTTGCCAGATGTGGCCCACACATGGGCCAGCACAAGGCCAGTTGCAGACACACTGGTGGTCCTGTGCTGGCCCATGTGTGGGCTACCTCTGGCAAACCTGATCTGGGCCACCAAAGGGCCGTCAGTCTTTGCAGTATGTGGGCCATGTGTAATTTGTGTGCAGCCACGGGCCAGTTGCAGACACACTGCTGGCCCTGTGCTGGCCCAGAACAGTTTCAGCTCTGGCCCCAGATGTCAGCCTAATGTGTACCTTAATCAAGCCATGTAATAACAACATGTGCAACCTGCAAAACAATGCAAAAGTAACATGACAAAACCCTGTTCAAACAGTAAATGGACTGATTCTTATATAGCGCTTTTCTAGTCTCCCAGATTACTCAAAGTGCTCTATAGAACATGCCACATTCTCCCAATCCCACACTTTCTCTAAACCGAGTGCTTCCTAACTACACACTTGGAAAAACAGAAGACCAAAATTACAGCGACTATGCCCAGCGATTTGTGATCTCCTTGCTTTTGAAATGGTTGCTTCAAAGATGGGGACTAAGTCTGTGCGTCAAGACAGTAAAATGATAAAAAGACGGAGTTACACTTGTTTTCTATGTTATAACTTCACTGTTCTGACGGACCAAAAACAGCACAAGTGAGAGTAGCCCACAAACCAGCTGTGCCACATACTTTGAACACTGCTTTCATCAACAGTGGATGCTCTCTGCCAGCAGACCCGTTATCCATGAACTGCCAGCAGACCGCGATAATGCTACCACTGCTGAACTATGATTGCAGCTTTAGTCTAACTAATCTTTACTAGTTTGAGTCAAATTGACAATTACATTAAATGTTTGTCTGATATTACGGTGATTAACTGTGATAAACTGGAAACAGTTGCGAACATGTTGCAATCTGATGTAAATGTCTTGCAGTATACATCCTAAAAGGTATTTATTAAGACGTATTCTGGATCTCTATACCAGTTATGATGGTGCAGAATCAAATCACAGCTTAAATTAATGTGCACAGTTTTCTCAGTCTCATGGTTTCTCTTCAGACACAAGTGATGAATTCAAACAGAACACAAACAGTTTAACATGCAAGAAGTAACCAGTTACCACTATTTAATCTGCTGCGCCATTTAACTTTAAGATAATGTCAATGTCAATGTTCAGTGTTCAATGTTCCATGGTCAATTAAATTAAGACAACAAATTTAAAGACACCCTTAGTAGCAAGGGTTTCTAACTACGGGACATGACACACAGGTGCCCCAGTGCATAACTGCAATCCTCCAAGTTGAAATAAAAAGCAGAAGATCTCACTTTTGGAGGCAACTCTTCCAACAGTTTCAAAATTGCCACCCACACACTGGCAGTATGTCTGCTTTCAAGAATTAGACAGTGAGTATTTGCAAACCTTCACCTATCTGTCTGTGAGAGGTTGCAGTAAGTCTGAGTTAGGCCGCTATTGTTTGACAAAACTTTTGAAAACACGTCACCTCCAGTGAGGTGACCTGTGCAATTCTCCTGCAATCTAAACTGGTTGCCACAATTACTTGCAATCGGTCACCAACAACAAAAGAATTCAGTGAAATCATTTGGCAACCACTGACTTTTCCTAGTCACAGAGAGACTGCCATCCTGTTTTTACTATGGTGTAATGGAGGCTTAAAAAACAGACTATGACACTGATTAATTCAGACATAGCATGAGTTGGTGAGATGGGTTTCCAATTGGTTTGCAGGAGCAACTTTAGGCAGAATAGATGCAGTTTAATCACTGTGCTCTCTATGAGGTTTGCCAAGTGAATGCATAGAAAGCTATCAGCTGACACACCATCACTCCATTATATAATGTGGTTATATTCAGTCATGATGGCCAAAAATGTTAATTTATTGCTGAAGCTGAGAAGTTGAAGGATACTGTTCTCTCTTCACCCATGTCTGCGATACTAAAGCATGTTACTTCAGGAAAACACTGGAAATAGTGTAAAACAGAAATTACCATCACTCTGGTTGGCCGAGGGAGACGTGAAGTAGAGCATCTCCTCCAAGGGGTCGTCATAGGATTCGACGGAGTAGACATGCTCGTAGTCTGGGTCATTGGTATTTACCACCATGTGCAGTTCACGGCCTGAAAGAAGAGCAGCATCAGGCAGGATCATCAGAGACATCAATGACAACCTCTAATTTTTTGGACTGAACGAGGCCTGAAAATAACTGACCTCAGTAAAACAAGGCCCATACTCTACCAGTGTATTTTTCTTTATGTAATCAGACGTATATATTATTTTGTCGGTAGAACAGAAATGGAGTTCTCTGTTTTCTTGATGAGAAAACCACCCAAATGCTCAGAGTTCTCCAAATAAAGGACGACCAGTTAAATGTGCTTGTTAGGACAGATACATGGACAGACTGGAAGGAAACACTCACCCTCCTCACCCTTCAGCGCCAATTGTTGCTCTGGTGTAGGCAGAGCCCTGACTGGCGGGTACCGAATGTTCGGACCTGAACCTGGGAGAGCCAGATAGGACAGGGACACCGAGACAGGCACAGGCAGAATTCAGAAAGCAGGAGGGACAGGGAAAATGTTACACAAGGGAGAAAAGGGGGGTTGAAAAAGCAAAATGGTGAAAAAAAAGAGAGGACAGAACATTCTGGTAGTAAAACATAAGCCAACAACAACCCCAAAGTACCAAAAAAATCATTCCACCATTCCAACACAGACACCAGCTTAAAGGATTCATTGAGTTTTTGCAAGACTTTGTCACTGTAGGAAAAGCTCACAAAAACGGGTTTTAATCCTTTAAGGACTCAAGTCAGTGCTATAAAGACTTGTGTCACTCCAGTCAAAAGTGACTGTAAACTAAAACTATTACAGAGTTGTTCAATATTAAACATGCAGCTATTTCTTAGATAATAATACATCAGCTAAACATGAGGTAAATTTTGTGTTGGCCTCAAACTTGCATACTGTATTTATTAACAGCCTGCCTCACCAACACTTATCTCATGCGGGTGCTGCTTCATAACACTGATGTGGTCTTGCATTGATTAACAGCTTGAGCAACAAACACATTAGTGCAAACTCTGGGAAAGTTTATCAGTGGAGGTTCACATCAGCTTTCATTTGATTCATTTACTTTAGCATATTCCATGTTATTTACTTTTACAGAAATATAATAAATCAGGTATTAAAAATCCCCAAACAGGACAAAAATGAAAGATTTTTTCAAGATTTATCTGAAGAAGCTGAACAAACTTTCAGTAAAATTATTTCGTGAAAACCACTGATATTATTTATACCATCATCTGTTAAAAAAAAAACTTCAGTAAACACCTTGTTGCTCACGGTGGCTTAAGGTGCAGACTTCTAGTATTTTTTTTCCGAGGGACTGAAAAAAATAGTGCACTGATTTCTGCAATGACCAAATTCCAGCAATTTTTATACATTATCTTATTTTGTATCCTATTATCAGAGACTCAAGATCTCCAATTACACTTGGAGAACAAAATTCAAATGTTAAAAAGAGTTTCATGACCAGGTCTGAACCATTTCTTCATTATTTCTTCCTATTTTTATGCAGGAAAAGGTCTGGAAATGATTGCAAGTGTGGCATTTACATTAGGCAGCAGTGGCCACAATGCACCAAATAGCTCCCAATGCAAATAAAAAAGGGCATGCTTGCAAAAACAAAGAAAATCAATCATCCAGCCACTGTTAGGAGTCTCAGAATAAATAGCTTGGTGCATACTGACAAAAAGAACATACTAGTGGGCTAGACTATTTAAAAGCCAAGCATAGCCACACAAGATAATAGTGATTGATAAGTGCAGGGTCTCATTTATGTTGAAGAAAAACATCGCCACAACATTTAGTTAATTGAAGAATATTCTCCAAGAAATGGGGATATTGTTATCACCGTAAACAGAAGTCTTCACAGGAGAAAATATAGATTCACCAGAAGTTGCAAACCATTTATAAAACTCAACAATAGAAAGGCAAGGTGATGCATGAGCACGAATAGGGTCCAAGGACACTGAGTCATTGTTTATTGATGACATGACAGAAGGGAGAGGCAGCTGGGTGAATTTGGAAGTAGATGTAAAGAGTCAAATTCACCCCAGGGTCAAGCATGGCAGCTAAGCTGAACCTGAACAAACCACATACGTAAAAACAGAAAAAAATCGCCGATGTTGGCCATAATACACATTGTCACGTTTGTAGAAAATCAAACACAGCATATCACCAAAAACACCTCATGTCAAGAACGGTGGTGGAGCGCTGATGATTTAGGCTTGTTTTGTGGCCACAGCACCTGGACACGTTACGGTCACTGAGTCAACCACAAGTATTCTAGAACCAAATGTGAGACCATCTGTCCGACAGCTAAAACTTGAGTGTAAGTGAGTCAAATGGTGGGACATTGATCTCAAGCACAGCATAACACCGACAACAGGATAGCAGGAAAAGAAAAGAAGATTTTGCAATGGCCCAGTCAACCTGATTGAAATGCTGTGGTGGGACCTTAACAGCACTGTGCATAAACAGATGCCACAAGCCGCAATGAAGTGAAGAGTGAACTGAAAGTCCTTCACAACCAGGCTGCAGACTAGTAAAGTCATACAGAAAACGATTAGTGCTGTTAAAGGTAGTTCTGCAAGTTAGTGAATCATGGCGTGTACTTTCCTGTTCACATTACTGCACATGGAAACATTCACCCATATGCACCAAAGCTGACAGGACGGATTCTCACAGAACAGATGTGCAATGACTCAAAACATACTTTGAACAAAATCCAGGAGTTTTTGAAATTAAACATTGAATATTCTGCAGTGGCTGAGTCAGCAATTGATGTCAACCCAATTTCAGTACTAACTACTTAGCACTAAGTCTGCACTCTAAGCCAGCGGTCCCCACCCCCGGGCCTCGGACCGGTACTGGTCCGTGAGTCATTTGGTACCGGGCCGCGAGAGTTGAGGCTCGGGTGTGAAATGTATGGTTTTCAGGGTTTTTAGCTTTATTTTGTTATCGTTTTTATCATTAACTCGGTTTCCCTGGGTCTTTTCACGTGTGTTAAGAACAAATCTTCTTTTTTTCGGTACTGGTACTAGTTTTATTTTGTTGTATTTATCTGCGACACCTCAAAGGCCGGTCCGTGAAAATATTGTCGGACATAAACCGGTCCGTGGCGCAAAAAAGGTTGGGGACCGCAGCTCGACTAGAACATGTTTTATTTTTTTTAGGTGCCAGTAACCAAAAATGTGGACCTACTATCTGCTGCACCTGAGAACACACCATTTATACTGTATATTTGAGTATGTGTATGCTTCCTTGCTAATGTTGCCAGCATATTTTGTTTTTTATCCTTATTTTAGCTAATGTTGTTCACTCACTGCATTGTAGGGAAGTGAAAGAAAGGAAAAGAGGTAATGCACATGGAAACAAGATATAGTCTAAACCTTCATGCAGCCCACTTATTCAGAACGAATGCAGTTGAGGTGCTAAACAAGACAAAATGTACTTTTTGTCTTTAGCAGATACCATGTCACCATCTATCTATAGTGACATATGTGTTACACTATATTACTGTGACTCATGCTAAATCATAGTCCTTCTGTCAGCTTTTTTTTCTGTTGCAGTTGAATGGCTCACTCACCTCCGCACGCTGAGCATCAGACAGATGGACAGGAAGGAAGCACAAAGAGAGGGGAATAATAAAGGTCAGTTTAAACAGTCAAGTATGGTCACTACGGTTTCCAACCGCTCTGATGGAATTATATTTCCTCAAAGTTTAGCCATGGCTGTGACTCATGTGCTGTGATTAACATCTGAAGTTCGACTTGAGGACAACGCTGATATAAATTAGCAAAGGGAGTGCATGTAAGACTCACCACAGTGCTGACTCATCTCTGAGCGAACATACTCTCTGATCTCTTCCTCCTGAACCCAAAATAAGAAAGAAACAGGGCAAAACACACTTAGCAAAGACAACCCCGGTATCCACTCCAAGTAAAACTGTGTGTGTGCGTGCATGTGTATCGTTTGATGTCTTCGGATTACGCCCCTGCGGTAAGGATCAAGCACTGACCGTCATGCCTGCCTCTCCTCTGTCTCCCTTGGCTCCATCTGGGCCCATGTCTCCCTGCAACATGGACAGGTATTAGGACTTATACGACCCACAGAGAGGCTTGCAGCGCATTAATTCATTAAAGTGAGACCAGGTGCTACACATGAAAGAACTTCACAGTCAAAGCGGAAGGTTAAATCAACAATAGTGACTTAAGCTCTTAATACACAGAACTAGTATTTCTTGGGAACCTCTAATAATTAGTGATAACTAATATATGCCAATTCTACAAAACTGTTTGTTCAGCAGTGTTTACTTTATGCTGCTTGCAAAGTAATATAGTTAATCACATTTAGAAAAGTAAAAAAGAAAAGAAGAAGCTGAAGAGGTTTATATGATTAAAATGGCTTATTTTAGCCTGTTTCAATGTGTTTGCTAGGCATGCATAATTCAACTTTTGTGCATATAAATGAGATGTTATTGTCATGAACTTGAAATGATGGGATGCTTTCATAAAGTGTTTTAGCTGCATAAAAGCTAAAATAAAATTTCTAGGTGGTTGCCAGGCATTATAATGTATCATGTTTAATTCAACTTTTGTGGATAACAATTACACGTTACTGTCAGGAAACACAAATGTGATGCTTATAATAAGGTGTTATAAGGTGGATTTTGTTGGTGACCAATTCCTAGAAAGAGTGAGTTCAAATCCAAACATACTGAACTCTTGAAGAATGATTTGAATGAGGAATGACAACATTTATTGCAGCATTCTTCTGTAGGGAACATCAAAAATGGAGGCCAACAGCACAATCAAGAAACAGACAGAGACATGTTTGACAACTGACCGCCTCTCCTCGCTCTCCCGGGATTCCTGGGATACCACGCGGACCAACTGCGGCAGGGCCAATTGGACCTCTCTCCCCCTGACGCACACGCAAAACAACATTAATATAAAGTACATCCACAGTGGAAAGCATTCACCTAACTACCTTGTCCATTGCCCACATGATAAACAAACGGCATCTGCTTGTCTAGTTTTTATCAGTAAAAGCTGTCATTACCTCAGCCAAGAAGGGTACGTTTTTGGTAGCATTTGCATGCCTCTTTGAGTGTCCTCAATCTGACTATAAATGTGACAGCTTGGATTCTAATAAAACTTTGCAGGTATGTGGAGGTCATGTTAACAATCCATTACAATTTGGCTTACATCTACTAAGGTCTTCAAGGTCAGCTTAAGGATTTATTGTATGATTTATTTATTCTATGATTCTTAGTGTGTGGTGTGTAAGGTCAACATATAGAAACTACCATGTAAAGATCTAAAATGTCAAGTCACATTTGAGCTTTGACCTCTGCTTCAATGCCAATAGTTTGCTCTACAGACCTATTTATAACTATGTTTCTTACTACCACTGTTTCTACTGACAACATTCAGGGATTTAGGACACGATGGTAAATGGACTGATTCTTATATAGCGCTTTTCTACTCTCCCAGAGTACTCAAAACGCCACATTTACCCAGTCACACCCATTCTCACAAGCACTACCTCTATACTGAGTGCTTTCTAACTACACTCACACACATTCATACTCCGATGGATGCATTGGAAAGCAACTTGGGGTTAGTATCTTGCCCAAGGATACTTGGCATGCAGACTGGAGGAGCCTGGGATCGAGGTGTAGTAGGTGACCTGCTCTACCTCCTGAGCTACAGCCACCCTCACCCACGAGATTCCTAAATACTTTGCACCTCTGACATGTTCAAGGTCAAATAAGGTCAAACATTTATAAAATGTATTTTTTCTTTTTATTAATGACCTAATCCTACATAATGACAGCTAGAAACTGAGCTGCCTTGGTGGAGGTTTGATGTCTCTGAGTGGTTCTTGCTGATATTCTATCTCTACTGTGTCTCCGGACAAGAAGCAAGACGAACATTAGTGTGTTGATATACAGGAAAATAACACGACAGGCCTAGACAAGAGTGTCTCAGTTTGAAAAAAAAAAAGCCTCTATCAGAAACATTTGGTTTTGCTCCATTGTCAACAGCTTTTTTTTTTTTCCTTGATAATAAAGCAGACAAACCAGTCAAGTACAGGGCTCATCAAGCTGTCAATCATCATGAAGCAATACACAGAAACAAAAAAATGTGTCAAGTAAAGAAGAAAAAGTAAGAAAAAAACTAAGCACAATGAAAGAGACAGACAAAAAGAAAGTGTTCTCTATATATAAAGCTTGCATCATATTTTTATGACAAAACTGTCATCATCTTTCATCTTTGTTGGCACCACATTACTCGAGACGCTTGGGTGCAGCTATTTTTTGCAAACAGTGACATAAGTGATACGTTCGTCTATTCTTTCTTCTGTTATACACATTTTTGTTTCTACTGAAAATTCTGCACAGTCACACTTAATGACGTAAAAATGAACTGTGATATAAATAATTAAAAAAAACAAAACATACTAATATCACAGTCCTACATCCTCGTTCATAAAACATGTGGCCAAAGTGTGGAAATAGAAATCATGAAGCCAAAGAAAGAATAGTCACCTTTTGTCCCTGGAGCCCCTCGGGGCCCTTAGCACCAGCTGGCCCTTGTGGGCCGGTCAAGCCGGGGCCTCCATCCGCCCCTCTGGGACCTGGAGGACCAGGTACACCAGGTAAACCCTACGTCAAACACAGAGACTGTTATTTTTATGTTTCTGTTGTTGTGAGGATGAACAGTGGCGCAGAATCTGTAGATTAGGTACATCACATGGCTAAAGGGAGTACTCTAATTTTAGATTTGTATGTTTAATGTGAGAAACTCACCCTTTCACCTTTCTCTCCCTGAGCTCCTTTGGGTCCTGCAATCCCATCAAAACCACGGTCACCCTACATCCACAAAGAAAAATGACTACACTGTGCATTTGCACTGGAATATGGATATGAATATGGAACTTGAGTATGTGAAGAGCACAAACCTTGGGACCAACTAGTCCCTCTTTTCCAGGGATCCCCGGGGCCCCAGAAGGTCCGATGTCCCCCTACAAAACAAATGATGATGACCACTCTTAACAAAGGACACAAAGACATCCACACACCACACAATGACTTATTTCTTCAAATATTAGGCATACCTGTTCACCCTTTCTCCCTGGTAGGCCTGATCTTCCATTGGCACCAGAATTTCCCTGAAAATCGCACACAGCCATTATGCTCCACACCATAAATACAAAGTGCAACCTAACCTAAAGAAATGTAACATGTAACCACGTCACAGCAGCAGAGTAACCACCAAGCAGCTTTAAGTACCATCAGCTTTTAACTAATATTAACATGATGTATTTGGTTAACTCATTATTTAAAAAACAAAAAGAAAACACAAAGCTTCAGAATTATTAAGTATAACTAAACAACTCCTCCGTTCATCTTTACATCTTTATTTCTCTTCTTTCTACCATTTCCCGTTTCTCTGCCTCACAAACTCACCTTTTCTCCCTTGGGTCCATCGCCTCCACAAATTCCCTTGGGTCCTCGGTCACCCTGGAAACACAAAGGTTTTTCACTGACAGACATAAAGATCTTTTGTGAGCCACAAAGTGCAAAAACCAGCAAGGCAGAAAGCCCATCCACTCACACCGTTCATTTACCGAGCACTCACTGTGCACACGAACAAGCACTTTGTGCAGCATATTTCCTACAAAAACAGATATGATGCAGACCTTTGTGCTTTTTCTTTTTTCTCCTTGCAACGGGTATTCAGATAAAAATGTAAAAGTATGTAAAAGCAAATGTGACCAAACAACTGCAGCGCATTCTGAGAACTGCAGTTAATGTCTCAGACTCCCGTAAATCCGCATGTATGCCTCTGATTTCGATTTGATTTCTACAGATGCATATGGAGAACTCGGGTGATCTCCATTTCTAAATGTCTCCTGTTGTTAATGTTGACATCCAGCTTACCGTTTTCACCATCAGCAAAATAGTCTTTTGAAACCACAAGTCACAAATGAGGGGGGACGTCACGGAGAAACCAACATTCACACTTCACGATCATGAGCTTGTGACTTAGGTCAGTTAAGTATACTCTGTATATTCATGTTTAATGTATGGGTTTGGGCACTTGTTGCTGTACCTATCCTGACTTCCTCGGTGCATACTGACAATTTGGAGCAAAAAATATCAAATTTGGATTCCTTACTCCATAAGACCTCTCATCACTGATTTTCAGTGCAGTTCTTGTGTAATCTGGCATACCTCAGTCTGTTTCCCCTCCTTAAGAATGGCTTCTAGACAGCCATCCTTCCACATGAGACCATGTCTGAAGAGGCTTCAGTGAACAGCAGATGGATCGGCTGAAGGGCCATATGCATCTCTCAGACTGTTTGTCAGGTCTTTAAAATTAAATGAATTGCATTTAATTCAATTTAACTTAAAATTTTAAATTGGTTCTTTGATAAATTGTCTGTGATGTGTAGACAGCTTTGGCGCTGGTGCTCTTTTTAGGCTTGAATGATTTATAGGTCAGTGTTAAGTAGCTCAACAAACAAACAAACAAACAAAACAAAAAAACATGCCTTTGAATTGGTAAGGTACAAGGACTGGACAGAAAATTAGTGAAAAAGCCCCCAATGCCCCCCAAAAACTTTTAAAAGCCCCTTTAAAAGCCTAAAGAATTATTGCTCCATACCACTTTAAAATAGGGCAAGAAAAGCTGGATCCTGGGAAACAGAATATAAAGAAATTAAAAGCACCTCAAATCGATTCGTTTCCTTGAGTGAATGTGTTTGATTTGCATCTTTTGTAGGTATTTCACCTGCTGTCTTCATGCTTCTCTTGAAGCCATTTTAATAAAGGTTATAATAAAAGAAAAGCATAGCATGCCTTCACACCCCTGTGTCATCTCCCACTTTGATCTTTGTTTCAAATTGAATTTAAATCCATGAAGTAAGTAAAATAGAAATGGGAATTGAGTCCACCAGGTTGAGTAAAACATCAATTTTCTGCTATCAATCATCATAATAGAAGTTGAAAGTATCTATATGTGTGACACAATTTGCACTAATCCTCTGCAATTGCATCAATTTTATGCTGTTATTCAGTTATGCCTGTCATCACCCATCCCTGAAAAACACTGAAGGGATAAAAACACAAAGAATGAATGAGCACCAGCTCAACCACACACACACACACACACACACACACACACACACACACACACACACACACACACACACACACACACACACACACACACACACACACACACACACACACACACACACACACAGAAAATACCTTAACTCCTCTTATTCCCATGTTGCCAGTCTCTCCCTGTTCACCCTTACGCCCTGGCAGTCCATCTTTTCCCAGTAATCCCTAAAAATCACAAAAAAACCACAAATCACCTCTGCTTTTTTTAACTGATGACAAATCTACACACAGGTAATAAAGAAGCTGCAGTGTGATGGAAGCTAAACACCGACCGATTCACCAGGTACTCCAGGTTGGCCTGCTTCTCCCTGCAGAGACAAAACAGTAATTACAGCAGTGAAATTACTACACAATCATCATCCATGAGCGGCGTTGCTTGCCTTCTGCCCACCAGGTCCTCTGGCACCTGGGAAACCGGTAGATCCTCGTTCTCCAGGTTCTCCTCTCAAACCCTAATGTTAAGTAGACACATGCACATAAATATAGATATTGATCTTCTTACAGATCAATACAGTAGCATTTTTATTTTGATTTTTTTCTGTGGTAATATCATAATATTTAAATCATTTTAAGGTTGGAATTGATTCCTGTTAAATCCCAAATCAATGTCTAAGCCTGCATGGCCAACACATACACTTCATCAATGATTTTGCATTATGGATCAGTTCTTTAGAGTAAACACAATAAAAATGCACTAAAATTTCTTTAATGCTGAAACATTGTTAACAAAAAAATAGTTAATACAAAAATCTGGCATTATCAACCAAAAATGCCAAATATTTGCTGAATGTAGCCAAACAGGCCTAAAAAATATAATTAAGTAGACAACATATAGGCAGACATACTCAACACTGCTGTAACCCCAAATGGCCACTTAAGACTGCTTCTAAAAGCAAGTCAATCACAATCAAACTGTCCAATTAATTAAAAATAAGGAAAAAAAGATTAGATCGATTAAAACTACTCCTCCATCATGGTAAAATATGTTCATTACAAGGTTTGGCCAGATAGTGCCAGTGGGGTTAACACGTTACCTTTACCTTAGATATTTTTTTGTGCATTTTTAGGCAAATATTTGACAAACATTATGGATTACAGTGCAGATATTTTTACACAACACCCAAGACGAGTCACTGCTGTGAAGTTTTAATGCCCCCTTATTCACGAGGGTTCGCCACAGCAGGTTGCGCCACATGTTTGATTTGGCAGATTGTTTTTCTTTTAACAACGGATGCCCTTCCTGACACAATCCCAAACGGATTTCTTTCTCCTCCCTGAGAAACAAAGGTCGCGAAAGTGTAAACCACTACTCTAATGTCTCTGTAAAGCACTTTGAATCACCTTGTTGTTGAATTGTGCTATACAAATAAACTTGCCTTGCCTTGCCTTACTCTAGTTGTAGTTGTATTTGTATGTTATCAATCTCAGGTATCTCTGTGTGTGACATTGATGCAGCTTTCTAAATATATTTCTAGTGCTGGCTGATAACTCTAAATATTGCCACAAATAAGGCACAAGATGATGTTCACACAACTTCTGCCAAGCAAGTCCATATCTATTATTTACAGTCTATAGTTTCAGTTTCTGAAATGCAGCAGTTCCTTTCATCTAGTCGCCGTAAATTATTTATCTTAACTGACAACAACCTTAATTGATGGGCTGCTTTTCTGACATTATTCAAACCAAACAGTTAATTAATTCATCTTACCACTTCTCCTGGTGGACCTTCTTGACCTTTTACCCCCTTTTCTCCTTGTATACCTTTGGGTCCTCTGTCACCCTAAAAGCAACAACAGTAAAATTCAGAACAAGTTTTTTTTTTTTAAATATTACGCTATCACAACTAAAGTCAATATTTAGCCACAGTAAATGGTGTCATGCATTTGTTGTTCACTGACTGTTTCTCCTTTGTTGCCCTTTTCTCCAGGAGGTCCTCCCACCAGCACAGTGTCCCCCTGTAAGTGATACTACATCTGTAAGAATCTGCTATAAGCCCCAAGCCAAACACACAACGCTTTATCCTTTTGTCTCTTCTTTCACTATGCATCCTGTAATATCACAGGTCATTACCATTGTATGTATTTATACATTCCTCCTGCTCTCAAGGAGCCAAATCTGTTGTAAGAGTTCTTTTTAGTAACAGCCACATCTGAGACATGACTTATTTAGTCCTTTATCCATTCACTGTCTCTGCCGCCTTTACAAATATACACAAATAGACAATCAACAGAGTGAGAGAGTGAGCAGTGGTACTGCTTATTAGATATTAAAATGTACACACCTTCTCTCCTTTGTCACCTTGCGGCCCGCTGTCTCCCTGAAAAGGCATTGCATTCAAGCGTGTCAATTTAATTCACTACTTTACATGAGCAGAAAGCTCAGGGGAAGTAGCTAGGATGATGACAGAAAAAAAAAAAAAAAAAAAAAAGAGGACCAGTGGTATTTACCTTCTCTCCCCGAGCCCCACGATTCCCTGGAGGACCCTAATGAACACAAAAGACACACAAACACATTACAAACAGCTTTATAATGAAAAATGACTGTGGATGCTTCTGCCCCATCAAATTGCATTAATGATGTAATGTCACAACTCTGTAGGGTGCACGGTTTAAATAAACAGTGAGCATCGGTAGAATAGATTCCTGCTGATCGCGCTTTCTAACTGCAATGCACTGAAAAGCCAAAGACCGACTGACTGAATAATTTACAGTGCAGGAAATGCACTGTGACCTTGTGAAGGGCAGCTTTTCTATAATAACAATAAGACTTTGCTTGTGTTCTTTGCTTCACAGCTCAAAACAGATCGTCCTTTGGTTTAAAAAGAAAATTGAGATCTTTGGTGGACAGGCTCCGTTTGCTCCTGAATAAAGGAAAAACTGGATATTTACAGATGATCCTCTCTCCCCATCCAATCCAGCTCGACCCTCCTCGCCCTAGGACACGACAGACACAAGATGAGCAGAAATACACAATTCTAAATTTCATATATTTTAGGAGAGAAGTTAACAAATCAGTAACGCAGCCACTGTGTCTTACTCTGGGCCCTGGATCTCCTCTTTCACCTCTCGCACCGGGGACGCCAACACCAGTTTCCCCCTGGCAACAGAAAATATATGAATTCAAAAAAAAATCTATACACATTTAAGCTGCTGGAAAATAAAATACTGCATGTGAGAGAATCACCTTGTCTCCTTTGACCCCGTTAGTACCAGGAGATCCCTAGAAAACATATTATTGATCATATAAATCCATATTCAATTTCTTCTTGTCTGTTATGACATCTTCCTCCATCTAAATCAGATCTATTCTTGATTTTGAGATCAATTTAACCCAACAAAAAGGTGATCCAGCTAAAAACAGGTAAAGTACAATTAACAGTCAAGCCTAAACTGGAAGCTCTCAGGAGAAGGTACTTTGTAAATAAAAAAAACAGGAACTTACTGCCAATCCAGGAGGTCCAGGAGGACCAGGGGGACCAACATTTCCTGCACGGCCAGCAAAGCCTTGGAGACCCTGAGAGTGAAAACACAGACAAAGATGTAAAGGTTAAATTAATAATAATAATAATAATAATAATAATAATAATAATAATAATAATAATAATAATAATTCTCTTAGTGGATGAACCAACCCTCTCTCCCGGGGGTCCAGGAGGTCCTGGTTGTCCATTTTCTCCTCTCACACCAGGTGGCCCACTGTCTCCTGTTTTCCCTGCAGGACCTGGAGGACCAGCTGGACCAGGCATCCCTGGATCCCCCTAAAACGCAGTGACATTTTCACCCTCAAGTGAGGTGCGCCTGATACAGCCTGCAATCTGATTGGAAAGATAAAAATATAGATCATCTTTTGCTGCAATGTGTGCTATTACTCACCTTTAAACCTGGAGGCCCAATCCGACCAGGAGGACCTGCAAGTCCTATCCCTTTCTCTCCCTGCAACACACATTTTATCATAGCAGTCACTGTCAGATTGGTTAGACTGCAGGAAAATCGATAAACCAAATGACGAAAGCTCACCTTATCGCCTTTTGGCCCGGGAGATCCCTGTGCCCCCTTAATTAAGTTAAGAAAAAAGAAGAATTATTTATTGTGTTATTTACTTTTTTATATTTGTATCAACAGGAAATTAGTCAAAGTAAAAGAGAAAAATATTAATGAATGAATTGCTGTTTCATAAATTTATTGTGCAGATTTAGAAATATTTCATAAATGTTCCAGTTTCAGGTTGTGAGAACCGTTAATGTGTTTTTTTGAAAACCTCAAAACCAACAAATCATTAAAATCTTGCACATCACAGTCGTCTGGGCAAAGACAGTAAAAACAGGAATAGCAATTTCAATGTCCTTGTGACTAGAAAAAAGCAGTGTTTGCCCCTGATTGCTTTGACATTTTATTTGCATTCAGATGAAAGATTCAGGTGATAGATTGAAAGAAGTTGCAGCAACCAGCTTGTTGCTCTTTGGTTCAGAACCGTTGGCTGACCCCATTCAATTGCAAGGTGCTGCACAGGTCGTGTGGTGGGAAGCAAACTTTCTCCAAATAAATAACATCCAAATGAGACTGACTTCAATCACTCTCAGACACGCTGGAATAGGAATGCAAATAACTGCTGTCCGAGATACCCAGATATGTGAAATCTGAAAGTCAGTTTACAAAAATTTGTAACACGTCTCTTTGCAATATGAGATACAACTCATCTAGTTTCCAGCTGGTTGCATTCTGGTTATATTTCTATATAAAAGCAAGGTTGAAAAGCCTTATGTCATTTTTTTATAGTTAAATTGCCATAGTGGAACAACTACGTCACTATTTTCTGTTTCAGCTCTATGAGGTTCTGTTTAGTAATTACTGCCATGTTCTGTGTAATGTGAATTCCTGTGTATGTAGGCAGCAACAGATAGCAACAGATTTGAGATTTCCACCAATTTATCTCAGTTAATCACTGTATTTTCACAAACAGATGGTGTGTAATTGCTAATTTGACCCCATTCAATCACAAACTGGTAGAAGACCGACTCCATCTTGTTGCTCTTTCGTCACTTTAAAGACAGCAGCTGACTCTGCGTGGTCACAGACCTGGGCTTCAACTTGGAAGGAACAATTTCAAAGCCAACAACAATGCAAACGCATTTACACAAAGTGCAACAATTGTCTCCAGCCTGGGTTTTCTCTAGTGTGACTGTAGCATTAGATACACTGTCTATAGACCAGTGTTTCCCCAATGTGTGGGCTCTAGTGAGCCATAAAGGTGTAGCATAAGAGGTCATTTAGTTGTCTTTTACAATGTTGTAATTTCTTAATAAGTGCTGGCCGTGTACGCTGTTATTGGGTTTTCTCCTCTTATTACATACACATATGCATATAATATACATTTTATTGTTTTGCTCTAATATTTATCAAGGCATAGAAGACATTTTAAAAATATAAAACTGTTCAAAATTTGATGAATTTTCCCAAAAAAATAAAAACAGTGACTTTAATACCATCGACTATAATGGATCACTGGATTTATGTGAAATTACACAAAATTACACACTACTATTGGCATCAGCATTGCAAATCTTCCATAAAAGCATAAACACTATGACTAAGAGTTCATTAAAAAATCTAATATGACTTTTTGAAATCCAGTTGGGCAGTGGAAGTTGATTACTCACATCTTCTCCAGGTTCTCCTGATTCACCAGCTTGTCCCTTGTATGACAACAGACAGCACATTGTGTACCTTCATATTTGTATATGTAAGTGCATCATTATTTTGTCCCATTATCGTACTCACTCTTTCTCCTTTGATGCCAGCAACACCTTTGTCTCCCTTGTTACCCTAAATGACAGCAGTTGTGCATTCAGATATACAATTTTAATGAAAAAGCACTTAACATTTCCAGTCGGTCCCTCTCACTCACTGAGGGGGAGCTTGCAGTTTGGTCAGACTCACCTTTTCACCAATTGGACCTCTCTCTCCAGCTGTGCCTGGCAGCGTTAAACCAGGAGGACCCTGCATCAATCAGAACCAGGAAAGTGCTGTAAGCTGCATTCGTAAATGCTGCTCTATTGCGTCACTTCATGCTGCAGCTACTTCCACATTAATGGCAATAGGAGTGACTCACCCTCTCTCCTTTGGGTCCAGGAGGTCCAGCCACAGCCTGTGTACAGAGTACAGAAGAAGGAGGAAAATAACAGTAATTACCTGCACAGCACGATGTGGGTTGTTGTTCATTAAAAGATGCCAACGTGTACCTAAAAGCTTTGGTATTAAGTATCATATTAGCTTAATCATCTTTGCTTCTAGCTCTCGAAGATTAAGAGCCTGAATGTCTTCAGGACGGACAGCCAACAAATGCACACTCACTGTTTAAGAATAGCACAGCAGACTGTGAAAACATTTGAAAATCTATTCAGCTTCACTGCCAAAAGCCTGCAGATGCAAGTCCAGTGTGTCTTATCACTTGTACACAACAATATTTTAAAGGTAATTTAAGAAAGACTGGATTGTAAGGGACTGATTCAAAAAATGCTTAAATCCAGAAGTTACTTCGTGATAAAATTCTGTTTTTATTTGTGGTGTTCAAACATGTTTCACCACAATGATAAGGAAGAATAAAGGAAGCAAAGTGGAATAAACGAAGCACATTATGGAGTGTGACAGACAAACTACAAAAGTACTGTGCTTCAGAACACAGGCATCGCTTCCTGTTAAAAAGGGAGTTCTTCCTCCCTGCTGTCGTTTGCTTGCTCACCGGAGATCACCAGGTCATTGAGCTTTTCTCTCTCATATCACATTGTTTTTACCTTAAAATATAAAGCAGCTAAAGATCATTCTTGTTGTGAGCTGGACACAAAAAAAACAAAAAAAACAATGTGAAGTAAAACATCTTCACAAATCAGGTGAGGATTATTGCAGGGATTCTCAAAGTTTAGTGACATACTGCCAGTTTGGGAAGGCAGCATGTGCCTGATTGCCGAAGAGGAAAAAGTTGTATGTACTCTTATGTAGTCATTTTTTATTCTGGCTTTTATTTTAATAACCATGATCTTCTTTGAAATTTCTGGTGTTACAGGAAGTCTGGAAATTTCTGTAAGTCAAGCGAGTGAGCGCAACCCTTAAGTGAAGAGTGTGTGTGTGTGTGTGTGTGTGTGTGTGTGTGTGTGTGTGTGTGTGTGTGTGTGTGTGTGTGTGTGTGTGTGTGTGTGTGTGTGTAGGTGTGACAACAAATGTTGGAGAGAAATCCTGAGCAGATGAACAAGTTGTCTATAGCAGGTTATCAGAGTCACTCAAGAAACTGAGTGAATATAACCATTCAGGAAAAAAAATGAAAACAAATCCATTTCATAAGTCGTTTTATTTTTCATGTCTTTCACTAAATGCATCTTCTTCAGTGTTGTCGGGCATCGGAAGTGAACCAGTTCATGGCAACACGGACAATACCGGTGCTTTTTGAATGTTTTCTATACGTTGAAGCTAAAACGCTGAATTACTAATGTTTGCAAAAGCATGCCATAATGTGTCTGTGAAGGTTCTCGGTCAACCAGGTCATCGTAGTCTAAGGAGCTTGGAAAGAAAAGCATCTGGACTTCTTTATGTTTCCTTGAAGACATTTCACCTCTGAATTCAAGCAACTTAAAGAAATCCAGACGCTTTTCTCTTTTCTCTCCAAGCTCCTTAGACCATGCCATGCTCTTTGTTGACTTTAGCTCTGCTTTCAATACGATACTCCCGGACAGACTAATAGTTAAACTGCTGGAAATCGGACTTCCTTCTATCGCCTGCTGCTGGATCAGAGACTTCCTCTCAGACCGTGTATAGAGAGTTAGAGTGGGGCTCTTCTTTCCTCAGCCCTCAGCCTCAACACCGGCTCTCCACAAGGCTGTGTACTGAGTCCTCTACTGTACACTCTGTACACACATGACTGTGTTAATACCCACCCAGACAGAGTCATCAAGTTTGCAGATGATACCACTGTGGTGGGGCTCATCTCTGGGGAAGATGAGACGGCGTACAGAGCTGAAGTTCAGAGGCTGACAGATTGGTGTGTAGACAACAACCTGGACCTCAATACCACCAAGACAGAAGAACTGGTAGTTGACTTCAGAAGCAGGAAGTCTGAGCTGCAGCCTGTCGGCTAGTGTGTGTAAAGGGTGTCCAGTTTCAAGTTTCTGGGTGTGCACATAGACACAGACCTCCAATGGAGCTCTAACATCTCTGCGGTTTTGAAGAAGGCCCAACAGCGTCTCCACTTTCTGAGAATCCTCAGAAAAATGGACCTGAAGAAGGAGCTGCTGACCGTCTTCTACCGCTGCTCCATTGAAAGTGTGCTGACATATTGCATCGGTGTGTGGTTCTCCAGCTGCACCACAGCACACAGAAAGGCACTCCAGAGGGTCATCAATATGGCCCAAAAAAATCCTTGGACATCCTCTTCCCTCCCTGAAGGACCTGTACAGCACTCGCTGTCTCAAGAGGGCACGCAGCATCCTACGGGACTGCACACACCCAGGACACCGGGTGTTTAAGCTGCTGCCGTCTGGCAGGAGGTTCAGGCTGCTGAGGACAAATAGACTCAAGGACAGCTTTTACAACAGAGCAATACCCTGATCAATGCAAACAGCTGACCTGACTGGCTACCTACCTGGACTTTTTTTGGGGGGGCGGGGTAACAACGGTAAAAACAGTAACAATAATAATATTTATATTTATAACAAGTTGCAATAACAATTAATGTGCAATAATAACAGTGTGCAATACAAATACACTTATTCTTCTTTTTATTATATATAAGTTAATATACTGTGTTGTGTTGTTTGTGTTGCGCTGTGATGTGTCGTATCGGGCCGTGTTGTGTTATATGTAGTGCCGACGTGGGACAGTTTTCCAATTTCATTGTACTACTGTACTATGTATGACTGTGCAATGACAATAAAGAGTTATATTATCTTATCTTATAATGTCTTTTGTTAAAGAAGCTCCAAGTTAATGGGCTTGAAAAGCATGTGGCATTGTAATAGTTTACGTTTGCCTGAATGTTTGCGTCCCGAGATTAAATGAACAGAACCAAATTATGTTTTAAAATATAGGGTAACTCAGAATTTTGAAACACTGCGTTTCAAAAATTGAAAAAACAAGCAGCTGGTATTGTTCTTAAAAACAAATTAGTTAATTCCAGCACTGTAACACACACTTCATTCTAGACTGTACACTATATTAATGTAAACCCCTTATAAAGGGTGGAAAAATTCAACACCATAACAGCCTGCCATTAAAACAAATCAGATTTGCTGAGACTGAATTGGAGGAAATTCATTACAAAAAGTAACAGTTTAATTAGAGCTTATGCCACAATTAAAACTATTAATGTACACTGTTTTTTCTTTATTAGAAATTTTTAAAAGAATCCATCAAACAATCAGTAATAAAAACTCAAGTCACATTAAAGTGTGGAAAATGTGATAATGTGAGAAGCAGTTAACAGGGAACATTGTGTAAGTGTCCTTCTCTGTCATTTTTAGTTTTCATCTGCAAGAATTTGGCTTAATTTCCATCCTCACTGACAGAATCAACACAAGGAAGCCAAACAATCCCCTTTAACAGATGTCTCCCATCATTCGTTAACAGTATACCAATGTTCATCCAGCACAGCTGTTTGAGCATGATCATTTTTGATTAGGTTTATCATTATATTAGTGGTTAAAATAGAATAAACTACAAGGCACAGCAACTGCCCAACAAGTCAATAATAAACTCCTGGTATACAAAGATGTCTTACTTCACACAGGGTTTCATTTCCCAATCGAAAAACAATAAAACTGTGGAACAAAAATCTATGGATCAATAAAAAAACAAAAACAAATTAACTTTAAAGTGACAGACAGTGCACATAAAAAAGGAATGGCATTTGACCTAACGCATGTGAACCCATCTGTCAGCCACGGTGGTTGTGTTAAAGCCTGGCCTTCAGCATGGAGAGCTGCCAATAGATGTGGCACACTGGAATTCATCAAGGATTTTAATGCTGATGAAAGCAAAAGGATGAATGCAGAGGTATAGGTCTGTGTCATCCATTCAGCTGGAAAACGACTGCAAACATACAATACTTACAATAGGGTCTGGAGACTATCTGTTAATGATTTAATTTATAATGATGAGAACATTTTTGTGCAGGGATGTTTAGTCATATAACAGATTAACACAGCTGACACTTTGCACAGGAAGCTTGAATTCTTCTATTACCATAAAGTCCCACCATATCCAGTTTATTATAGGAAAGCATAAACTGGAGACACGGCCTACTGTAAAATAAAACACATGGTCTTAGAGAGAAATTAAGATTAAATACTCAAAAAAGACTTTTTTTAACACCCCAGAGATACTGCTTTGTGTTTCACCTATTCGGGAATTAGCGACCACTCCAAACAGCTCAAAATGTCCAAGGTTAGAAGAGCACAGTTGGCCTGACTGTTTAAATATGCAGAGGCAGAAATGTGTTCAGACAGAAATGAGAGCAGGTCCACATTTATCTGGCATTACTCCACAACACAATTTATGATTGCGTTTGACCTCATGAATTACAGTTTCCAGTTCCAACGACCCCAAAATTCTCCAATTGCTCTGACAATATACTGGCTCTCAATCAAACCTTTTCCATATTAAATTCTTAGATTATCCTCATGTGTCACATTGCCAGTCAGCATAATTAAACCATCTCAGCATCATAGCTATCATCTACAAATAAAACAGTAGTACTCCAGTTTCTCTTTAAGAAGAGTGGACTTACAGGGGAACACATCTGGAACCCACTGGGGCTAAGGTTCATGCTTTAAGATGCAGCTGTGGCTAAGATGGTACAGCGGTCATCGAATTATTGGAAAGTTGGTGGATCAGCCTTCCAATGGGTCGACTCCCTGACTTCTCCGGTCCACATGACAAAGTATTGTTGGGGAAGATATTGAACCCTGAGTTCTCGCCATTGGAGAGTGAGATTGTGTCTGAATGTTAGATAAGTACTTAGGCGTAGAAAAAAAAGGTGCTCTGTGAATGAGACTGTGTTCAACCGAGTAGAAACGCATTGTGTAACTACCAGTCCATTTACCATTTACTGCTCCTAAAGAAGGACTCAGAATAGAACCCCTGGTGTCAGATAAAAGCTCTTCAATCTAATAATAACGCTATACTTTTTAAAATTATTACTTCATACAACAAACCATTCTGTAGCTTGGATTATATCCGATAAAAACAACCAAAAAACTAGCTGCATTTTCTGTGTCTCTTAGAAAGATATTGCTCGCTAGACGCAACATCTGCTCACCTTCCCTGGAGGCCCGCTGTCTCCCTGCTCCCCCTTCAGCCCAGCCTGGCCTGGAGGTCCTGCAATGCCCTGAGGAACAAATTACACAATGTTAACACTGAGAAAAAAAAACACTCAATAGTGCTGCCACCGGTGAGCAATATGACATAAACTCAAACCTGCTTTCCTGGTAATCCATGTATTCCTTCTTTGCCAGGCACCCCATCTCTTCCAGGAACACCAGGTTTTCCTGCTTCACCCTGAGGAGCAGAAATGCCTTAGCATATGCAGTGTTTATCACTCTCACACTGAAGATCATTTACTCATTCAAAATCTGAATCGATGCCTGTGTTAAATTCACATCTTTACATCATTGATCAGTTATGGTCTACACAATAAGACTCTAAATAATGCACACAATGCCAGATAAATGAACTTACATCTATTTTGCTTGATTTTCTTATCAAAGTATGCCAGCACTTATTTTCAGGTTATAAAAAAGCACTTCACATTTTAATATATTTAGTCTACAATAGTCAACATATTACACAAATCCAGCAGTGGATGTGTGAGAAAACCAGAAATAATAATGGTAGAAATGTTGATATATCCCCAAAAAAGAAATAAGGGTCTGATATCCCAAAAAACCCTATGCAGCTCAAGCTGTCAGCAAAATCTTGGTACAGATGTTTTGGCATTTTCAGTTAATCACCTCCCTATTTTCAGCTACAACAAAACTGCCTGAGGGTCAAGACTTTTTTTCACGTTTACATTTCCTCACTGTGTGACACATTGCAGCCGCAGCAGGATTAAGACCAAATACGCACCACCTGCCCTGGCAGTCCCGGAGGCCCCTGTGGACCCTGCAGGGAGAAAAAAATTACAGTGGTACGAAGGAACACATTTTGATACACACCGTGAGATTTTAAATGAATTTCACGAGAAAACATGACAGAATTATTTTCCCCTGCTGAGAAGTTATGATTTGTGGGAACACATACCACAGCTCCTGGGGGACCTGCTGGTCCTGGCAGACCTGTGCTCCCCTGTGCACCAGGAGGACCCTGCAGAGATGAGAAATAAACTCACAGGGTTATCTGTTGTACATCACAACTGTGCACATTGTTATATTATTCGGTCCCGGAGAAATTTAATGCATTTTATATAAGATGTAAAATTTTTTATACCTGTACACCAACACCTGCTTCTCCTTGATTACCCTGTAAAAAACAAAAAGTTTTATGAGTTTGATAAACAAACAAACAAACAAAAATCTACTTGTTGTACACTAAAGTTTTGATAATGTAGTGAACTCACCTTTACACCGGGTGGACCTGGCAGCCCAGCGGGACCCATGGGACCCTGTTAAAAACACATCATCAACGTTGGTAACTGTTAATAAGAGTCTTTGAATGTGTGTGACATGTTTGTCATACTTACAGTCGGCCCCATAATGCCTGGCTCTCCTGGGTTTCCCTATAAGCAAAGTCACAAAGTCACATAAAAAATTGAACATCTGCACACAGGCCACATGCTAAAGGAATGGGGTTTTTTTTTTACATTTTTAAAAGCTAAATGGCTTTGTTCCTGAGAGTTATGTAAGAATGTCAGCCGTGTCTGTCGGTCGCTAAATATAACTTTCTGCTAGGAGTTTCCATTCACAGCAGTCCCAGTGAGATGATCACTGATACAGAAACAAGCAATTCTGCATTTGACTGCTCCAAAAAACAACCAAATGAGTGAATATTAAACTGTGTACAGATCAGCTAATGAGTTTATGTATTTTTGAGGCGTCTCTTTCAAGTCTTTAACTCTAAGTTAAATGACTACTGGTAGTAGCTTTATATGTAACAAAGTGATGTTTTCATCCAACTCTGAGTAGCAAAATCCAGAGCTGAAAAATGACGCCAAAGGTTAAGCTTATGAAACACAAAACTGAGGCAGGTTCCAAAATTGAGTACATAGACATTTTATATATATAGACATTATATATATATATATATATATATATATATATCTCCCCCCTGACCTGGCGTCCTGACTCCTCCTTGCCGTAGCATTTGTGTTGTACCTCGTCAATCTCTAGCTGTGAGAGCAGTCCCTTCTTTCGAATGTTGGAACACTGAGCTACTAGTTGTTTCGCCGTCATTGTGGATGTTGGGTATCGAAGAATCCATAGGTCCCTCATCCTATTCATGTAGCCCCTTCCGCCGGGGTTACTTGCGTAGTAGCATTCCAACAACGCCCTGTTTTCGTCCCTTGCCCACCGATGCCTTCTTGTTCCAGTAGCCCACTTTTCGTCAGGGTGCCCTGGTTCCTCAACACCTGACGCGGACCTTGTTGATCCGGGCGACGTCCGAGCCGGCATGCCTTCATATTTATCTGTCTCGCTCATGTCTGCGGTAGGCTTGCTTAGCATAGGGGGTCTAGCCTTAGGACCCTTACTGGATACAGACGCCCCAGGCAGGAATCGAACTTGCGATCCTCTGTTCCAAAGGCGTGTAGTTTAACCACTACGCTATCCAGATTGGGTACATAGCCCCAAGTGCGATAGGAGAAGGATCGTTGAGTGCGAGAGGAACTGACCTGAAAAATAGGATCATGGCCAAGCTTGAAACCTGGATCCCCCGTAGCCGGTTACCAAGATTACGTGAAGTACCCTCAGAAGGTCTGCTAGATGATGTTAATGCAGCACTACGGGCAATACCTACAACCACGATTACCGACACTAACAAGCTGATCTACAATACAGCAGCAGTGATCAGTGAGATGCTTGGCTACAAGTTGAACAGCCACAAGGGGCAGTACCCTCCATGGAGAAGGAGGCTAGAGGGCAAGATCAAAGTAGCACGGAGGGAGGTTAGCCAACTAACGGAGTTGCAGAAAGGTGCGACAAATAAGGTGCCTAAGAAATACAGCAAGCTGTCCATACCTGAGGCCTTGGAAACTGCCAAGCAAAGACTCACAGCCTTGGCCAGCCGCTTGAGGAGGTACACCAGAGAGATAGAAGGCAGGAGAATAAACCAGCTGTTCTCCACAGAATCAGCAAAGGTGTACTCTCAGTGGCAAGGGAACAATAAGAGAACAGCACCACCAAGGCTGGAGACGGAGCAATACTGGAAGAGCATATGGGAGAAGGATGCAACCCATAACGGCAATGCTCAGTGGCTAGTGGATCTGAGGGCAGACCACAGCGACCTCCCTGAACAGGGTCCAGTAACCATCACAGTGGCAGATATCCAAGAAAGGGTCTCCAGTATGAAGAGTTGGACAGCACCAGGGCCCGACATGGTTCACGCCTACTGGCTGAAGAAGCTGACTGCACTCCACGAGCGTCTGGCAGCACAAATGAACCAGCTGCTAGTTAACGAGAGACACCCGGAATGGCTAACTGAAGGCCGGACGGTCCTGATCCCCAAGGACCCCAAGAAGGGACCGGTCCCCTCCAACTACCGACCAATAACCTGCCTCAGTACTACATGGAAGCTCCTGTCAGGCATCATATCGGCTAAGATGAACAGGCACATGGGTCAATACATGAGCGGGACACAGAAAGATACATGAGCGGGACACAGAAAGGAATTGGCAAGAATACCAGAGGTGCAAAACACCAGCTACTGGTAGACAGAACAATCAGCCGAGACTGCAAGACCAGACTGACCAACCTGTGCACTGCCTGGATTGATTACAAGAAGGCCTATGACTCAATGCCCCACAGCTGGATACTGGAATGCCTAGAATTGTACAAGATCAATGGGACCCTAAGAGCCTTCATCAGGAACTCAATGGGGATGTGGCGTACAACACTAGAGCCCATAGCACAAGTTACCATCAAGTGCGGGATCTACCAAGGAGATGCTCTGTCCCCACTGCTGTTCTGCATAGGCCTGAACCCCCTCAGTGAGATCATTAACAAGACTGGCTACGGATACCGACTACGGAACGGAGCAGTTGTCAGCCACCTCCTGTACATGGATGACATCAAGCTGTATGCCAAGAGTGAACGAGACATCGATTCACTGATCCACACTACCAGGCTATACAGCAATGACATTGGAATGTCGTTTGGACTGGAGAAGTGTAGTCGGATGGTAACAAAGAGAGGGAAGGTAGTCAGAACTGAGGGGATTGAACTACCAGAAGGCAACATTGCAGACATAGAGGACAGTTACAAGTACTTGGGGATCCCGCAGGCAAATGGGAACCATGAAGAGGCCGCTAGAAAGGCTGCAACCACCAAGTACCTGCAGAGGGTCAGGCAAGTCCTGAGGAGTCAGCTGAATGGTAAGAACAAGATCCGGGCCATCAACACATACGCCCTGCCCGTGATCAGGTACCCTGCTGGGGTAATAAGCTGGCCAAAGGAGGAGATAGAAGCCACTGACATAAAGACAAGAAAGCTCCTTACCATGCATGGAGGGTTTCACCCCAAGTCCAGCACCCTGAGGCTGTACGCTAAGCGGAAGGAAGGGGGCCGGGGACTGGTGAGTGTCAGCACCACAGTCCAGGATGAGACAAGGAACATCCAAGAATACATTGGGAAGATGGCCCCAACTGACCGAGTGCTCAGTGAATACCTCAGGCAGCAGAAACCCAAGAAAGAGGATGGAGACGAGGAACCATCATGGAAGGACAGGCCCCTGCACGGTATGTACCACCGGCAGATAGAGGAGGTGGCTGATATCCAGAAATCCTACCAGTGGCTGGACAAAGCTGGACTGAAAGACAGCACAGAGGCACTAATCATGGCAGCACAAGAACAAGCTCTGAGCACAAGATCCATAGAGGCTGGGGTCTATCACACCAGGCAAGACCCCAGGTGCAGGCTGTGTAAAGATGCCCCAGAGACAATCCAGCACATAACAGCAGGGTGCAAGATGCTAGCAGGCAAGGCATACATGGAACGCCATAACCAAGTGGCCAGCATAGTGTACAGGAACATCTGTGCTGAGTACAACCTGGAAGTCCCGAGGTCAAAATGGGAGATGCCCCCAAGGGTGGTGGAGAATGACCGAGCTAAGATCCTGTGGGACTTCCAGATACAGACGGACAAAATGGTGGTGGCTAACCAACCGGACATAGTGGTGGTAGACAAACAGAAGAAGACGGCCGTAGTGATCGATGTAGCGGTTCCGAATGACAGCAATATCAGGAAGAAGGAACACGAGAAGCTGGAGAAATACCAAGGGCTCAGAGAAGAGCTCGAGAGGATGTGGAGGGTGAAGGTAACGGTGGTCCCCGTGGTAATCGGAGCACTAGGTGCGGTGACTCCCAAGCTAGGCGAGTGGCTCCAGCAGATCCCGGGAACAACATCGGAGATCTCTGTCCAGAAGAGCGCAGTCCTGGGAACAGCTAAGATACTGCGCAGGACCCTCAAGCTCCCAGGCCTCTGGTAGAGGACCCGAGCTTGAAGGATAAACCGCCCGCAGGGGCGTGCTGGGTGTTATATATATATATATATATATATATATATATATATATATATATATATATATATATATATATATATATATATATATATATATATATATATATTTATTTTTTTTTTTTTTTTTTAACAATGATTAGCAGCTATCTATTAACTGCATTTTATATCCATCAATCCTTAGGTAAAAAATGATCACTTAAAAAGAAAAATCCTAAAACTGAGGCTTCAGATTTAAAGGTTAAAAACCCATACATGTTAAAATGATAAAATGTACAGATAATTTAAAAAAATGGTAGCCTTTAATGCTAATTTTAGTTGTCATAATAATGTAATGAACTCATTTTTTAATATAACTTACTTATTAAAATTTTTATTCAGGCTTAAATAGGCTAAAAGTCTGCCCCAGTGTTTGACGCATGCTTTTACATATACTACCTTTTTTGTACCCATGCAATCTATACAGTGGGGCAAAAAAGTATTTAGTCAGCCACCGATTGTGCAAGTTCCCCCACTTAAAATGATGACAGAGGTCAGTAATTTGCACCAGAGGTACACTTCAACTGTGAGAGACAGAATGTGAAAGAAAAATCCATGAATCCACATGGTAGGATTTGTAAAGAATTTATTCGTAAATCAGGGTGGAAAATAAGTATTTGGTCACCTCAAACAAGGAAAATCTCTGGCTCTCACAGACCTGTAACGTCTTCTGTAAGAAGCTTTTCTGTCCCCCACTCGTTACCTGTATGAATGGCACCTGTTTGAACTCATCATCTGTATAAAAGACACCTGTCCACAGCCTCAAACAGTTAGACTCCAAACTCCGCCATGGCCAAGACCAAAGAGCTTTCGAAGGACACCAGGAAAAGTATTGTAGACCTGCACCAGACTGGGAAGAGTGAATCTACAATAGGCAAGCAGCTTGGTGTGAAAAAAATCAACTGTGGGAGCAATCATCAGAAAATGGAAGACATACAAGACCACTGATAATCTCCCTCGATCTGGGGCTCCACGCAAGATCTCATCCCGTGGGGTCAAAATGATCATGAGAACGGTGAGCAAAGATCCCAGAACCACACGGGGGGACCTGGTGAATGACCTGCAGAGAGCTGGGACCAAAGTAACAAAGGTCACCATCAGTAACACACTACAACGGCAGGGAATCAAATCCCGCAGTGCCAGACGTGTTCCGCTGCTGAAGCCAGTGCATGTCCAGGCCCGTCTGAAGTTTGCCACAGAGCACATGGATGATACAGCAGAGGATTGGGAGAATGTCATGTGGTCAGATGAAACCAAAGTAGAACTTTTTGGTATAAACTCAACTCGTCGTGTTTGGAGGAAGACGAATACTGAGTTGCATCCCAAGAACACCATACCTACTGTGAAGCATGGGGGTGGAAACATCATGCTATGGGGCTGTTTTTCTGCCAAGGGGACAGGACGACTGATCCGTGTTAAGGACAGAATGAATGGGGCCATGTATGGTGAGATTTTGAGCCAAAACCTCCTTCCATCAGTGAGAACTTTGAAGATGAAACGAGGCTGGGTCTTCCAACATGACAATGATCCAAAACACACCGCCCGGGCAACAAAGGAGTGGCTCCGTAAGAAGCATTTGAAAGTCCTGGAGTGGCCTAGCCAGTCTCCAGACCTCAACCCCATAGAAAATCTGTGGCGGGAGTTGAAAGTCCGTGTTGCTCGGCGACAGCCCCAAAACATCACTGCTCTCGAGAAGATCTGCATGGAGGAATGGGCCAAAATACCAGCTACTGTGTGTGCAAACCTGGTAAAGACCTATAGTAAACGTTTGACCTCTGTTATTGCCAACAAAGGTTATGTTACAAAGTATTGAGTTGTATTTTTGTTATTGACCAAATACTTATTTTCCACCCTGATTTACGAAAAAATTCTTTACAAATCCTACCATGTGGATTCATGGATTTTTTTTTTTTCACATTCTGTCTCTCACAGTTGAAGTGTACCTCTGGTGCAAATTACTGACCTCTGTCATCATTTTAGGTGGGGGAACTTGCACAATCGGTGGCTGACTAAATACTTTTTTGCCCCACTGTAGATCATCTTGCTTACCAAGCAAGCTAGCATCAGCTGATAACTTCACCCTCTCATTCAATTCAATTTTATTTATGTAGGTCCAAATCACAACAACACTCGCTTAAGCTGCTTCATATTGTAAGGTAAAGACCCTACAATAATACAGAGAAAACTCCAGCAAACAGATGAGTAAAAACTTGGAGACAGTGGGAAAGAAAGACTTTGGCTAGATCAATTTTTGTATACAGTCAACTCCCAGGAAGCAAGCAAATAACTTTCATTTTCAAAATGTAGAACTATTCCTTTAGGCAACATATTTATGCATAAATATGTTTAGAAAAATTGAGTACTGAAAAAGGTGCACACTTTTTCTGTACCCAAAAATCTACAACTTGGAATGATAAATACTGTCATATGTACATGTCTCTATAGGAAACATAAAATACAAGCACTTAATTGATGGACAACAGGTAGAACAATACAAACAGATTATCTGAAATGTCAACAAGGAGACATTTGCATGGTAAGCTCTGAAAAATCAGCACTGTGCAAGGGATAAGCAAACAACAGACATCAGGCACAGCTGCATGCATGATAAGCAGATTCGAGCGAATCATCAACCGTACTTTCTGGAGTGCACCCAGTTTAGTATTCCCCACACTACTGTACATAAGAGCTGCGGCTGAGGATGTCAGCCGACTTGCTTTCATCTCGTCTAACAAATTTATGGTATTTTACACATTTAAATTATTTGCTTCAAAATGTAGTCCTTGAGTTTGACACAGATCCTTTTGGACATTTCATGAGGAACAGTTCGAGGTCTGACTCTTATCCCAGACCTCAGCTCCCAGAATCATGATTCTAATAAGAATGAATTAAGATTAAAGAGGTGAAATTTGCCTGGGAGGTACATGACAATGAGTGCATCCCGATGACAGGTTGTGCTCCTGGTGTTAAATCATGCTTTATTTTTTACCCTGCTTGCTTTGTAAGCTATTGCCCATCAGCGTCTTATCAGTTTTGGTCGAATCCTAATTATATCTGATACTACAAGGACAGATTCTCCAAACCTTTTACACCTATTTCCCCAAAAGCTCAAGCATGCCAGCCATCAGCAGAGAACCTACCGGTCTGCCTAGAACTCCTGGGAACCCAGGGAAGCCCTGGAGAAATGACAGACAAAGGAAAGTGGATGACAGGAGGGGGGGGGGGGACAGGTGGGTGGAGAACAGTGACGAAAAAGGGGAAACGAACAACACACACAAAAGGAAATGGACATAGATAAGACGCACACAGGTAGAGAGAGAAAGTTAAAGAGTGAGGCGTTAGTCGCACAGCTGCACGTGGTTATTGCCTAAGGATCTACCAAGCCTCGGCCCAAGGAGGGAAACAGCTCCGTTGGCTTTGAACTTGCAGCCAGCCTGCAGCTTTAACTCTGCAGATCAAGCCTAAAAGAAGCAGACTGTGTTACTGGTTACTCACTGGTTGGCCTCGAGGACCAGCAGGCCCTGTTGAACCCTGCTCAGACACGCAGGGAAGGAAAACAAAAAGTGTGAGGAATATTTTCCTTTATCTTTCCTTGGTTTTACCATGACTGATGATAACCATGACTTACAGAATTTCCCCAAAGTGTGTTTTGGGGAAAAAAGATGAAACTTTAATGTGTTCTTTGTAGAGATGTGGTTCCTACTTGTTACATACTTTGAAAACAATAGATTATAGGCTCATTATGTCTGTGAATGATTATCAGTGATATAAGGAAATACACACACTTACCAAGTCAGCTGAAATTAATGTTTAGAATACATATTTACAAAATCAATGCTATATCGTTTTCACTATGACAATTTGAAAGTACAGTGTTGTAAGAGTCAAGTTAACTTTCAGAAACCTCTGCCACACATCCCGCAGGGAGCAGTCCACTTACCGGTTTCCCATCCTGGCCCGGTTTTCCAGTCTCTCCTGGTGTTCCCTGCAATTGCAAGCCACACATCTGTATGCTGACAAATCTCATAAGAGTATCATAATAGTTTTATATTAGACTGAATAACACTTTCACGCAATTTAGCTGAACATCAACAAATATGAACACAACAGGTCATCTTTACGTTTCAGTTTTGCAAGATAAACAAGAAACAATGTTTTAATTAGTGGGAATTTAAGGAGGCGGAAGAGAAATTTTATTAGCTTTAGACATAGCTTGACTAACTGTTTCCCCATGCTTACAGTCTTTGCACTAAGCTAAGCCAACCAGCAGCCTTCAATAGTGTAATATTTAGTGGACAGATGTTAGGATCACATCTTTTCATCACTGATCTTCCTAACAAGCAGGAGGTGGTAGTCAGAATATTTAAAACACATTTTGAGTTCATGATTAGAGTAACAAAATATTTTAATCAAGGCTCCATTTGAGAGGCAGCTCACCTGTGAGCCATCACGGCCTTTTTCTCCTGGCTCTCCTCTCTCACCTTTATCACCTCGAGGTCCCACGAAACCCTGTAAGGCGCATTCCAATTGTTTATTCATATTAAGACACATACGATGTGACATGACACAAGATGTGTGTAATATGCGTAAATCTTACGCGGTCTCCTTTAGGTCCTGACGGTCCTGTAGCACCAGGTTCTCCCTTCAACCCAGATACTCCAGGAGGGCCTCTAGCCCCAGGAGACCCAACCAGGACTGAGTCAGCAGATTCTCCCTATAAACCATAATCACATACATATGTGTATCCTTTTTTTATTCTACATTTACTAAATATCTTATCACAACAATAACTAAAACTATTTTACCTTTTGACCTGGCGGGCCAGCTGGTCCTGTTAATCCATCCCGACCCTGAGAAACAGAACAAACTATCAGTTAACTACAAGAACCAGAAAATTTACTAAAACAAGAAATGAAACCATCAACCTAATAAGAGGACTCACAGAATCTCCTCTGTCACCTTTCTCTCCTCTTTCCCCCTAAAAAACAAATATACAATGTCATCAGTGTGATGCCACAAAAAGAGACCCCATTTGGTTGCCCAACTCTCCTCTCCACCTTATCTCCTGGCCTTCCTGCCTCTCCTAGTTCCCCAGCTCGTCCAGGAAGACCTGGTATCCCTGGCTTGCCAGGCTCCCCAGCAGGCCCCGCAGGTCCCTCTGACCCTCGTTCGACAATGGCTCTTCCTGGAGGCCCCGCTGGTCCCACAGGTCCTCGGTCCCCTGCGTCTCCTTTGCCGCCCCTCTCTCCAGAAAAACCACGAGCACCCTAGGGCAAAACCAGAATAAAAAACGATTTCTCTATCAATTTCATTCGATTAATTACACTCTAAAGAAAAAATCCAAGCAAGATGCTTCATTCTATCTGACTGGAAGTCTTCACATCATTTTGTCTTTTCACTTTAATCCTCGAAGATGCTTAGTCACACTTACATCTGCTCCAGATGGTCCTCTCTGTCCAGGCTCACCCTTATCTCCCTTTTCACCTTTCTCTGAAAGTGTGTCCTTGCTGTCCATAGCCTCCTTCAGATCAGACACCTGTGTGGAGCAGAAATCCAAAACGGAAAAGCTTTATAACTTTCAGCAGCAGATGCCCATCTGCAAAATGTTTTAATCCCCAGATAAAACCAGTCATTTAGAATTCATCCCAGCAGCTCAAAAACTGCTCATAAACAGTGTCACTTTAACCTGCCAGGCATAATTCTAAAATATATAAGCAGGTGTATGTGCATAATAAATGAAAGACTCATGCCTACATTTACTGGACTAAATGAGCTGCTGAAACAAGGCCAGACATCAATGGTATGATGACATTTGCAAGAACAAAGTGGGAAATATAACACTTTGCATACATTTGCAGGAAATGTTCTTCTCTATAAGCTATAACAGAAGCAAGAGTAAGTGCTGATTTTAAGACTGTTTAGATAATTGCATTTTTTCCCCATTATTCCATCCATCCATGCAAGTGAAAGCCAAAAGAAATCATGTTCAAATCGAGTTAGTCATCTGAGGAGTCCACCTACCTGAATACCAAAGCCTGCCAGAGCTTTCTGTACATCCTGGCAGGAAACACGGAGACATTATTAAACCGAGATGTAGAAATGTAAAATACTGACAACTGACAATTACATGACAGACAATGTGCTGATGTCTTACCACTGACGTCCCGGGTTTGCCAGGTGCTCCATCCTCTCCTGGGTCTCCCTAAACATAACAAGATATGAAGGAGTCAAAAAAAAAAAAAAAGTGGACCCTCGACGTCAACATTTTCACTGAATGTTTCACTTACAGTTTCACCTTTCAGGCCAGGCAGACCTCGCTCTCCCTGAAAACAAAAAAGAAAAAATGAGAAATACCAATGAGGGTGAGGGGGGAATCGCACTGCAATACCATCACAATAAACTGCACACAATAATAACGGCATCACAGTAAAATGATTCTTAGATCTTTGCAATCTTTCTTTTGTGCAAGAAAAAGTACTCCAGAAATGGAAAAAAAGCAGGGCTTATTTCTTTAGTAATGTAACTTTGGTGTTAGAGTGTGTGTGTGTGTGTGTGTGTGTGTGTGTGTGTGTGTGTGTGTGTGTGTGTGTGAGAGTTATTATTATTCAGCTTTAATAACATGTTAGTTCAAAGTACTCCAGTTTATACTTGCTAACTAAAAGGTAAGTTAATTGTTCAAAGAGGACTGTGAATGTCATATGCCAACTAAAGAGTCTTGAGGTGTAATGAGTTCTCATAAGAATAGAAGGTGAAAGACTTGACCTGTAGCTGCTGTTACATAGAATCACATTTCCATTCACTTCCTGTTTCAGCTACAGAAGCAGGACACCAGTTAATACAAAAAAGCCCAGAAAAAAAAGAAAAAACATCTCGAAACTACAACTTACTCTGGTTCCTGCAGCTCCAGGGATTCCTGGGACACCCTGAAAGGAAAACGGGGACACAAAAATGAAGACACCCTGGCAGCTAACAAACAGCAACTTGTGTAGATATGACACACATAACTGCTAGTTGTGAATGTTGGTGGCTCATGGTTTGGGGATAACAAGAGCAACATACATAGAATATAGTGGACAGTAATAATTATTTGACTGCCACTTATTTTCTTTAAAAATATATATTTCTCCATTAAATAAGCTAAAAGAATCTAACTAAAAGATGCTCAATTTAGTTTCAGCAGCACCAACAGCGGCAATAAGAATGGTGATGCACACTCACAGGTGTTCCTGGGGGCCCCTGTGGACCTGGGATTGGTGTCGCGTCAGCTCCTTTCACATACACAACCTGAGAAAGGGGAACATCCCGTTTCATTCAAAACGCCAAATTAACTTTGCTATTTTTCACATGTTGGCTTCACTCGCACCTGACCAGGAGGACCAATGCTGCCAGGTAATCCAGGTGCTCCTGGGGGACCAGGGGAGCCTAAAGGCCCAGAAGGACCACGGTCTCCTGTCTCCCCGTCACGGCCCTGAAAAACACATGCTGTTCACAACTGAAATTCACCCCACACACTTTCTTCCTCTTTCACTATAGTAAAGGCTGAACTATAAAATCAAAGCAGGTGGCCGCTGCCACCCCTCCACTGATGTTCTAGAGATAATTAATATGAATTTGCACATGAAACCGGCACTCTGACATTTGGCACCCCTCTGGATTCCACTCAGAAGTCGCTCCACTTAAAGGCTAAGCTAGATCATTAGAGGTGAATTTATATAGCTTCTTCAGAGGAGCCCATTGATTCAGCAGTGAGAGGCTGATGTCAATTTTAGAACAACTATGGCTGACAAATATACAGCTGAAGGGGGAAGTGATCAGGAGAAAAAAAGGATGGAAAGCTGATATGCAATAAAGTCATAACAGTAAGGCAGGGCGATATAAGGCATCTCGATAAGATATATAAAAAACAAACTGACAAAAAACACATTTTTGATAAGTAATCATATGAAAGAGGTTTGTGAAAACTGACATCTCTTCCAGCTGCTCCAGCTTCTCCTTTGTCACCCTGTAGATTAGAAATAGACATTAAATACAATCTTCAAAAAGAATCCTGCTAAATTATGGGTTTTCTTGTTTTAATCCCCTCTTTATGTGCACATCATGTAAAAATAAAAACCAATGTCTAATGTACGTACATGTAACATGCAATTTTACATGACAATCGCGTGGCTTGGTTAGCAAACATCGTGCCATGGGTCAAGTAAGATGCCTTTACAGAGTCAAACTGTGGAAATCATGTTGACTAAATCGTATAAAAGAGACACAGACCTTTCTACCATCTTCACCTGGCACGCCATCCTCGCCCTGTGAGTCCAAACAAAATGCATTACAACAAACAGGAACAAAGTGCATAATGGCCAGTCTGCCACGGGAGCACTCAGTGCCTCTGCTTTAGAAACTCACTTAAGCGAACGATTATGCGGCAGAGCCTGAAATAAATGTCCATACTGCTTTTGATCAGTAAATATCATTTACAGAATAAAGGTATAAAAAAGGCCATTACCAATTATACAAGTACATCAAACTATGAGGATATTATATTCAGGAGGTCAGAGTTACCGTTTTGCCAGGTGGTCCAGCTTTGCCATTTTCACCTGCTTTACCCTGACAAATAAAAGTAAAGTTAATTAGAAATTTGGAAGCGGAAGTTCAGTAAAAACATGTATAGGCCTGACAGACAGAACGATGGAACTTTGTGGGAGTCTCTTTTTGAGTAGGATAGAGGGGTACTCACAGGTATCCCTGGATTGCCTGCAGGTCCAACAGGCCCTGGGGGACCCTGCGCCCCTACTAGTCCAGGTAATCCCTGGCAGAAAAAAAAACAACAAATAGTCCAAGAGTAGATTTTGCAATGAATTACTAGACACTGTAAAACAGTGCAAAATAGATTTAAATGTGATTTGTTTATTTTCTGAGACGATCACTGTGTAAAAGATTCAGATTCAGAGATGTCATCGCTAGATAGACTTTAATGTGCATGAGCAGCTGCAGAGCTGTTGTACAACTGCCCTGTAAGCCAGGATTTAGATCTTTTAAATAAACCCTAAGTTTCAAAGTTCTGGACTTTTAATAACATTATTATGGTCAATATTGCATAACAGTCTCCTCTGAAAAATGGACTGGCCTGGAGACATCTTTCCCTACAGTCGGCTTATGCAACTCAGCACAGATCTAAAAGCTGTTTTTTTACAGTTTCCACAGTGCCCTCTGCAGGACGCCCACTTCAAGTGCATATGCTCACTAAAATTGAGAATGTCGCAAAATAATGACCCCACAACCCCAAATTGGATGAGCGGAAGAGAACGGATGGATAGATGGATGCTCATTAAAATCAAACTACAGAAGACATTTCCATCATGAATAATCATTTGCACGGTGATCATCTCAGACAATATGAAAAGTACATTTCCTGAAACTATATTAAATACATTTCCAGTGTAAAATGATTAAAACAGAACAATGAATGAAAACCTGAAGGGGCAAACAATTATACCCGTCTACTTAAGTAACAATACAACCAAAAATAATGTGTTTATTTTGTAATGATTGCCTTTTTCACACAATCATCTTCAAAGACAGAGAGAAACAAAACTTACATCCCTCCCTGGATCTCCCTGTTTCCCAGGATCACCCTATAACACAAATAAAAACAAATGCAGTGCATCAGCTACACAGAGACTCTGTGAGTCTTATAGTTTGGTAAAAAATGAGACAAACTGAAATACCCTCTGGCCAGGTGGCCCAGGAGCCCCTGGTTTACCATCAAGACCAGGACGCCCATCTAAGCCAGATGCTCCCCGTTCTCCCTGGTAATGCATCAGTTAAGAGTTAGGAAATCACATGGTTATTACAGTCTGTAAGTTAGCAGTATACACATGTTTCTGCCAGCAGATTCCTACTGGAAATCTGCTGTTTCACTAACAAAACCAGTGGAAGTTTCCTTGCAGCACAATGACAGAACTACACATGTCAGAAGAGAGCAGTAGATGAGATTGTGTGACTCCAAACCTTCTCTCCAGGTGGTCCTCTGTCTCCTGTGTCGCCCTATAAAAATCAACGTGGCATAAATATAGTTGAAAATCAATGAAATTCAGACAGTTAAAGATATGCATTAGAGATAATTGTAATGTAGAGAATGAGAGAAGGAAAGTCCACTCACTCTTGTCCCTGGAGGCCCCCGTTGTCCCTCAGGACCCTTTATAGACGACAGGAAAAGAACAAGAAGTCACATCACTCTTGCATACAAAAATCTACTGAGAACAGGATCTGTGCGCATTCAGATTTATATAGGGCAACTTATCAGATGCTATGAATGCATTTAAAAATTGCAAGAATGAGGAACACTCACTCGTAGGCCTGGAGCTCCAGGAGTCCCCGCCTCGCCTTTCGTGCCTTTGCCGCCATGCTCTCCTGGGTCACCAGCATCACCCTGGGAATCACAGTGATGTAATCTGCTGCTATATACTTTTTTTTACCCAGTTACCTTACATTTTTCAGCTATTGGTGTTTATTTAGGATATTTTAACAGGTCAAACGAACATACTTGATTTTGTAAAAAAAAAAAAAATAAATAAATTCTCAGTGTCTACATGCACAGAAAAAGCGCTCACCTTTTCTCCTCTCTCTCCTTTCAGCTGGCCCTGGATATCAGCCTGTTGACAAACAAACATGGCAAATGTCACATGGAGCACTGCCTCCTCTGTGTTATCAAAATTGGATTATAAGTAGTTAATTCGGTGTTAAGCTGATTCCTGGAGGCTGTTAAACAGTGTTCTGTGACACTGTTTTTTTACCACTGTTCCTGGTGGTCCTTGGGGCCCTTGAAGTCCCTGGTTGAAGAGAATAAAGTGTGTGAATCCACTAACGGTACATATAAAGACACATCTCCCATTTCCAAAATGAAAATAAGCACCATACCTGTTCTCCCTTCTCTCCTCGTGGTCCAGACGGTCCAGGGCTGCCCTGTGATTGAACACAGATCAATAAAGGTGCTGAGCGGCCGACCTTTTTCACAGCTCCTTCTCTCAAGGTCTCAACAGAATAGTACAAGAGCATACTGAAAAGCTGTCTGCATGATAACACATAAATGAGCGTCTCACATTTCGTCCACTCTCTCCAGGGTCTCCTATGTCTCCTTTCTCGCCTGGTGGCCCTGGCTGACCAGTCTGACCCTGAGTGCAGCATCAATCAAAAGGTCTGTTAAGTGAACTTTCAAATGAGGCAATTTAAAGGTTGCGATTGAAAACTTAACTTTAAAATATGCTTCAAAGAGATTTGTCATACCCTCAGTCCTCTTTCTCCTGGCTTCCCTGGAAGTCCAGACTCACCCTGATGAAAAATTAAAGTAAAAAAAAGAAAATGGCCAAGAGAAAGGATGGAACTACACCTAAATATTCATGACAGAAGGATCCTTTCTTTGTGGATATATATGATGGGGATGATATTCTAGTCAAACAAACATATTATAAAAGGTAAAAAGAAAAAAGAAAGAATGTGAAAGAGCGGATGTTATACTCACAGGAATGCCTTCATCACCCTTCTCTCCTCTCTCCCCCTAAAAAAAACGGGATTAATAATTTATTTGGGTGTGAAGCTCTGTGGCATTAAATTTCAAAATCGACACTAACCCAGTAGAGCATCTGAAGAGAGTACACATGCACAAAAGAAAGGCACTGGACATGTCATGAATACATAAAGGGTACTTGTTTTTACCTCTAAAACGACCATTAGAAAGAGCCGCATGTTGAAAGAAACAGAAGAAGGTTGCTGTTGATTTTTGATTACAGCACTGAGAGCAACATGGACAACCTTAATATCTTAAAACAAAAGTATGGAGTAAAGTGCAACAGTATATGGACACCTACACATTACACCTACAGGAGCTGCTCAGCCATGAAAACCCATACCATGAAGGTCCCGGCACACAGTTATTGTGCTGATGTTAATGCGCAAGGAGGTTTGAAGCTCTGTAACTTTTCGTAGCTGAGTTGCTGTGGTTCCTATATCTTTCTGATTTCAATAATTGATTGTGTTGTATTTTAGGTGATTGTGGAATATCTCGCAGGATAGAAAGTGACTTGTTAAGGTGTGGCCCAATACTTTTATCCATATAATGTACTTCACTGTGTAAGGTAAACCAGTGAAAGAATAAAAAGAGTATAAAAGTTTCAGTAGAAGCTATAGTTTCCCATAGAGGCTGGACCATATGGTTGATATTATAATAAGAATATTAATGTGGAACCAGAAAACATTTTCCATATATCATAAATTTAGATTATCAACTGATTATTACACTTATTTTAAGTACAGAAAATGTATGTCAACAGTCCTTTCTAAATATATTTACACTGTGGAGTAAAACTTAAATTATCACTCAAACCTACATCCTATTTGTAAACTCTTGAAAAAAAAACCTGTTGCTTGTCACAGTAAAGGTCAGGTAGTAACTTCATCCAAAACACCGCTCTGACCTGTTTACCGGGAACACCTAGCTTTCCTGGGAATCCTGCGCGTCCATTTTCTCCCCTCTCCCCCGGTTCACCTGGATCTCCCTAACAAACAGTTAAGAGGACCAGATAAACAATCAAGCAGACACTAATAAACAAAAACAACTGAAAGCATTCGCAGCAGGCCTCTCACCTTGGCACCTGGCCTTCCGCTAATACCAGCGGGCCCCTGAGGGAAAAGCATATGTTTATGTACTTTTGCTCTGAGAGGTTTGGGAATGACAACAGGTGGCACAAGGGAATGCTCCATGAATAACTGATGCTTGTGTCAGGAATACATCACGGCAGCTGTAAACAGTGCATCTGTGCCCTTTGTAGCTCTGATAAAGAGAAGTTAGGATGACTTACTCGCTCTCCCGGCTCTCCCTTAGGTCCTGCAACACCTGACCCTCCAGAGCCCGGAGACCCCTTACAGTATAAGAAAAAAAATCAAAAACCATTATGAGGTACGGCAAATGATGAACATTTAAAAGCAATAATTAACATATTTTTCTCACTTTCTCTCCTCTCTGCCCTGGTTCTCCCTTTTCTCCTTTCGAACTCTCAGGGCCAGGTACGCCTCGCTCCCCCTGCGGGTGAAAAGCGGTGGAAGTTACACCCATGAACTCTGAGCGAGCTCCGCTAAAATGAAAAGTTGTAGGAGATGCGATTTTACACATTACCTGTTCTCCTTTCCTCCCTGGGAGACCTTGAACCTGCATGATTTAAATAATTCAATAAAGGCTTGTCATCATACACATAGACTGTCATGAATATTAAGTGTATATCCAAAAAAACGCATGAAGAAATGAATGTATGTGATGATTTTCTCATGTCTGATTGCTCACAGTTCTCCCAGGCTCTCCTCGTGCACCGTCATTTCCCTGGGAACAGACATGTTCACTTGTTCTTTCATCTTTGCTTTGAAATTCATTACACCAGATTATGAAACATTCAACGGCAAAATCACGTTCCTATTGACCCGCTGCCTCTCATATCATTGCACTTAATTATATCAGTCTCACCTTTTCTCCTGGCGGTCCACTGGGTCCTGGTAAACCCTGTTACAAAAAGGAAACACCATTTTGTGAGACTCCTAATGCAGATGATGCAACAAGCATGAAACGGAAAGGCACACAGATGCCATTAGCCAATATAACATAGCAGTCTGTCACTTACTCTTACACCTGCTGGTCCTGGAGGGCCTGGCTTCCCTGAATCTCCCTGAGGAGGCAATTTAATTCAGAAAAGAGTGAAAAAAATCTTTTGAAAGCACAAGATGCTAACCTGTAACTAAGACTAAAAACTAAACCAGTACTCACTCTTCCTCCAGTTTCACCAGCTGGTCCTCTCTCCCCCTACAAACATAAAAAGGTTCAAATTCAACACATGCTCTTTCGGTGAAAGTTTCCCTGTATTAAATCAGCACATGCAATCAACAGAGTCTTACTGCCATACCTGAATAACTGAAAACATTACAGACCTTTTTGGGGTGTGCTCGAATACGTGTGGGTAAAACGATGCACAGCATCAGTGGTACCAATCTACTGAGCATCAGTGACATCACTAAGGTGTCTGCTGAGAGGATACTAAAAATCCTTCCCATCTGACAAGTGATAAAATGGCATCATCCATCATAATTCATGACTGTTTCTTTTCTCGGGCTCTTTGATATACAGTATCATTTTATGACCTCGTTACTTATTCATTCATTCAGATTTTTTTTTTGTGAGTAGCATAAAAGGACTCCAGCTGTTACATCATCACGATTATTTTTTTTTAATGAATGTTGAATCTTATAGAAAAGGGGCCCCAAATACTGTGAAAAGTTATCTTGATCCATATAACAGAAAGACAAATAAACAGTGACACAAAGAAAGATTCAGTCTCATGTCATGTGACTCACCCTATCTCCCTGTGATCCAGGCTCACCTGGTTGCCCTCTGTCTCCCTATCAGGAAAGAGAGTGATAGAAGTCATTATTCTTTTGGAAAAATGGCAAAAGTTTATTTTTTTCCCTGCCATCGTCTTACCTTGCTGCCAATTTCTCCTGGAGGCCCACGGGGCCCCTGAAAAACAGAAACAAAATGTTCAACCCTAAATTTATCAGCTCCACTGAGGGGGTTATGAATTTATTTCTGTTTCTAATTACACTGTTTCCTAATTAGCAGGATTTCTCAGCACCCAAACATGGCCATTTAGAAAGCATTTCCTCAAAACTCTCTAACTGTAAGGCACAGAAGCCCTTTTTTCACATGTATTTATTTATCTAAGCCGCCTTCATCATCCTGTCTGTTCTTTCTGATATTTACTGCATAAAATGGATACATCTTCATCATACTGTACTATGAGCCATGCTTTTTAAACACCCATGTGTCTGACCTACCCTGTCCCCAGGTTCCCCATTTTTGCCTGGAGGTCCAGGTTGTCCTTCGGCACTGTCACCCTGAAAAATAATCACAGGCCTGTGAAATAAACACATTGCATCACTCTTAAACCGACTCAATAGGCAACTACCTTCTCCCCTTTTCTGCCCTCAAGTCCTGCAGGTCCTGGAGGACCCCGAGGTCCCTGAAGTCCTGGAATACCCTGATAATACAAAAAGCAATTAGTAAATGCAAAATATGCCTTGCTTGTACACAGAGCCAACCTTCAAAATAATGTGTCAGCACACTGTCTGCGATTGATAGCTCTTACAGGGGAGCCCTTCTCGCCTTTCACTGCCACCCCGCTGCCTACTCCTGGAGGTCCCTGTCAGCAAAAAGAAATAAAAGGTGAGAAATCATTCTGCTCGTGTGGTCCTTCGCAGTGAAAGGACAAGTTGGTGATGGTGTGACTCACCCTCTCTCCTGGGCTTCCCTTGTCTCCCTGTAGAAAAAAGTGGAGGAGGAGAGAGAAAGACAGATTGAGAAAACAACCGGGGGGAGAACGAGGACTCAGAACATTGTTACTCTATAATAGGTTTCCCAAGAGACTGATGTGCGTCATGTGTATGCACACAAACTCACAGGTTGATCTGTAAAAAAAACCCAAAAAACAAACAAAGGACGTCTCTGCTGTTTTATGTATTGTTTTATTGCGGTCATAAGCCGCTACTTTTTCCCCCACACTGTGAACACTGCGGCTTATACTGATGTGCGGCTAATGCATATTTTTTGTCATGCGGCCAAAAACATTTTGCCTGGTAACAGTAGACCAATAAAATTGATAAGTAGTATATATACGTATATATTTTTACCGGTTGTTAAGAGACGTTGTAATGTTGTTTGTGCACCGTTCCGTAAAAAAAACACAACATACGCAGCGTAATTTGTGTGTTACCGATACGTACGTATACTTAAAGGTAGCCGTGTTACAGCCGCTGTTTGAGGAAAAAAAGCATTTGCAGTATGTATTTTTGTATGTTACCATAACGTTTATGTTACCTTACGGATTAAATTAAACGTTAAAAATCCTCACGTGTAATATTTTTGTGCAGATATCTCATATTACAAGTGAAACGCATACGGCTTAAAATCCGGTGCGGCCTGTACAAGTGCAAAATTGATTCTTTCTAGGATTAGAGCATGCGGCTTTTCATCAGGTGCGCTCTGTAGTCCGGGATTTACGGTACCTTAAAACTAAAGCAGATTGACATAATGCAATGATCTGTTAATAACGCGACATTCTTATAAAATAACTGAAGAATTGGAAACTTTGCTGGGAAAGAGAATAAAGGATGAGATTTTTCTTCATTATTTCCCAGTGGGTCACCACAGCTGATCGATCTGTCCCTTTATCCCCAGCCAGTGACCAGTGAACACTATGATAGACAGGGTAATTCATGTCCAGACTTCAGACTTCGCAAAATCAAACAGCATCAGTCTCTGGGGCGATCGTGGCTCAAGAGTTGGCAGTTTGTCTTGTAATCAGAAGGTTGCCAGTTCAAGCCCCGGCTCGGACAGTCTCGGTCGTTGTGTCCTTGGGCAAGACACTTCACCTGTTGCCTACTGGTGGTGGTCAGAGGGCCCGGTGGCGCCAGTGTCCGGCAGCTTCGCCTCTGTCAGTGCGCCCCAGGGCAGCTGTGGCTACAATGTAGCTGCCATCACCAGTGTGTGAATGTGTGGATGATTGAATGTGTAAAGCGCTTTGGGGTCCTTAGGGACTAGTAAAGCGCTATACAAATACAGGCCATTTAGCATCAGTCTCTGTTATTGAATATGAAAACTGGATTTTTAATACATTAAAAGAAGAAAAAAGACCCGAGACTTTTTAAATATGGAGTGGAAAACTGAAAAGTAGAAACCTGGATAAAAACCTCCAACCAAAGAAAAACTGCCCAAGGATTTCTTTACATATACAGCCAATGATTGATATTCCACTGATGAAATATGCAGGCAGCTCAATACTACCACCATGTGTGACACTCTGACAATAACAGTTTCTTGTTGGAGAAATGCTCCACAGAGTTCATAAACCATATCCAACAGCTGTTTTCCCAGTAGGAATGGAAATAATGGAAAGAACTGAGTGAAAAAACTGTACCCACCCAAGTATATAATGACCAGTATATAATAAGCTTGTATATAAAAACAGAGCAAATATTCATTGCATTTGAAACTGCTGCTGTTTCCTTGTACTTGTAACAGAGCTAAGGGAAACTGACTGGGTAGTTTCAGAATCAGAATCAGAATCAGAAAGGGTTTTATTGCCAAATGTTGAGCAGGTTTACAACATTAGGAAATTGCTGCGGTGCTTAGTGCAAACATACTGTCATAAACGCTTAAATAGATATAAAAATAAAAATAAGAATAAGAATTAAAAGTGCTAAGTAGATAGTTTAAGATACGTTTTAGCACCGATATGGCAGAGAACAAAACTTCTGCACAGAAGTCAACCTGGCGGTCAGTGTTTTGCACTAGGAAAGGATGTGGGCTCATACATACATGAGACATGAGTAAGGGCACTTTAGAAATCTGATGTCAAAAGAATTAACTATGGAAATCTATTTCTTTTCTTAGTAGAAGCGAAACAATGCAGGAGAAAAACCTTGACTGAAAGCCCTGGTGTTCCTGGTATTCCTGGGCGACCATCCTGGCCTCGTGTCCCTGGAACTCCAGGTTCTCCTTTGGTGCCGTCCCTGCCTAGCCGACCTGGTATACCCTTGCCACACAACAAAAACTCAAGTCAGTACATATGAATGATGGATGACCATACAAACCATTTTAACTACACTCTCTTCTACACCTAAGATTTTACAGGTGACACTTTGGCCCACTGTGGGTTTTAGGATTACACTGGCTATTTAAAAGAAGTTAAAGAATGCTGTGAATGTCAACATAAGAAACATCCTGACTGGTTATCTGGTGCTTTTCTTACATCTGTTCCTGGAATGCCTGGTTCTCCTTTCCTCCCTGGAAGACCCCCACCACCAGATGTCACAGAACCTGGTTCACCCTAAAATATCAACAAAGTGCAGTAAACAGTGGAATAATAATACTTCACCTTTTTTCTGAATTGGAAAAAAAAGGTTAAGACGTTTTTAAGCTCACCCTTTCACCTTTATCACCCTTGGGCCCCAGTGGTCCTGGTGTTCCTGGTTCACCCTAGAACAACAGAAAACAAAGGAAACACTGCAGTTCAAACCCGGTCACCAACAACTCTCTGGTACAGGACGGCTGGGGCTACTTACTGGGTTTCCTCTGACACCAGGTAAGCCTTGTGAACCCTGTGCAGTAAAAAAATAAAAAAATAATAATAATAAGTAACAGTATTTTATTGACTCGCTGCTAACAAAATCATAAACAGTCAATCTGTGGGTTCCAGTCACTCTACTCACAGGAACACCTGCATTTCCAGGGGCACCTGGTCGCCCTGGTAACCCTGGATTTCCATCAATACCGGGAAAACCCTAAAGAGAACACGGCATATTAGTTTGCTTCTGTTTTGGCTGGTTTGTATGGTTTAGAATGATTTCAGCTACACTTACTCGCTCTCCCTTTTCTCCTTTTACCACTAGCGAAGGGTCAATTGGGACACTTTGGCCTGGTGTTCCTGGACGACCTTCAGGGCCTCTGGGGCCATCTCTCCCAGGCAAACCATCACGACCCTGTATGAAGATTGCTATTTTCAAGAAAGAGCTAGCATGGCGGTGGACTGCAAACCGACATGCAGATTTGCATTAACCATAGGCAGGCTAAAGCAACTTAAACAGCACAACCTGTGTAGAGCTGCCAGTTAACACGTTCAGCTGAGCCAACACTGTTGTGGGCTGATATTGATTTGCTGGATTTGCGACAGAACCAGACTTTGTGGCCTGCCTGGACTGACTTTACACTCAATAACTGGACGCTTGCTAAAATGTCATATCAATATCCATTTGCAGTAACACTGCACTACTGCAATGCCAAACTGAATCATCAAGTTCAGTACAATTAAATGACTCACAGGCTCTCCCTTGCGTCCATCTGCACCATCTCTGCCTCTCTCACCCTGTGGGTTCAAACAAAGGAAACAGCATCTTAAAAGCTGAAGAACAAGACCACTGGAGAAAAAAAAAGTGCAACTTCAGCTCTTCAATACCTTTTCTCCACGTTCTCCCTTGTCACCCTAAAAGAAAATTAAAAAATAACACCAAAGATTTAGAAATTACAATATGAACGGCAACAGAAGAAAGCTCTTGCTTTTATCAGTTACATAATTAACAAGCAATTAATCGGAGCAGCTTACATCAGTCAGTTTGTGGTTATAGGTTATAAAATGTAAAAATACAGCATGACGGTACACAATAACTTACCCGAGGGCACTGAATGGTGCACTCATCTGTATCTTGAGTAGTCTAAAAAACATCAACAGAAACAGCTGAGATTTAGACTTTAATTCTTATCACCGTTAAAATAATCGACACATATTCACTAATGTGAGTGTTACAGATGTTTAAATAGTTACTGGAAAACTAGCTGTTTTGTTTGCCTTCTTCTTTTTTTAAGTACATGTCAGTCCAGATCACACCAAGCTTAACTCTAATTCAAGATTGTAAACAAAATATTTTTTCTGGTTTCTTCCCACCTCTTGCGCTCTGGCAATACCACAGAGCAAGTCGGCTAGATTAGATTGTAGCGTGTTCAGCTGCGCTGGATAGCTTGTATACAAGAGGTTGTTGTTGCCATCTGACACAGCCTGATACAGCTCCACAGTGTCTGCCTGGTCGACACCAACAGCTAGGACTTTCACACCTAGCAAACATGCAAACAGAAAAATCAACAGTATTTGTTTGCAAGGCAGAAAAGATCATGTCTGTAGTGTACTGCAATTGAACAAACTATTTGTGGAATTATTTTGTAAGCATTGTTAATTAATTAAATTGTTTATTAAAATTTGATATGCCAAATACTCGGCATATCTCAGCATGATGTGCAGTGTGTCCGGCTCTGTTCAAGATGCTTTCAGATGTTTCATTCTATTAATGGTTTTCATTTATTTTTAGATTGAACACATGGCTTCCTACATTTTTAGACACACTTTTGTGGTAGATATGTCCCAACTAAACTGTTCCAATTCTGTCAAATATGCTGCCTTCATAGGGACCAGGCAGTAACACCCATCCAAGTTAAAGCAGCTGTCATTCTATTATATTCTGTTAATATTGTGACTTCATGTCAGTGATCCTCTGAAAGAAAACCTGTAGCTTTGAGACTGCTGGCTGCAAGGCTCAGGTCGTCATTGGAACGTTTGTCAGCGATGATGACAACAACACCAGGGACCCTTAGTCTCCGTCCAGCTGATGGGGTCAGGACATATTGTCTGGTGAATGTTACCGCCTCACCTGCAGAGGGTGACAGGCAATATCACAAATGTCATCGCACAAAACAAAGTAGCTGCTCAGATGGCACTCAGTAAGAACATCAAAGGACTGTCAGAAATGATAAGGAGAAAGACAAAAATCCCAACCGATGTTGCTCCCTGGGCTTTCATCAAAGGGTATGGACTGAATCTCTTGAAGAAGGGTGTCAGATCTGGCATGGCGATTGAGCAGGAACCATATTTTGGGTCTAGAACCATATACTACAACCCCAATCTGAAACAGATTTAAAAAAATAGCCCATAAGTAAAAGCTAAAAAAGGACTGGAAAAAAAACAGTTGTGCATTTCCCTGATCTGTTGTGAGACTTTTTTTTGACAAAAAGTACCTGTGTGTTGAGGGCTCCAGTAGTTATGAGAGACTCTGCTGTATTTGTGAGGAATTCACGTAAAGGTCTTGCAAGATTAATACGATCAGTGGACGCAGGTACCAGAAACACCACATCTAGAGACCCAAGCGCACACGCTGCAAACAGAGGTGTGTGTCAGGGTTAGTAAGCGATGCATTCTTAAACAAAAGCATATGAAAGAACATGTGTTTGTTTTACCAGGGCGTCCAACTACAGAGCTTTCCCCTCCTAGTCCACTTGCAAAGTTGGGTTGCAGGCTAAATCGATATCGAAGGCCCAAACGCAGCCCGGGCACCTCATAAGAGCTAGATGAAGCAGGCAGCGTGACGGACAAGACTCGACCACTATCTGAGAAATGTGAACAGTGGGAAATGCATAATGGCATAATGTTAACAATGCAAGCATGTAGAAGTTGAAACAAAACAAAAAAGTGAACATGTATACCGCGATGCCTTACCTGATTCTTCTCTCCAACGAAGAATATATCCGGTGGCACCTTGTAAAGGACTCCAGCCTAGCCGCACAGAATCCTGGGTAACCTCTACCACTCGTAAAGTTGTGGTAGGCAATGAAGGCGGGGTATAATCACCAGCTGTGTGCATTCAGATGTAGTCAATTTATCCCCTTTATCAGTCAGTTTTGTACATTTCAACGGTTTTCTGTGAAATTTGAGATTTTGCAGCAAGGCTTCACAGAACCCTGCATATTCCTGAAGGTTTATGTTAGCACCAATCAGTATTTGTGAATTACCTCTAAAACACATTTCCTGCAATTATATCCAAAAGTCAGGACTCACGTGTGGTAACGCTGACAGATACCGGGGCTCCCTCTCTGTTTTGGACTAAAGCCATGACCTGCACCTCATACTGAACTCCAGGGTCCAGCTGGTCTAAATCCACTGCTGTCACATCTCCAGCTACCAGCTGACTCCTCTCTTCACCACCTACAGCAAAACACAGCAAGAGTGAGTGATCTAAGAGAAACAAGCTTTTATAACACCTTAATATCAGAAGAGACAAAAGAAGAAACAAAACCACACACCATCTGTTCTCCTCCAAGACACACGATAAGATGTTGCTCCCTGCATGCCAACCCAGGTGACTCGGACAACCTCTCCGCGGCCCTCCTGGACTTGCAGTGATGTCACAGTCCCAACCGTGGACTGATCTGGTTCTGTGAGTAGGATCAGGAAATACTAAGCATTGTTTACTTTAAAATATTCCAAGTAATCCACACTCACAGCTAGGTTTATGTAAAAAGATACACTTTGCACCTGTTGTTCTGGGTATTTGGCTGATCTAGTGAGATACCTGTTTTGACATCTAGAACTGCAGGAGTCCCTTCTCGAGATCCAGTCAGTGTAGAAACCTGCACTGTGTAAGCCGAATCTGGCTGCAGTCCATCGATAGTGTAGGTAGAAACACTGGCATCAACTTTACGACTAGTTTCGACTCCTGCAGCGAGCAGAATATTGTTTGACACTAACACATTCTTTTATTTATTAATCATGTATGTGGTTCCATGTAAATGCATGCATTTGCTTTTAATGCAAATAATTACAAACCATCATCACGGCGCCACGTGATCTTATACCCAGTTGCCCTCGAGGAAAGTGTCCACGTAATGCGTATTCTCTGAGGCGTGATGTCAAGGACACGAAGTCCAGACAATAACCCACTTTGGGGATTGGTCTGAGTAGCCAGCGTGGCCACCTCTCCAACACGCTGATCAGCAACAGCTGCAACACCAATTATTAGTGCCTCATCTGGCTGCAGGCCTTCTATGGTGAAGGCCGTGAGCTCCGCTCCCAGAGTACGGGATTGTTCTGCACCTACAAAAGGGAGAACATGGGGTTACAAAAAAATCTAAATTAATCAAGCTAAAACAGAGAAGAAATCTAAACGATTTTTTTTATATATATATATATATATATATATATATATATATGAGATAATATTTATATACATAACACTTACTGTTGCCTTGTCTCCAAGTAACCCTGTACCCCGTTGCTCCGGTAACACCTGTCCAGGTAATTCGAATTCTCCGACTATTTGCATTTATTACTCTCAGATTAGTCACCCTTCCCACAACTTGCTCTGCAATCATTAATAAAATGATTAATAAAATATAGCATCACGGTGCTTTTAAGGAAAAAACTGTGGATAAAGCCTGAACTTCACAGAGGTCCATTCAGGGTCCAAGGTTTTCAAAGATAAAAAACAAACAAACACATCTGCCATTGAGTCAAGTGAATGTGATGATCTTTTTGTTTGTTTGTTTTTTGTTGTTGCTGAAATTGGCAGGTAAAAGAAAGACACAGGAGAATCAGAATGTCAGTAGCTTCCCAAACTCACCTGGTTTGATATTGACAGTCACCGGGTCTCCTTCGTTTTCTCCCACCAGTGCCGTGACACTGACACCATACGAGACCCCCACTATCAGGTCTCTGAGGTCAAGGGTCGTCTGGTTTCCAGGAATGAGTCGTACTTCTTCTGTTTGCGCTGACATGACATGAATCATACAGAAATTTTACCACCAATCATGTTTTTATTCATTTGGCAACAGAAGATATTGATTTGTTTTTCTTTTTAAATGACTAAGTTCAGCGTACAGTCAGTGTTCAAGATGATAACTCTGTACTGTGTGGCTCCGGCTACACCGGTCCAGCCAAGTCTGACAGTGCTGCCCAGATACTCCACCACTCGCAGGTTGGAAACCCTTCCCACTGGCTGTTCCTCTGCAAAATCAAGGGTCAAAGTGATTCTGGCACAATCAGCATGTTTATGACCCATACAGTAAATCCAAAATCAGTTTAGGGTTCAAGGCGGACCTCTGAATGTGGTGGAGACAGGTGTGGCTTCCTCACGACCTTCGAACAGGGTGTACAAGGTGAAGATATATTTTGTGTTTGGTTTCAGGCCTGTGAGCACAGAGTTGGTGGTGCTTCTTGGAAAGGACAGGCTCCGGACAGGGCCTCCTGAAGCACAAAAGAACAGTGAACAGGGATCAACTTTTTCTCACTCTATATATAATATCAGTGCAGTATATGCTTTCTGTTTCTATTTAAAGTTGGGATATAATAGAATACAAAACTAAAGCTGGCAAAGTTGGGAAAAAATCATAAGAATTTATTTTTTAAAATTTTGCTTTCATGGTATATGTATGTCTAACCTTCCCCCTCCCTCCACTCCAGCCGATACCCTTGAGAGGACTGAATGAGTCTCCAGGTGAGGCGGATAGAGGAGGGACTGGTGATAGCTGCTCTGAGGACCTGCTGCTCTTGACGCTCTGAGGGGAAAAAATAATACATTATGCAATATGTTTTGAAATGTTTATATGTACATGGGATGGCTTATTATGTTCTGTAATTGCATCTTCTGTTTAGAATGGCTGCAGACTTTCCATTCAGTATAAATAGTGGGTGACAAACCCACTTTCAAGGTACATTTGCCATACTACAAATTCTGTTCTTGCAGAATTACTACATGCATGGACTCCTGGAGCTTTTTTACTCCACAGTCACTAATTCACACACACATGCGTGCAAACACGCACACACACACACACACTAAATAAGAGCAACTTATTGTTTTTGTATCTTGTGCCAGGAGGACTGAAAGACGCTTCTGCACTTAAATAGATGCCCATGATTACTGGACACCTAGTCTACCACGAGAGCTACAGCCACACACAAAGATCTATTCCCAGACACACTTCATATGGTGTCGTGATAGATTATTATAAGACTGAAAGTAACTCCATCGAACATGAAACTTGCCTTCTTTAAAGTTGATACAAGTACAATTTTTATAGCAGTAAATAGGGTAAGTACCAGGCATTTGTTGCAAATCAAATGTACTTGATTAACTGGTCATAAGCAATTGTGAGCACCTTCATAAAAAAAAACGTTCAGGTCTGTTTTAACAGATTCTCACAATCTTCCCAGGACATCCTAACAAATTCAACCACAGGTCAGACTGTGCAATGCTCAGAGAAACTGCAAAAAAAACAAAACCTCAGTCTCTACAGGCCCCAGCTAGCATGTTAAATGAAAGTTTATGACAGTATAATCAGAAAAAGATAGAACAAGTATGGGTTATTTACAAGCATTGCCAGGGGAAAGCCTCTTCTCTCTAAAAAGAACATGGCAGTGTGGCTTAGGTTTGCAAAGTTGCATCTGAACAAGCCACAAGAACTCTGGAGCAGTACAGTGCACCACATTTGGTGACAACCAAACACGGCACATTAGCACAAACACAGAGGTGGAGGGGTGATTTTAGTCTCTTTTGACCAAAAGACCTGGGCACCTTGCAGTCACTGACTCAACCATAATGCCTCTGTAAATCAAAGTATTCTAAAAATAAAAGTCAAATTTGAGGCCATCTGTCCAACAGCTAAATTTGGCCATGCAACAGGACAAACACATCAGCAAAGCAACAACCAAATGTCTGACAAAAGATAATAATCAAGGTGTTGCACATTATTCTTTTTGATATAACTGGATATCTGAGTGGCTACAGAGCAAAAGTGAACATGGACATGCATGCCACTCTTAAACCATTGAAAATCTATCATTTGTACAGCAGCCAGTTGCAGTATGTTAGCCTGCATATGCAAATTGTACACGTTCGTGTCAAAACAGATCTTCGTGGTTGAGGAATCTTTTGTGAAATTGCATTAAAGCTACAGTGTCAAGAAAGCAGTGTAATGATTGACAGCTAAGTAAATCAGAAACAGATTTAATACCACACCTCCGCCCTGAGGCTGTCAACGTAGTGGACAAGAAATCATCACACAGGTCGGCAGCCACGAGACAAACAAACACGTTTCTCCAATGCTGTGAATGAGCACAGGACTTTTCTTGTAACTGAGCTGCAACTACATCGATGTGTGTCCGATAAAGGTCCAGAGGTCAAAGAAAAGTTTGATAATGAAAAGGTAACTTGAAGCTTACACACACAACAAAGTGCTTTAAGAGAACATGTTGTATACATCTTAGTCCTCTGATGGCAGAACTGAGCCACAAAAAAGTTTCCAGTTCTCCATTCACTGGTCCAAATGAAGAGACAGCATATGGGAACTGCTCACGAGAGGCAGATGGTGTGTGTGTGTGTGTGTGTGTGTGTGTGTGTGTGTGTGTGTGTGTGTGTGTGTGTGTGTGTGTAACGAGGGCGTAGGTGTGCTACAAAATGTTCCCCAAACAAAACAGCCCTAAACAGTAACACATGTAGACATTTTAAAATAGAGATAAACCGCAAGGAGGATTTCTATCACTTTATTTTTCTCCCCATCTTCTTCCTGCTGCTGCACTTGGCAGGACAGGATAGAAGGCAGGAGCAAAATTCAAACAGCATTCTTTATGACAATTAGTTTCTAGAGAAACGGGAAAACTGGAAAGTAGATTGTTGCCCCAACGTACTGTGAGTCACTGATGGGATGAGAACAGAGGAGAAGTTTGGTGGTGTGGCAGTCAACTGAAAGCACGCCTACCTATCTTGAATCTGGCCGTTGTTGGAGAGGCCTCTGTGTTTCCCTCGTACAGTGGGATAATAGTAACAATGTACTCAGTATCTGGCTGGACCCCGGACAACGTGTAGAAGTTGATGTCACCACCGACCTCCACGGTCTCTACATCACGACCTAAGTGAACAAAAAACAAAGACAAAGATGTAAAGATATGTGACGCAGTAAATAAATGCTGTTAAAAAAAAAGATGTCTGATGTGTCCTTCGACCTGTAAACGGTCCCCAGACCAGACGGTACGCCCTCGCACCGCTGACACCTCGCCATCGCACACGAACACTGCCCTCTGACTCCGTCTCCACTGATAACTGCTGCACAACCTCAAGGCTCACTAGCACAAAAACATAAACAGAGAGACGTGAAGATAATGTTAAATAATGTTAAATAAATACTGAAGGTCAACACAAGGAGACAGTATCACTTAGATCAGGCACTATAATTTATCATTTCTGTGTATTTGTGGCAAACTGTACCACTTATTGTATTTTACCTGCTGACTATGGTCGCTCACATTACAGGAACATTATATAGCAGCGGCAAAAGGATTAACAGCAGGCGAGAGGACGAACTCACGTGTGCGGGCGTTGAGGACAGACGGGGATGCAGAGTTTCGTGGGAACAAGGGGTAGAGGCTGATGACGTACTCTGTGTCGGGCTGAAGTGACTCCAAGGTGACAGATGTGGAGCCTGCAGACAGTGTCCGCTCCAACAGCTGAGCTGCCGGCTGACCTACACAGAGAAGAGCAATTAACTAATAAATGCCCTAAGAGCAATCGCAAATTATACTGTGCGCTATGTTCGAACATTCAGACAGAATGTTTTTGCCTTTAGGGCCTCGCCTGTGCTTGATTAGTCTCGAGCATACTGAGAAAGGCCGTGTGCCTGTGCAGAATGTAGGTGTCTATCTTTGCCTGGTTTCACTGTATTATAAATGTCAAACGGTGCACTGTGAATAGGTAGGAACATCACTCCATGCTGCGCATGCTCACTACAATGCACCCATTGACGTGGCAGTGTAAGATTGACAGGGTGGCTTAGCGTGGCATTCTTCAGAAGAACTGATACTGGCACAGCATGTGGTGAGAGAAAAAGCTTATATGAGCCCTCGGGGCCCACTTTCCTCTCCTGAATCACAGCCTAAGCACCCACCCAGACCTCCTGACACACCCGGGTGCTATAAATGTGAAGACAAAATGACTCACAGTCCATGACATAAGCAAAAGTTTTCTCAGTCTGCCGAGCTTCATGATCAGCGATGATAAAATGTATTTGATATTTTAGGTAATTATAAGGTTATAAACATCCCAGCTGACAGCCAGTGCCTGAGGGAAGTTAGATGTTACCGAAGCTAATGTTGATCACACTGAACCCATACTGCTACACACCCTTTGCATGGCCCCTGGATGCCATAAAAAGTAACAGTTATTGACTAGTGTTGACTTCTTTTCCTTTTTTTTCATAATTCTGCCAAGGTTAACATCGTGGCAGGGCTATTCTGACATTATAGGATAAGAACGGATTACCAAAACAGGCAGGAAACAGAACAAATACATGTGTGCCCGACCTTGTGGTCCGTAGGTGATTCTGTAGCCCTGGACAGGAGTTGAAGGTTGATTCCAGCCCAGAGTGAGAGAAAAGAAACCTGCTTGCACCAAGCGCAGACTGGAGACACCTGGCAATGACCCTATGTGAAGAGAAAATGGGCTATTTCATATTGCAAATGGACCGATACTTATCTAGCGCTTGTCTACTTAATCTGAGAACTCAAAGCATTTTCTTATTACAAAGCTAATTCATGTATTGACACTCACATTGATAAAAGTGCTTTTTCCGATTCTTAGCCACTCTTAAACCAACATTCAAATGCTCACACTTTGATTAATGGATGAATCAGAGACAACTGGGGTTCGGTAACTTGCCCAAGGATACTTTGACATTCATAAGTGTTTTGTCAGTCTCTTGTGTCTCTGTTGAGTCGTTCACTTTGTACTCACTGGTCCGTTGCTTGGCAGAAACAGAGTCTCCCACACTGTTGGGGTACTGGGCGATGACAGTCACCAGGTAGTCTGTTCCTGACCTTAAACCTCGTGCAGTGTAGGTCCTCTGATTGGCAGTGACACTATCCTGCAGGTTGGGACAGGGGTGATCTTTGTAAACTGAGACTCCTAAAACACGTGTATGACTGAAAAATAAATCATCACCATCATGCCAAGGTACACAGAAGTGAATGCAATGCTTTGCTCTGCCACACTTTAATTTTTCCTTTTCCTTGAAGAAGATCCACCCATTAGACATGTTTATACTCAGCCTGAACACACATGCTTCTCGAGCAAAGCAGGATTTCGTCTGGCTCGTAAAACTGCAATTAACTGTTTCAGTGTAGGTCACATAAATGCACCTTTGCTCATTCTCTAAAATCCTTCAACACCTGAGGTCACGTTACCTCGACATCAGTGGAAGAAGTCATGGGGTGAAAGAAACGTGCGAAGGAGACTTAGAAGACTCGTTTGGCAGGTGACAGCCATATAAAAACAACAAAGTTCAAAGATGAACCACAAAATGCACATTTTAAAGAAAAAGAAATATATTATATACTATTAAATGACATAAATCTTTTATTATTTTTTTCCTGCTGAAGAAAAGATCCTGTATAACTCATTTCTTCCTTTGTTTAATAAATCTTTTTGGGACCAGCATAAAATTTAATCCATCAGTCACATCCAATTCAGTGTCAGCTAACCTGATTAAAAAACTAATGATACAATAGAGCTGTAGATGTACAGTAACTAATGCAAATCAATTTATAGTGAATCTTAAACATACTATGATATAAGTAATACACTTTATAATTGTTTAAGCTGTGTTTTACAAAATTCTAAACACATCAGTAGTTTACGGCAATAAATGAAAAATGAACTTAAAATGTAACGTTTATGCAATCTGCTCCACTTGTCAATCATGTTGATAATTTCTTGTGAATCATCAGGTGGTGTGTAAAGGTGTATCCTATACTAAAGGAAATAATAAAGGAAGCACTTCAATCTGATTATTTGGTCGCACCCCTGAACTCACCTGACGCATTTCTGCTATGACTGGTTGACCCAGACCAGTGAGTGGCACGTGCTGGATCACATAGGCACTCACAGGGCCCCCTGCAGGACTCCATCGGAACCTGAGAGAGTCAGACGTCTGGCCTATGAACTGCAGGTTGGATGGACCAACAAACGCCTCTAAGAAGAGAGGAGACACAGTTAAAATCACATGTAGTTTTACAATAATTGTGACAGTTTAATTTCTTTGAATTCTAAAGTTAAATATACCGTCGCTAGCATAATCGCCTCCTGCTTTCGTGCAAACTTGAGAGTTCACAAGAGGAAGCAGCGTGTTCAGCAGTTTGAAGTCCCCAACAAAGAAGGTAAAATCACTGCTGGGTTGGGACGAGATCTGAGCCAGTTCATTCCTGTCTGCGCTCTTTATGCCTGTTAAAAACAAAATAGTTGTCAAAGAAAACAAAGCACTTCACCTGAAGCTCTGGTATAATTCCAGATTATTCAGAATAACTGAGGAAATACTGCAGATAAAACACACACCAACTGCAAAAACATGAACTCCCTGACTGCGCAGCTTCTGTGCTGGCTCGTTCACATTGTCCTGTGACTTCCCATCTGTGATTAGGATCATGATCTGAAAGTTAAAGAGGGTCCATAGATAAAATTAGCTAGAACTGCTACATTGAATAGATAATAATTTATCAATCATAATGGTATAGCTACTCCTTAGACCTTTGGAACATCCCGAACAGAGGCGGGGTTGAAGAAGTTATCAGAGGCAAACTTAAGGCCGTCACCAGTGCGTGTGTTTCCACCTTTATAGTTTATATTTTGGACAGCGTTGACAAGCTCAGTGCCATTCAGGTAGGCAGTCAACGTGAACTCGACTCTGATGATGGAAAAATGTGCATTAATATACAATTGTGCACCTGCCATGTGTTTTTTAGTTGTTTTGTTTTTAATTACTCTCAGTCACCTCGAGGTGTCACTGTACTGTGCAACACCGAACCGAATCCCTGACTCGCCCACGGAGCTGGCGAATGGCTTTACAATTCCAGCCATAAAGCCCTTAACCTGCAGGAAATTAGGTCGGCCAATACTGGAAGAGCCATCAACCAGGAAAACTATATCTGCAGCTTGTACATTATCACACCTGTCTGATGGACATAAAGGACAAGAATTAGAAACAGCAACATAAAACATTATGTCTGTCAGGGAAGATGTGACAGTAAGGTAAAGTGAAGTTAATTCAAACAAAAGGCATTTTACCCTGAGCTTCAGCATGTTTCACAGAGCACAGCAGGACAGTTACAGTGAAAACCCAACTCCACATCTTCACAACCTGGGACACACAAAGAACAGGTAATATTATCATTAATATCATCTCTAAAAACAGTCTGAACAAATTACAAACTGTATATAGATATTTTAATATCATCTTCATTTCTGTTAACCACTATCTATTAATAGTAAACATCAACACTGAAAATCCGGTTTCTGCTGACTGCCACTTTCTTCTTGTTCAGCTGGATTTCATTAGTCATTTGTTCCATAGCATAATTTGTGGGTAGTTCAATCCAGTAATTTGTCTGCATTTTCTTAGGATTCTAGTCATTGTTCCTGCCTATACCTGTTCTGACCTACCTGACAGCCTTTATTTCTTGTCAGCCTCATTACTTTGAACATGTTTTCCTGTAACACAAACACGTGAGGTCTCTTTTCTTATACCAGTCTGTCCTGCAGTCCAGGTTTTGCACTGCACCAAGAAGCTCTCACACCTGGTGAGAAAGTGTCCAAATACCTACCACCCCATATTACCTCATGGACTATTAATGTTATTCATCATCACTGAAGAGACCACTACACGAACACATTACGTGAACAAGAAGCCCTGAAAGAAAGCATTGTGCATGCACTTAGAAATTAGTAACCTTGTATATATGACTGAGTGTTGTTTTAAATATTATAGTGAATGATGACCTCAGAGAAAAACCCCAAAAAACCCTGTAAATCTGAAGAAGAAAAAAAGTAAATACTATATATAGCTCCGTTAACTAATACCAACCCTTAAACAACAAGATTTACATGGTATATTTTTAATTTTTTTTACTTGTCATATTCTTGCATGTCTCTCACTAGGTATGGACTCCAAAAAGCAACAGGCTGATCTGTATGAGTCCACCTCTTGCATTCAGCAGTTTCCAGTAAAACAGCTAACGACCACAAAGGGAAAGAACAGTTAAAGATCAACAACACAGAGTGCCGTATTTCACACCCCCAGCTTTTCTTTATATGTTGGGAAGTGAGTTGACATAACTAAACAGCTTAGGTGGATTGTTTCACTATTACCTGTCTCATGCTAGCTCCACTCCGCATGCAGTTTGTGTGTTTGGTGAGTAGGTGCACTCACAGTGAGAGCAGGCAAAGGAGAAGCAAGTGTTACTTCAAATGACAGCAGCAAACAGTGAGCTGAGCCACCCTGGACAATTTGTAATTTTACTCATACAATAGCAATTCAGTAAATGTATATTCTTATATGTTTTAGTTTGTTGCACTTTATTTATTAAAGTAGGAAAAGCAATGTTTAAGTCAAGCCTGATGTTGCTTTAACATAAAAAGGCATTAAGGTAGCTGCTTAAAAGGTTCAATCTAAGATACAACATGTCAGGTGGAAATTATTAATATTTAATATATTTTATTATGTGACAATATTGCACAGGCTCCTTTAGTTATTGTTAAAGCGTTAAGCAGTTATTGTTGCAAATTCCTTTTAAATATTGTGATATCATTTTGAGGTTATATCACCGACCCCTACCAGAGGCTATCCATCTTTTACATACACTCTACGAACCTCTGTGCATGTTGATCCTAAAAGAATAAAATGCAACCACCCATCCATTTGCTTCCACTTATCCTTGCTGATGATGGAGCCTCTCCCAGCTGTCATGGGGTAGGAGGCAGGGTATACCCTGGACAGATCACCGACCCACGGCACATTCAAACCCACATTCAATTTAGAATCATGCATGCCTTTGAACTGTAAGATGAAGCGTGGGTTACCAGAGGATACCCATGCAGACACAGCGAAAACATGCACACTTCATGCAGAAAGACCACAAACTAACTGGAGCGTTTGAACCCAGAACTTTCAAGCTCACAGCAAGAAAGTCTGCATTCATTCTGTGTCAAACAAAACTTCCCGTTCATGTTTCTAATTTACACAAGAGTTTGAATTTTTTTTTTAACAGCTGTCCTTCTCATTCTCTTCCCTCCACACACACCCTTCACATAACATGCATATTCAGAGCATACATGCTTCTGTACATGTGATCGTGCATCACACACCTTCCATCTTTGCTCAAAGGATAGTGGTCAGAAAAGACTATTTTTTACAGCGAGCATCAGATCCACTCTTAAACTTCACTAGTGTAACTCATGTTGGAGTTTGGCCATAAAAAAGCTTTAACGTATCTTTTCTCCATATTTCTCTTTGGCCACTGTATGTCTGAATGCAGATGGCAGATCCTTACAGACAATATGCACCATTCTGGAAAAAAATCCAACAGATCCTTGATTCACTTGTAGACCGTCTTGCAGCATTACTATTCTCTACAGTGTATCTCACTGTTATCATGTTTTGGTCATAAGAAATTTCCAATATGATTTTGGTGACAGCTTTTTTTAGGTGAAGAAATTCATTCTGGATGTGGGTGTGGAGTTTTCATGAAAACCTTTGATTCATCTTTGACGCAGTCAGGCACAGCATTAAAGTTACTGAAAATAGCTGACAGATGTTGAGCCAAAGACAGAAACATCAGATCTACTCTGTAGGGATATGGTAGCTAAAGTAAACACACAATATAATGAAGGAAACATGAAAAAAAAAAACATTTAAGTGGATCAAACCAATTACATATGTTGGTGGCAGGACAGCATCAGACTGGAGTGATTTTCTGAGCCTGAATGTAAAGAACAGTAACATTGTCTGACATTTGGAGACTTTTATAGCTTGGCATTTTGTTGCAACACTGACCAAAACCAGACTGACTATCAACGAGCTTTGATCAGAGCTAACCCACATGAAAGACACATGCTGCCAGACTTGATAAGACTCACAATAAACAGAAAACTTTTGCAGTACTTTGAGTATCAAAGCTACTTCTTATTTTAACCCTTACCATAAATAGATTATGTTACCTTTTAAATTCATTAGGAAAACAACTATTTTCTAATAATTGGAATTTAAATTAGTCTTAGCCTTGATCTGTCAGAAGCAAGCAGTAACCTCCTAAACCGAAAAATAATAAAGGCTACAGCTTCTTGACTAGCTCCAAAAGACACATAATCAACAGAGAGTGCTATTTTAAAAAGCCCCAAAAAACAGCATTGAAACCCACGTTTAAAAGGTCTACGCATAATTATCCCCTTAGAAAGTGGCTTAAATTTATCGGTGTGGCTGCTTTGATTGATTGGTGGTTCATCCAAATATGGTCACTGGCTGTGAACACAATTAACATTAGAGGCAGCCAAAGCTTCATTAAAGTTGAAGCTTCAATTTTTGCTTTGCTTTTCAGTTTTTATCATGTTGTTTGTTTAGGTAAGTTTATTTATTTATTTATGTTTTGGTATGAAAGTTTTTCAAGATCTGGAATATTAATTTGTCTATGTCTGCCTTACTTAGAAAGTACTTGGGGTAAACTGCTGTTTTAAATGCACTGCATAATTAAAAGTGACTTGACCATTGAGTCGGCAAACAATGGGTGACACCACGGTGTCCACCTTTAATTTACACTCTGTGGTCTGATGGTCACAAACTGCCATTTTGATTTATGACAGAATGTAAACCAGTCATATGATTGGTTAAATAACATACATGTATTCTTACTAAATGCAGTTTAAGATCTTGTAGCCGCACCTGAGGTAAGATGTTATATTGAGCTAGCTGGTAAAATTCCACATTGAAAGAAAGCTTTTATTATCATCGGATTGCCACACCCAGCTTCACAGCAGAGGCTTGCTCAGACTTCAAATAATCTAGTTACAGTTTATGTAAAGTCCAACAAAGAGTGCATCAACTTTAAGGTTATTCTTTAACATCTATAACCTCGTTTTGATTCAAATGTGCACTTTTCTAGGGACTTCTGGAGGAAAGTTTGCATTTCACGGTTCCTGATGTGCACACATGTTTAACTGCAGCAACTCTGAAACCACAAATCCCTTCTTAATACCTACTAACACCACCTCTAAAGCTCACTGGTAGATTCTGCTGTAATTATCTACTGTAAATACATCAGGACTCGTGCATTTCTACAATAACACTGCACAGATCTGCTAAATACTGTTCAGTGAAATTATTTTAAAAATGAAAAGAGACAAAAAATATTCAAGAATCCAAAGTTAGATAAAAACCATTAAGACACACCACACTGAGTTTTCTAATGTTCAAACACTGCTTGAGGCCAGAAGCTCATAATCACTGATAAATGTTTATTTTTGTCCGAAACACATCCCACATCACACACAGGAAGCTTAATATGTTCCAAATGTAACCCCTCTTTCCCTTTTCAAAAATCAAAGCATCTATTTTGAGGCTCTTACACCTACAAATTTAAATTATGTACCTATAACTCCTACCTTTTATGTTATTTTTTTCACTGTAGGAAATCTATAGAAGTTCTGTTTATTGCTGGTTTTGTAAGCCAAGTTTTGAGACTATAGTCTATATTCCCAGCCTTTTCTGAAGTACAGTGGCTAACTTACCACTTTGTAATGCGATTTAAGATGTCACCAAACACGCCATCTTATGACTAAAAGTTGCACTAAATGTTAAATGGACTACAAACAATGGATTTTTCTTCTTCTTGCTATTCCCACGATACACTCACAAACCCTTTTCTATTTTCAGGCACAAATCTGTTCACATAAAGTCCTGGTAGAAATACTTCCAAGTAATTACTGCCAATTTACAAGCCAATTGTGGGGTGACCTATTTCTGAATGTTTTTTTGATAGATGTTCATCAAGTCTATATTAACAACGTGTCTAGTCTGGCTTCCACACCTGGAATGTGTAAATTATGAACTGGCTTATGGGCATGACCACACCCATGACTAGCCACTTGGCAAATAAACCAATCAAGAGGGTTAAAGGGTCAAAAGCTCAGAAGCTGACTGCTTCTTCTTCTTCCTAAACACAAGTCCCCCAAGCCGTCAGACTCCTGAACACTCAGTGACAGGACTGACACACACACCTTCATACACCAAGTTACTTTTTCCACAATGCTCAGTCTTTTGCACTGTCTTGTTCTATCTGGTGTTACACTGTCTTTGTTTTGTTTTTTTGCAATTTTTGCACATTGCACTTTATATAGTCCTGTGTTGATTGTCTGTTATATATTATATGTGGCACCATGGTCTTGGAGGAACATTGTCTCGTTTCACTGTGTACTGTACATGGTTAGAACGACAATAAAGCAACCTGACTTGACTTGAAGTCATTTTTAAAAAGAAAAAGTAATGTGTGCATAACAGCACAGACAGAGGAAGTAAAAGACATTTAAACCTGTGGAAATTGTTTAATACTCATCCTAAAGCTTCTGTTGGAAGTTCGTACAGGAGCTAGACTATGCTTTCTAAAAGCTACACTTTTAGTAGAGATGCCATTCTCCCAGGGGGGCAGCGGGACACAGGCCACTGTGCTGTGACAGAGAGCAGGATTGTGTAAGAGCCAGCATAACATCAGTCTAGGGGACAGAGAGCGACACAAGTGGACAAGGGGATGGAAGGATCAAACGGGGTGGAAATGTCACAGTAAATTACTCAAAGTCTCGAGCTAAAACGCTCAGGATCTTGTGTACTTTGGACCCAAAGGTTGATCTTGGCAACTAGAGACAAGCGCTGCTCCGAGGCCATTAGGGAATTAAAACAAAGAGGGAGGGCTAATGCAGACTTTTTTGACCCCTGAAGTCAAATATATCATCTCCCACTTCCAACAATAATGGTTCCTTTAACCAAACAAAACAAAAACCTTGTAACAGCAACATTTGAATCTTATCCATGACCCCTTGCTGTAACAAGTTTCAAAATAAGCTCCAGTCTTATCCTCCTATTTAAGCATCTCACTAGCTTTGTATTACTATTATCAAAAGCCAGACTGACTGCATCTGAGAAATGACAACATTCAATGAGAAGTTATCCGTCTCATTCAAAAGCATTAATGGACTGAGACAAGTCAAATTCACAGGGCTTATAGTTGGTTTAATCCAACATAAACACAGAGAAAGAGAAACCTAAGCACGAGTAAAAATGGGCCATTGTTCATAAAATTGTTAAAGCAACTTTCTTTTCCTAAAACCTGAATAGAAAATGCTGGACAATGCACACATTAAGCACACGCGGTAACCAGCAGCAGCAGGCCTTACTTGGGATGACACACTTGGGATGAGTCCAGAGACATCCACTACCACAGTGGCACGCCAAAAAAGTTAACCAAGCATGGTTGCAGCAATGCAGCAAATTAAAAGGAGAGAGAGCGAGAAAGTGGCAGGGTGCATGTGAGGCTGTGAGGAAGACTCTAATCACTCCTTATAAATATTTTCAGGCATTTTTTTTTCTTTGCTGTTGTCTGAGCCAAACCACAGCAAAGAAAATGATGTCCTCAGAAGTAGTACAGACAGTTGAAACCAATCAAGATACAAAAGGCTGAGGAGGAAACGTAGGAGGGAGATTCTTTCGCAGCATCATGGTGTAATAATGGCCTCTCGCTATAAAAGTTCAGCTGAGGTCAAGATGTTATGAACGTCTAGTTCAACTAATCTAGGGATTTGGGTTCAGAGCAAAATTATGTTCTTTCATTCAAAAGGCAGTGGCGCTTACGATTTATTAAGACTCCTGTGCCTGATTCTCGTTATCATACAGAATACAGAAAAGCCAAGCATTTAAAAACACTTGTAATTATGAGAAGGGTGAAAATTAGGTGATGAATGTTCTGGATGTTCTTGTGCCAAGTGAAGCTTTTTTTTTTCTGATGGCAAAGCGATGGGCTTAAAGGGGCGGTGTACTGGCTACAGTTTGGGTAATTCCCCCATTTGCACAGTTGCGCTTACCAGACTGCAAGGTGTGCAGAGTAAGTGAATGCAGTGCACACATGCATAGCATTCTTATATAGACTGTCATTAGTAGTCTTCAGTGTAGAAATGCATGCAAACTGTGCACGAACTGCACCCAAGCACAAGGGCTCCCACAGAACACAGTTTCCACTTATCTTACCTGGGGATCTCTTCTCCTTGCACCCGACTGCAGCCTGCCGCTCCCCACCTTTCCACCTGTGGCATATCCACCAGCCCTGGATCTCCGTGCAGTATTTTGACCACACAGACGAGAATCACAATCCCGGCGTCCAAAATCACAACTTCAAAAAAGGTAAAAAGCAATCCAGTGGAGCTCAAACGCCCAGATCCTGTTGCTGCATCCCGGTGGAGGACCGTCAGATGTGAACGCTATTTCTGAATCCCGAGGCAGCGCTGCTCAGCGTGGGCTGAACTCAAGCAGGAGCAGAACAGTCCAGACTTGCTCGGATGCCTGAAGGGGAGTCCTGAGCTCTCCCTTTCTACTGCCTTTTTTTAACCTCATTCTCTTTTCCTGTCGTCCCTCCCTGCTGCTGACTGAAAAGCAGCCCATGCAACCGTTTACATGTGAACAGTAATCTCGTTACTTCTACCTGGAAAACTTCTGGTCACATGATTTTTATCCTGCTGTAGACCGACTTGGAAAAAGTTATGTGCACCGGTGGTACTATCACAAAACAAAAACAATAGTGACTAGTACTTAATGAAATATTTAGTTTAACTGAAAAATGTGTAACCAATGATCTCAGACTACATTAAAACTCCTCAACAAAACAAAAACTGTAATAAAAAACAGCCTTTCTATGCCTGTACTTTGATGTGGTGCTAATGATGCTCAAGGCTAGCTTCTAAACAGCTTCTTAACCAGGGTGCTGCAACTTTATTTCGGGGGTTTGTGGAGTTTGTTTATTATAAAAACAAAGTTAGAAGATTTTAAATGAGGCTTTGCTTAAAAGGAAATGCAGAAGAGTTTCCCAGAAGGCTCCAAAAATAAACATGTAATTATGTCAGGAGTAACATGGATAGGCAAACCCTCATGAAATTTTCTTACAGACACATAGTAATATAACAAATTAGGGATAGCGCAGTAGAAATCATATGTTTATTTTATTTTTCCTATGGGCTTATAAACCTTATTATAACCCTTTCATTCATTTTTAGGCTAGAAATGCTTATTTTACTATAAAAATAATTAAAATTAAAAAAAAAAATACCTATAGGTCAGAGAAACCTGCGACATAATGAAATTCCCACGATATAAATTTAGAGATAAATCTTGTGACACAAGACAGCAAGTGCAACTAGCTTAACAACTGCCTTGTGTGGAAAAAGCATAAACTGTCAACATCATGCAAATTAAGTACCAGTTTCTAAATTTGAGCAAAATAGGATATGGGGTTTGATACCTCACCTTCTCAATGCAAGACTTTGACTCACTTTAGTCCCCTGCAGCTTGATGGACTTCAGTTTGGTCAGTTTACGAAAGGGGGTAAACCCTCTGCTTTGACAGGATACTTCTTTGGTCATTAGCAAGGAAACAGTATGAGTTAAAACTGCAGAGTCTCTGCTCATCAGTATGCACTGGGATATTGGATCAACATTCCTACTTAACCTCAGTGCAGATGCAAATCACAGAAAAGTATTTTTAATTAGAAATGGAGAGGCAGGATTGCCTCATTATCATTTGAGGTTTTAAAAGCATGCTTATCCAGCCACTGTTTTCATCAGCATTTGTCAACAGCTTATCATTTTTTTTAAGTGTTTTCATGTGTGGTTATAGATTATGTGTGACAGGCATAGCTTCTTTGGTAGCAACCGAAGGTTTGGACTGCTTTTTTTTTTTCAAGAAACATATCCACAGTTTTTGCTGTAATTGTAGTTCACACTGTAGTTAACGCCATTTGAAACACTTTAAACTGGAAGCAAGAACCTACCAATTTAATCAAAGAAAAAGATTTATGGTAATGAAAGTGTATCCTTCATAATATATGTACCGTTGTTCAATAAAATGAATGCTCTTCTACAGGGAGCTGACAGACACTCCCTGGTTCTGTTACTTCTTGCCAAAAGCCATCACCCTACCAGCCACTCTGAGCCTCTGTAACTCACATCAACACCAAATTAGACTGCTCGGCATTCTTTGCAGGGCAGCTTCCTATTGTTAACTTTTACTAGCGTGCTAGTTATTGTTGCCATAGCAACGACTGCACATCTGCGCTATACCTATTATATTCATGCAGGATTATTCTGACTGTATGCACTATTTACAGGTAAATTACACTCCTACTCTTAAATGGAAGTGCTGCACTTCATATGTCATATGGTGTTGTGAGTTCTATCTGTTTTTATGATATCTGAAGTGATTAAAGTCCCAGATTAGATTTTTCATGCTCTCTTCCTCTTCTGTTCAGAGGGTACATTTACCACTGAATTAAACCTCAGAGGTTTCTTTTTTTTTCCACTTTAAGCGAGAGCCAAAGGCAGACTCTGGTGTAAACAATCAGGCAGGAAGGCAGACAGAAATCTGTGCTAGGCAGATGTGTTGTGTAGCTCTGGATCTTTTGAACCAGCCAGCAAAACTGAAACCATAACCATGCTGCACTAATAAAAACACATTCCAGTACAGAATGTATGTTCTCCTGACAATGCTTTTTTAACCTCTGCTGGTTGGGAACGATTGAGACAAGATGACTTGTGGTTTAAAGTTTGTACTTTGCACATCACCTCGCTGATTTAGTCTCATGTGTATCCTTCAATCATAATCATAACCAAGATACAACAGTAAACAGCCCATGTGGCTTGAATTCAATTCCCAGACCTGCTGAATTCCTTTGGTCAGGGCGGAAGTGAGTAAGACAGTTATCCTGTCCCCAGCTTTTTGGATCATTCTTTCCTGTAGCCAGGAACTGTGGACAGTTATTATAGTAATTATTTCAAATATATGCATTTACTTCAGCTGCAAGAATTAAATTGTGTGAATGTGGCACTGGGTTCTGCTGGAAAACATCTTACTTGTTCAGTAAAACCTAAAAATAGTTTAAGAAAAGAGAGAGTGAATCATATCTTAAGAGAATCATCCGTCTACTCGGTTCTGTTTTCATAGATGTGCGGCCAGGAGAACGTGTCAGTGGAGGGATGTCATGAGAGCTCCGCCATGCATGCAGTGAGTTCAGGAGTTCTCATGGCAGTGTTCAGCCTGGAGACATAATAGGACATAATGAACCCCATATGATTAAAACAAGATCAAGGAGGCAGGGATTACAGCTTGTAATATTTTAAAAATGAACTTCTTCAAGCAACTTGCTATCAGCAAGTGTGAACATGGTTTGTGGAGGACTGAGTTGGCACTGGTTACTTCATCTCATCTCGGTTTCTGTCATATTCAGAGTCAGTTACTCCATAATAGCCTTGATAATCTGTGGTGCTACTATTTTCTTTACAATTTCTCCACTAAACATTTTTATTTATTTTTTTGTTGTTTTAAAGATTAAGAGAGGTGCGCACAGGTACTGGGTGGTGACGTGTGATGTCTGTTTTCTGTGCTTTTCCTTGTGATTGACACCAGTCTCTCCATTTCCTGTTCTCCCTTTACCCTTCATTTTTTTGCACACGTTGAGGTGATTTACCTGGGTTAGACATTAAAGGAGAGTGCAACGTTTCTTCATGTAGGCACTAATTTTGTTCTCTCACCATTTTAAACAAACTAATCGTGTGAAACGATTTGAGCCTTCCTTTGGTTTTTGTTTGTTGCAGACAGGTCTTAAATCAGACTGGTGAGTGACAAAGAAATGCACCATCTGTGTTTGTTTACCAGACTCAACCAGGCAAAGACAATAGACTGGCCCTCTGAATGGCTTTGGAAAATGTAAAGGAGGACAGAAATTTCGGAATTGTGATGCATTTTCATTAGGTTTAGAGCGTTCCCTCATCATAAAGCTAGCCTTCTTACAACACCAGAGTCGATAAGTAATAGATAAATAGTTAAATGAAAGAAAAGTTCCTGTTTTTTTTTTTTGCTGTCTATTAAACATCTATCAAAAAAAGTAAAATAAATAATTAAATAGAAAAGTTTCTGTTAATTAACAAAGCAATCTGAGCAATGAGCCACCAGTTTAGCAAATTAATCATTAAGCCCAAAGAGTTTAAGTCATTTACCACAAAAGCATTTCTTCATCATGTACAAAACACTGAGACATATTGTTGAAACTGCACTCAGTATCTTTATATCAAGATATCATAGGGATTAAACATGTAGTTAAGCTTCTTTACACTGACAGAAAGGGGAATTTCACTGGTGTGGCCCACATAGGATCAAAGTGGGCTGGATGTGACCCACAATGTAAAATGAGTTTGACATCCCTGCTTTAAGGTTATCTATACAAACTGCTTTTTCTTCTGTTTGTCTGTACTACAGGACACAACAGAGGAGTGTTTAGTTAAGAATTCACAAACTACTCACCTTGTTTTGGCAAGGAAGGAGGGCGATGAACAGCCAAGCTTCCTCTTAATTCCTTAATCACCTGCAGCTTTCTTCTTAAATACCACACGTCCAGGTGACAAATAGCACAGTGAAATGCTCTCGTAACTAGATTACAGAAGAACGAGAGGTGAGAAGAGAACATAAAGCATGAAGTGTTCTGACAGGTAAAGTATAATTAAAAAGGGAAATTGTCAGATTGGTACATAGCTGTGTCCAGTGTTTGGTGGGGGTGGTTAGCAGCTTAAAGTCAAGATTTAGGTTTGTAGGAAGGTTAGGAGGCTGGGTGATTTTCCTTTTTTCTCTTTTGAAGTTTGAAAGGTTAACGCGATCGTGGTGCATGAAGAAAAGCTATGATGACTAGAAAAAGGACATTTCCCCAAAAGTCAGCTGATAATAAGTCGCAGTAAAGTGCTACATAAAAGCTACTCGAGTTCCTGCTCATGCTTGTGAAATAAAGACGTCTGTAGACATTTGTGAATAGAAGCAGTAGCACAGTCAGTGTAATTAATATAATGATTGCACTGACAATTTCACCTCCAACCTCATAGTGTCAAGAATAAAATCTTAACTTTTACTCGTTATTACTTCTTTTTTGAAAATAACATGCATTTAAAAGTAAATTACAGTGTCCATATTTTACAGTACTATTCTGACCAGATGAACACCTTTTTGATCATCTGTTTCCAAACCAGCACACTGTGACTCAAAGCATTTCATTTGCTCTTAGATGTGTCACTGTTGCCTCAAAACAAACGCTGTGTGTTAGGAAACATGCCGTCGCTGCAGAATGCTCTGCTTTGAAAGGCTTCACTTCTTCAGGTCTCTGCTCGGGATGAGTTCCCACTGGCTTGCAGACAGAAGGCAGCAGTTGATGTTAATACCGGGTTTTTTATTAACACTGTGGAAACATGTCTGAACAAACGGATGTAAACAATAGCAGTGTCTTTGATGATTCACCAGTCTGGGCTGGATGTTGATTTCCTCTGTAATAGCACCGATGGGCATTGTCATTCTTGGCTGGAAGATCCAACATGTTTTAAAAGATTTAGAGGCAAAACCTCAGGATTAAATGACTGTCACGTCTTTATTAAAATTAAAAATTAAAAACAAAACGTAAACATAATTGAAAACGAGCAATTATGTGTCTCTTTAATCTTTGTACCAGTCTCTAAGGTATAGAGACAGCTGCTTTTTGTTTTGGAGAAGCTCATCCCTGCATAATTTAATTATAAATCAGAATTTGTGTGTGGTCCCCTTTCAGAGTTTTAAAACACCACTTTACCTTTCCAGCTGTCCCATTACTCTATAACAACAGGGTTCGTGGGGCTTAAACAGAGAGCGTAGACTTCCAAATATCACTGTGATTCACTTTCAGGTCTCCACTGCTCTTCCTGTGAGCGTTCTGTCTGCGTAGGTACATATTAACCCCTCTTGTAGAACTTCTCATGTCTTTTAGGTGAAATACACTGTTCATCACAAGGATTTTTGACCTTTGACTTGAGCAGTAGTGCGCTGGGTCCAACAGTAAACGCTGCTTTGATAAAGCAGTTATTTGAATTGTTTGGAAATACACACTTTGTTTCTCAGAGTTTGATGAGTGGATCAGTGGAATTTTTTCCAGCAGACATCGCAGAAGCACAGCTGGAATTAATAGCAAGGTTCAAGGTTCAAGGCTCTCTATTTGTCACATGCATAGTTATACAAGTATAACACACAGTGAAATGTAACCTGACACGCTCCTCGACATGTGCAAAAATGGGGGTGGGGGGGGGTAAAGGAAGAACATTATATATATATAGTATATACATTGGGTGAATGTGCAGTAGTAGCAGCAAGCAGGTGAATTCTGTACATTAATAAGAATAGACATCTGACTATTTTACAGAATAGACAATATAAACATATTTAATTATTAATTATTCATTATTATAATAATTATTAATAACTATCCTAAGAGAAAAAAATTCCTAACAATAAGAGGATTTCCTGCAAGCAAGGATTTGGCAACAGTGGGAATGAAGAATTCACTTTTAACAGGAAGTGACCTGGATTCGAACCGCACGATCTGATATCCTCGTGTTGGTGTTGTTCCCAGATCATCATACTAAATGTTGTTCCAGGATCAACATTGCAAGTGACCAATCAGAATGTTGTGACGTCATACTTTTGCGACTTTGGGAAAAACCGGCGTAAAACAAAAAACTGTGCTTAAGCTGCGTGAAACCGCTTCTGTCCGCCGATCAACGGACCCTGACCCTAACCCTAACCGTAACCCTTTAATAAACAGTAAACAGAATTGATATTGTCCTTGCAATGTTGGAATTTCATAAATGCACGAATGGCTTGGCGCTCAAAAGAATAACGTCACAACAATGTGATTGGTCACTTGCAATGTTGAACCTGGAACAACATTTTCATGATGGTCTGGGAACAACACCAACACGAGGATATCAGATCATCCAGCTGAACCAGGATCAGGGACGGCCTGCAATCAGCTTTGACCAGATTTGGGATAGGTTGGTAAAAAGAAGAGCAAAACACCCACTATGGGAGAAAATCTTCAGTATTAAAGATATAAGAAGACAATCAGAGACTTACAATCAGTGTTGGTCAAGTTACTTGAAAAAAGTAATCAGTAACTAATTACCGATTACTTCCCTAAAAAAGCAATCCCGTTACTTTACTGATTACTTATTTTCAAAAGTAATTAATTACTTAGTTACTTAGTTACTTTTTAAAAACACGATTTACAACCTGAATAGGTGATAAAGCGATAGATCTTTCAGCCCAATTCTACTTTTTCTGCATAATCCATCATACAAAATGTAATCAAAAGGAAAAGTCTCTTTTTAAAACGTGTTATATTAGTTTTAATCTTTTAACTTTTTGCATCAAGCAAAAATTTAATTATATGCAACATCCTCTGACTGGAAGAAATTAGTTTAACATTTAAACCTATTTTCTGCACATTCCAGCACATAAAATATTTTTTTGTGTGTGTGTTTACACTCACTCTTTCAAATAGATGCAAGTAAAACACAGCAGAAAATAAATAACATCAAAGACTAGCGGTCCTGTTGCTCTATTTTCACCTGTAAAGCAGGAGTGGGGTAGGCGGAGGTTTACCCTGGTGCAGGTGTGCTGCAGCGGGCAGTGGAAGAATCCGCGAGTTTCTCTGTGAATTTCCCATTACGTCGTAGCGCACTCGGTGCTTGTTTGGAAGTTTAGGGGTTTTTTCGCTGTAAAAAGAAGTTTTCTTCCCACGCACAACGGACACTAATGTTTTTGTCACTTTTTATGGACTCAAACTCAAAATAAGGTCAGTACTTCCACGCTTTTTTTTTTTTTCCCGATATTTTTATTAAAGTTTTTGCATCGACTTTTACAAAAGACAAATTGAACAATATGCCGTTTTCTTTTTAAAGAACATAAAGCAATATAAGACATACACTCCCACCTCATAATTATAGCAGTACCAGTGGGTGTACAAACAGAAAAAGGAAAAAATCCAATCTAATAATACTAGTAACAAACCCTAGGGTACAAGACAACAGTTCCTGAGTGTACAAGGGAGATGTGGAGAGTATCCAAAACCCCCACCTCCACACAGACACATAAAAACCAAAACACACAAACAAACAAAACAAAAAAAGAAAAAAGAAAAAAAAGAAAAAAACAAAAACCCACACATGATAAATGGTCAGCTTAGTTATAGGGATAAATCAATTCTGTTAGAGAAAAGAAATATGTATAAAGTAGTTAAATAAATACCATCATAGAACGCAGGCACAATAGAATCCATATACTTAAACTTAGGCCTCTTACTTGAACATAAGATAAGAAAAAATAAAATATGATAGTGTCTGAGCTGGCTAATTGGGAGCATTGCGAGACCGCAAAGTCTGAACATGATCAAAAAAGGGTTGCCAGGTCTTAAAAAATTTGGCCGTAGACCCGCGCAGGGTGAATTTAATCTTTTCGAGTTTGCTAAAATGCAGAACGTCTCTGATCCAGATTTCCCAGGATGGGGCAGAAGGGGACTTCCAACATAGCAATATTCTGCGTCTTGCCAATAAGGTGAGAAATGCGACCAGATCCGCTTGAGGCGTCGGCAAGGCAACTGAATCAGGAAGAACCCCAAACAAAGCAGTTAAGGGCACAGGTTGGAGGGTTAGCTGGATGATCTTAGATAAAATCAAGAAAATATTAATCCAGTATTGTTTGAGGGATGAACATGACCAAAACATATGCATTAAAGAGGCAGGTGTTTGATGACAACGGTTGCAGTCAGGGCTAAGATTGGGGTATATTTGAGCTAGTCTGGCCTTAGTCCAATGTACACGGTGCAGAATCTTACATTGAATCAGCCCATGTTTGGCACAGAATGAGGAGCCATGGACCCGGTAAAGAATTTTATCCCAAGAGTCATCCTGAATCACACACCCCAGATCCTGCTCCCATGCCAATTTAATAGCCGAGATTGAAGAGTTGCCAAAGGAACATATTCTCCCATACAAACAGGAGATCAGGCCCTGTAATGAGGGCGGAGGCAATAGAAGGTTATCAAAGTCATGATAAGAAGGTCTAGATGGGAACTGAGAGGATTTCTCCTTAACAAAACTCCGGATTTGTAAATAGCGAAAAAAGTGACTTTTTGGAAGGCCAAATTTCAATGAGAGCTGTTCAAAGGAGGCAAATGTATTCTGAATGTACAGATCAGAAAAAGACCTGATACCCAAAGAGGCCCACAAATAAAAAGCACCATCAGCTAACGAAGGCTGAAAAGAGGGATTTTTCAAGATGGGTGATTGAAGGGGAAAAAAGGTCAACTTAAAATAACGACGAAATTGATACCATATTTTCAAGGTAACTTTGACAATAGAGTTATTATAAGAGCCTGTACTCGAAGGCTGCTTTTGGGCATAAATCAGGGCTGGTAAAGAGGCTGAGACACAGGAAGAAGTCTCCAAACTGAGCCAGGCCGGGGCATTATTCGTGTCTTCCCCCTGTAGCCAATACCTGAGAATACGAATATTACATGCCCAATAATAGAACATAAAGTTTGGTAAAGCCATCCCCCCCATCTTTTTCGGTCTTTGAAGATATGTCTTGCGTATTCTGGGTGTTTTTTGTACTTCCACGCTTTAAACGCTGCACGCTCATACTCTCTCCCGCACTCGATATATGATCCATTGTTGATCTGCACACAGCTGTTGTCACGAACGTTGCACTTGCTTACGTCACTGTCATGAGACATTCTCGCAAAAAAATCACGGTTTTAGTAACGCAGTAACGCAGCGTTCCTACGGGAAAGTAACGGTAATCTAATTACCGTTTTTTGCAATAGTAATCCCTTACTTTACTCGTTACCTGAAAAAAGTAATCAGATTACAGTAACGCGCTACAAGTAACGCGTTACTGCCCATCTCTGCTTACAACACAGGTTTCAAAGGAAAAACTAACAGAGCAAAGAAAACTAGAAAACTGGAAGAAAGGACACAAATTAAAGTGGGAAATAAGTACAACTAAAACCACGAGATATAACATGAGGTCCACTAGCCTTTATTGTATTGTATAAATAATTATGAAAAAAATGCTCTTTTAGTGAATTTTGCCTGGGAACTTCTGCGATATAACACTGAGGAGCTGTGGAAGTTGATGTTTTGTGCACACACTGCCTACTGTCACTGTGAAACCTGTGACCTTTCTAAGTAAATGGGACGTCTGCATTTTACAAATTGTACACATATAATTTTCAGAAATCATACATTTATATTTGGAACATATGAAGAAATTTAAATTATAACCTTAGTGAGAAGCAACAAACAAAATCAGATGGTGTTAGTCATGGGTTGGAAATACTGAGGTTTAGTTTAAAGGGTGGGTAATGGTTTAGTTGTTCCTAGCTTGATTTCCAGACAGACAGCTGACTAAGCCTCTTCTCACGCGTATTGACTCAAACAAGCATTTTTGTGTGGTCTAACAAACAAATCTGGCTCATCTTAATGTACACGGATAAACACAGCAACACTCAGCCAGTGTTTCGGGATATACTTTTTTTTATTTACAAAATACATCCGCTATTTTCAAATAGCGATTCAATGAGTCATGTGCAGTTTGCAAGGATTTAATGCTTTACTGAGGGTGCATGTGCACTAGGAATAAAATGTGCAGCTGAGATTCTAGTTTAATGCTGACAGAAAGTAGAGGAGCGGTTTCTGTATGTACATGATTTGGGGGTATCATACATCATCTGGAGGCCACATGTTCGATCTTAAAAACCTCCAGAGTAAACTGTGCAACAATTCAAATACATTTGTACCCTTATTGTGACAAATTCATAGGAGTGAATAAGGAAAGTATCACAGTACCACAGCAGGATCCGAGAGGATGGGACATGTGCAGTCTGGTGCAGGGTTGCTTTTAAATAGCACGGTCTGTATGTATTGCACCACCACTAGAGGGAGCCACAGGACAATGACTTCCCAGCTCAAGTCATATGAGTGTCGTTAAAGAGGTGGAAGTATTTTAATGTATGCCGTTACAAAAGTCAAACAAACGAAACTCACGTGACAGGAAGTGAACATTTCTAAACCATGTGTAATATATTAGTGTTCTGCAATAACTGGTCCTAAAATTACGTTTTGGCAAAAGCTGTGGATTTTTGTTTGTTTTTAGAGAGCGGTGGCTTCCTCATTGGTATCCTTCTAATGGAAACCAAACTCCATGGACTGTGATTTCTTTTCTAACCCATCCATCCATCTTCTTAAAACTGATCATTTGAAAGGGCTTTATAACAGCTGGTATAAAAGCTATACCAGCTGTTATTAAGCAAGATATGAGGTACTTTGGACAGGTTGCCTGTCCATCACAGAGCTTATTGTATATGCAAGAAGCAGAAGTAGTGAAGGCAGATGAGTTTAAATACCTGGAGTCAACCATCAAAGGCAAAAGACAGGAACAAGTGCACAAGAGAGGTAAAAAGGAGAGTGCAGGCAGGGTGGAGTAGGTGGAAACCAGTGCCAGTAGTGAGACCTGCAGTGATGTATGATTTGGAGATAGTAGCACTAAGAAGAAGGGGACAGTAGGCCGAGTTAGAGCTGATTTTCATTGGCAGTGACAAGAATGGACAAGAAATGACTAATGTAGAAGAAGAACACCAATGAATGTAGTCAAGCTTCTCAAATCTTCTAGGTTGTTTGATTCCCCGCTTCTAGGGAGAATAGAGATGAACACCTGAACTCTCCGTGATTATTCTTTAACCTTTTAAATCAGTAATTTCTTAATATTTCTTTCTTAAAAATCATAAGTTCAAGCAGTTCCAGATGCTTCCTGTGAGTAATGTCAAAATGCTTTTTTCTTTTAATGACTTGAGCTCATTTGTCTCCATCTAGCTTTTACTGAAATTTGTTGCCTCTTACAGTCACTTGAATATATTCAAAGTCAGCACAGGGAAAGGTTCTCCTTCAGGGCTTGTTGGCAAAAAGCATTTCTAAAGTGTAATTTCCTGTAAACCCAAAAGGCAAATATGATATGAAACAAAGTCAAACATGATACAATATAAGAATCATACTTCCACACCGATAGGTAGTCCCTGAGCTTTTCATTGTGACATGTGCTCATTGTATATATTGTATTGGTGTGGGAATGAAATTGGTACAATTAAAACCAGAATTACATTCTTTCTGTGAAGATGAGACAAAAATGCAGAGTTCTTTAAAACACTACACAAACCATCTTTAAGAACATGCCATGAAGGTAGATGGTCACTAGAGAGCAGCAGAGATTCAGCACTGAGACTTCGAGTCTTTGGGATTAACTCATAATTTTGGTACCATAGTCTTGTGTTGATTACATTTCAGTTTTGCTAGCAATCAAGAGTTGTTACATATTTCAGATGAAGTAAACACAAGTGTAGAGTCGCTCGGCATACAGGTTAAAAGTAACTCTGTAAATGTCAAGGCTCAGTTTACTCACAGAGGATTTAGCTGAAAGTCGAGCTTTTGTTCTAGTACAGAGGAGCAGTAATACTCAGTCCCTGTGACCTTTTGTTTAAACCAACAGACAAATGTTCGATCAGCTGAGGATGAGTTACTGTTTTCTCATCGTGATGCCTTTTGGTGACCTTTCGATGCTTGCCACAGAATTTCAAATCGTCAAAATCATACCACCTTAACAAATTTGAATGTAGTCACATGTGACTGAAATTTCTCTCGGTTGATCCTTCCACCCATATTTATTTATTTCCTTTCATCTTCATGTTCTTCATGTTCAGACCTGTCAGTTTTGTGACACTACAAAAAGTGGAGCAATAATAGAGCAAGGCGTGGAGAGTTCAGATCCCTGCCCATCCTAATGTTTTTGAGAGATTTAGTCTGGGTCTTAATGACTTATTGCTGCATCATTATCCTGCATGTTTGCAGTATTTAGACATACACAGCTGGTAACTAAGCCACTGCTGTGCTTTTATCAGTCATAAATGTTGTGAAAGCAGAGGAATAGATAACCCCCCTTTTTCATACACAGAACACACACCCATTAAGAAGAGTTTCTTTCATTTGTGCTAAATGAGTTTTGTAGTAAATAGCACACAATGATGCTTGAGGAAGAAAAGAAAAAAGGCTTTCTGAGAGTCCTCATAAAGGGTGAGAGGTCCTTTCTTTTCTCAAAGCCCTACTGAATAGACTGCTGCCTGCTCTCTCTTTTTGGACATAATGAAATACAGTAGACTTCCCCTGCAGCCCTTTCAGCCCTGTTGGACACACACACTCACACACACACACACACTTGGCCATTTTTCCATCATTTCAGAAACCATTACATTGACTTATGTTCGTTTCCTGGAAACGCACTCTAACATGAATCTCAACTACTGCTTGCCTAACTGTGCCCATGATTGTAATCTTAAAATGTTTTAGGATTTTTGTTTGGACCCCATAAGGAAGACATGTCCCCATAAGGAGATATAGTAAATAGTCTAGGTTTCCACACTGAAGGAAATACATGTATCATACACACAAGTGTGCACACGATGTGCAGTGGACATTTCCAACAATGGAAATTGTAATCACACTAGAAAATTTATGAGTGGACAAATGTGTATTAAACAAAGCTGAGTGATAGTGGCACAGTGTGTATAATGCTTTGAGGCTTTGATACCCGCTCAAGTTGATGACTTCTGTTATTTACACATGACGAGGAGTCTGAAAGTTGAATCCTTGTACTAGTGATGTATGTTATAGTTCATAAAACAGTTTTTTTAAGCAAGTACTGACAAGCATCATTTGTATGCCACTCAAAAATGCAGGTTTCAAACTCAGATGAATTCAGACACTCTTCATCAGTGCCACTTTTCATGTGACAAAGGGATTAATCTGAATAGATTTAAAAACAGAAATGCTTTTGATTGATTAGATGTTGGTATGTGTCTAAATGCACCAGAAAATTATCGAAGCCAGCTGCTCCAATGGTTTTCTTTTAATTTCCAGTTTTAAAATGTGGTCTCTGACTGGTTTTCAGGCTCTCTGAATTAAACGATGCGGTGTCAGGTTCTTGAAAAGATTTTTAGGTGTATCAGCTTTTCACCGCTGGCAGTTTATTTATTTGTTTATTTACCAAGTACCAATTTCTATTTTCTCCCAATTTATTTGAGACATAAGAAAACTGCTCCGATCTGTTCATGGCTCTTTGTCTGTAACCTATGATATAATGAATTATAATACATTGAATCGTGGTGTTTTTCATAACGCTGTAAACATTGGGAGAGAAATGCAAAAAAATGCTTTTGTGCTCAAATACTTGAAAAAATATATGACTATAAAGAGTTCTATAAAGAAACGCTTCTCATGCGTCTGATATTTTACAGTGCAGATGAAGAGAGTAAGGCTGGGTTTGCTGTATATCTGTAGCCCTGGTGGGCTGACATGTGATGACAGAAGACTGGCAGCCTCCTCCATCTGGCCTCGCTCTTGGAAGCAGTCTGGTTCACCTATCTGTGTGTGTCTGAAACCCTGGCTCTTGGCTGACTGCCCTACGACCATAAATTACTGTGTTCGTGATCGTATGCTTCCAGTGTGTTTGTGTCGCAACAGTTGTGTCTGTGCCCATTCATATGTGTGTTTGTGTTTCTGGCTTTAAATTTATCCTCAGGTGTTGCTGAGAAATTTCCCAACTATAATAAGTCACGATGTTGTGGATGCGCATGCACAGATCATCCTCACCACAAACTTATATATTCAAAGAGAATTCCAGGAAGAGTCATTTAATGCGTCACAGTTTCAGTGTGTGTGTCTGTGCTTGTCTGAGGTGAATTAACAACTCCAGTCATGTTCACACCATCCCCACCTCTTTCTCTCTGGTTTCTTTATCCTCTTTTTTTTTTTTACCTCCTGCCTGTTCTTCCATCTGCTCAGGGGTCTGTGTTGGTTGTGTGTTTAAGGCTATTCTTACTGGGCAAACATGCTCCATTTTCTTGAGAGAGGTTTTGTCACTTTGTCAGAGCTCCTCACATTCACCCTCACACACATTCAAGCACATGTCCAAACAAAAACTTCAAACATGCTCAAATACAACATTTGCTCAGCTAAGTTAGGCAACTGTATTCAGCATTTTTTAAACCAACAGTGGCTTAAAACACCTACTACTATGAAAAATGGGTGACTTGTAGTGACAAATCAGTACATGACTGTGCAGTTTCCCTCAACCCTAAGGGGTTTTAGCATTTTTCAGCTAGCTGATTTAGCTTCTACTCTCATTACTGCCATTCCCAATACCAAAAAAACAGACAGATGAAGTCAGTGACCAGCTGGTGGATGTGAAGCAGTATTTAGTCAAGTCATTAACACACACAAGTCCATTACTATTCAAAAGTCTTGAACCACCGATTGTGCTGGAAAACTGAGAAACAGGTTTAGTAATTCATTAAAACCAAATCAGAAATACAATATCTAGACCCTTTCCAAAAAATTTGAATATCAGGGAAAAAAATATTTGTCTTCAAAACGTTAAACTTTCAGAAATTATCGATTCAGGGCCCACAACTTAAATTATTTCAAGTACTTAGTTGTTTATTTGTACATAATTTGGGCTTCCAGCTTATAAAACCCACGAAAACAGGAATTCAAAAAAATTAGAATATGGTGAAGACATCAGCCCAAATTTTACAGGGCATGAATGTTTTAAACTGAGTGTCACACACAACTCATCTACTAAACTCAAAGCACCTGCACAGGTTTTCCCAGGTGTCATTAAATTGCTTCACTTTGATTCAATTGTCTCAGTTAGGTTCAATATGGGGAAGACTGCATACTTGACAACTGGCCAGAAGAGCATCACTGATACCCTCCATAGGATGGGTAAGCCACAAATGTTCATAGCTAAGGAGGCTGGCTGCTCACAGAGTGTTGTGTCCAAGCATATCAGTGGAAAGTCTAGTGGAAGGGCAAAATGTGGCAGGAGAAGGTGCACCAGCAGAAGGATCTATGGGGTATTATCAAGGGGAAAATGAGGTCCAACAGACCCAAAAACAAAGAAGAGCTGACAGCAAGCATCAAAGAAATCTGGGCTTCCAAAACTCCCAGGCAATGCCACAGGCTGATTGCCTCAATGCCACAGCGCATCGGGGCGATGATTAAAGCAAAGGGATTTCCCAAACAAGTATTGTAGATTGACATATTGTTTTGAAAGTACCACATTTTGATTGATTTGATGTGAATTTCTTCTTTTTTTTCTGCAAAAACTGAGTAACATGTAACATGTAAAGTAAATGGTGATGTCTTCACAGTATTCTAATCTTTTGAATTCCTGCTTTCATGGGTTTTATGAGCTGGAAGCGCAGATTGAAATGTGTCCCATTGTTTGTTTTTCTATACAGGTATGCTTTTACTGCACTGCCAGTGTGTTTGCCTTGTCAATTAGATTTCCAGATGGTATTGCATGGTGGATAAAAATCTAATGGTAATTTCCTGTATTCATAATTTTATGATTTTTGACAAGATCTCCAACACCACTGGCTGAAATGCAGCCTAAACCATGGTGTCTAAACACTACAGGCCTTGGCTTACTTATTATTGTTATTGGAACCTGCTCTGCTATGTAGCTTCATCAAAGTCTAATTGCCAGATGGTTTATCACTCAAACTTTATATATAAATAGAGCAGCATGACGGTGTTGTGGTTACCACTGTTGCCTCACAGCAAGAAGGTCTTGAGTTTGACTCCACCACCTGGCTGGGGTCTTTCTGTGTTCTCTCCTTTTTCTCCGTGGATTCTCTCCTGGTACCCTGGCTTGCTCCCACACTCCAAAAAGTTCACATGGTTGTCTGTCGCTCTGCATTTGCCCTTCGATAGACCCCCACCCCCCGACCCTGACAAGGATAAGTGGAAGAGAATGTTTAGATATATTACGTGTTCACTTATTGAAATAATCATAATTAATTAATTAATTAGTAACAGTAAGAAAGTGTAAAATATACTGAAAATTTTATTCACTCTTTAATATGTCAGGATCTTTTACTCTATAGAGTTATGAGGTGAGACACAGTGCAAGCAGTCTGGTATCTCTGCCTATTAGAAGTACTGACACAGAGACACAAACGGACAGGATAAGAGCGATCTCTTCCCCTCACGAGCTATATTTTGTAAACTTTGTACCACTGTGAGTCTGTATATATAGAGAGAAGCCTTTGAAACTGTCCTGATGCATCCAGCAGCTGCTTGACCTGCCACTGATATTGGTGGGTTCTCATGGCATGTTGTCTTTGTGTTGGGGTCCTGGGCCTGGCACCCATCACACACAGGAAACAGGCCCTGGCCCTGAGCTGCACATTAAACACACAGGAAATACACACAGGAAACCATGTCTCAATTCTTCGTGCAAGACTCGCACACTCCTCCATCCTGCACTCCTCTCCTCCAGAGAAGGGCTGGCCGCCAGAGCCCTGCTGCACACTCAGCTGACAACCTGTCTAATTTCTCTGCAGTGTGTGCAGTCTGCTGCAACCCAATCACCCCACATCCTCCACATCCCCCGCAACTGACTCAGATCCACCATGACCCCTCCAACCAAAACTGTTTTTTTTACAAAGTAGAAGGTAGGACAAAGGTCACAACACTTTTCTGCACACAGAATTGTTGCAATTAAATTATACTTCCATAAATGCTCTTTTGCATTTTCATGCACTTAGACACCCTAATGTTTTTATCATAATCAGAAAAATGAGAGATGCTGACCCTTTTTTTTTTTTTTTTTGCCTGTCCCATTTGGTTCTTTAGCCATCAGAATTGTTGTCTGAAGACCAACAAGGATACCCAATGGATTTACTTTGCCAAATGGATCATCGTGGCATTGCCGTATTGGTCCATTTGGTCGATCTTTGTTTTTATTATTTATTATATTTTATTTTCAGATGTTACAGACGGGACAGACATGAGTGAGGGATAGGAAAGGGAGAAAGAAAGAGGAAGGAAAGGAAAAACAGAAGGGGAGAGGGACAGTGAGAAAGGGGGGGAGAAAAAAAAAAAATCTCCTGGATCACCTGTTGAGAGAAGAATAGAAAACAAGCAGAAAACAAAAACAAAGCAACATACTAAACACAACACCATCGCATTAATCTAGCTAAGTGTAAACAGCAGTAAATACTAAATATTCAATGTTGTTGTGCAGCACGCAGGACAGATGTGCTTCGAAGTAGCAGCCAAGAAAGGTGTAATTTGGGTCTACGAGCAGTGAACACCCGTGTGCATACCTGTGTGGATCCGCGCGCTTGCATTCCAAAGGTTTCTCCATGTAATGATCTGCTAGGGAGTGTGTGGGGGGGCCACAGCCCCGTCCTCCGGGGTGTGAAGCGGGTATGGAGGAGATCAAAACTCCAGACATCCAGAGGCCCCCAGAACACAAGAGACCAAGGAAGACCAACAGAGGGGCAGCCGCGCCACTGTCCCAGTAAGAGCTGAGGAGAGTCCCAGATGAGGGCTCACTCAGCAGCCGCGGAGCAGAAGCCAGGGGGAGTTGCAGTGACGCGCCCATGAGCTCCGCCGGCCCCCAGCTGTGCCTGAGTGACCGAGCCCCAGGCCGAGAGGCCGGGGGCACCCAACCTCCGAAGGGGCCCAAGCGAGCCCTAGGCTCCAGGCCCCGATAAGCGGCCGCCAAGGAGTGAGCCGGTGTGTACCTGGACGCCCACCCCCAGACACAAAGAACCACCAACGCACCGACACCTGAGGGAGTCCGCCACTGGCAGGGGAAGTGGTGGTGGGTGGAGATAGGCCTCCAAACCTTGGAGGGCCTGAGGTGTCCCCAGAGAGGTGGCGTCTGATACCCAACCTGACATATAGACACAGACATACAGGCGCACACAGACACAAACATCCATTTCCCCCCCCACCCCCCCCCATGCTCTCATATGCACTCACTCCACACTCAACCAACGTGGAGACAGACATAAAGAGACGCTGTACACACGATCACACTCCCCAAGCGGACTCTACAAACCGGGTCTAGGTACCCTTGCCCCTGGAGGGGGGAACTGCACCCAGACCCAGGTGGTGTTACCCTTTTCCCTGCGGTGGGGAGAGGCAGACCACCCCGACTCCGCAGCAGCAGGGAGGCCCCACACCCCAGACCGCAGTCGGACGGCCAACTCCTCCTAGCCCTCCCGCTCCAGCAGGCCGCAGAGAACGGGGGTGGGAGAAGACTCCAAACCTCACTCCACCCGCTCATTGTAGTGTTGATGCATGTGTGTTCTAAGGTGCAATTAAAACCCAGGAGGGCATGGAGCTACCTGCCAAGGAGCAGCAGGTAAGCGCATGATGCTGACCCTTTTCTGTAAATGCATTTCAGTTTATGCAGCTTAGGTTTGACAAGCTACTGTATTTCCCATCCACACCCCCAATTCTCCCATGGTCCTTCTTTTTCCTGGTGACTGCCATGTCAGGGAAAAGCTTGCTCTGATTCATGAATCTGAGACTATTTAAAGTCAAATTCAATTAAGAAAGAAAGTAAAGTGATAAATGAATTGAGGAATTTTAAAAACAAAACAAAAAAAGCTTGTCTCCAGCATGCACTGGGCAGTTCTCTGCTCATTACAGGGAAACAACACCGTATTGAAGTTGATCTGTATAAGTGTCAAAATAGTGCTTGATGGAGTTACCACAATGGGCTCTGCTGCCAGTGACGCTGACCTTATTTAATACACAGTGATTCCAAAATCCAGGGTAAATAGAGCCAAGAAAGAGTCACTCATGCAAATACCCTGAGAATGAATCTTTCTTGTCTGCCCTCCCACGGCAGCTAAGCTCCAGCCATCATTAAGTCTTTAGAAGCTATAAAGACTGTATCTGTTTACTGTTGATTAATCAACATCATGTTTGGCTCTGCCGCTTTGGAATGAGCTGTCGTCTTTGTAATAACTATTTCATTCTCATGCCAAACACCCAAGAGACTCTTCATCAAACTGGGATGAATGTATTTGTGGATTTATAATAGTAACGTAACTTTTCCTTCTTGTGTTTTTTTGGGGGGTTATCGGTTAATATCTCTGTATAACCGCTGTATTCATTTGCTGTAGCTGTCATGCATCAGCACCATCCAAACTACCCAAAAGGTGCTCTGAATGTTTTTAGCAAATGTTTGTTTTAAAACCCCAAATAACTAACAGGCAGAAAATGTTACTTACATCCATGACCACATCCCGGAAGTGCTCTGTTGGCCTGAAATCTGATGACTATGGAGGTCATTTGAGTACAGTTTAAGAAACCAGCTGATCATTTAAGCTTTAGGACATTAGGCATTATAGCAGTCATCAGAACATGGGTGACAAAACAATACTCAAGCAGGTTGTGGTGTTTAAATGATGCTCAATTTGTGCTAACAGGCCTAAAGTATGCTAAGAAACACTGCAGCAAAAACTGAGATTCATCAGACCAGGCAATATTTTTCCAATCTTCTGTTGTCCCTGAGCCTGTGCAAATTGTACCCTTAGTTTCTCAGGCATCATAAGGCTTTTTCACCCACAGAAGTATCACTCACTGGATATTTTGCTCTTAGAGAAAAAAAATCCCAGTATGAAATACTCAGACTTGCCTGTCGGACAGTTTCCCTTGACCATTTCTACATGTCTAAATACACAGAACTGCTGCCATGTGACTGACTGGTTAGATATCTACGGCCGGTGAGTAAAAAATACCATCAGGTTTCACATAATTGGTTAGCCAACAATAATCAATCCAAGAACAAGTATGTAATGGGAACCCAGGGTAAAGCACTTTGGATAATGTTCATTTTCACAAGACCACCATCAGGCGAAAACTGGACAACAAATAGTGTGTATGGCAGGGCTGCAAAGAGTGGGCCCTGTTCTCCAAAAAGAACACTGCGACCCATCTGCATTTTGTTAAAGATCACAGAGACAAACCACAAGGCTGTTTGAACAATGTTGAGTGTCAGAATGAGCCTAAAATAGAGCTTTTGTTTTAAGTAAAACGAGTTCTGTTTGGAGAAAGGAAAACACTGCATTCCAGGATACCAATCCCATCCAAGCTGTGAAACGTGATGGAAGCATCATGGTTTGGGACTGTTTTGCTGCATTTGGCCTATCATCACTACAGGAGCAATAAAGTTTGAATTATACTAGCAAATATTAAAAGAAATTTTCAGGACATCTGTTCTTGATCTAAATTCCAAGATAAGTGTGTCATGCAACAAAACAGCCCTCAGAAAACAAGTCTTTCTACCAAAGAATTTCAAGAGAAAAATACCATTAATGCTTTGTAATTCCTGACCTTAATCAAGTGCAAATGTTGTAGAAAACATTTTCTCTTAAATTTTTTCCAAAGACGATCAAACATGACAATAAGTGAAAACGTTTGATTGCATGTTTTGATGCACAAAGGAGTCATAGCACAAAGGTCCACACGTTTGCCTCTTACAGATAATAAATGACTAAAGGTAATCCTTCCACCTCATTTCTTTAATTCTTTTCTCTGAGTCAACTTTTGAAACTTTTGGTGTTTATCAAAAACTCTGGCAAACTTGGAAAATTTCAAGTTTGCCAGCTTTCTTATTACAGCTGTATGCTGCATATTTAGAAGGTAAGAAATGGTGAGTGAAGCTGACCACACGTACAGAAAAGTGGCACTGGTTACTCTTGTGATCAGCGAATGACCCAAAGTCATGAAACAGACGGCCAAAAGATTTCTGTAATTTTAAATTGGTTGACTGAAAGATCTGCCCAGGTCATCCTCCAACATGTAAAGGAACATAATCATACTTCCTGATGATTATATAGTATGTAGTGAATGCTTTTGTAATGCCCAGAATTACTATTATTGAAAATCCTACCTGCTGTGTAAGTGATAAATTTACAGACCTACTGAGCAGGAGATGCTCTTATGTAGATATGAACTTCCCTTTTGAACTATTCATCAAACTACAGTCCTGTTTTGGAGCCTGTCCTCCATCTGGTTTCCATGTCTGGGCTTCCAATGTGGAGCCATCTATCAGTGAGATAGAAGTCTCCTGAATATTTCCTTTCTCTTTCCTCTATTTAAGATATCTCTGTTAGTGTTTCTGTCTCCAGCTCGTCTCTGAAGTCTTCTTTTGCTGCTCTTTCTCTGTCACTCATGCAAACAGACTTAAAACAGTATGAGTACACATTATCCTGCTTTCTGGATAAAGCTGAATAGAATATCTAGAATAAATACAATAATGTTCAGGTTGCATCCCCCCCCCAATGCATACTTTAATAAATGTCCAGAAATTGCCATAGTAATATGCAATGTAATATAAAGGCAATTCAAAGACCAAGCTATGAGCCTGTGAGCAAATATGTCACAGAGCAGTAAACACATGGGGAAGGAGCAGTGATGCAGGAGTTCGGATCATGTTTGTGTGATTCCTTTGAGCTTCCCTTAAAGTAAAACTAGATTGGATTTTAAGGCAAATATTAACCCGTCCATATGTGACACTTTGAGCCATGACTTAATTGAAAACCAACTCCTAGAGTTTCAGGCCTTTCTGCCCTCTTCATCAGCCCCTTGGGGTAGAGTGACCTCTTCCTCTTCAACCTCTGGTGACCTTGTGCCAGGTTTTGAGGGATTGACTGATGCTCACCTGCTTTTCATTTGCAACATATGTCACAAGTACATTCATCATTATATCTTATGTGAAGCTGAGCAGGTCTAGATTTGGTTAGGTTAGATTTGGTTAGGTTTAATACTTTAAGGTTCTGACATAAATCGGAAATGTCAAGAAGCTACAGGGTGTATGTAACTCGATACATGGGACAGTCTGTATTTTCCCCTTCGAGCACCTCAAGGAAGTCTGTGTGTATGCATGACCCCACAGTTTCATGCATAGACAATCAGATAAATGGCAGGTTAGCTCCAAGCAGAAGCTCATCATCTGTGCCCGTATTCTGTTACCCGGCACTGACTTACCTGACATGTGTTCTGAGAGCAGGATCCAGATGGAGGCATGACACGTTTGAATAGAAATGGCCATGAGGATCATCACATACACACACACTCAAATATGTGTATGTGTACACATCTGTGCACATCTATACCGAGGATCTCTGCTCCGAGGTTTGGTGAAAGGTCGCCGTGACCTGAATTTTTCCATGCAGGAAAGTGTTTCTGAATTCCTTCCATTTGTAGTTTGTAACACAGGAATAAGGTTGCAGGGACATCAACACAATGTAAATCAGGCCCAATATTGACCGAGGGAGCGTATCCAGAGGCACACTCCCACATGCTTTTCTGTGGAAAGTTATTCCACACAGCGTCTAGGGAGAAAGGCTCCCCCTGTCAAGATCCTGGCTGTCAGCTATGAGGTTAATGAGAGGGAAAGCAACAGTATTCACAGGGCCATTGAACTCGTAACAATACTCAGTTTATACCTAAGCATTACAAAGACTGAGGGTAACCGACCAGACGTGAATGACAATAAAAGGAGTGGTGATAGTGTCTTACTGCATGTTTGATATGTAAATTATTCTTATTGAATAGATGATATTGAAGCTAAAACAACTGTGTGCTGCATATAAGCAAACATCTGAATGCAGACCGGTGCCATTAACAATACTGTGTTTTACTGCTGAGACTGGATGCTGTACCCAGTGAGACATTTAGTGCTCAGTTCAGTTCAGTTTTATTTAAATAGCACCAAGTCACAATAACCATTGCCCAGAGAAGTGTTACATTGTAAGGTAAAGACCCTTTAATAATACACCCCAATAAAGAGCAAGCACTTGGTGACAGTAGGAAAAAAAAAAAAACTTTTGATAGGAAGAAACCCCACCCCTGGGTCAGCTATAAGCTGTGTCCAATTGGGGGTGATGGGAGGAAGACAGGACACACTGTGGAAGAGAACCAGCGATTGATAATAAGTGATTGAAATAATGATTGAATGCAGGGTGGTGTATAAACAGATAGAGGAAAAAAGTGATGATTGAAGAAGAAATGGTCAGTGCATCATTGGAGCGGAACTAAAGGTGAGTACCGGATCATATGATCCAGTCCTAACTATAAGCTGGGCGGTCTGTCTCCTACATCCAGTGCTTGTGTTCTTGTATTGGTAATGGGAGAAAGGGGCCATGGGACTGAATAATAAATGCCTGCAGAGGATCTTGGAGTCACCATTAGGTTTCTGACAAGACATGTCCCACTGCAGTGACCAGGAGGGGTGACAAATGGTGTACAAACAGTTGCAGAGCGCACACTGAATGGAAATGTATATATGCAGATGGAACGCGGCCACACCGACGTTGAGAGGACTGACCTCGGGGTTAACTACTCTGCTAAGTGCTTAAAGTCATAAAGCTAAAGGTGTGAGAAAAGGATCATAAATAGAAGTCGCTTTTAAGAAAGGGCTGGTGTGGCAATGGTGATTGTATGTGTCTCAACCAAAGATGTTTAATTCCCTGTGGCATTGCCTCACACTGGAACCAGACGGGGATTATTCTGCTAAGTGCTGTAAGATCTGGCTGTACAGCATAATTGGCTGCAACTCCAGCTCAGCTGTGATGTGACTGACTTTGTCAAAAGCATATTCAGTATATTACTTTATATTCTTCATGCTGTTGTCAAAACAGTCAAAATTTCACATAATGTGAAACAAAGAGGAGCCCAGCTCACCAGGAAGTTCTATTTCATCTGTAAAAACACTCAAGTCATCCAACATTGACTTCTGGGGGTAAATCCTGGCTAGCACTGCAGATTTGCGAGTGATTATTGGTTCTGCTGATTTAAATAGCAGGAAAAGCCTCTATGATTCCCATCACCTCCTGTAGGCCAGGCATGGAAGAAGCGTTAAAGCCTGTTGTGGTACGTGGTGGATGCGATGACAGTCCATCCCGTGGGAAATATTTCCTTACACTGCTGGCTTTTAGATCAGAAAATGCGCATCATCACATGTGTTCAGAATTGAAAACTAAGAACTCCCGTTTTCTCAGAACATGACCAAAAGCCTCACTATCCATTGACTGTCTATTTAGAGGCTGGTGTCACTAAAAAGGTGTGAGTGGTGCAGCAGGCCCTGAAGCAGGCATGGAGGGACAGGAGTTGCAGTAGCTCCATGGAGGACTCCATACAAGCTTGCTTTATGTGGAGAGCCGTTTCCTGCATTCACAGGAAACCCTCATATTGGAAACAGATTTTCTCAGATGGTTGATCTGAGCCAAAGCCCAGCTGAAAGCACTCTCAGATGCTGCAGAGTGCACACAGAAAAGGAAGAAGGAACTGTGGGAGGGGGCCAGCTTTGAAACTCATCCCCCTCATCTTGCAGGGTGTGGGGCATTTCCTTCATTATTTTCTCTTTTTTTATGAGCACATATTTCTCTCTCTCTCTCTCTCTCTCTCTCTCTCTCTCTCTCTCTCACACACACACACACACACACACACACACACACACACTCTCTCTCTCTCTCTCTCTCTCTCTCTCTCTCACACACACACACACACACACACACTCTCTCTCTCTCTCTCTCTCTCTCTCTCTCTCTCTCTCTCACACACACACACACATTCTCTCTCTCTCTCTCTTGCACTTTCTTTTTTTCTCCCCTTCACATGCAGGTCTCATGTTTCATTGCTGACTTTGTGTTTGGTTTTTCAAATGTCAACACACACGAGTCAGCCTGCGTGGAGGAGTTACCCCAGCCCCAGCGGCAGAGTGAGGACCACGAAGACCTGTGGTCAGATGGAACTTTCAGGGTCCAAACATAAATACAGCATGCAACACACCATCACAGCATGCTTTTAAACTCTCAAATAAAGGACGGTAACATATATGGATCTCAGCGCAAGCAAGTAGTCATCTATTGGGTGTATAAAACTGTCAGGAGAAATCCAGCTGACCCTGGACTCAACCCAAACAATCTCCCTGCTACATGTGGACACGCACACATATCTGGGTTTCACACATGCAAGAATGTGCCTACTTTCTAAGGAGTTGATTTTCTTGGCCTGCAGTACACGGCTTATACTGGAGAATAATTGCAAAACTAAAATAAAAACAAACGCATAACATTCATCACAGAATTTCTGTGTCTTTTTTTGGATCTAGCACTGCTAAAAAGAATTTGTTCCTGCTGTCACATATTAGTCGTACATTAGCTTAAGTAGATGTCATTGTAAGGTATGAACTTTGTAATCTGATATTATTAAGTCATCATTAGGGTATTATCTTTGAGTTAAAAAACACACATATAGAGACAGAGCCCAAGCAAACTGCACGTGCAAGCATTAAACGCAACCAAGAGCTGACGCCCTTCCAAAAGCCTCTAACAGGCTAAGAATAAATTTTGCTCTATGACTGCTCGGACAGACTCCACCTTTAACACACTGGCTTCAGATCTGGCTGTTTGTGTGCAGTTCTCATGGTGTCCCTGTGCCTGTGTGGGGTCTGTCCAGGTACTCTGGCTTCCTCCCATACACATTAGGTTAATTAGTGATTGTAGATGTGAGTGTGAATGGTTGTGTGTCTCTCTGTGTTTGCTAGATTTCACTCCAGGGTGTAGCCCGCCTCTCGCCCCACGACAGCTGGGGTTGGCTCCAGTAACCCATCCTTATTTCATCTCTGAGAATTTATGTCACACCACTGAGCTCTGTGGCATAGTTTACTAATGCAAACTATCCAGTGATGATGAAATCTCCCTTTGCTGATTCTAACATGCCTCTGACAGCAGGCAATGCATCAATATGATCTGAATAAAGTCTCCCAGTGAGAAGGCAGTTTGTGACTATGTCACACTTGATGCACCAAGTAATACCTCAGGGGCCACTACACCAAATCAGCAGCTTAATTCTGTCCAGGTATCACCCAGTAGCCACCACCATACTCCAACATAACCCCGAGGTCAAGGGAAGTGCGTCGGGGGTGGGACCCCCCACAATACAGGCAGGATTTTCAAGGCCACACAGTTAGATCTCTGGATATTAATGTTTACCTCATGACAATTTAAAGCAGCCAAAGAGGCCAAGCAGAAATAAATAAATAAATAGTATAATAAATAATTCCTGCAAGACTTTTTTATGTGACGGGCCAAACTTTTTGGAAAGAACACAGGGTCACGTTCACAGTGTAGTTCTAATTAGCTAAACACAATAAAATGCCTGGTGTTTTTCTAGAACATGCTTTTTAGTTTATTGTGTGTGTTTTTTTTAATTAGGATGAATGTCGTAAAAAACACTGAGATCATAGATCTGGTTGTACAAACCAGTTCAAATAGCTCTGGTTGTATAAAAGTGTAAATCTCAATGAACACAAAAGCAGTGATATTGTTCTAATACAACATATGGATCTAACATATCTGTAGATTATTTTCTTACCCTGATACGTTGAGTACACTTTACTTTAAAAACCCATGTGATTTTCACTGAAGTGATATTCAAGTATCTACCTATACCTTGATCTGGCCTGGATGTAGTTTCACAGTATTTTAAATGAGGTTTGTAAAGTTGCTACATCAGTCACTTCTTTGAGGGTTTTCCAGCTTTTCCTCAGGGTGCGTTTCTCAGTAATCCTCATTTCTGTAAGGGTCCTTTTTTATTTTGATTAGTCTTCTTCTTTCCTGTGTGCTGCTTTGGCTGACTGCATATCTTTTGTACATGTTGGTGGGCCAGACCTCATCTTACCTTCCAGGTGTTCTAAATGATCCGGAGGAATCTTGGCAAGTTGGCAGCGAGCTGCATCTTGGGGCGCCAAGGCAGATGTGGGCACACTGTGCACTTTGCACATAAATCACTGAAAACAATAGTCCCACTAGATCCATTTATTACAACAATACCACAACTGCAGCCATGCCTCAATTCTAAAACAATCCTGACATCAACCATATGCATCAGTGAGCACACGCATGCATGACGACTCACTTGGGATACTGCCGGAGAGAGAACATATGTGCTGTAGGTTATGCCAAAGAAAGACTTCTTCTGCTTTCCTTGAGGGAGAGCGTGAGTGTGTTCAAAAACCCCTACACGTGTAGTTGAAGAGCTCTAAACAGGGGTTAGTGAGAGAAAGGCTTCCCTTCGATCATATTTTATTCACAGGAGTGCCACGCTGCCAAATATGCTCCTTTTTCAACGAGGCCTCAGGGTGTGTGCTGTAAGCTTCTGCTGGGAAAAATGTGCTCGCTTTGTCATTTTCTCCCTCTGCTCCTGTCTATATTTGAACATGAGAAGCTCCACTGTGGTAAACCAGATGCTTTTCTCTGGCTTCAGACTGGGAGTTTTTCCTTGGCGTGGCTATGTGATTAAATACTAGGACAGAGAGGAGAGCAGCTGAGCGGATCGGACCGCCAACCACAAACTGGGATCCTCACAGTGCAAAAATTGCGTTACGGTCAAAGGGATATGAGAGCTGTTATCTTGCTGACCGCTGTATGTAAAGTATTTTCTGTCATGCTTTTCCCACTGAATTTGTTCTGTCATAATAAACAATGAAAAGCCATCGTTTTGTTGTCGCTTATCGTGCACAGTCTGCAAACAATGTTGAATTTGTATAAGATAGAAGAAAAGGTTTCTGTAAATATCACACATCTGTTTAGAATAGCAATGCAAATGAAAGCAAACCCTTAAAGTTCAGCAAAGTGATTTTAAGCAAAAGCAAATGAGCTACCCGCGTATATGAGCCCCCAGTGTTTTTACTACAGCCCGTATTTTCATTCCGCATATAGTTTATCTTGTTTTTACATCTTGCCATCATCCTTATCTTGTTGAGGCAAGTCATCCTGAGGCAAACCTCACGGCAGATATGCATACGAGAAAAAGAGTGGTCCTGTCCCACAATGCATTCAAAAACTTTTTGCACTGCTGCACAGCTCTGCAGCTATAATTAGCTGTTCTGCTTATGTTAACACTTGGACCCAAAAGAATATAGCCTTCACATGCACTCACTCCCACTTTATTAGCTACACCTTGCTAGCCCCATTTTGCTTTTAGAATTGGCTTCATTCTGTGTGGCATGGATTCAACAAAGTGCTGAAAAAAATTTGCATTTTGGTGCTACTGCACATTCGTCGACCGTTCCACCACATCACAGAAGTACTCCAGTGGGTTGAGATCTGGTGACTGTGGAGGCCATTTGAGCGAACAGTGAACGTGGCATCAAAAAGGCATTTTCTCTCAGAGAATTGCCGCTTGTATTTGGTCTTTTTTAGACGATTCCCAGTGAACTACAGAGATGATTGTGGGAAAATCCCTTTAGATCAGCAGTTTCTGAAGTACTCAGACCAGCCCATGTGGCATCAACAACAGTGCAATTCAAACTCACTGAAATTTCTTTTTCTCCACTCTGCCACATGCCTAACTACACTGAGTTGTGATCGGTTAGATATTTGCATTAACAAATGAGGGAAACCTTGTTATTCTCGTTCTTTTTCACTCAATGCACAAGTGAAGAAAAAGGCAATGTGTTTAAGGCAATTAACATAGCACAACCTAACCTGTTGTCTTTTTCTGTAAAATGTACCAAATAACCAAATCTGTGCAATAACCTCCAGTGTTTTGTAAAATACTGGAATTCTTTATCTGTGTATTTATTTTTTGCACAGTTACCTTAGCAACCTGTCACAATCTGCAAGATGCTGCTGGGAAATGCTGAATAGGAGAAGACGTTATAAATTACTTAATATTATAATATTAAGCCCTGCATCCAAAAATATATTTCCATTTCCTTCAACTGTTTTTTTTTTCCATACTGGCTGGGTGTACGACATCAAGCACTGTGCAGCATGTAGAAACATGATGGCGTTTAATATCTATGGCCACATTTGTAACCACATGTGTATGCTGCTGATTTAAAAATAAATAAATACATTTTTAACACGTGATTGAATGCTAACATATGAGTGGCATTCACAGGTCAGTTACAGATCACGGCTTTTCTTACATTTAACCAGGGCTGTCTTTTAACAGCCAGCAGCGACCACGGAAAAAATATACAGTCATCACTTGTGAGCAAATCTTCAGCAAACACAATAATATTGGTTTAAGGGATGGCAGTGCATTATCTAGACCTGACTACTCACTAAACCCATACGAGTGCAAAGAAGCAAAAAGAATCCAACTCACACCTTTCTTTGTGGTTCGCAGCCTGGTGCCAATTATCGTGATTGGACCACGGTATGCTGTGTCCCAGCACAAAAGCCACACACCATCAGGTGTGGGACCACATGAAAAACCTGAAATAAGAGATGGGCTGGGGGCAGCTGACCACTGGTGTATTCCAGCTGTGATCCACTCGACAAAATTAGACTTCAGTTCAGTTCTCAGACAAACTAACTGAAATCGGATTCCTTCACAAAGTGGTGCACTGTTTTAAAAACTGGGAAAGCAGCTTACTCTCATTTCCCTGATGCTTGAACCAGAGTTTTACAGGGAGGCCTTCAGTACAAACAAGCATGTGGGATGTGTTACTGGAGTGGAGGGGCAAGCAATTTATCTTGAAGAACAGCAGTGGACAAGAAGAAGATTAAGTTGAGGCCAGATTTCATTTTTGGGCCAGTGCAAGCACACAAGTGGTTCCACAGGCAACAGAAAATAACCGCTCGGTTATTTTCTGTTGCCTGGGAATGTCAAATACTTCTTTCTGCAGCTCAACTGTTTAGTTTGCTGATTAATTTGACGATGCTATACATTTTTTGGAAAAAGCAATAGTTTTGTAAGGTTAAAATCATATCTGTCACGCTTCAAAACTCCCGAGATGTTGCCTGTGGTAAGAAACAGCCTGATAAGCCTCACCTGTCACATTCATCCAAATATGGTGTTGGATACAAAACGTATAACCCTTCGTCTCCACATCCGCCTCACTTGCTATTGTTTAGACAAGCTGCTGTAAACGTCTGCCCATAGGGAGGACTAGCAGAAGGTAAGTACACTGTTTAAACTCAGCAGCTTTCAGTGCTTTTTTTAGTATCTCCTTATATAGGCCTGGCTCATCAGTTTGTTGGGCTGCGGCATTTCATGTCCTCCAGAGCAGCAGACAGTGAGCCCCTGTGTAAGAGCAGCCTTCAGGGTCCAGGAGGTCAGTATGTGCAGCATAGTGCAGGCGTCTTTTAGTTTGAGTGGACTCTTGTGTCTTTGTTTTCCTCTGCTCTTGTGCTCTTGTGCCACACTTACTTTCAGGTTGTTAACAGTCCCAGTGGTCTGCAGTAGCCTCTTTTGTAAAGTAGCAGGCCACACTTGGGACTAGTCTGTCACAACTGACCTTATTGATCTTTTTCAGCAAACATGACATCTGCTCGGTGCTAATTGAGAGAAGTTTCATGCCTACAACTGTCAGCCACTATAGCAAAGTGCCAGGCTGTTGTAAAATCTAATTGTCTCTTTGTCCTTAACAAGTAAGTGTTGTTTACTGAAAGGCACCGACCGAGGAGTAAAGATGAACACTCGGTTAATCACTCATATCTGAAAACAGAAGAAAGTTAGTTCGACAAAAACACACAAAGGGAATAGCTTGGCCATGAACCGACCATCTACCAGAACCTCTAATGCACAACCAGTATGCTCACCTGTTACGTTACTGTGCAATTAAACTAAATGAAATGTGTAATTGTGTGATTCCATTGCGGAGTTTGAGTGGCACTATATCTTGGCTCATTGCAATAACTTCCTGCGGTCTTGCTGTCACTGTGATGTTTCCCACTACTCTAGTTTTTGTACAGTCTAAACAAAGAGGATAAAACATGTTTATAAAAGATCTTCGACAGATCTGCTATAATCTGGTAGGCTATACTGATCTGTAAACATTGCAAAACAAACTGTTTCAGTGTGGTAAGATCAGATCTTCACGCTGAATATATATAAGGATGAAAATATATGTATATATCCTTATATGTTTCCATATATGCATTCTAAATCTACCGTTTATTTTGTTTCAATCTGATTTATTGCTCTTGATGAAGAGAAAAAATCTTAGGTAGATGAACCAATGAACCAATTAAAAACCATTTAAACTGACTGGGTTATTTTAAGAATCTTTGAGAATCTGTATTCTCTCAGTTTTTCTTGAACTATAACACAGTATGTGCTGTGTAGACACTGGACTGTACCATGTAGCATGTGAGGCGTCAGAGATCCGAGTACAGAGAGCAGACTGAAGGGCACACATCACCTCTGGGTTCAGAGGTCAAAAGGAGCCACACTTCCTGTAGCCTGTACCATGGAACCCCTGCTGTCTGCTTTACTGGCTCCCTCATTGTTCAGATTTATCATCCCTGCCACTGATGTGGCTTCTCGCAGGGGCCATTAAAGACCAAAGAGCATCACCCCAAACCAGATGTTCCACCTAACAAAGTCTTCAATGCAGTCTTTCACTGAAGCTTAAAAGTGCATGAAAGATGGGCCTGACAGTAATCTGTAGAAAGTCACAACATGAAACACTCCTGCAAATGAAAAGACTTTTCCAGGTATAAGACACTTCTGCTTTGGATTATCACAACTACATCCTTGGATTGTGTGCATTGCATTAATATCATGCCTTAATAATGGTTGAATTGAAACAATTCTGCAAATAAGAGCGGGATAAAATTCCATCACAGTGACATGAAAGACTGAAAGATTGCAGCTTTTGATGCCAAGTGTGGCAAAACCAGTTATTAGATTTAGGGGGAATTTACTTTTCACACACGAGCAGGTAGTTTTGGATAGTTTTTCTCCCCCTTATAAAACAAATCATCATTTAAAACTGCATTTTGTATTGCTCAGGTTAACTTTGTCCAAAATTATTATCAGTTTGAGTATCTGAAACATTGAAATATGACAAATGTTCAAAAACCTAAGAAAACAGTGAAAGTCAGTAGGATTGTGACATGACCTGACCCACTTCTAATTATTGACTTGAGTGCAAAAAAATGCAGGGAAAAAAGCACGAAAAGCCCTCTGAAAAAACTTTTTTTTCTTCTCTTTTTTTTTCTTTGAAATAAATTGACCATCAACTTAGTGAGAGTGATGCTCCATCCACCAGGAGTAAGAACAGGGATTGCCCAGAACATAATTTAGCTGTCAGAAACCAGCATGAAGAGCTTATTACGAGACATTCTGTGGTGTAGCTTTGTGTCTGTTCTGGAGGAGGGAGAGCCTGAGCTCATAGAAAAGGGAAAGTAAAAGATGAAAAAGAAGACGGGAATATGAGAATGTGAGAAAGACAGACTACAGTCTGGTGTGGTCTGATGATGTGACATGAAAGCTCTCTGTCATTCATAGTGGCATCTGAAGTCAGCACTGGAGGATCACCACCCCGCTGCTGCCTGCTGTGCTACAGAAGCAGAATGTGGCTGAAGAGTCAGGGGGGCTGATGATCACATCAACCCTATTAGGAGAGTGCATGTGCAGAAGGCAGCTGTGCACAAAGGAGCACAGTGTTCACCTCTTTCAGCTGATGGAGGACGGTTTCACGTGCCATGTTGATAATAGCATTAGCATCTAATCAATGGCAGCACTTCAGACTGCTCCCACTGCAGATGATGCACATGTATCCTTGTGATGATCATGTGGTTTCTTATTTGTCTAATGCTGACAGTGAGGCGCTGCAGAAAAAGAAAAACAGCCTGTCCCCCAATCTTTAATTTTTAATTATCCTTATGCTAAAGAGATTTAAAATTTATTATCACCTCTTGGCTTCACAGCTGTGTCACGGTGCAGTGTGACTGACTAAGCAAATGTTTGCTTCTTCCCAAACAACAAGTCACGTGTCATGTGACAGTTGAAATGACTCAAGCAAATTAAGGCTCCGGCTCATCACAGTGCGCACATGCTCTCTCTGCATGTTTATGTGTAATTAATTTCTAGAGCCAGCAACTTTGGCGTCGCTTCAGGGTTACCAGAGAAGGTGTCAACAGCTCATTGTCACGTACAGGGCTCAGTCTCAGTCAGTTTTCATTTATGCACTTTAAATAGACTAGACCGGCAAAATTACTTTTTTGTATTATATTTTTGTTTTTCATTTTATCTATTTATTTATTTTATTTAACTTTTATTTAACCAGGAAATCCCTTGAGAGTCTGTTTCCAAAGGAGACCGGTCTGAGAAGGTACACCATTTACAAGGTTACAAAAGCAAATTAAAACAAGTAGCATAATCCAAAAAATAAAATCTAGCTTGGGAACAATAGTTTCACTCTGTAGTCAAGTAATTCTTTATAAATGCAATGAACTCTATGAGAGAGACAAAAATCCCAAAAGTTTTTTGTCTGTCCTTTTGAAATATTGTTGCACAGATTGTTGCTTGCTGCCCAGCAAACATACCATCTTGTATGGCCACTGTGGGTATAGACCCACAGGTGCTGTGCCCCACGTGCACCTCATATTTCACTCTGGTTTCACATTTGCCCTGTGGTATATCATCATTTGCTTGTTGGGCAAGTGTGTAAAGCTCTACATTATGGAGCAACTCGCTCAGCCCATAGTGGGGTTAAAAAAAGTACATGATTAAAAGCAAAAGAGAAAAAAGAAGCAGCAGCAGAAGAAGCCAAAATTCTAAATTCATTCATACTGAATACAGCTTATTTTAAACATTTTCATTTGTCCTTAATAAAAGACAAAGGTTTAAAAGGTAAAACTGTGAAAGTTTAAGACATAGCCACTCGTATAAGTCACTGAATATATAATAATATATGGCAACATCCAAAAGCCAGTTAGCTTAGCTTAGCATAAAAACCAAGACTCAAAGAAGACAACTTGGCATTGCTGCAAAGAGAAGAAAGTCCAGCTAATGGGATGACTGGAGCTCAGGTTCTTTAGTAATTTCATGTTGGTTTGAGGCTTTTTTTCATAGCCAATCCCATTAACATCCCATTTTGGGTTCCAATAAAAAAACTAATGCTAGCTCAAGTTTTTTAAAACGGTGGGCCACAATTTGACTCATGTCATAGTTCATGTTCAACTTTTTCCTACAATCTGAGATTTCCACATTATTGTTTAATCTTTATTTATATATTTCCTTCTTTGCAAGTTTATACTAAGAAAAAAGTATGTAAGCCAGAGTTTTACACTTACATACAGATATAATGTAGCAACAATCTTCTCATTTAACTCTCACCAAGACATCAGATAAGGAAATGATTTCACAAATGTTTGAACTGTTTCATTGAATAAACACACGGATAATTATTATGTTGCAGCAGTAAGTGCACACTCAGCACATCACAAAAAAAAAAATATCCATGGAACCAGGAAAGCCCATTTGTCTCCCGATTTCACCTAATTTAGGTAAAAACACAGCATGCTTGTAGGTTTACAAGGATAGCTGATGCTGCCTCAGTGTGTTTTATCTGCACCAAGAGAAACAGCCTTGCAGAGCAATGTATTGCTTAAAGTTAGCCAAGAGCACTGCCTGATTTCACTGTGTAAATACAGGCATTAGCTGAGGTTTATTTGCACTAGTGTTAGTTTGTATTCAAATACAGGCGGTGAAATGGCAGAAAACAAAACAGAAATGTTCAAGAAATTATGTCAATTTTATTATGCAGAAAACTATGAGTGAGTCCACAGATAGATGGAATATAAAAGTATGTGTGTTGGTGGGGAGGGGGCTTTTCCCTTTCATCATTCCTCAGGTCCTTTTATTATTTTGCCAAGGCAAAGATGATCGTGCATCATGTGTTTGGGGGAGGGTCGATGTCGGCGAGTAGGATGGATCATCACTAGTCACGAGGGGCCACAGAGGTGACAGAGCTCAGTGACACAGTAATTAGCAACACAGTGGTCAGCCTGTGATGTAAAAGTGGCTGTACTGTGTACTGGTCCGCCCCGCAGCTACACAGACGCTGCGGTGCCTCAGGTCACCATGAACGCCCCGGTCATAAAGTGGTCGACATCACAAGCTTATTACCTCTGTGTGTCCCTGTGCAGCTAATTGTATGAGGGCCATTTTGAGCTTTTCACCAGCACAGTGAGGGCATTTGGGGAAAGTGAGGACATCTGGCCACCTCTCACTTCATCGCATCTACTCTAAGGCAGGTTGTAGGTTTTAGACATGGTTTTGAGTTAAATTAGTGCCCAGTTTAAGCTTTGATTAGGATTAGGGTTACTGTTAGGTGCTGCTTTGGTGTGTTTTTATATGGGGAGCCACAGGCTATAGAGATAGACTCTGTCCTCCAAAAGGACAACAGCTTATAGACTCACAAAAGTGTTGCCATGTGTCTGTATAACCTCTGGTTTCACTTTGTTACAAAAGTCATTACAAGAACTGAGGGTAGCCCGTAATACTGGTTGTTTAACACAAAAAAAGTAATGTATAACACATTAATTGCTAGTTTTCTTAAAAGGTATGCAATATATTTCTTAATTACTTGCCGGCGAATGTAATTCATTACACTACTCATTACTTAAGTTACATTAAATCCCCTTTCTCAATGAGGACACACATATCATCTTTTATCTAGTGTTTACCTATGAACACAAAGCAGAACTGAAAAGCACAAAGACACTTCAGAGTGATCATATGTATTGTAAACAAAGTAGCATTTGATCAGTTATGAATCAATGAGTTTCAGGTAATTTTCCATCTCTGTAAATGTATTATTTAAACTTTAGCCAGAAAATTATTACAACTGTTGCTGACAAGCACTCGTTAGCGTACCAGCAACTCTGTGATTAGCACTAAAGTTAAAGGGACAACTTTAGCTGAGAGAAATGTTGGTGGGGTAAATTTTTTGGTTTTTATACCCAAGAAAGGTTAAACAACAACAACAACAGCAAAAGCATCAAACTACATAAGTCAGGAGGAAATTAAAAGCATAAAGCAAAAGTTCAAGGTGAGCCAGTTGAGGCTTTTCTGAGGAATTTCACTAGAATGTCACTACAGGGACAGAAACAGGATTATTGGCAGGAGAACGCGGATGTTCACCTACTCCAGTCCATCAAACTTTTCATGTGACGAATGCTGGTAAGTTTTTCCCAAGTTCCATCCAGCTTGTTTTTTCCTTCTACTACTGGGCTGGTTTAGCCGGTCGAAGGAGCTCTCGAGAGTTCCCATATTGCACTCCCTTGCGTGTAACAGTGATCCATCCCATTTCCTGACTCATCATCCAAATCCTGCCGTTCACATCCTTTCTAAGCGACAAAGGGAGTGGCAACAGGTAAAGGAGGGACAGAAAGTTGCTTCAAGGCTGATCTGCAGTGGCGGTTGGTTGAGAGGCCTTTAGGTCTTTGGATATCCAGAATATTTCTGATTTTACAGGCAACACCTGTTTTTTCTTCCCGCTAAAAATTGAATGGCGGCTGAATATTACAACTTAATTTCCTAGTGCTGAGCAATGACCTGCTTTGGCACCATATTATAATTGACAAATTTGTCACCAGACATTTCTGGGTAAACTCAATAAAGCACATATTACATTCTCATGATGTGAGGATTGTGTTGGACTGTACTCGAGGTTGTGATCATATGATAGTCTATCCCGACCGGGTTAATTTCTCCATCAAATTAGCCTGCAGAGGTTACCCCATGACTATGTGCTACTGTCTTCTTTCATCAAAATGTGACTCTCATTAAAGTATCTGGTTTATGTAATTGATCCCTCTTTGCAGTCCATTTACAAACTAAAGCTGGGTAAAAATGAAAGTGATCATTCTTTTGAGTAACTCCACACAAACTAAACTGTTAAAGTTCTTTCATAACGTGTCACCTAACCTGTCTTGGTTTTTTTTGTACACCGTTGACTCAACTAACCGATCCCGTCTAAATTCTAAGGCAAAGACAGCCACAGCTTGAAATTCTGGTTATTAAACCGTGACAGTGGTTGTTGTTGACAAATGTACAGCAATGTGCAAACGTCTTCAGCTACCTCGCTTTTCCTCGTGGTTTCCTGGTAAGGAGAGAAAGAGGAGATTGAAGAGATTGATTGGTTTAAAACGTGCAAGCAAAACACGGAAATGCACTGTATAAGCCATAAAACAACTCATTCTAATGAGCTTGAAAGTTGCTCAGTTGTCTGTTGTGTGTAGACAACAACACAGGTTCATCCCTGGAGTTAGGCGCCCTTTTTTATGCCTAAATGATTCATAGGTCAGTGTTAAGAGACTTAACAAACAAGAAAAACAATCCCTCTAAAGATGGTTAGGTGCAAGGACTGGACTGAAAATCAGTGAAAAGGCAAAGAAAGAAAAACTTTAAACATTTGTTATTCTGTAGCAGCGGAGATGGGTTCACATAAAGGTGGAAAGTCAAAAACTGAGTCTGGTTTTTAATGTGAAATCATACAATGTAGATGGGTTTATCAAATGAATACACATTAAATGATAATAACAGTCAACCATTGAAGTTTAAGGCCAAAGGAAAATAGCTTGAGAACAAATGTAGCTTTACAGTGATGAGTGCCAAATACATGTAAATGAACAGGATGTAGGTATCAGCTGAGTGGGAGAGAGATGTGAGAGAGTCTTGGGGGCTGTGGGGGGCTCTGAGTTTAATATTTGACTCCATCAGTCGTACTGAAGCGTTCACCCAGTCACGCGGTCCGCATTAGGACTGACAGCTTTGTTTAAAATCAACAGTAGTCCAGGTGCGGCGGGCAGCCATCTGCTGCAGTAGCCCACCTCCTCTGGCCTGTGTTGACACAGGGGCCACAAGGAGAACGCGCTGCTCCGCCAGACAGGGGATTTTACTTTTCAAATATAGCTATGACATTATAACGAATTTACTAAACAGTCATGTGCTAGCTAATGACCTAGCTTTCTGAATGTAAAGCTGCCTAAAATACATTATCTGCAAATGTAGAATCAGGTTAGCGAGCTTTATGGGTTCTACCATACTTATGCGAAACATAGAAGTCTCTTTTTTAAATTTACTTACTAAAAATTCTGAAGCTGCTGTCAGCAGTCATCAGCTATCATAATGTGGTGTGGAAACTTTTGTTTCTATATAGATAAAGGATAGAGATATAATTTTTTAAACTGTAATGGTGCTGATAGGTAGCTTGCCAAAAAGTGCAGTTCCTGGAGTGGACAGTCCTCAAACACTTTCATGGTAATGCTTGTTTTAAGGTAACAGAGCTTTGTCTGTTTGCATAGGTAATTGCCTACAGAGAGCCTGCGGAGAGGGGTTTTCAACCAACGCAAACATGCTCCCATGTAGTCCTTCAAAAACCCAACAGCACCCAGCTCGACCAAGCGTAGCTCAAATACTTATTGGTTGACAAGTGAAAGGGAGAAGTGCAAAAACAATGTTAAAGATCAAAAATATATATATATTAAAATACAGCATGACTCTGGTCTGCAAGAGTAGTTCCACTGCACACTTGAATTCCAGGGACAGTTATCAGCACTATTCTCACATGGGATCAATCAGACATCTCATGGATTTTGAAGTCTGGCTGATTAAAGACAATTTAATTTTCAACAATGTGGAACATCTGCGTTCTTCCATGCAGCTCCATAGGGTAATGTGAACACTGCTGTCAGTCAGTGTTATTACTCAAGGACTCAAGGACGGTAGATTTACCTGCAATTGATAGACAGAAAAGTTGTATCAATCATTGTGGTAAAAAAGTGAACTATATATATTACAAAATGTCAAACTATCCCCTTTAAAAAGAGGAAATATTTTATATATATAACATAAATAGAGGTTGCAAATAGGATGTGCAAGAAAATTAGCTTTGCTTCTATGAACCTTGAACAATGTTTTGTATTATTTACTACATCTAAAAGGTAGGCATCTGGTCTCTCACATGATTGTATTACTTTAGAGTCTGACGCTCAACAACCACATGATGACGCACACTTATACCCCCGTTCAATCCAGCTGATCCTCTATGACACATGATTTGAGTTTGGGTTATGTAAAGCTGTTATCTGAGTGGCCTTTGTCAACTTCTGTAAAATGCCATCTACCTCACCTATGGTCTTACAGAGAGTGGTGGAGCAGTTTCAAAGGAAACCGGCGAAGCTCCTTGAATGCATCAGCATCTGTTTTTAATGGATGGAGCCCATGTTGGTTAAAGTGGTCCAAGATGGCCAGATTCTTTCAAAATGAGGTTAACAGTGGGGTTAGCGTTCAGTCATCCACAGTGTATCTTTACTCCATCGTATTAGAAATAAATCTTTGAAAATGTAAACAAACAGCCCGTGAAGTGCCACGATCACTACTTGTGTGTGACTGTGTGAACCCACCCCCCGGACATTTTCTCTCATTTTTCTCAACATTTCTATTTACACTCGGCCTGCTCTGGCATATATCAGGACAAGAGGTCACTAAATAAGTTCAGCCATCATAACAAATTATCCATAACCAAAACAGTATGAGAGCAAACCTGCCATGACCAACTGGTTCAGCCGAACAACGATGCACAGTCCGCACAAACAAATATCACATCTTACTAACAAATACCTGCAGGGGGCTGGGGTGAGGGAGGGGGGGGGGGGGGGGGGGGGAGTGACGGCAAATTTTATTTCGATTAAAAGTGAATTCTGAATGGAGAATCGAAGAATGAGGATGAGTCGGAGGATGTCAGCAGGAAGTAAAAATGTCAGAGGAAGAAAACTAAGAAGAGTGGGAGGAAGCGGGAGACTGAGAGATCTTTGAGACCACACAATGTCTGCTTTCTGTTTGTCTCATCAGTGTAGCACATCTTAAGACTGGAGAAGGACTCCATTGTGCAACCATCCAATGAGGGTTTTCAATCCAGAGCTGTAGAGGGACAGTTAGTGGCGAGACCATGCTGTGGAGCGCCACAGGAAGACAACTTATCAAGGTCGCTCTTCTGACCCCAGTTTCCTGCTCAACAGAATGACCGATTGTCTGATCGGGCTCGCATCCTAATTACTTTTCTCACATCCAGACACTTCTTGCTTCCATAGCTGGGCTTTTCATTGCAGCTTGCTTGACAAAACTCTCATTTATTCCTGTATTTAACTCCTCATTAGCATTTTGCTCCTTGCCTTCTCTTTCTTCTTCATAAGTGCAGGATGAATGTTTCTTCCATTGCTTCTTCTTGTCTCTCTACACTCTTAAAGTTTATCTGACCACAAGCCAGCCCTTCCTCGCTGCTTGCGGCAATGTTGCATCCTGTGTCTGCAGTAGTTGGGCAAGATGGAGATCCTATTTCTTCACTCTTCTTTGTATGTCAGTCACACGACAACACTTTAAGTTATGACCCACACAAGACTACATGTAGATTAGTCTGAGTTAAATCATCCCCTAAGATTAGAAGACGGTGCTGTATGGTTGGTGTAATTCTCCTTCATGTCTCTGACCAAGGCACTGGCTTTTAGCTGAAGTTGCCCAATGCATGTTGCTGCTTACTGCTCCGAATGCTCAACATTAATTAAATGCACTGACTGGATTTCCCAGCAGGGATCAATAAAAAATCTTTTGACCATACATGTATATATATGTGTGGCTATACAACATAAATCAGGGTTATAGTGTGTGTTTTTCCATACAGGTTTGCAGTAGTTATTTCAAGCAGAGAAATCCAAAAAACTGTTTTCTTTGCAAAAAATAGAGCGTCTTCTTTGTGGTTTCTGGTTTCTGGGTTCAGCTGAGCTCTCCAGCAGGGATGCTGGTTTCTTGCCTGTAGCCTTCTGTTCCTGTTTTATCAAAGGTAAACTGTGTGACAATGTTTGTGTGTGTGTGAGTGTGAATACTTGTGTTTGGCAGTGAAAGTTTGACTTAGCTGTGATGTTAGAGTTAATGCCCCGACTGGTCATGTGGCCGTGAATGGACTCTGAATGCCCAGAGTCGCTCTCACACTTACATCCTCCAAAAGCAAAAGCGTGAAAGAATGTTGAGAATGTGTGGCTTTGGCGTCGTCTACATGCTTTGGAGAGTCTCCTTTGTGTTATTTACTGGTAGCGTGTTAAAACCGTTTCCATTGTACTGTAGATCTATAGAGAGCACCAGCCTCTATTTAGAAATATAAACACACACACAAACCATACGTGTTTCTGCCCCACTGTCTTAAACCAAATACATTTTCCAAGTGGACATTAGAAAAGGCAATTTTGGACCCTGTGGGCCCCGTCTTAATGAAAGGGAAATTGCTGCTGTGTGGGAGTGCTGAAACGTGAGGTTCTGCGAAAAATTAAAAAACCCATTAATAGTCTCCAGAGAAGCTAATGTTTTTTCCATCCTCTTCGGTGGTGTTTTTCCATGTCAGACTGCGGAGACATCACGTTGGCAGGCACCAAGGCTCTGCTCTGCTTTGCAAATATGCATGGAACAGGCTCTGTAGTGGCCCATTATCTTGTACCTGTGCCAAACGTGGGTGAATAGGACACAACGTTACACAAGCTCAGGCAGGTCTGTGCTCACACGTAGTGCAACTTCAAGGTAAGAATAGAATGCAAAAATAAAAAAAATGCCACCACATTCCAGAGATGGTGCTTGTGTTTATTCAAGCCTTAAAAACAGCAAAACAGCCCAGAGTAATCCTTCATAATATTGCTGAAATTGAGAAATAGCATGGATGGACTGTTTTTACTGATCTCCTGCAATCAAGAATTCATTCATAAATTCACAGAAATTATGTGGGAAAAATGTGAGAAAACTTGTGTTGGCACAGGTTTAATACAGATGGATATTTGCCTCATGTAGGAACACACAAAAAACAAGCTGACCTGCTACAGATAAAACATTAAACCATCAGATATAAGCACAGAGTAGTGTGGCAATTTAGCTCCTAATGAGGCATTTCTTACACAGTGGCATTGGATTACTTGCAAAGGCATGTGTTGTACTGAACAGAGGAAGTAGGGTCTGACCTAAGGGGCCCTATTTGGCTATGAGAACCAATGCAAAGCCTCCTGGGATATTTAGACCATGTCATCTCAACTGTTATGATTCCCACGAACTTAAGACACCAGTTTATAATTGTGAAAAGCAGCTGTGTGACTCCTAAATGCAGTTTGTACACACCAAAAGGATGAAAAAGTTCTCATGGACTTGAAATTAGACTGAATATATGTATATATATTTCAATTACCTATATCAAGTCGACAGACAGACAGACAGATAGACAGATAGATAGACAGACAGACAGACAGACAGACAGACAGACAGACAGACAGACAGACAGACAGACAGACAGACAGACAGATAGATAGATAGATAGATAGATAGATAGATAGATAGATAGATAGATAGATAGATAGATAGATAGATAGATAGATAGATAGATAGATAGATAGATAGATAGATAGATAGATAGATAGATAGATAGATAGACTTCCTGTCCCAGTCCTGATGAGTTAAGTTAAGACAGTTAAAGTTTTTTCCCCTAAAGGAATCAGTGATGTTGCACTTTCTGTTTCTCTGAAACATGGAATCCAGAAACTGTTGGTAGCCCAAACAGCTCAGTGAGTCAGTCCTTTGGAATTCCTTCAGAATCCAGTGTAAATCATCAACATTAGTTTTATTAATGTCATATATATTACTGTCATCCGATATCCCAGCATTTTGATGCCATGAACACAAGTTTCCTGATCCACTCCAAGGGTAGGTAGTGGTTACCTGGGGGTTTACCCACTGTAAAATGGAAATAAATTGCCAGATTATGCTATTTAATTTTCCTATTTCCAAGTAACACTGATTCACTTGGATCTACATAACTGTCAACAGGAGTTTGATGTACAAGGTAAAAACACCAACTCTCTGTTCTAAACTATCTGAAAAGTAAATTACTAGAAAAATTCTTCTTCAACAGAACTAAAAAGAAAATGAAAGAAATTGTACGTTGCTAGATTTTTCCCTTTGTTGTATTTTCAGAAAACAATAGTCACTGGTGCTACAGGAAACTGAGAAGCCCTACTGACTCTACTTGTTCTACGTCTTGTTACTGGACAGCTACTGTTTTCATAATCCTGCCTACGCCCAGGACAAGCACTAAATGGCCAGTAACCTTTCAAAGATTTTACCTGCAATTTGATGGTCAGAAGTTTAATTACTGGCCCTACAGACCAGCCAGCATCAGCAGTAGAAACTTCCACCCCTGAGAGCACAGAAAGACTAAAAGAGCAAACCGTGCTGAAAAACAAAATTGTCTGGTTACAATGTAGATTTTAGCGCTCACATGAGCTTGTGTGTATGGCAACACAAAAAAATTACACGGCTGAGGAGTTTGGCAAATTTTGTCACCTCATCCATCTACTCCTTTTATTTACTAACGTGATAATTACATGATTACATTCGTGAACATGATTTCATGCTGGCACCGAAGCTCCCGGTGAGGACCAGGACTAAAATTCCCAGCTAAACTTTTAATTAGCAGGAAATATGTTTTGTGTCCACTCTGTTAGACTGGGCCACCCTGTAAGCGTGCGATGCTTCAACAGATCTGCCTCAGATCATCTCATGTGCCAAGTTCATGAATGTTGTTTACGACAACTGTTAGTAACAGAGTTGAACTTGCTCTAAGCAGAATGTGGGTGGCAGCCATTCTGTTGAAACTGGAGTCATTTTAAAAGGACCTTCTACTCCTTAAGCAACCTCACCTCTGTGCCCAGTGAACGTGCTCCTCTAAAGCCTTTACGTGCTTTCAGAAGGAGGCAGTGGAATCAGCTGGATGGGTAATGACACATAGTTCTTAGCTACATCGGTAAAGATCGGTAAAGATCCTACACTAATACAGAGAAAACCCCAACATTTAAACGACCCCCTATGAACAAGCCCTTAGCAACAGCGGGAAAGAAAAACTCTCTGTTTAACAGGAAGAAACGTGTGAAAGAATCAGGCTCGGGCAGGGGCAGCCATCTGCTGAAACTGGTTCTGGCCTGTAAATAGCTATAAAAGATGCTCCTGCTTTCACATCTACTGCATGTAGTGGGATATGTTCAGTAGGCAAAATGCCATTGAGGTGATTAATGTGTTGGATTCATTGTTTCTTGTGTCCTTTTCTCTCATTCCCACTGGAAACTAACATGCGCCTTAAATATAATGAGCTCAAGGAAGAACCAGAGAAAAAGAGCACACCCAGACGATTTGCTGAGATTCTCTTCACAAAGACGCTCTGTTTAGCTGCCTTTTAGAAACTATCATGTGAATATTGTAACTGCTTCATGATAAGAGCTCATTTTATCCCCAGTGAGTGCTCAGCAGTAAGCCCTCAGTGACATTCCATCAGGAGACCTTGATAAACAGGCCAAGACAAACAGCGCCCAGTTAGAGCCATCTTTCTCTCCTCTCCTCCCCTGTCCTTGATATCAGGCATGATTGGTGAGTCTGGCTGCAGCAGAGAGCATGGGAAATCCCATTGGGGGAAAATTCTTTATCTTTATATGGTCTGGTGTAGTTTCTCCTCTGAATTGATGAGCAAAGTGAATTTGTAAAGGCAAAGGTGAAGTGATTGTTAGCTTATCTTGGTGCATATGCCACTCAGCATTTTTCTCCCTTTGCTTGGTGAGCACAAGATTAAGTATACCATTAAGTAAAGTGTGTGGATGAGTTGGTACCACCTGTAAGGCTGGACCACAGTAAGAGCAGAGCCCAGGTTAAATGAGGCAGGGAGCTATTAGCGAGACGTTCTTCATAAAGCAAAGAGAATAAATGTGTGCACCATCTGCAGCCAGCTGCTTCGCCTCCTCTCACCTTTTACTGCAGACACATGGGGAATTACCTCATTGGGAACACAGCACTCTGTTGATACAGCCTCATGTTCTTACTCAACAAAAAGTTGAATCCATTAGAGAGGCTTTAACCAGGACAACAAAGAACATTCTGGCCTGTAAATAACTTTGTTGTCCTGGTTAAAGCCTCTCTAATGGATTCAACTTTTTGTTGAGTAAGAACATGAGTCCCATGGTATCTAACAAAGTACTGGAATGACTATAGCTCTGCGCTTCCTACACGCTATCAATTTATCTTTTTTTTTTATTATACCCCAGTTACACTGAACCATCCATCTACAACCACCATCTCATGTGCCCATTTCTAATGAAAATAAATGAAACCACATTCATTTGCTTTATAGGAGAGGACGCTTAAAGCGTCCTTTAACCGACCAGACTGTGGAGATTTATTATCAGTGTAAGGAAACTGAGATAATGATGGCAGAATGTGTTCCAAATGTCTCTGGGAATTTAAAATAACCAATGAAAGGTATACATAAGAGCAGGTAGAGTTTGGGTTTTTATAACTTCTTTATTTTCAGCATATTAAAAATGGGAAACAGTCATATAAAAATAAAGTGACTCTGAGGATTGTTCAGTCTGTAAATGGCTCCACACGAAAATGGATGTCAGATGTAGCTGATAATATTTTTGCAGATTATAGGCTGCCGGCTGCCTGACTTCATGAGAGCTGCAAAGCGGTAGAAGTCCGCATCAAGCTCATTAATGCACGCGTGCGACTGGTGGAAAAACGGAACTTTGGACTGTGCTGCCACAACCGGACAGGACAGACGTTTTGCAGCATTGTCAGTTCTGTTAATCTGAGATTCAGTGGATCTCATCCTCACTTTGTCCTCCACACTCTTAGACAGTCCAACTAGTTTCCTCCTCATATTGACGAAGAAGGCTTTTCCCAGCCTAGGCCTTGAAGTTGGCTTCAGGTTGGTAGGCTCTGGACATTCTGGCAAGTCCATCCAGTTCTGTATGAGATCTGCAAAGCTGTTGTCACCTAAAACCAGAGGTTGGCGGTTGCGCCCTCTGGTCAATAAAGAGTTTGTCCAGTCCTCTGGGTCACTGGCCTCAAATGATGTCCATGTCTCCAGACAAACGTCGGAGGTGGATTTGGGGCGAATACGTCCGCTTGGCAATCTTTGTGTGCGCATGCAGGCTGAAGATGACACCCGCACATTCCTGGTCCTCCTCAGATATACTCCATCATCCTGCCACGAGGCCTCGGAGTAGCCTGAATCAAACTCCAGACTCTTGTGACTGCTGGGAGAGGCCGTGCTCAGCCTGAACCCAAACCGGCTGCTGGAGTCGTCCTCATCCTCTTCCAGAGGACTCGCCAGGCAGCAGGCAGAGTCGTAGGTACTGGCTGTGCTGGCATCAGACATCCGCAGGCGTGCGCGTTGCTCCCGTTGCAAAGCTCGCTGCTGACAAGCGCGTGCCAGTGCCGAGTGTTGGACTAAGGCTGGGAGTTGAGCGCTGATGGGAGCAAGGGGGCGCCTGGCTGCAGGGCAGCTTTTCCAAGGTTGTTTTAAATCTTGCAGTGACCTCATCATATACTGCATCTGCTCCCGTAGGCAGTCACCGGAGTCACTTAGGCAAAGCTGCAAAGAAAAGACAAAGAGTGTTAAGAAGTTGGCAATAAGTCATATGATATGGAGCATGAATAAAGCTAACAAAAGAAGATGACTGATAATCATTAATCCTTTTTAAATGGAGTGCTGGGTAAAGGTAGGAACAGGGACTACTTTTGGGACATGTTCAAACTTGCTTGGAGTACATTTCAGCCTATGAAAGAACATCTTTTCCTATTGTAATCTTTAAGGTCAGCTGACCTGCTGTTCAAAGAGTGCAGTTCTTCAAGAAGCCAATTTCAAAAACAAAGGCTATATGTTTGTCCGTTAATTCACTGAACCACACCAACAACTAGAGTGAACGCCCTAATTTCATTGACTCAGAAATGATTCAACTGACAACCCAGACAAATGTTATTCCAGAGAGAGAAAAAGACGTCCTGCCCAAAGTGAAGCGACCTGCACACAAAAAGGTGATTTCGGCTTAGCTACAGGGGTCCTGTCTCTTTAAGGGTGCAACATGCCTGCATATTAATTTTACCAGGGTAATACTCCTGCTTCCTCTCTGACTCAAGGAGCGGATTGGTCAGAATCAGCCAGTGGACACTGGTGGCTCACTCAAACTTAAACAAGAGGTGATGGAGTAGCAAAAAAGGAAAAGTGGGGTCTCCTTTTTTTAAACCCACTTTAATTCATAATCCTATGAAAGGATAAGCAGTACAGGAGGAAACCTGACACAGTCCAATACCCGCCACCACAACTGCAAGGTAATTGCAGGATTCTTGTCAATACAGTAACCTCTGAACCTCTATGACCTCTCATCTCCTAGTCTACTGCAGAATTTGACCCTGTTGCAAGACCTTCTGCCCCCATTTTGCTTTTTATCATAACTCTGCAAGCTGCTGCACAAAACGTAAGGAAGTAAGGAACGTGCACAGGAGGATTATCAGCAGGTAGCCTATATGAAGTATCGGACAACATGTTCTATCACGGAAATTAAGCAACGTCCCAGTTGATGAAAACAGTGAATGTCTGGTAAACAGTTAAACTTCACCTTGTTTTTATGTGAGGACAGAATGAACTCTTATCATTGTTAGGGGAAACCAATGCTATGTGCAAAACCCACGATTTAACATGTTCCACGCGTGGAAAGACTGACTCTACTAGCCTATTCAGAATATACTACAATGGTTTCGGGGTTTACACTTTTATAATAAAATTAATATAAAGCAAACTTACCATCTCTTTTCCTTTCATCTGTAAAACTTTATATCTGCAAGAAAGAAAATGATGGAGTGGATTTAATGCAGCGCCCCACAGACATGAAACCCCTCATAACTAATAAATAACACTTCATGAAAGTATATAATAACAAGAGTTTAGGCTACACAGCGCTTACCTTGAACGTGACAGCTTCGTCCCATTAAGAGAAAATTGTCCCGATTCGTTCAAAGCAGTCGCGGGATTTAGTGTCCCCAGTAAGGAGTCAGCCCTTTCGGCTCCAGTCGCTTGATATGCTGAGTGAAAATTTCAGCCCCCTTGGCCTCCTTTTACAGCTCCGCGCTCTGCAGCCAGTTACAACCACTCGTGTCTGAATGAGCCAATCAGGGCGCAGGATGCCCGCAGAGCTCATTTGCAAAACAGCAGGAGAGAAAAAAAGATACTTCTGTAGAATAGCACCCCCACAACTCAATTCAGATTTTTTTAAACATACCCTTCATCATAAAACACCGTTGTCGTGTAATGTTTGAACGCAAAGACCTGGGAAGATTTAACCCAGACCTAGAGATTACTTTAGTGGGCCTGTAGCATTTATAAATGATGTTATGAGATTATGAGAGATATGAAAAGTCTTTCTTTCTATCGCTCCCAGAAATAATAATAATAATTCAGCTTTTACTTCATTTTAATTCACTTATTTTGTTGAAAATGCGATCATAAAATCGCTTTCTGGCTTCAGAAAAACAAACTAAACAAAACTGCAAATAGTAGAAGTTTTAAGAAGCTTCTGGTTTTTTTGTCAGAGCAAACCCCTAACTTATCAGATGGTAAAAAAAAAAAACTTTCTTTCTTTTTGACTGCGACTGACTGACTGCTTCATATCCCCTGTGATGCATTTATACGTAATCAAACACTTTTCACTGTGTTTCCTTTCCTAGCCCCTTTTTCTTTCCCACATGAGTGTTTTAATCCAAACCTTAGCGCTCTTTTTCAGATTACTTCTAATTTTTGTGGTGCTTGTTCAATTGGTGGCTCATTGCACTCTCATCCATTTATTCAGAAGCAAAGTAAGTGCCCGAGTGTAAATGTAACTGCATGCCACCACCACAACAGTCATTTGGCACCCCACCTTCCATTCAAAATAATGCGTATGCAAATCCAATGGGCTAAGGCATGCATTAAGTTGTTGGTCTTTGGGGAATGATCCTGATGGCCCACTGTTCATGTGCAGATTAGTGCTCACAGCAAGCCTCAGAATAACGGAGCCAGTTTACCTGTTCCAGAGTTAGATTTATACGAAAACTTGGCTTTGTGCATGAATCTATCTACCTGTGTTTGTGTGCGTGTGTGGCTCTGAATCTGCCATCCAGAAAAAAGTGAATTGTCCTGACAATCTAATCCTCACAAGACTGTAAATGGTTCATTTTATAGGCTACTATCTGAGTGCAACCTGTAGGTTTTAAAGAACGCCAGGCTTTTAGCAATGGGAATTATTTGTTTCCCCCCAAAATTAGTGACTTCAAAAGACTCCCATTATCAGTGGTTCCCCTTAAGAGTCCTTCTGTGTCCACCACACATCCCATACACTTTACAGGATGAATTAAGTAATTAACTGCACTGTGCTTTAAATGGAACTGTGATTATTTTTCTGCACAGGCAGAGCAATGCTGCTCTCCTAAATACCTAATGGACTGACTTATTGTACAAGCTGATACTTAAGCAAATCTGACTATCCCCAATCAGACCAGAGATGAACTGCTTATTATCTTCATTATAGTCATCCCATTGCCTATGCTCAGTTTTCTCCTGTCATTTCAAATCTCAAATGTTTTAGGATTTATGTTCATTATGGAAGCTGCTTGAGTAACTGAGTCAGGGCACACAAGATAAACTTTTAATTCACTTTTAGGTCCTGCTGGAGGCTTTCCAAATTCTTTTATTTTAAACCTGAGCTACATGCAAGTGCTTAAAGTTGTTGTTCAAAGATCAGGGGGATACTTAATTTAACCAGATGTTGATCTTAGCAGATTAAAACAGAAAGCTATATATAAAAATAATCAAAACATCTGCTAAAATGGCCTAAAGTCATATATAAAACATCACAAACACACAATACAGTTTTTTTTCCCAAGCTTTAGGAAATGTGTAGTTTTATTCTTTAAAAAAGGCTAAGACGAACTTCTTGTTTCACTTCTGGGTACAAAATCATTCATTTTATTCTTGTATGGCCTAATATGCACTGTTAAGTTAGCTTTTCTTGGTCTTTATGGGGTGAGGATGATTCATATATACTCTTATTGTGTGTGACATAGAAAAGTCAGAGAGCCAGAAAACAAACTCTAAGATGGCAAGATCAGTCGAGATTTGGTGATGTGCGTGTGTGTGTGCGTGTTCAAATAATTTCCCAGCCATTGTTTCCATCATAAATGTTCAGCCCACAAGTTCACAGTTATTTTGTGGTTCTTTATAATTCCCAAAGAGGAAGGAAATCTCTCTTCCTGCTGCTGGCTGGTTGTAAATCATTGGATCAGAGTGACAACAAAAGATTCAAAATGTAAATGCACCGATCAGTCATTTAACACCTCACCTGCCGTTTACATTTCGTGAATAGATGTCTATGCAAATCTGAATGACGGATTCATCCAGACAGTTGGGGAGCAATCCAACATTAAGTAGCATATGAGCATTTGCAACGGACGAGCACTTAAAATAAAACTGAAATAACTGGTGACTGCACAGAGACTTTGACATCATACCTGATGATTAAAGGACCTACTGTGTGCCTGAGACTTCACCCTGTCTTCAATTAACAGAACCGGAGCGCCCTCTGGAGAAAATACTTTGCAAGGGAAACTGGCTTGAAGAGTACCAAAGGGTCATGCGGATTTTTCTGCATGCAGCTAACAAGCATTTTTACATTACCACCCCTGTCAATAATAGATTCCTTTACTAAACCTACAGCAATGCAAATATGCAATATAGCATTATGAATGTCAGTATTATTATATATGTGCTTTATAGGCCATAAAAAGTCTAACAAGCTTTGTCACAATTTCCTCCTGAAGGATCATTTCAGGAGGAAGTCACAGCTTTGGTAAGACTGTATTATTAGTATGCCACAAGCTAATGTGAACTTTTTGCTGTTTTCTATTCCCACCTTATCACGCTCATCAATAACAATAACAATATCCCAGGCATTTTCATGTCCAGGTAAACTGAACGTTGCCGCTGCCATTTGCTAATCAAAAAATCTGAGTGGTGAAGTGTTTATGCAGTCAGTTTTCAATAAATAGCAGATGCATCTGACTGTGTGGTTTTTAAGACGCAACATATTTCTCTAGACCTGCAAAGTACAATGTAAACCTTTTCTCCAAAACAGTCTCATCTGCTTCTATAGTTTCCCCTGTAGAAGCTACAATCGAAATGTACTATATATGCTATATAGCAAGAACAGCTGCAACGAGACGTTTTCTGTTTCCTGACAGTGTTAAATGCTTTTGGTGGTGATAGTTTTGTTAGAGACTGACCAAAAAAGTTGAATAGTCTGTAAATATTTGTTGATCAGCTATTATCTCTATATGCATGTGTCCACCAGATGGCAGTCTCAGTGTTTTTAAAATTCGTGCATGCCTCTCGCATCAAACAGAAGACATTATTGAAGCAATAAAAAGCTGTATATAGCAGGTCTCTTACTTTCAAATTAAGAAGTCTTCCTCCTGTAAATGAAAAGAAACATCAAGCACAAGCAAAACACTTTTTAACACTTGTGTTTAACCCGTGAACGCCTAGTGTTTTATATGAGACGCGCAGATTTTTGTTTTTGAGACTTCTACGACATCAGCGAGATTTTCCCCCTGAAAAATCTAAATTAATAGAACAATAAATTTTTCTGCTTTTTTTTTTTTTTTAAATAAAGGCAGATGTAGCAAATACGATAAAAATGAAAACTCATGGCAATAAAAATGTAATTAATTTTTTAAACAAATTTGTCAGACTGTTCCATAAACTCCTGGCTTTCTGGCAATTATTTCATGATTCAGGTTTTAAAGGGCTAATGCAGCACTCCTTTAGTCTTTTTTGGTCTAATATAAGGAGTAGCTTATGCCAAACAGATGCATGTTTACCAACACTGACTGTTGTACACATTACTGTGCAAAAGTACTGTAACCCCTCGTTTCTTTGTATTTTGTTTGGGAAATGGGTGCAGCGATTTTTGTGATTAGAAACCTATAAATACAGTACATCAGTTCATCTTCCAACAAGCTTAAATCATTCTTTGGTTTATTTTTCAACACAGCCTGAGCTCTCTTAGTCAAGCTTTCTTGCAATTTCTGTAAGTAGTCTTCAGGAAATGTTTTGCAGGCTACTTGAAGGACATTCAAAGCTATTTTTTAGATGTTGGCTGCTTTTGTTCTGTTCTTTGTCAAGACGAGCACACACTGGTTCAGAGTAATTGAGGTCCGGGCTCTGAGGAGGCCAATCCATAACCAATAGTTACACATATTTTCTAACCAGGTAATCTTTTACCAGATGTGGGATCACTGTCATGCTGAAAAAAGAAGCCAATCCCAGTACGACACTTTCCAGATGATATTGCACAGTGGGTTAAAAACTGATGGCATTTTCCTCTGTTCATAATTGCGTCACAATTTTGACAAGATCCCCAACACCACTGGCTGTGTAGACACAACACTGGTTGATACCTTGAATTTACTGCTTGAATAATTCATTGGTCGGTGTTAAAAAAAAATCCTCTGAAAATTAGTCAGTGACAAAGACTGGAATGAAAAAAACAAACAAACAAAAAACAGCCAAATGTGCAAATGAAAACTTTGAAAGACCTCCAGAAAGCCCCAAAGCCCGGAGAACTATTTAATCAAGTGCACCTAAAAAGAAAAATTACAAATTAGTCACCTTGGAAGCAAAACAAAGGGGGGTGGTTCAAGACTTTTGCACAGTACTGTAGCTGTGTTACAGTTCACTACATTTGCCAGCTTTTGATCAGCTGCTCTAATGCTAAAGTCAGTCATCTGTGGAGAATTTAAGGCCAGGAGCATTCTTTGCTTTTACCGTGTCCAATTGACATTGATGAACACAAAGATATGTATTACTGGAGTTTAGTTCTTCCTCCGTGGCTGAAACCATCTAATCAAAACCTGCTTAGCCATGATATTAAAAACAACCCTTCGGTTATTTTACTGGTGTAAAACCATCAACCCTTTGTTTGAATCATCTGTACAAATTTACAAAAAAATATAGTATCAAAGCTCTCAGTGAACATTTTATTCAGTTATCACCTGAAACATGAACTGGCAGCAATATTAATGTAACACAACAGACAGGAAACCCCAATATACCGAGTCTGGTGATGTCTACTTTTATTTAAATTAAATCATAAAGGAATTTTTAAAGCATTTTATTATTTACCAAAAACACTAACCTCTTTACGGAATTAGATTTTTGTCTCTCATTAACAATCACAATACTACTCAGAGATTCTAGGCAGCAGAGCACAGTAGGTCAAACAGTTCTGAAAGCATTTCTAAGAAATGGTTGTAAACAGAAGTCAAGGCACAAATATACTGCAACAGACATGGAAATGATACTATAAAAGTGAAAGAATGTTAGGTACACACATACTTTAAATATTGTTTAGAATTGAGCCACAATTTCCCCCCCAGCAGGTGAAGCCATTTTTTCTTTTTTAGCTTTTTAATTTTTTTTCCTATTTTTTTTGTTTTTGTTGGAATGTTACATACTTTGTGTGGATTACAGAGCTAATATTTGCCAAGTTGAGTCATGCAGAATATATACTTTTTGCTATGAATGATGAACTGATGTAAACATTATAACAAAAGCACTTTTTTATGAATCATATTTTATGTCCATGCCTGTGCTTCAGCTCTTAAAAAATAAGCATCATGTGATTAAAAGGTTAATAATTTGCACATTGGAATTTCTAAAAGTAAAATGAATGCATATATATATATATGCAAAAGAAAACATTTCCCCTCCTCTAGTAATTGAAAATAAAGAAAAACAATAAAATAGATGTTGATTTTTGTGGTCATAGCCCAAAGAGTTAATAACACGAGCAACTGGATCAGCAATTGTTGAAAATCTGCAAGGCTCGTCGGGTTTTCAGTCTCTTAGGTGTCTTTTTAAAAAGCAGATCAAAGCATAAATCGTGGTTGGCCAGTGCAGTCATTCATGATCCGTGTATAATCCCCCATCGCTATGGTCAGAGCGGTTCAAGTAATCCTAACAGAAACACAGAAAACAAACAAAAATATCTCAGTCACTTTGGTTTATGAATCCACATGGCTCTTAGTGACTTCAAGTCCTTTCTTCTTTTGACTCACCTCGACTCTCAGACTGATTTTCAGAAAAGGCCACAGTCCTTCAGGTTGTTCTTGATGATGACATCGGTGACGGCATCAAACACAAACTGCACGTTCTTGGTGTCAGTGGCGCAGGTGAAGTGGGTGTAGATTTCCTTGGTGTCCTTCTTCTTGTTCAGATCCTCAAATTTGGTCTGGATGTAAGTCTGGGCCTCCTCGTACGTGTTGGGGCCTGAGAAAAGTTTCAGGAGAGCTTAATCAGTGTGGAAAAGAAGTCAAATCTTTTTGCTGATAGGCAGAGACAGTTTCACTTGGCACTCATCCAAATCAACTCTTTTCCAGCAATTCCTACAAATCAAGTATTATTATTTCCTTATCCTGCATTGTAGTTGTGCACGTAGTTGCAACTTGCACCTTTATGCATGGGCAGTCTGTTACATTTAAGTCAAAGAAACCCCCGTTTTACTTAAGGACCCCGAGGAATGTTGTTTGCACTTTTCCTTTCTCACATGTAGCAGACGAGAGTTTACTGCCTGCTTCTAAAGAGTTCTCAGGTGAAGGATTTTCCTGATTAGAGCACGCAGCAGGAAGGACACATGGAGTGCATTTGCTTACACTGTACTGATGTGAATCTTTTAAATTTCATATTTTCATTAAAAATGGGGGCACCTTTCTTGTGCCAAAACAGTACGCTCATTTCTGGCTTAGTGGAAAGCAAGTGGGGAGGGGGGGAGTATAATTTGCATCCAGAAGATTTAAAGAAGATTTTGGGAAAGTGTTGTAAAAACACCTTCAGATTTTGTTTTCTAAAAAGTTGCTCATTTCTGACACATGAATTGACTGATAATGCACAAGAAATACAAACTGGGGCTAGATTTTGTTTCATGATTTCATGAAAAATACAGGTTGGCAAGTGAAAACAAGTCTCAAAACAGGTTTTTCGTGTTTATCATTCTACACAGTTGCAACGTTATCACTGGGCTTGCTATAAAGAATAAACACAATGACAAATGTGTTTATGATTGTGTTTGTACTGAGGCAGTCATACATACCAGTGTACTCAGGGAAGCAGATGGTCAAAGGGCTGTGAGCAATCTTCTCCTGAAACAGGTCCTTCTTGTTGAGGAACAGGATGATGGACGTCTCTGTGAACCACTTGTTGTTGCAGATTGAGTCAAAGAGCTTCATGCTTTCATGCATCCGGTTCTGGGTGGGCCGGGCACAAATGCGGAGATAAAGAGATTATTAGAGAACACTACGAGACCACACAAAGGAAATGAATTCACTGAAACCTCGGCCCTCCTTCCAGTTCTTTTCATTTTCTTGGGACTGGACTCCAATGTGAAGTTCAGCAACTGTTTTCTAAGTGTTTACTCACCATCTCTTCATCCTCAGCTAGGACCAGATCATAAGCACTCATGGCTACACAGAAGATGATGGCTGTGACTCCCTCAAAGCAGTGGATCCACTTCTTCCTTTCTGACCGCTGGCCTCCAACATCAAACATCCTGTACAAACAAACGCAGTGTAAACATATTCCTATGAGGTGGATGGGACTCAGCAATGAAGGAAACATTTTTAGGTCTCTCGACCTAGTTTCCCACTTCTGCCTCTCTTCAGGCCTCTGCATTTCCCTGCCTCCTGAAGGCATTTCAGCACAGTGCAGCTGGTAACAAGAAGACTTAAGGATGACGCATGGTGCGGAAGGTTTCTCACTCAGATTATGTATAATTTATTCATGAAGATGGCTTCTGACTTGGATGCACGAGCGAGGATGCTCATCTCGACTGTGCCAGACTCAATATTCCTTCTTTTCAGCTTCTCAGAAGATATAGTTGACCGTTTGTGACATTTTAAAGCAATACTCATATTATGACAGTATTCTTCCTGCTGAGCAGAATTTGATTCACTACGCAGCACTTTGGCTCTCCCAAAACGGCCAGCTTTGTGCCGACTGAAGCAGCGATCTTTAGAACAGTGACACACTTTACACTGTTTACCCCACCAGTGTGCTCATCCACAGCACTGCTCACATAAGTCATATATATCATACACTCCAGCACGAAAGAGACTGGATTAGGTAAACACGTCTGCATGGATTTGGTTAATGTCCTTTACAAAGGATTACTTTATATATCGAGACACGATGTGACGCCTTCCACATGGGAGCCACACACTGACACGCTTATTTACAGTAAACTGAGTGAAGAGGTGTTGAATATTTTACAAATACTTTCCCCTGTTGTTTGACTACTGTGCGCATCAGATATGAAGTATAATGTGGTTGTGTGTGGTTATAGCAATGGGGATAACACCACTAGCAATAATCACAAACAAAAACATTTCTGAGAAGCATGGCTAGAAATCAGTGTTCAAATTTCCAAAACAGCAACAGTTTGCATTCCTGCAATTATTCCACTGATGTGTATAATCCTGCAATGGCAACCATTCAGTCACTAAAATCTCACACGTTCCCACAGTTTACTCGCAATCACTGATATCGATCTTTGCTCATCACTGAAGGTTTTCCCCTCTTTTTTTTTTACGCTATGAATCGTAAGTAGAAATGTGACATTACAGTACAGTAATGGATGGCATGAGCTGTTAAAGGTTAAATAATACTAATAATAATGGCCTCAATTGTTCAAATGAGCAACTGCTCTGCAAACTGGAAAATAAATAAATGTTTTCCTTTCTGAGAATTTTATGACTTTCAGTAAAGAAGAAACATTGTGTGCTTCAAAGAAGCCACAACAGTTACAGTGCAAATATAAAAGCATGATTCATAAGCCCATAAACACACTTTCTTGGCTGCTTTGGCAATATTCAAAAAGTTACTAGAAGTAGTGGAGCCCAAACTCTTTGAGGTCATGTATATCATCATATATACATGACCTCATCATTACTTGACTTAAGCCTTTATCAGTGAGGAATCATTCACAGTTACTTCATTTGCATTATAACAACTGAAAAAGCTAAATAATTAAATAGCAGCTGAAAATGGTCCTCGGGAACACAAGATTTTCAGTGTGACATGCATCCAACACTTTATGGACCTCTACACAGAACCTTTCGATGACAACTTGTAGTCAAAGCAGTAAAGCATCATTTTCTGAAAAAGGCGTTTTTATGTGCATATTAAATAGAGCTTAAAGTGACATTATAAAGCCTGGAAGATCAGATTAGACTGCAGTGCTTTTGTTCAGTCATTTTTTGTTCACATTCATAATTTAATGTTATCAATATGTAAATAAGAATGCTCAGAGCAATCACAAAAATGCAGCACTACCCCTCAGCCTACTAATACACACACACCTATGGTATCAATTTAAAAATCCTGCATTTACAAGATTGTCTTAAAACTTGACCTCGATGTCAAGGTCACCAGGATTCGAACTCGTCCGACCTTCAGCAGCTGCACCCAAGGTATCAATTTCAAACGTCTACATTGCCTCATTTTTTGAGTTATCACATTTGCAAACTTGCACATCCACCTGCCCGCCTGCCCAGCGGTTTGACGACAAACCCCATCATCCGTTTATAGCTGAGGGGTAAAATGTAAAGGTGATGCGTCTCATGCTCTATGATTAACTGTATTATTAGATAAATGTTAAATTCCTGACTCATCAAATCCATGTCTTTTAGTTAGCATGCTTAAACAATTATTCACTTTTGATGTTTAAACAGTTGGGGGGAAAAGCAAAAAAAAGTTACAGGTTACAGCCTAATGTATCTTTTTTAAATTTTGAATTTTGTTTCATAAAATTAGCTTAAAGAGCCGAGAAAAACAGTAAAAGAAGTCTTACTTGAAGTGCAGGTCCTTGAAGGTGAAATGTGTTTCCACAATGCCTGTGGTCTTGACTCGAGTCCGCAGCACATCTTGCTGTGTGGGGATGTAGTCTGGCTTGGCTATCCTCTCCAGGTCATTAAGGTAGCTGATGGAAGGATACAAACACATTGCTATTTATCAACCTTAGAGCATCCTCCTCTAACCTAACAAAGGGTGTTTCATCTTGAGATACTTTGTTGAGGTAAGATGTGAGAGAATGTTCTTTCTGGTTCAAAGCCCCATCTGTTCCTGGAGACAGACACCGGCAGCACATTGCTGTCTAAACACAGACGAATTTATGATCGTATTACATGTGTTGACATCCTGTCAGAGAACACCACAAGACTGCTTGTCCTTTAAGTTTCTATCTTCTAGCTTGCTTTAAAATGCCGCAAACGTCGCAACCTGCGGTTTGTAAAAGCTCAAGTTTTTTCTCATCAAACATTCAGCAATCATAAAATAATGCTGTATGATCAGCAGCTCAAATACAAAATTCTGCTGAGACACTGAGATCTTAGTCTTTAAACAGACACGAGCACAAAGGGACAGTGTCTTTTGTTTATCTCATCTTATCTCATAAACTACACAGAAAGAGCTACAGGGCGAACATATAATCTGTCCATCTTTTAATGCAGTATTCAGCTGCATAAAAAAAAGAGTTACTGTGCAAGTGTTGGAACTTAATTTAATCTCCAACAACACCACAACCCAAGTGTAAATATTTGAGCTTTCATACCACTACTCATTCAGCATGCCTGACAGTGTAATCATAATCCCACTCAGCCCAGAGAGTGGTTTAGGCTGCTTTTGGTGTTCATACATCAGATTTAAGAGTGTTTGGTTTGATCATTGTGTTTATAAATCCTGTATATTCATAGAATTTGGTTCTTAACTGCAGTTGTTTTTTGGAAGGTTGGTGGCTTTATATTGTCACGTTTATTACACAGAAGTTTAAGACACCTGGCACAAGGCTACAGTAGATCTGTAGCCTTGTGCTGGAGCTGTTCTGCTGAGAAAACGATGTACTGACAAAACATCTAAAATACACCAAGCATCTTTTACTCAAAGAGCAAAATATGTGTGATAGACCAATACTGACCCAGCTTATGTATATAGACGTGGATGAGAGAAAGTAATAAACTTAGGGGTAAAGCCTCTTTTTAAAAAAAAAAAAATGAAGACAAAAAGAAGAAGAAGAAGAAGAAGAAGAAGAGCAGATCCAGGGTGTGATAGAAGAGAGGCCTCGGTTAATGTGCGCTGTGCCATTTTCTTTCTCTTTTATCTCCTCCTTTTCTTTCTCTCCCTCTCAGCAGGTACTCAGATATGGATTATGGTCTTGTGCCAGACTCATCTGGTCCTCAACCTACTCACTCTGCTCTCTATAAAAGCAATGATGAAACACTGTAGTGTCCACTCCCAGAGGTGCTAAATGTGAGGCCGTGTTAGCAGCATGTTTCAGGGTCCCCTCAGCTATAACAAGGGCGGTGAACACGAGACTGAGATGTTATGATTATACAGGCCAACACAAACACAGAACAATATTATTCTCCCTGGATGCTAAATATCACCTGGAAGCACTTAGCACTACACTGAAACCTCACAGCACAATCTGGAGGTGTCATCGATCAAAGTGTCATTATCGAAGGGTTTCTATTTAAACAGAAAGCAGTGCTGTTAATTGCTGCTGAAGCTTGTAGGGATATAGTGGTTAACAATGCTCTCTATTCCCCAAGACTCCCGAGGGTGGACGTGATAACCACCTCGCACCGGTAGCGTCTCGCATTTACCTCATTCTCTTCCCATTATTACACCAGTAGATTAGAGCGATGCAGCCAACAAATGGGGCACTTAACTGATAAGGGTCATTGAGCTAATTAAGACCTGCAGAGAGACTGAGCTCGACTCTGTTGTCCGTATAAGGCAAAGCCACTGATAAAATTAAACACTGATGTCTTCAATATTAATAACCATTACTGTTCCCTGCGCAAGCTTTGTCAGTGTTTGATGTGATGAAGTAGAGAATATAGGACAATATTAAACATAACAAAGAGGAATCTAATAACAAGAAAGGCCAAACTAAAAAAGCAAAACAAATGGAAAGTAAATTAAATAAATTAAAAAATACAAGTAGAACAAAAATAACAAAAGGTTTGGATATTGGGGATTAACCTACTTATAGCAGTAGTTTTAAACGTTAGCTCTAAATCTGGATTAAGGAATGGTTTCATAAATTAATTAAACATGTTTTTTTGTTTTGTTTTTTTTAAACGCCTTACAGTACAAGATACGCCCACGAATGTCTTCTTGTTTTTTTCCACTCCCAGGTTATTAAGGCACTTACTAGGCTGCAGAGTCGTTTAGCTGGTACTCTCGGGCCCGTGTGAAGCAGCTCTGGACACCGCCATCAGCCCACAGTCGTTGGATGATGTTGGACAGGTCCTCTGGCAGGGTGCCCTGCTCTTCTGCCGCTCCTGACAGCGCAAAAAGTTGGCGAGCATCATCCTAGTGCAAAAAAAACAAAACATAACATACACATCAATATATAAAAATGCATTTATTCTTATTTTTCTTCATGAAGAAACAGACTGATAAGTCTAACACTGCAGGACTTTGCTTTCACATAGCTTCCATTGTATTTGTAGTTTGCATGGAAAAATAATCCTGGCTCAGAATACATTTTATAATTACGAGACATAAGATACTAACTTCATTAGTTAGGGCAAAATCAGAAAAAATATTATTACAGTAAAACCATCAATCACTGAACCACAGAATTATTTTTTAAACCAATTGAGAAAATTGAAACTTGTGTTTATTGAAGCGTACAGCCAAGATTCCCTGGGTTACTGATATTCTCATTAAAATCAGTTATTAAATTTGGTAACTGGTTATATGCCACCGCCACAGAAAAAACAAACAAACCTGCTGTTATTCCACGTATTCTGTGTGTGCTTATGGTAATTTTGCATTTTAAAGACTGATATCTTGATAGGCATCAATTAAAAATAGCACAAACTACAAACCCTACACACTTCTGGTTTCATAACCAGAGACTTCTTTTTCTTTCCACATTACGTAACTTGAATTTCCTGTAACTGTACGACCTTCAAACAAGTCAATCAACAGGCTCGGGTTAATGATTCTCACGGCTTCATCCAGGCATACCCACAAAGTGATGGTAAAAGTACGTGTATGCTTGTATTCTCTCTCTGTCCTCTGTGTCAGTGTCCTGCAGCTCACCCTTACCCCTCGCAGTCAAGTTTACGGGAGGTAAACAATATTCTGCATTATGAAAACTCAAATCCCTCAGTGATGATTCAAAACAGGTATGTTTTTAGTGAGCTCAGCAACACACAGACATACAAAAGAGTTCTGTGCACTCTAAATCTTGTGAATGCTTCAATGTTAATGTGACTAAGATTAATCTGATTGATAAAAGGAGTATATGTCTGAAAGTGCCGTAACTGATCCTATATCAGTACCTTGCATTCACATTTATTTGGTAAACAATGAAGACGCATGTACACAACAAGTGTAGAGTAAAGCAGCTTGTTTCTTCTTGACTGAAATGATTGAAAGACACAGGATACTAAAAAGCTCTTTGCAGCTCACCTCAATGGCGGTATGCTTAACTTAAAAATTACTTTTTAATACTCTGTCCGGCAGAACCCGTCATGCAGCACTTACTACCTTGACAGAGCCAATCCTGACACACAACAGGCAGTTGTGTCAGGATTGGCTGGCGCACGCACACACGTTTATACAGCTACACTGAAATAAAGGTCACCCAGGAGGGTGAAATTTGGAAAACATATCAAATGTGTTTAAAAAAACCAAATCAAGGATTATTCGAGTTACAAAACAATCAAAGTTTCACAGCCTGCATGAATCTAAGATGGGGTGGAATATGAGGCAAGAATCACATGAGAAATTATAGCTCAGTAGAACAAATGATTTTGTTTCATGTTCTCTAGAGTAAAGACTGACTTTATTTCTGTGATCTTTTTATGGGTGGTACTCTGACACTGCAGGCTTCCATCTTCAATATCTGCTGCCCAGTGTTCATTTATGAATAGAATAGATCACACAGCACTTAAAGAGAAATTCTTGATCTGCATAATTTCTGCTGCCTCAAATCCTTAAATCCTCAAGATATGAAGGGTTATGAAGAAGGCAGAGAGGAAAATTTTGGTAGTGATTAGTCAAGATGATATCACTAAAGCTTAACTGCACTATACTATCCTGCAGGTTTAGTATAACCTTGAATGGCAAAGTTAAAATTACGTGGGAGCATTGGAGCACTTCGACCCTTTGTCTGCATTTTAATGTATATTTAACATTAATTATATTACAACAGGTGCACTGAGCAAAGTTTAAAAGTCTAAAGCTCAGAAGTTTCCGGTGACTTATGAAAAGAGCTGCAAAATCTTAACATTTTTGCATCACTAATATCATTTCACTCATATCTCCCTCAGGGAGAGGATGGCACTGGGTGAAAAGTTCTGTATTTTAAAGACATACCGCTCTGGCAGACTCCTCATAGTCAACCTTGAGGTTGGCCATGGCTTTGATGATAGCCATAATGGACTGGATTGTGTTGCTGTAGACGACCGCTCTGTACTGCCTACACTCATCTTCTGAGTATCCATCCTCGTGAATAATCCTGGAGAAAAGAGGGAAGGATGGTGATTCAGATAAAGCAACAACCCATACATAATTTATGTTAAAAAACTAAACTTAGCAATTATTCACAAAGCTGAATGCTGCTATAAAATAATGAAAAGTACTGTAGCAGACACCTAAAAAAAGAACCTGTTAAAACAATAGAAATGTATATTTCATGAGATTAATTTTTTAAAAAAAACAACAACAACAACAACAACAACAAACACACACACAGATTTGCATGTGATGCTGCTGGTCTGAGCTACTGGGAACGTTCAGGTGTTTTATATCATTCAGTTACAAGAGACTAGAGCAAATATTTACTTGCTTTTTGAGTTGTATAGATACAACTGTAGAGAGGGGAAAAAAGCATTTGTTTGAAAAGACAGAAGCCTCTGGGCTGGAAACCAAACAGAACTATCTTCCCCAGCCTGCCTCAGCCAGGATGTTCAGTGGTTGTGTGATGTGCTGAATAGGACCTCATTAAAATGCAAGAGAGCCCACTGTGAAGCAATGTGAGGCGCAGCCAAAATTACTGAAAGCGCATGGGTGGCTTCCTCTCACACTAAATGATTTTAGAGAATTACGTCCTTACAAGTGACAGTCTTGTAAGGCAAAAATAAACTTGTCATTAAACTCTTTACAACTAAGAACAATCAGGAACTTGATATTTGGCACAAAACTGTTCAAACATCACATGAGGTTTCTCATGTGATGTCAGGCGCACATTGCTTGGGAGTTTTCCGCCATAATGGACATGAAGCAACTGCCAGTTGCTAAGGAAAAATGTGTTCCCGGCTGGTTGGAAGTGATTCCTGAACTTTTCTGGCTCTTGCTATGTGAAATTAGTTGCAAAGAAGGTCCTACACCAAAAACCTCCTACTGACTGCCAACTGATCGGTAGTTCAACTTGGAGACCTTTGTCGTCAAAGCAAAAGCTGTTCTGCAGCAACTATGTTTTAAAGTATGTAACTTTTAATTTGAAGGCAATCGATCTCTATGTCAACTTTGCGTTATACTTTTCATATTCACTACAGCGGTTTCTAGACGAGCTCATCACTTCCACCAAGTCCACAAACATACAGTCCGGATCAAAAGTTTAAGACCACTTGAAAAATGCCACACACAAAAAAAAAAAAAAAAAAATCATATTTTCAATGGTTGGATCTTAACAAGGTTCCAAGTAGAGCTTCAACATGCAGCAAGAAGAAATGGGAGTGGGACAAAACTTTTTTTGTGCGTGCAATTTATTGAAAACAACACTGTTTCACAGCTGATCAACGTTTAGGACCACATGCCTTTAAAAGACCGAATCTGTGCAAAAATGTGGATTCATTGTCATTTTCTGTCAGGTAGTCACACTGTCATGATGTTCTGATGGCGAAGGCAAAAAACTGTTCTTTTTTGAACGTGGTCGGGTTGTTGAAATGCATAAGCAGGGTCTCTTGCAACGCGCCATCGCTGTTGAGGTGGGACGTAGTAACACAGTCATTTGGAATTTCTTAAATGATCCTGAGGGTTATGGAATAAAAATCTCAAGGGGAAGACCCAAAACAATTTCACCAGCACTGAGCTGGAGGATCCAATTGGGTGTCTGTCAAATCCTTGACCCTTACTGGTGCCGACTGCATCAGACAGCATCTGAGACTGAAGGGCTTCAAAAACAAAAACATCTTCAAAGACATTGTCTCCTTGAATGCCACAGAACTGACCGTTTGGACTTTGCAGGAGAGCACCAAACATGGGACATTGAAAGGTGGAAGAAATTTTTATTCTTTGATGAGAAAAAAAAAATTTCACCTTGATGGTCCTTATGGTTTCCAACGTTACTGGCATGACAAACAGATCCCACCTGAGATGATTTCTAGGCGCCACAGTGGGCGCCATAAGGGGCCGCTTTTTCCTTCGGTGGAACAATGGAGCTTCAGGAGGTGCAGAGGCGTCAAAACCCAGCTGGCTATGTCCAAATGTTGCAGAGAGCATCCCTCATGACTTAGGGCCCTCGTCTGTGTGGTGACAACTGGTGTTACAGTTTTTTTTGGAGGTGTGGTCCTAAACGTTCGATCAGCTGTAAAGCAGTCTGTTTCAGTTTAAGTGTTGTTTCCAATAAATTGCATGCTCAAAAAAAAAAGTTTTGTCTCACTGCCATTTCTTTGCTTTTTTTTTTCTTTTTTTTCTTTAAAGAACTTTATTTAACAAATAATGAGTTTACAACACACGAACAGATGAAGTATACAGAAGAACAGAACATGAACACACAAAACCAGGGGTAAAAAGAAAAAAGTAATAATTATATGAATACACGCAAAATTTCACATATATATTGTTTTGAGAGCCTTTTTGTTGGTGGAGTCTGATATTGATTGTATGTACAATTCCACATCCTTAAGAAAATGACAGAAATATGGTGTTTTATTAGTAAACTTACATTTATGGATAAAAAATTTAAAGTATTAACAAATTTATTATAAAAAAAACATTTATCATTCTTCTTGGGGAACTTAAAGAAACAGAATAAAACATTTTCCCATCGTAAAGAAAACTCCCTTAAAATATGGACAATAACAAACCTGCTAAATTCCTTCCACATCTCTGTTTGAAGAACAGTACAAAAAAAGATGTCACCGTTTCTGGGTGATCCCCACAGAAAGTACAATTATTCTTTATGTCTCTTTTAAATTTTACCATGTAGTGACTGGCTGGATAACATTTATGTAGAATTTTAAATGAAACTTCCTTCACCTTATTTACAATCAAATATTTATGGGGGATCATCCAGACTGTCTTCCAGTTGATATCTGGAACATATCGGTTCCAGTAAGATATTATATATGGGAGAGAGACCATATCTTCTTGGAATAAACTACGTATTCTCTTATTGCTGTTACCAAGTTCCTGTGAAAAGCAGATTTTTCCTACTGCTGACTCAGCTGGATCTGGGAGCTCACTGCCATTTCTTCAAATCAGACCTTCAACATGAAGGTCTGATTTGAACCTTGGTAAGGTCCAACCAAGCAAAATATGTTTTTTTTTGCCATTTTTTAATTGGTCTTAAAACTTTTGATTGGGACTGTATTAGTGACCAAAGCAATCACAAGGTGTTTTTTCCCCCTCAGCTGATTGGGAAATAAACATTTTTCCCTGAAAACCAGTGGCAGTCAGATGACTGACTCTCAACCAATCAGGGAATACTCAGTTTTCCCTTATGAGTGGCGATGGTTGACCATTCTCTAGGGCATATGACTGGGAGCTTAGTCATCGAATTGTCACACATCCAAAATTACAGACAAGTTAACGTCACGTGGTTACCGGTCACATGTCTGCAAAACCTCAAGATTTTATTTATATGTCAACACAGAAAGTACTCGCACATCATCCATCAAAATGCAACAACATGTTTGATTTCTGGAAAGGTTATAAACACCAAGAGTATTAGAAGAGTGAGTGGATTTTCTTATTTTAATTTAGTTTTTATTGTTGGAATATGCTTAGTTTAAATTTAGTTTTTATTAGTTAAAGTGTTAGTTTCAGTCTTTTTAACTATTACTTTGTTTTCTTTTATTACTGTACGGAGGGCATGTGTCAAAGGCTAGATTTGGGAAAAGTCAACACATTTTACAGGAAAAACACAAAACATCATGAATGCAGCAGACTCAGTGTTGTAGACACACTCATCAGTGCCTCATCAGGCAGCATCATTGTGTTTATTTTATATCAGTTAACTTCCCAAGTTCACAAAATACTTTCAGTTTAATTCTTTTCAAAAGACCAGTTTTTATTTTTATTTCTGTTAACTAAAGTGTTTTGTCACATGTAGTTTTAGTATTTAGTTTAGTTTTTCTTAACTATATCAATCTTGTTGATTTTTCTCCTCATTTAACCATTTTATGACTGCTGGTTTCAAGGCCTATAATGGTTGTTGTATTGGTCTGTGGTGTCATGTACAAAAGAGTGACATCCCCACAGCCTCATCACCATCTGTGGCGGCACTGAGGGCGTGGCTACTTGCTACAATATTCTTTGAACAAGTTTATTGTTTTTTCTTCCTAAGTTTTTTCTCTGACTTTCACCAGCGGATGTGGCGTCACTTTTGGGCTGCCCCAACTTCTGTGAGGGGGACACCGGTGGGTATAATGGGCCTGTATGCCCTGTGGACCGGAGGGAATTTTTTAGAGAACTCAAAAAAATTGTAATCCACTCATTTTGTCATTTCCTGGAAATGTCAAATTTTTTGGCAAGCTCAAGTTGTCACAACCTGGATGTTTACCAGTAGAATTTATTTATAGTACTTTAATATTTTCAAAACTAGATTAAAAGAAACCCCCTCAGTAATGCTGCAGGCCCCCTGGGAGTCTCACACCTTTTTTACAACAAAAATTCTTCTTTTCATCATTATTAGTAATGGAAAAATTCCACACACCAAATATTAAATTTATTTTGTACTCTGACGAAGGAAGACAAAAATGCTGAATCTCTTTCTCTCTCTTTTTTTAGTTACTATGGGATTAATGCTAATGATGCATCGAAAAAAAACAAGAAAAAAAAACAACCCACATCAAGCATATTAATGTGCCTGTGAGCAGGTTTTCAAGAACTATATGAGTGCTTAGTAAGCTGCAGCAAGTGAAGAAAATCTACACAATGTGTATGACCTGATGCGTATTTTATGCATTCGTGCACCGGAAATAAATGTTCGATATCAGTGTAAGAGCGAGTAAAGAGTGTTTCAGAGACTGATGAGAGTGAGAATCAGGCGAGAGACCAGCAGTTTCATTTATGAGTACAGAGTAATCAAAGCCTATAAATACACAGGAGAAACCATATTAGTGCTTGTATGACGAGCTTCTCATACAATTACTACATCTGGTGTAAATATTTCTACAAAACCTCTAAAAAAATCCTTGTATCCTTATCAGTCTGTCTGACAGTTTCAGGTTATGAAGCAACCATCTGGCCTGCACAATATAAAATCATCACTTTTGACAAATAAAATTAACACTTGTGATACATATATAAATATTCTGTGTATATTAGCTACAGTATACAGTTCCTTATAATTTCTGCTTTAAATGTACTTTTATTGTTATTGAACCACACACACACCAAATATTACTGTTTTATAGTGGCACAAAGCAACAATTTGTCTTATTTATCTTTTAATAATGGAGCCTTAAGCCATTATTAAAGGCTCCATTATTAAAATGCATAAAAGAAATATGTGATGTTTTTTTTCCAAGATTATAGCTCTCTCACTAATTTGTTCACACAAAACAAAAGAAAAACATAAATAAATAGTTAAACAACACCAATGGCACATTTATACTTAAGCATAAGTGATTTTATACAATCACTTATGCTTAAAACATATACTGAATTGGCATTCATGATGGGAGGAAAATCAAAACAATGAGCAGTCACTCACTTCATCTGCTTCACAATGGTGCTCTTCCCCGACTCCCCAGCACCTGCAGAGAGAACAAAAACAGGCAGAGGTTAAAAATATGCTCCTGTTAGCTGAGAAATGTAAACAGGCAGCCAGTAAGGCTGGCTCACATCTGGACCCTCATCTTATCCCCTGCATAAGTCAGCTCTACAGTCTGAATTCAAACGGCAATGCAGGGATCTGTTAATTTCACAGCAGACACGTAATAGCCACTCTCAAGAAACTACTTTTATCGTAGTTAACATTTTAATGGAAATGTCTTGCACTGATAGGATATAGGCTTTTCTTATCCTCTACTATGTTTATTCTAACAGCCTGAGGCAACCAGAGAGAGCTCATCTGCCACAAGGAATCTAACACTACACGCAGACGTACACCCAGGGGTGCCTGTCAGTGCACTCTCTGCTCGTACTCGCCTGGGGTAAAGTCTTTATGGGATGACCCTCAAAATACACTGCTACGCAGCATGCACAATCAAGCCCCAGGGTAGGAATGGGCCAAGATACTTTCCACAGACAGCTGTCAGCTCCTACTCCTCCATGGTATACAAGTGAAGACACTAATAGATCACATGCAGTTCGCCTTTCAATAAAAACAGCTTACACAAACATCCAACGATTTAGATTAACTAAAGTCGCTTTGTGTGCGGTGTGTACTATGATTAAATATATGACCAAAAACCACAGCAATGTCTGAGTGGACAAAAGGTGAAATTGTGCTGTTGTTCAGCAGGATATTGCGACATTCTCAAATTTACGTTATCCTCATGGTTATGAGGCAACTTGCAATTCACACCATGATGGAGTATTCATGAGGCAACACAGTCTCTGCGGCACATTATGAAGAAATGGAAGAAAGATGGACTGTCCCTGGCTCTTTGAGTGTAAAGTAAAAATTACAAACTGATTCCGTATTTCAAATAACAATGATGCAGGTAGAATAAATAAAAATGTGGGGTGTTCACAACATTTTAATCGATTATTATTCTCAGAGTTCAGATCAAATACTTACACTTGAATAAATCATATTTGCTGTCATAGACTTTTCTTGTTTTATTTATGTTGTATAAGCTGAAGCAGTAGTATTTAGTAGTAGTTAATAGGGCTGGGCGATTGGGCGATATAAACGATATACGATAGACAATAGAGATTTTGACTATACCGCTCTATCGCGATAGCGTATGTTGATGATGTCATCAAGCTGCGCCTGTTTTGGTTGAAAGCATCGCAGCGGCTACAACCATTATCATCTGCAAATTATGCCAGCCGACAGTCATAGCAAAGAGATGAAGCACTTTTGAAATATGGGGAAAGCCAAAAACTGCGCTTCCTCCACTTCCGTAACATTGATTCATTAATGTTGAATTCTCTCACAGCTGTTCTATTCCCATGTTGTTGCAGTATATTAATAACTAACCTCGTATTGTGGATGAATAATCTCAGTTGTTCTCCTGACTGAAGTTTGGCCCGTGTATAGCATCCTGCTATGTGATTGCATTTGTCTATAACCACCAGAATCCCTCACGTTAACTTTTATCGAGTGGAAAAAAAGTTGGCGTTCATCCTCCAGCTCCACTGTGCTAATGTTATGCTAACATAGCTGTGTCGCTAGCAATCACGTAGCACAACATTATATACCAGGTAGTCCAACTTCAGTAACCCTACAAACGGCACTGCTGTTTAGTTTTCTGTCTTCATTTATGTTGGAAGTGATAGCAGAGCTGTACGTTTTAATTGGTTTCAAAAATCTCTCAGTCAGAACATGGTATGAAATGTTTAGGTGGAAACTAGCGAGCTAACTCCTGTTAACTTCTAACTCTGTTAAATTTAATAAATTCTGTTTTCATGGATGTTAAACTTAATTGTTACACCTGGTAAAGCAGCAACGCTGATGATTTTATTAAAGATGAAAGAATTTAGACTGTTTTTAACTCTGTGTTCTTTTGGAGTTTTGGACCCAGATTACTCCGCGAAGCTCCTCACTGCGGCAGCCGTAATGCTCTGACAATCCATCAAGCAGTGCCGCTTACCAAAGTTGTACTAAAACATTTTTTAACAGATTTCTGCACGCCAAAATCGGTTCGAGGTCCTTAAGCACAACCAGAATTCATACATAAGGCACAATCTCGATTTTTGAGAAAATTAAAGGATTTTAAGTGTGCCCACTTAAATAGTGTGGAAAACACTTATACAGAAGAAAAGAATATATCGCGATATATATCGTTACCGCACGTGCTTCAAATTATACCGCGATATGTATTTTAGGCCATATCGCCCAGCCCTAGTAGTTAATAGGGATGGGTACCGGTATCGCACCAGTTCTAACATAAACGGTAGTAACCAGACCGAAAAGCAGCGCACATTTTGGTGCTTTATTTCGGTGCTTTTTTTCCGGTGCTTTTTTTTTCCTTAGCTGTGATACACTTCTAGCCAAGCATTTTACGTTTCTGAGGATAGTAGGCGGGTCCAGGTACGTACGTTCTTTTAGAGCAGAGCTACAGATTAAAAATGCCCAAGGCGAAGCGTTCAAAAGTCTGGCTGTACTTCACAGCAAAATATGCAAACTCAGCAGCCTGCAACAAGTGCTTTAAGCTGATACTTTGATACAGTGCAAAGGAGGTAACACCTCGAATCTGATGAAAGACCTGGCGACGCAGAGCGTTTTTTTTAAAAGCCGAGAAATGCGCCGTATTTGATAGCTTGCTGCGAGACCTCACACCGGGCACATCTACTGCGGGTGGGTTGCCTGTTATTGGACCTGGAGTTAGCAACATCCCCCAAAAACCCGAAGAGGAGAGTCCTGGCCCCTAGCCCTGCCAGTGTAGCAGAAATGATGAGGATGATGATGCAGCAGCAGCCGTTCTTCTCTGCGTGAGTCGCTTAATGTTGTTCGAGTGTAATTTACGTTGAGTAGGCTAACCGCGTTATTACATTAATGCATGTAAGGTGAACTAGCAAACACTGTCGTAGTTACATGCGGCTGTCTTCTTGTTTGATGGCAGATACTCCCTTCACCCTGGCCTAAAAGGCTAAAATGACCAAAGAAAAAGTGGAAAACAGCAAAACATGAGAGGTTTTTGGACAAAGTTTGTCTTTTTTCCATTGATTAAGCACTGCTTCCAGCCAAGAGTGATACCATATATGCCCCATAGCTGCAGAAAAGGCTAACATTGTTATCTTTTTACAAAAGAAACAGCTGAACATGAGAGGTTTTTGGACCAATTTTGTGTTCTCCATTCTTTAAGCACCGGTTTGAGCACCGTTTAAGCACTGGCACAGTTTCAAAAGTACCGGTTTGGCACCAGTATCGGATAAAACCTAAACGATACCCATCCCTAGTAGTTATTTTAACTATATAGCAATAACAGGGCCCTCTTGGGAAAAAACACAGAGTTTATAAATCTGACTGACCAGAGCTGAGATAGCTAGCCTTTCTCTTACCACACCTACACACAGATTCTTCTGAAAGTAGTAAACAAGCACCTTGGAGTTTGACCTGTGAAGCTAAAACTGCTAACAGAAATGAGTAATGATGTCTGGCACATACCTTGATGCCACTGCTGCTTTGATTAACAAATAACTAGAAGCTTTTGATATCGTATAATACAAATACTTTCTGTGATAATTGCACTGATACTACCAATCCTGTTATTTTCACACAGCATACTTTGATCACCATGTCTCATTTTGAACTACACAAGTCCAGAAGACTGCAGATCCATAAACACAGAGACAAGTCATTCCCACATGCCATTTCAATACTAGTGCTAGGAAACATTTCATGAGTCAGTGCTGAATAGAGTCCCTCCACAGTTACCTATAACTTGTGACTGAATACACAAAATGTCAGACAATCCAACTGCCCCACATGCTAGACTTAGCCCCTTCTTTAAAAAAATATATTTTCAGTATACGCAAGGACATGAAACGACAAACAAATTGATGCATATACTTTAATTATATGAAGAAAATGCAGCAAGGGATCACACTGCTGGTGGAAAAGCAGCAGACGAGGAAAAGTGGAAAATAGGGGGAAAATAAATACTGTCCACTGCCTAGCAACTGGGCAATGTGCACGACAGTTGTGGTTGTGTCTGACTCATGGCAGAAAATGAGGAGAAAAACAACACAGAAGGGGAAACAGGACTGCCAGTGCCCAATGTCCAGTTTCATTTGAACAAGATCAGTCAGCTTTAGTGTTTAGCTTACTCTCACATGAGTATGTTAAAAACACACACAAACATACACACAATATAAAAGATGAAGAATGTTAGTGTGCATACATGCGTAGCTCATCTTGCTTGCACGAGTGTTGCTGAAGTAGGGCTTATTAGCATGAAGATGTGTAGTACTAGGAAAAGCAGCAGGGAATTTGTAAATCTCCCAGCAAGACTCAGGAAATTGTCTGATTACTGATGGGTTACCATGTGACTGGCAGAACCAACACAGAGATAGTACAAGGTGCCAGGAAGCCCACAGGATTAACTGGGGTCCAGCTGCAGCTGGATGAAGCTGAGGCCTGACCCGTACATCTCCCTGTATATAATCTGTGAATCTTTGAGCTTCTGTACCAACATTTCTTCAAAATGGTAGTAAAAACTGAATCGTACACTCATGTCTACAACCCAGCAGCAGCAGAAGTAGCACAACGAACCAGATTACAAATATCGAGAGCTGCACGACCAGCCAAAACGTTGAGACATCAACACACCGTCATCTAACAAGCCCTTCGGAGACTGACTGAATTTCCAGATTTGGGGATGGGGTGGGCTGTCATTAATACATTTGTGTTAAAGGGAAATGATCCCAAATGACTGTGGTACTTTTTGGATGTATTCCCTTCACACATTACATCAGCACAAAAAGAAAAAAAACTTCAATCAAGTCCCAGGTCGCCACAGAGAGAAGAACTTATAATCGCAGAAATGGAGAGAATGCATCAATTCCACCGGGTTATGTAAGACATCAAAAACAATCCATTTGTGCGTGTGGTTGCTCCAGGCCACCCAGTGAGTTTCATTAATTTAACTGTTAAAGAGCAGACAGAGATTAAGAAAAAACCATGTCATGTATACCCATTTGGTTTGTGATTTCTACTCAGTTAAAACCTAAATGAGTTTGCCTGTAATTGGGTATCTACCCTTTTTTGCAGATGAGCTGGTAGCTGCTTTATGTCATATTGGAATGAAATGCAATTACCTCTATTATCCTAAGGGAAACCTATCCGCTCTCTGTGTGCCAACAGGTGGTTTAATGTTTGGATACTTGTAGGTGTTAAATTAACCACACAGACAGTAATCCCCAAAGCATGAAGGGGAAACACTAATTATCTCTGCAGAACTTCACCTCACTAACACAGACTCCCTTGAGGGACAGTCATTGTAAGTACAGCCTTTAAGTCTATTAGAGCCACATTTGTCTCGGCAGGGAGAATGTGATGGTTCAAATGCACACAGCAGCACCACCACCTGCTACTGCCCAAAGAGTTGAGTTGGGTTGCAGTAATAGTATGGCTTATTAGCAGTCATTAGCTCCAAGCTACAGAGATTTCCTGAGGGCTAATTTGCAGATTAAGCCTCAAAAACAGATCCATTAGCTCATTTTTTCCTCTCTTCTTAACCTAGGAACCTATGGGTTGACAAGATTTTAGTTTTCTTATGCAGAGACAGGGTCTTAGAGGGGAAAAAACAACAACAAAAATCAAAGCTCTATCCACCCCCCACATTTGACCAGCAATGAAACATGACGAGAGGAATGACTCTAATGTTTCTGTGAGAATTCCCGGCATGCCCACACCATCTCTACAGTTTTGTCGTTTGGGTGAAGCAAGAAGAAACAGACAAGTCTAGACAACACAAGAAAGAAAATGAAAGGTTCTTCCTGCTGTTGTTTTAAGATTCAACTGCCTGATATGATGAACTTTTATGCACTGTGTCATCAGCACTATTTTAATGCTAGAAATGAATCGCGTTGAAAATGAAACTAGTTTCAAAGACCCACCTCCCATGGCATTAAAGTTTTTATGCTATGTATTTGAATAGATGTGCATGTGTTTGGAGCAAGTGTGATCTATCCCGGTGGGACTGGGAGCAGGACAAAGACAGCAGTGTGGGTCCCTGCTAGCTGAGAACACAGGCCCGCTGTTGATGTTTAAGATGCGACCACTGCAATCAGTGCTATAGCTCACACAAGTTACTCGCACTGCACCACTTCCTTTCACTCAGCATGACAACTTACTTGGGCAGCCATAGCCTTTCTCCAGCAAAAACATGACAAAAGGTAAATCTCAACAGACAACAGGCACTTAAGAGTCAAAACAGACAATATTGAACTCCCTTTTACCTTCTTATTGTACAACCAAGTCCCCTAAACTTTCCTTACTAAGCACTGAACACAAAAACTGGGCTGGGAGGAAATCCAGCAACTGCTCTTAGATGAAAATTATGTCTGAGGGACATTTTGGTCAGTACAATCCGGTTGTTAAGTCTGACGTCACTAGCCGTGTCTGGGCCTAAACTCTGCTGCAGGTCCATATATCAAACGATCACTATGGCATTACTGAGAGTTGAAAAACTGTCTAAAGTCTTTCATCTTTAATAAAATGATCAGCGCTCTGCTCTACCAGGTGTAACAATTGAGTTTAACATCCAGGCATCCATGAAAACGGAATTTATGACATTTAACGAGTTAGAAGTTAGCAGAAAGTTAGCTCGCTAGCTTCTATCTAAATACAATATAGCATGTCCTGACTGCGGGGTTTTGGAAACAAATTAAAACGTACAGCTCTGCTATCACTTCCAACATAAATGAAGACAGAAAACTAAACAGCAGTGACGTTTGTAGGGTTACTGAAGTTTGGCTAGCTGGTATATAATGATGTGCTACATGACCGCTAGCGACACAGCTATGTTAGCATAATATAAACAAGCTAACTTTTTTTCCACTCGATAAAAGTTAACGTGAGTGTTCTCGGTGGTCAGGAACAAATGTAATCGCATGGCAGGATGCTGTAAATGGACCAAACTTCAGCCAGGAGAACAACTGAGATAATCCATCCACAATACGAGGTTAGTCATTCATATACTGCTGCATGGGCTGGGCTGTAGTTACATCCTAAGGTTTTAAAAACTGAGCTTAAATAAATGATTAGCGGTAATAAAAGCCGAGGGAGGTCAACAGTGATCACTGACTGTTTTAGGAGCTTTTTGAGATTAAATAGAAGAAAATACAAAACATTAAACATGTTAACAACACAAAAGCCATATTAAACGCAGACTACTTTAGGACCGGAAGTAGGATTCGTCACGTCATCACTTAACGACCGGATATGAGGGGGTGTACTCACTTTGGATTTTTGTTATTAGAGTGAAAAAGAGAAAAGAAATTCTGATGTGGTTTACATGGAAAATAAATACAAATAAATCAAATTTTCTAGTATATTTGGACATGATATGAATAGAAGATTTTTTTAACACTTGCATTTAGATTTTCTATCTTCCTGGCTGACACCAGAGTTACAATAACCCACACTATGGATTATTATGCCTGCACTTCAAACACCACTTTGATATAATATATTCCAATTAAAGTTTCATAAAGGCAGTTTTTCTTGCAGTCATTTTGTGCTGCATTGCTTTTAACTGCATACTGTGCGTGCTTATGATATTGTGAACACTACTGAAGCTGTATGTTTCCTGGAGGTTTTAAGCAGCTTTTACAAACTGTTAAAAATATTTAAAACATACTGTTGTTGTGTAATGAGACTGTTTTCTAACCATCTTGACAATTTGTATTAAACCCTTAGGCACACAAGAAGAAAAGAAAAAACAACCGTAGCTGCCGCAAAATAACTAGAGCAAAAGAATACATATACATTAAGTCTGGCTTATTTTTCCACTGAATTTACAATGGCCCTATGGTCAATCCTGTCCCCAAGTCAGAACTGAGCTGATGAATAAATCAATATGTGACCCCTTGGTGACTGGCTGATCCATGGAAATCTATTTCAACCCTCAAGATAATAGAGGCAAACATTGGATGTCATAAGGCTTCAAATCAATATCCACTTAGAGCAACTGAGACTTAATACTGTTTAGCACACTATGCCATTTTTTCATTATATTTGCTTGGTGCTGATAAATACTGGCTGCAGCCTTGTCTGCACTTTGACTCACTTGAGACTTCTAACAATTTATTTTTCCTCGCTTTCCACAGTCTGAGATATACAGATGCACAAATAGCACAAGACGTGTGAATTCTCACAATTTCCTTACTAATATCTAAACATATAGTACATCACACGAAACAGCAGAAACAGAAAGTAAGTAATAAAACAGCTTATGACAGTGTACACTAAAGCAATAAAGTGAGCAATAGGACCTCAAAGAAACCGAAGTAGAGAAGGGCAGAGTTAGATGGGGGAAGATAAAACCAACACACCCTGAACTCTTGGATGTACATGGAGCTTTTATACAACAAAATATTCATTGTCCCCTCCCCAACTCATAACTAATTTCTCCCTCTTCTACAATCAAATTTATTTTATATTCCACCACTTCTCAGACTCTTCCTCCCACTGTCCTCAGCCGCCTACACACCAACAGTGAGTGGCCCTATGCCGCCTGCGCCTCTCAGCTACATGTTAAGAAATGTGCCAATGTAGAAACCTGAGGACTTCAACAATGCACGTGCCACTTCCTATTCTCAAAACTAGTCAAGAAGGAAATGGAAGCAGCTTGCATGAACATGTGTAAGCTGTAGAACACAAAAACACACACACACAGATATACCCATACATATCTGCCTGTTTGAAAGACGGGGACAGCGATTTGGTCTCATCCGACAGATGGCTACAACGCCTCGGGCAAAGAGCACGTCTGGACAGCACACTGACAACTGCTGCCATGAATGAGAGAAGACCAATTCCACTCCCTGCATGTATGCTGACTGAATGATCAGGGTGGACGATGAAAATGTTTGATTAAAATTTTACAAACATGCAAGTTCTATTACGCAATTACTATCCACAGTAACAAGCAAAAATCCATTAATCATTAAAAGCCTCCCAATAAAAAGTCTTAATCTTTTCCTCAATGACAAAACCGCCATAATAATAAGGTGAAGAGCTGCAAAACCTCAGCTCTCCAACAATATGACTGCAACAATATTTTCTATGGAAAACCCCCTGCGCTGTGCCTGCAGTAATGATCTGTTCAGGGTTAAAATTGATTAATCATTAACATCACCGACTCTAGAGGCAGAAAAAGAAAGCAATAATTTTCAAATGTAATGCATTTGATAAGGGAACCATAAACACAGAAAATAAAGGAACAGAGCTTGAAGCACTTTGTGGTGGTTGCAACTCTAAAGTAATTAGTCACAATGGAACCACATATATAATATGCCTCTAGAGGAATTAGGAAGGGTAAAGATTAAGTAAGGCATATCAGAGGACTCAAGAGAGCCCAGGAGAGAAAAGAACGAAGCCTTTATAATAGATGGCAGATGAAATCTATTAAAATTTCAAGTAGGTAGTCTCTGTGCGGCTCATCATAAATATCTGCTTTGTTTTCATATCAGACTCTAGCCTGAGACACACTGAATAGTCACAAAGCAATTCCCTTACTTGAAAGTAAGGATGCTGCACAGACAGCCCCGTGCCTTCAGTAGAAGACAGATGTAAAAAGCTGCTCTAGGAGAAAATGAAAATAAGAGACAGGATAAAAACACAAAGGTAGGCTGAGATATGTCTGAGAGGAGATCAAAACTGACACTTGTAGGAACAGTCAGCCTTGAAAGTGTATTAGGAGAGCATTGTTCTGAGAAGCTAGGGGGACATCTGGAGCAAAATATTTTTGTCTCCTTGCTCACTCTGAGGATGTAGTGAACAAAAACACACAGAAGGAAACAGCAGCTGGTTTTACGACAGACTGACAAGTCCCAGCTAACATTTTTGACACTTAGATCCCCCCAGCAGATACTTCACAACTACAGCTGATAATAGCAGGTTAAACAAATGTTTCCATCTTATTTCCCTGCAAAAGTATGTATGTATACATACATTCATACGTGTGTGTGTGTGTATATATATATATACACACACATATATATATATATAAAACACCCAGCACGCCCCTGCGGGCGGTTTATCCTTCAAGCTCGGGTCCTCTACCAGAGGCCTGGGAGCTTGAGGGTCCTGCGCAGTATCTTAGCTGTTCCCAGGACTGCGCTCTTCTGGACAGAGATCTCCGATGTTGTTCCCGGGATCTGCTGGAGCCACTCGCCTAGCTTGGGAGTCACCGCACCTAGTGCTCCGATTACCACGGGGACCACCGTTACCTTCACCCTCCACATCCTCTCGAGCTCTTCTCTGAGCCCTTGGTATTTCTCCAGCTTCTCGTGTTCCTTCTTCCTGATATTGCTGTCATTCGGAACCGCTACATCGATCACTACGGCCGTCTTCTTCTGTTTGTCTACCACCACTATGTCCGGTTGGTTAGCCACCACCATTTTGTCCGTCTGTATCTGGAAGTCCCACAGGATCTTAGCTCGGTCATTCTCCACCACCCTTGGGGGCATCTCCCATTTTGACCTCGGGACTTCCAGGTTATACTCAGCACAGATGTTCCTGTACACTATGCCGGCCACTTGGTTATGGCGTTCCATGTATGCCTTGCCTGCTAGCATCTTGCACCCTGCTGTTATGTGCTGGATTGTCTCTGGGGCATCTTTACACAGCCTGCACCTGGGGTCTTGCCTGGTGTGATAGACCCCAGCCTCTATGGATCTTGTACTCAGAGCTTGTTCTTGTGCTGCCATGATTAGTGCCTCTGTGCTGTCTTTCAGTCCAGCTTTGTCCAGCCACTGGTAGGATTTCTGGATATCAGCCACCTCCTCTATCTGCCGGTGGTACATACCGTGCAGGGGCCTGTCCTTCCATGATGGTTCCTCGTCTCCCTCCTCTTTCTTGGGTTTCTGCTGCCTGAGGTATTCACTGAGCACTCGGTCAGTTGGGGCCATCTTCCCAATGTATTCTTGGATGTTCCTTGTCTCATCCTGGACTGTGGTGCTGACACTCACCAGTCCCCGGCCCCCTTCCTTCCGCTTAGCGTACAGCCTCAGGGTGCTGGACTTGGGGTGAAACCCTCCATGCATGGTCAGGAGCTTTCTTGTCTTTATGTCAGTGGCTTCTATCTCCTCCTTTGGCCAGCTTATTACCCCAGCAGGGTACCTGATCACGGGCAGGGCGTATGTGTTGATGGCCCGGATCTTGTTCTTACCATTCAGCTGACTCCTCAGGACTTGCCTGACCCTCTGCAGGTACTTGGTGGTTGCAGCCTTTCTAGCGGCCTCTTCATGGTTCCCATTTGCCTGCGGGATCCCCAGGTACTTGTAACTGTCCTCTATGTCTGCAATGTTGCCTTCTGGTAGTTCAATCCCCTCAGTTCTGACTACCTTCCCTCTCTTTGTTACCATCCGACTACACTTCTCCAGTCCGAACGACATTCCAATGTCATTGCTGTATAGCCTGGTAGTGTGGATCAGTGAATCGATGTCTCGTTCACTCTTGGCATACAGCTTGATGTCATCCATGTACAGGAGGTGGCTGACAACTGCTCCGTTCCGTAGTCGGTATCCGTAGCCAGTCTTGTTAATGATCTCACTGAGGGGGTTCAGGCCTATGCAGAACAGCAGTGGGGACAGAGCATCTCCTTGGTAGATCCCGCACTTGATGGTAACTTGTGCTATGGGCTTGGAGTTGGCCTCTAGTGTTGTACGCCACATCCCCATTGAGTTCCTGATGAAGGCTCTTAGGGTCCCATTGATCTTGTACAATTCTAGGCATTCCAGTATCCAGCTGTGGGGCATTGAGTCATAGGCCTTCTTGTAATCAATCCAGGCAGTGCACAGGTTGGTCAGTCTGGTCTTGCAGTCTCGGCTGATTGTTCTGTCTACCAGTAGCTGGTGTTTTGCACCTCTGGTATTCTTGCCAATTCCTTTCTGTGTCCCGCTCATGTATTGACCCATGTGCCTGTTCATCTTAGCCGATATGATGCCTGACAGGAGCTTCCATGTAGTACTGAGGCAGGTTATTGGTCGGTAGTTGGAGGGGACCGGTCCCTTCTTGGGGTCCTTGGGGATCAGGACCGTCCGGCCTTCAGTTAGCCATTCCGGGTGTCTTTCGTTAACTAGCAGCTGGTTCATTTGTGCTGCCAGACGCTCGTGGAGTGCAGTCAGCTTCTTCAGCCAGTAGGCGTGAACCATGTCGGGCCCTGGTGCTGTCCAACTCTTCATACTGGAGACCCTTTCTTGGATATCTGCCACTGTGATGGTTACTGGACCCTGTTCAGGGAGGTCGCTGTGGTCTGCCCTCAGATCCTCTAGCCACTGAGCATTGCCGTTATGGGTTGCATCCTTCTCCCATATGCTCTTCCAGTATTGCTCCGTCTCCAGCCTTGGTGGTGCTGTTCTCTTATTGTTCCCTTGCCACTGAGAGTACATATATACATATATATACATACATATACATATATATACACACATATACATATATATATATATATATATACACACATATACATATATATATACACACATATACATATATATATACACACACATACATATATATATACACACACATACATATATATATACACACACATATACATATATATATACACACACATATACATATATATATACACACACATATACATATATATATACACACACATATACATATATATATACACACATATACATATATATATACACACATATACATATATATATATATACACATATACATATTTAATACATATATATACACACACACACACACACACACACACACACTTTTTTTTAAATCCCATAGTGCATCATTAAAACAATTCCAAGATGATGGTGTCTGAGAAGAAATATGATGTGCTCTTGCACAAAAAAATCCATTAGTTCTTTGCCTCCATGTCCAGCTTTATTCAATACACTATCTAAAAACAATTGTCTCAATTCCTCTAGCAACAGTCAACACGCACGCACACACGCACGGATTTAAAACAATTCTAATCTGCTGGAGGAGGAATTATCTCTATAAACCATCTGTATTGCAGTTTGTAGGGTTGTGAAGCAGAGGGTCTGCTGAGACTAGCAGAAGTAAGAAGTGCTCTGTGACACATGTGGGACAAACCTAGCAGAGGTCAAGAGAAGTGCCTGTTTGAAAGGCACTGATAAAACAGTGAGATGAGTGCAACGGCAAACCATTAATCACTGGAGAGGATCAACTCAGGAGAGTGAAACATGACTAAAGGAGCTGTAGAGGAGGGAGAGGAGCAGACAGCCTTTACAGACTATGATGGACGACCAGAGCACCGGGTGGGTGGGACATGGTTGCCCCTGGCCTTAACTTCTAATGAATGAAACAACCTTGAAATCCCCAACATCCTGTAGCAGACAACAAGTGTATTTAAAAAATAAAATAAAATAAAAAAGGAAGCTCAAGTTAGCCAAACTCCAATCTGAGTCAGCCAATATTTGTTACAAATGTGTGTCCTATGCTCACCTTTTTGCCAACTGTCTCTCCTGCTTTTCAGTTAGCTGATTAAAATGTTGCGATTAACAGTGAACTGGCATAGAGAAGTGTCAAACTAATCAAGAATGTCAGTAACGTTATTGGTAAAATATTTCAGAAACTTGTTTCCACAGGACTGGCATTTGGAGGGCCATTTTTATTGATTTTAAAAGTATTCTGGGATTATGACATGTGACGAGTTGCAAAAGATAGGTTTCCCTCACTTCCTTGAATTTAGCTGGTAAGACAACATCAGGTTCTTCCAAGTACTGAGGGAAGCATTTAATTTATTCTTTTCTCCACTTCCTCTCAGCCTTTCTGCGTTTCCTCTTTAAAATTCCTAATTCCTCAGTTAATGAGGGAAGAGCCGTAGCTTAAAATTTTTCAAACCTGACTGGAGATATAGACTCCAAAGCACTTGAGGTTCACCTGCTCAACCAGTAAGCTGCGAGCTCTAACCAGAACCTGCAGCAAGTGGAGAAATGAATCACATGCCAATATGCCAAGATCACCAAGGCCCAGAGCAGAGCATAGATTCTTGTGTGTGGCCAGCTGTAGTTAAAAACAGAGTTGGAGTCCATCAGGAGTCATCAGCAGAAGCTGAGATTCCCTGGAAAAGCAAGTACAAAAGCTGAGGCTGAGTGACAGACTGTTAAGGGAACTGTAATTGATATAAACAATTCATCCATATGAAGGACTCTCAAAAATCACACTCGTATCAAGAGGGGAGTGATGGTGGAAACTACTAAATCTGCCATCCTGTTAAGAATACTACTCACATGTGTTTTCAATACCTGGTATATGTTATGCCTCCTTGGCCTTCTCCTTTGCCATCATTATATAAATAATGAAGTTCATTTTCAGTCAACACGTCAGGATTTATTTATTTTTTTACAGCTCTGTAACAATAAGTAAGTTGTGGAAGTTTTATGTATATACTGATGTATTTAAAAAAAAAAAAAAAGACAGTGGAACATATTGTTTAGACATGTCCTGAATGATATTATGACGACTTCTGCTACTTCACATTCACAGTGCTCTCACAGTAGGAGCATCTCCACACCATTATTATTTGAGCTTCAGTTTCACTTCAAGCTGCCAAACAAAGCTGGGAGCTCAGTGTCTCTTCCTGGCATTAGCATTCCACAGTCATACCAGCTTTAGCCTCACAATGGTGAGGATGAACAATTGGAAGCACTTTTGTATTGGATACAGCTGAATCACAGCTGATTTGTACTACTTATCCTTCACACTCACACTGAACACTACACTGAGAAAAATGTGCCTTTTTTTACAATAACCTGGATAAAATGAAGGCAAACATGAACGCATATCGTCCAGCTACATCTACTGCATCACGGGCTTATGCATTATAAAAATATCCATTACCTTCCTGCCGTGTTGCACTAATCTTTTTACACACACACACACACACACACACACACACACACACAGAAAAGTTCAATGAATTATGGATTTGTGTATCAAAACATAAGCTGTGAGCTGTAGATGTCGAATGATATAAACATTTGGAATGAAACAGGCTTTGTGACAAAAGCAAACATTAAAGCCATGAAATTAAAAGTTTCTTATATATTGTTCTGATATAATATGTAATGTAGCTGCAGACCTAGAGGTAACTGTACGCATGTATGCATGTGTTTTAATTTTATATTAATTGAATAAGTATGGCCAAATAGTTACCATGGGAAGATTCTTAACAAATTCAATAGCAAAGAGCTCAAAACATGCCTCAATTCCTCTGTATGTTGCTTAATAAAGTACACCAATATAATATTATGATCATTGTTGAATTTCTGCTGGAATTCAACAGAGGAATAGGTACGTCTTTCTGCTTCAGTAGTCTTGCATATCTTTGGCATTCTGCATGAATAAGAAGATGCCGACACATCAAACACCTTTACAAACAAACAGGTGCCTTATCCAACCAAGGACAGGTGAATTTAAAATCATACATTTCTAACTTTTGTCCATCCATGTTGTCCCTCAAGTACTTTCTTTATAATTTTGTTCTTCCCTCAAAGGGACAATCTTGTGTTATAAGTCTGATCAACAAAACAAAGTATGCCTGGATTTGCTGTTGTACTACAGTAACAATTAGAAACCACCATCTCCAGCTTTCTTTGTGTCAACTTAAAATCACATTTACGACAGTAAACTTTACAAAACACTACAATACACTATTTTGACATTTTCTAACATAAGGAGACATTGATATCTGGGGCCTGGATCTCCTCCATACCTGCTTCATACCCTGGTGGACGGGGCTATGGCTCCCCACACTCCCTAGCAGATCGTTACATGGAGAAACCTTTGGAATACAAGCATGCTGATCCACACAGGTATGCACACAGGTGTTCACAGACGCGGACTACACCTTTCTTGGCTGCTGCCTCAAAGCACATTGTGCGCTGTCTATCTTGCGTGCTGCACAATATCGTTTATTATTTAGTATCTACTGTTATCTACTGCTAGCTAGTTTATTGTGATGGTGCTGTTTTTTTTATTATGTTGCTCTTTGTTGTTTGCTTTCTCTTCTGTTTTTTTTCTCCATACAGGTGATCCAGGTGTTTTGTTTGTTTGGTTTTTTTTTTTTCTTTCTTCCCCCCCTTCTCACCGTCTCTTCTCCCCTTTGGTTTTCTTTCTCTCCCTCTCTTTCTTTCATTCTTTCTCCCTGTCCTATCCCCCAGTCATGTCTGTCCCGTTTGTAGCAACCGAAAATAAAATAAATTCATAATTATAATAAAGGTCAATCAAATGGACCAGTATGGCAAGGCCATGATGATCCACTTGGTAAAATAAATCTGCTTGGCATCTTTCTTGGCCTTAAGACAACAATTCTGATGGCTAAAGATCCAAACGGGACACAAAAAAAAAACAAACAAAAAAAAAAAAACATAAGGAGACATTTACTTTTTTAATTTCAGTCATGGCACCTCATCTTTTTATGCCGTCTGTACTCGATGCAAGTCTTTTACACATAAGGTCAGAATTTTTAGGAGTATCCGCCTTTGTGCGGACATGGTAGACCACAAAAATCATCAGCCTCCAGTCTGGTCCAGGATAATTACTCTAAACTGAAAGGCCATCGATCAAAGAGCAAACGAGGCGAGCAAGGCTGCCTGTGACGCCTGACCCTCTCACAGGCCTAGAAATCAGAGGCTGTCCTGGCCTTGAAGCCTTCAGACATGAAAGGCCCGATCAGACCGATGCATCCGACGTTGCCAAAGCAAACATCATCACTCAGCTTTTCATCCTACATTTAAACGTTGCACCAACTTTGCATCCAATTTAAACTATAAAGTAAACAACTCAATAAATAGACTAAAACTGTACTTAATAATGTGTAATAAAGTGAAATGACTAAAGAGTCCTGTAGACCTGTAGAGAAAAAAAAAGGGAAAAAAAAGAAAAAGAAAGGAAACTCAGTCATAAAAGGCCTTGATCAGATTTTGTGCTAATGCAAAGTATCAAAGATAAGTTCTTCTGACGTTTCGTCTTATACACACAAACACCAAGGTCTGCGCATTGTAAACTTTGATGGTTAAGAAATGAAACTGGAGGTATTTTGTCAAAATCCTGCAAGTTTTGTAAATGCTTTGATTCATGAAAATTTTGTGTGCAAGTTGTGTAAAAAGTGGCATATACCCACTCCACTAGAGCAAAGAATAATCCCATTTAGTATAGGCATGTAGGGGACGTAAACTGGTACTACTGGTGCACTTTAAAAATTAACCACACTATTATTTCATACTTTTATGGCAGTAAATCTATTTCCCTACCGTGCTTAATCATCTGGGAAATCAGTTGCTAAGAACATCCCTAATGAAAAATCAGAGAAAATTATTTGAACAGCTGGGTCAGAAGACTGTTTAGAGACTCGTATTCCTGCCGTGCTACTTGCTGCCAATCACTTAATGATGCCAATTTAGTCATAAAGCACACTTTCATTGTTTCCTCCACTGCTTTTAGCACAGTCTTCAAAGATTCTTTTGTCAGAGTTCAAATGCATAACAAAATACTCAGCTTCACATTTAAAAACTGTTCTGAAAAAGCCTGTGGCTCATCAAGCAAACTAATAATGTACTGTGTCTCTTATAATAAGCTAAATGAAGCAGTGAATAGGATGTAAAAATTAGAAGAGGGCCAATAGTAGCTGCAATTAACCACAGGAAAAAGACAGGAAGTTTATTCCATCTCTGAGTCACTATGGCAACCTTAACTTGCAAGTTCAAAAAAAGCACAGGAAATGAAAAGAGGAGGGGTGAAATGTGAGGTTCTCTCAACGGTTTACACATTTTCTTCAGAGCATACCAGCTGAAACTTGCTTAGCTGACACATTTCACTGAATGAAAGAATTCAATCCACCTCACCCCATTATGAAGCCAAATGCTGTTCCTGGCCTCAACGTTACACTGATCTGATTTTGCTAAACAAAAAGACAACATTTTCAGTGTCTGGTGAATTAAAAAGTTCTGTTGTAAAATACTGTTGGCACTGTAGGTTTGACTGGGAGGTTCACTAGGCACAGTCGCTCCTGAAAAATTTAATATTTTTAGTAGTACCAACCCCCCTGCCTCCAATTATTGCAAGCTGAATGTCTGCAGCACCTGAAAGTAATTGCACACAAGTGCATTTAGATTTCTGAATCAGTATTGTACCTACCTACTGACCTCAGAGGATGTGGAAATTGCTTTGAGACGTCATCATGCAGACTCAAGCAACAGAGAGATACCACTACAGTATCCATCTCACCAAGGAAACCTTTGATCAGTACTAGCACAATGCTATGTCAAGACACTCTTAACGTAGCACATCTCAAACAGAAAAAAAACTTAAATCTACAACCAACAGATTTGCAAAGGAGAAAAAATGTACAATAAAAGCAAGCAATAAATAATAAATGCCCCTTGAGACACTCAGTTTGTTTGCAGATGACACCCCTTCTTGAGTTTGTGTCTTTACTGACAATCTGTTCTGGGCCATAAGAAAAAAAGAAAAAAGAAAAAAAAAAAAACACACACACACACACACAAATACTAGCATGACACACTGGCCTTAAAGAATACAGCTCTCTATACACTGAGAACAACCACCAGACTTCTCTGGTTTATGCATAACCTTGAGTTGTGCACATAGTCATTGGGGCATTAACTGTCAACTGCGCACCATGCTGCATGTGATGGTGGTGGTGAGGGACGAAAAAGCAGTAAAGCCGGCAAATGGTTCTGTCTAACTAGTTCCCCAAGTATTTTTTTTCCCCTGGAGATTCACCAATCTTGCTCTTTTCCTACAGCTTACTGCTGAAAATGTTTTTTTAACCAAGTTCAATCTAGTCTGAACTCTCTGAGAGGCAAGTATCACAAATACAAGAGAACGTCGGAAATATTCATTTAAAACAAAAAAAAAAAAAAAAAGGAATTTAAGGTTGTGTATGAATTAAAGCATCCATATGTGACAGAGTTACTTAAGGTTACAAAGCTTTTTTTTTTTTTTTTTTTTTTTTTTTTTTTAACATTTCCACTGAAGTACAGTGTTTACATTCTTAGTCATATGCCCCTCAGTATTAGACAAAAGATTAGCTTAACAGTTCTCTTTTTTTATTGGATCTTTTTTGCAAAGAATGCAAAAAAGTGTTAATACAGAACCTGACTGAACAAATTCTTGGATTTTTTTTCTGCAGCAAGAAATGTGTCTTGTGCTCTTTTTGGCTGATATTTTATACAACTTAAAAAAAAAGGGGGAGGGGGCAGCACGCACACACACACCCACACAGAAACAAGGAAACTAGTCTGGACTTGCCTAAGGACAACCTCTTTCCAGAGTGTAATATGAAACAAAGTCGTCTTCCCAAGAAATAACACATCATCATCAGTGATGACATGTGAAAAAGCACAACTCCAACCAAGCTCCAATTGTGTTGAACTACCACTGACGCAGCAAGTTTCCTGTCCGCAGACAAACAAGTCATAGACATTTCTAATTCTGGTTCTTTTCTTTCTCCCCACTCATTGTCCTGGGGCCGTAAACGTGTTTACCCTTATGGATATATATTCATTATCACACACTTTATTACCATTATGGACACTGCTTTACAATGTCAATGCTCAGCTTCCTGTACACTTTGGCACTTTATGGCCTAATGAACTCTCTGTTCTCTCAATGCTATGACCTTTTCAAGTTGACCCTGCCACCCGACTACTTCAACACAATCAGACATCACTGTCCCATAACAAGACAGTGAAATATTCATGTATTTATACAAGAGTCATACACATTTGTCTACCACCTGCTTGTACAACACTGCCCTTATGCTTCACGTGCAAGTTATTTATCATATCGGTGCATCCTGAACACAAACCTGTTCTGTTTGTCAATATTCATTATGCTGTCAACAATATGCTGACCGCAATTCAGTTCAGGTAGGTATTATGGCAAAAAAAATTTTTAAATGAGGCACTAGAAATCAAAATAAAGTTTGTTAAAATATTTAGTCAATGCTCAATACCATTATTAAGAATATCAATTAAAGACTAGCACTGAAATACTCAGAACTCTGTTCTGACATTAATTACTCGTGAAGAGTGTGTTTTTAGAAAACACACTGGTATGCAGAGAGAAGGAAGTCTAATTTATCTGTGCACTGTGCTGGGTATGTGATTTTAATTAATGTGTATGTGTGTGTTCGTGTGAGTGGATGAGTACTCTCCAGGAATACGGAGTGCTCCTACTCTCACAGAGAGCTCTTTGTGTGGGCACATTGCCCCTGAACCAGCATGTCTACCAAAGCCTCGTTGAAGCTTTGTTTGGCTTGTTTTCCTTTTGTTTATTCCACTTCCTTTCAGGTTCCTCTCTGTGCAGCTGATCAGAATGATGACCATGGATAGAGCGAAAGAGGCTTATTGAGAAAAAAGAAAAAGGAATAAATGCCAACACCTGATAACTGAATGATTTTAAAAAGCCACCGAACACTCAAACTAGCTGTACTTCATTCAATCATTAAGGTGTTTTGACATTTTTACAAACAAATGAGGAAACCTGTGCACTGTTAGCGAAAAACAAAACCATCAGAACGATGGTCCAACTACGGAGACCATAAATAACTCAATAAGCTCTTGCTGAGAGGGCCAAGTAAGTATTTTTGTTCATTTGCTGTGCTCATTTGTCAACATTTTAGCACAGTTTGTGGCTATGCAGCCCATTCATAACTTCAATACACACTGCAAAAGTTATTGACAGATCTCTAAAGTGACTGCAGCTACTCATGTTGCCTACAGGGCATAAAAGGTAATGGGGACTCCAGTGTATTAAAAGCTACACTGCTCACCAAACCTAAGCTGACCCCCTTGCCTGTCCAAAACACTTTTTGAGAGTTTTTTATTGATTTTGTTTTAGACTTAAAAAAGTTACGTTAAAAAGCGAATAAGGTCAAGGTCAAGGTCAGATTTATTTATATAGCACATTTCCAACAGCCGATGCTGCACAAAGTGCTTAACAATAACAATAAAATTAAAAACTACAGTGTAATACAATAATAACAATAGAAACAAAATAGAAGAATTGAAACAATACTAACTAATTCAGATAAATCCAAAATGCTTGGGTCATAATGTGTTAAAAGCCAGAGCGTAAAAGTGTGTCTTTAGTAAAGATTTAAATTGCTCAAGAGTTTGAGCAGATCTAATATTAAAGGGGAGACTATTCCAAAGTCTGGGACCTGCCACAGAGAAGGATCTATCACCACGAGATTTGAGGTTAGTCCGTGGAATGGACAACAATAGTTTTGAACTAGATCTCGTGGGTTTTCCTGGAGCATAGGCAGAAAAATGCTAAAAAATCATCGCACATACTTGGTGAAGAAGTAACTCCAGGATTATCACATAAACTAAAAAAGCGATTAAGAATGTTAAAAAGTACCTGAGGCCTATGACCGTTTGCTGATACTAAGTTTGAGACAAATTGTGTTTTTGCAGTTTTTACAGCTTCTTGATAAGCAGAGAGACAAGTCCTTAAAATCTGTAAGGAAACATACAATCTGTCCTTTTTCCATCTCCTTTCAGCGCGTCTGTAGTCGCGTCTGAGGGAGCGGGTGTAATCGTTCAACCACGGTTCTGATGAATTCTTAGCGCGCACAGTTCTGAATGGTGCAATAGAGTCCAAGATATAAGTGCAAGTAGAATGAAGAATAGCCGAAAGGTCCTCAACATTTTTACAATTGGAGTTCAATATTCCAGAGTCCATAAAGGCAGCAGAAAAGGCAGGTGCTGTTAGTACATTAAGTGCTCGCTTTTTGTGCAGTGGGGCGTTCGACTTGTCCATCGAGCAGCGCAGTGTTAGAGTGAACAACACAGGAAGATGATCGGAAATGCGTAATTCGGATATATCCGTGAGGCACACTTCCAACCCGTGGGAAAGCACCAAGTCCAGTGTGTGACCTTTTTTAAAATAAAAACCAGGCAAATGTTATGACTCCATTTCACTTTACTATACTGTAGCCCATGTAGAGCTGGGCGATAGAACGATAACGATATGTATCGCGATATAACTTTTACTCGATAGAGAAATTAAGCTATCGCGATAGACCTCGCCGCTCTCGTCCTCTCGTCCTCGCTCTTAAAAAAAAAAAAAAAAAAAAAGGTCAGCCAATCTAAATTAAGTAGCGCAGAGCCGAACCAATCACAGCCGCAGCGTCACGTCGCGTGACTTGTTACGTACAGCACAAGTGCCAAGCCGCACGTGGGTTTGTTTGGGAAGCAGCCAGCGGGTAATGGAGCCAGCGCGTAATGGAGGAAATGAGTGTGCCGACTAGAAAAATCAACCGAGCGTGACCGAAAAGTAAACAGATGATGGTTCCAATGCCGGAGAGATTGTCGAACGGAAGAGCCATAGAAGCTCCGTAGTGTGAAGGTATTTCGGCTATTTCAAGTCTGACAAAAAACAGAGTAGCGTGCACTGTAAATTGTGCCGAAAGCAAGTCTGGAAATACAATAAACTGGTGCATGCGTCACACTGTGCGCCACGTTATTGTTTCGGTGAAATGAATTTCTACAATACTGTTTCTGTTAATTCTACTCTCTGCAGTGTTTAAATGCTTACATATACACACAGTTACTGTCCCTCCACACATACGACTCGGTTCTGCTTCTATGCCCCAGCTTTGTTTACTTTTTCCCACCGAGGCTTCTAGACTTCTGATTGGCCAACATTTCGGCACGGTTAGGAATCTAGCGCCACCTGCTGCTTTGGCATGTTCATAGCAGCGTTTTCCTTCATTTCTGCCTTTATGTGTGGACGGGATTCTTTTTTAAAACGAAAACGGAAAATCTCCGTTTTCAAAAATACCCGTGTACGTGTGGACGTAGCCTCAGTCTCTGACTGGAAGCGCTAATTCGTCATTCGGCTTTTGTCAGACTAAAGTAACTGTTAAAACTGTTTGAAAAGCTCAGCTATACAACAAGGAGAGATTGAGAATTTCCTTTTAGTTCTCAGTTTATTTGATATTGACAAAAGTTAGTCAGTTTTGTCTGTTCTTCTGTAAAACAAACTAAGATTTATTTTTATAATTATTATTTTGTTTCTAAGTGGAATTGACAATTTAGTCTGTTTCGTTTGTTCTGTTTTGAAACTTAAACGCTTTAGCGGCTGCCTTTTGTGTAGTTTGCAATATTTGCCTTTATTTATCTGAAAAAGTCTCATGTTCCTTAAGTACATCTACCCTGTTGAACTTATTATGGGAAATAAATATTTAAATAAAAACAAGCTGCTGATTATTTCACATTTTATTTGTGAGCAACAGCACATTTAAATCTTACAAATATAGTTATTTGGCTTATATCGTGATAGATATCGTTATCGCCTGAAATGAAAAAAACATATCGTGATATGAAAAAAATCTCATATCGCCCAGCTCTATGCCCATGTATTGTGTCCACTTTTCTGTATGCCGTTTAATGGTACAGAATCACGGTATGATTTACTGGCACGGTTTTAAAAATAGCAATGAAACCATCTATCTATAACAGCCCACTGGAACAACTGGAAATAGAGAAACAGCAAGCATGAAAGACAGACCAGAGGCTCTGTGAGGAAAAAAAAAAGCCACAATCTGTGAATCTTTAAAAGTTCCCAAAGAGTCGATATAGCCACTGCTTATAAGCGTGCCTGATGACCAATCATCTTTGCGTTTAGAAATAGCAACCACAGGCAGTCACATTCTCAGCAGGTGATTACTGTTGCATCTAAAACAATGACAATATGGAGTCAGTATTGAATTTAAATACACTTTCACTTATTCAGTGTGCTAGATTTTACAGCTGTGAAATGAACTACTCCACACCAGTCACTGATGAAGCAAAAATATTGTGCCTGGAATCTCAAAATTCTGCTATTTTTTTTTTTTTTAGAGAGAAGTACTAAATCAATAAATAAAAGATTTAAAAAACAGTTTAAACTTTGTGTGCACATAAAAGGTCTTCATGCAGTCCAGTTAGTATCTATTGATAGAAGCAAAGTGTGTAAAAGTAAAAGTGGGGAAAAGGGCCATAAATTAAACACTGTATGGTTCCATGATGGTTTAAGGTATCAAGAATTAAAACACAGAGTCGCAAGTTTTCTTTTAAGACATATCCGGGTGCACGGTCACCTTCATTACTCTTGGTGACATCCTTTCCACAGGTTATTGTCCCACACAGTCCTGTTTGCTTTGAAAACACTCTCTGCTCCAGCGATAATTGCCATAGTAACAAGAGAACTGAACCCAAAGCTGTCTGGATCTTTCCACACATTGACAATTACAGTTCACTGAAGCTGACATGCACAAGACTGCCATCAAACACTGGGTCAAAGATGACTAGACAAAGAAGATTCATTCATTAACACCACTGCACTGAGAGAAAAGCCTCAGAGCTGACCCTTGATGATAAAAACATTTACTTGACACTCACATGGTTTCCTAATTGCATTCAAGAAGTGGCACAAAAAAGGGTGGAGATATAGTCTCTGCTTGTTGCACTCAGCTGCTGATTTTTTTTTACGCCTTTTTAACTGTTGTCAATCCTGTACTGACTCACTGTGCATTAATGCTCTTTTACAGAAACATCCCCAACAGTCACTCAAGGTAAAAGCAGCCCTACGCAACACAAACAGCCCAAGCTAATGGAAACATTATAAGCATATCAGAACCACAAAGACAGTATGAGGAAGTTGACTTCAAAGGGAAAAAAAACTTTCTTTGACTGTACAAAAGTCGAAACAAACTCCAGAATGTGGCGTTGTGAGGGTCAGGCTCAAGAAGAATGAAGAAGTCCCTCATTTATACTGTTTATACATAATCTCATGTAATCTCAGTAAGCAGTTCATCATGCATGAACCATTAAGCATTTTGCAAGACTAAGCCTTTGTTAAACTGTGCAAACTTTATGTCTGGGAGGAGATCTATAGGACTCTTAAAGACAAAGACATTGTTTTCTCTAAGTTCTCTGAAGGCTTAGTAATTGTCTAACCCAGAAATTATTACAAGGGAAATTTAAGTTGTTTTGTTTGGTTGCATGTGAACATGGTGTCCAAGCTCTCACGTAGAAGCTGTGCATGTTCTCATAGGACTATAATTAAGTCAAACACATGCTGCACCAACACAAGTCCCCATTATTAGACTATTGATACAAGGCAAAGAAAAAAAAAACTAAACTAAACACCTTGTCTTCATCTATCCATCATCTGCTTCTTTATTTTATTTTATTTTTTTAATCCAAAGCAAGTTCTATCCAAGACCTCTCTCTAGTGCAATCAAAATTAATTTAAAATACTGAGTAGATTTTTTTCTGTTTTTTTTTTTTTTTTAATTTAAACAAGTAACAGGCCAATCACAGCTTTACATTGATTATCTCTTTAATCTGACACTGAATCACAAAGAAAAAACAAAGAAAATTTGCCAAAAATCTAAAAACATGCATAATTCTGATGTGGGGTACATTTGCTGGCTGCCAGTGCCAGGCACCAGACCTGACAAGGAGTGCTTTAACACAGAAACTGGAGCAGAGTGAACCTAGCTGTCATCAAGTTTTCACATCCTGATGTGAACACTTCAGGTGGCTGATAATGAAGTTCTGCTGATGCAGGTGCAAATGTAGATGTAGATGTTCTGAAACTCCAGTTTTGACTAGTATTATAATACCAACTGTAATGGGGTGTGACAACACAAGCTGCCTGTCTGAGAGAGTCTAAATAAATAATTTAAAGAAAAATGTCTTGGTATGAATAGCCTGGCTTTTAGATACGAGTAGTAAGAGAGTCAGTAAAGGTAGGTTATAGCTGGATATCATACAGCAACGCAGAACAAGATTTAAATTTAACTCCACAGATATGTGGAAAGACTTGTTAAAAAAAAGCTAATAAAAAGTATCATGTAAGAAAACCAGCTCTGGTATAAAAAGATTTGTTTAACGCTGCCAGCTTTGTCAAACTCGGGGATTTATTTTCCTGTTTAAGAAACTATACTTTTGTGCATCACATTAGCTTTTCCGGTATATACGTCAAGCACTAAGGCTGAGACCTTACCACAATCACTGCATTACATCCTCTGCTTTCCTGTCTTTCTATAGCTGCTCCATCAAATAAAGGCAAAACAAATTTGTGTTACTGTCAGTAGGAGTCTTGAAAAGTTCCAAAATTTAGCTCCCACCTGTACTGATGACTGTGTGGGTGCATGTAAATGTGTTTATAGTCTGAACACAAAAATGGGAGCAAAGAACATATGCAGTCCAGAACTTAATGTCAGCATAAACAGACTACACCCAAACAACTGAGTCATCCGTGTCCCTGCTCCTCTAATGCTCGTCTCTTTTCATGTAAAAGGTCACAGTTTGATCCTCAGACGAATGTCAGGTTCCTATCCTTCCTCATGCTGCATCTCTGAGGCGCATTAACCTTCAGAAGTCATATTTCAGGAGCTACATGACCACACGCGTTCAAATGCATGGAGCAAAGATCTGTGTGCTGTGTTTGCAGATTCATGATCTGTTAAGGTAAAAGAAGCAACAAATGTAGTCAACATGCATTAGTGGCTGTTTTAACTGCATCTATCTATCAAGTGCACAATGTCTCTTTAAGGGTACAGTGGGTCATTTTTAATGTAGATTGCTACTGCCAACTGGGAAGTGAAACAAAAGTGAATGTAGCCGCCTAATCAAAATCAAGTAACAAATCAGAGTGAAGTGCAAGACATCAATGAACTGTTTATTTTGGACTTTGGCAGTAGCAGCTTAGAGCAATAACTCATAGCAATAACTCATAGCATTTCTGCAGCCTGACCCTGCTCACTTCCTGCTTTACAGGAAACACGCTACACAGCTCTGCCCTGCCCTTCCTGTTCACTGAGCCTGTATTTTTACACACATACAGTTTGCAGTGGTTGATGTCCGTTGCTCCAACCACTACCAACTCAACCAAGTAACAGAAGACATTAACCAAGCTACATACTGCACTGCATCATTTTATCTAACAGTGTGTATATATAATCTGCAGAATTAACCTTAGTATACAAAAACATTCAAACTAAACTCTCTGCAGATCATAACTGCCACTATTCTGTTGCACTGAAAGTCCAATCTACCTTGTCTTTGCCCCTGAATGACAACATGAGATTGAGCCAATGAAAACCCCCGAGACACACAGCTTGGATAACATCAGGACTACACATGTGCCTGGACTGACCTGGTCTGTAATTGAGAAGTTGGTGTTAACAAAGCAGTTCTCCTGTAAAGATGAAAAAGTTCTATTTAAGGTTCCCTTGAGAAACTGCTGAGACCCTCCCCAGAATCCTCCATTGTCACCAGCTCCCCACAGTCTTTAATCAAACTGGAATCTAAAGGGCAGGCCATTTTTCATCACAGGCCCAGGCAAAATCACCAAAATTGATTAAAAATTAAGATCTTTAAAAAAAGAATCCTTCATATGAGCACGAAGACCCGTATGTCTTATTATATTAAAATTGGCATCATCATCGTTATGTCAAGGTTTTTATAAAACATGAAAAATCTATCCAATCAAAACATACCATATAAAAGGAAGACAAACACAGAGACAATGAAGGGAGGGGTGGGCAAAATTGCTGGTGTCTATGCTCCTCAATGATGACCAAGAGCTCAGCTTTCTGTCATCGGCTGTTAGAGGTCAGCGTACATATCAAGCTAAAGCCTTACAATCAAATGGCTTCCACTAAAAGTCATTTCAGAGATTAGCATTCATCCCCATCAAATAGTCCTCTACTTTTTTTTTTCTTTCAATCCAAGTCAGATTCCTCTTCTCTCATATAAGCATGGTTCACTCAATCTGGTGCCCACTGTACAGCTGCATTCATGTCTACATCAATCAGTGCATTGGTTTTAATTGAAGAACACTGAAGAGATTTCTGAGCTGACACAAGTGGCAGACTGTCAGGTTCCTTTATTTTCACAGTTGTGACTATCTGTTTGCTAGGCCTAGTGTGGAAATATCAGATGTTGCTTAGACTGTGTGGCAGAAAATACCATGTGCAGCATTTTTTTAGTTGCGGAAAACAGTCAAGAAAATTAGTGGGCTTGTTTAGTCAGACTAAATGTATCAGGACAGAAGTGCTAAGATGCATCTGAGACAGGAGGTGTATGTTTTTTGGAGGTTTTATTTGCCCCTCTCTTCTCTTATTGATTTTTTTTAAAAAAAAGAAAGAAAGAAAAAAGCTCTGAACACTAACACTGTTTCCCTTTCTTTTCCAATACGGAGTGCCACACTGAGACATTTTTTAATACTTTTATCATCCAGTCCATTACAAATATAGACTTTGTGAAGTCAGATCCAAGGTGCAAGATTATAGTCTCAAGTTTGCCGGCACTTGCTGATTTGTTTCCCTCTGAAGGTACAGAGCTGCAGGTCTAAATGAGTGCAGTGTTTTACAGAGGCAAAAAAGCGAGCAGAAAAACAGGAAGTCAACCTAGTGTGACTGGCAGCCGTTGTGGGCAAGTTTGAGTCAGTGCATAGCATTCTTCCTTTGGCTCAGTTTCCCTTTGAGACATACTCAAAGAAGATTGGTCAGATGCTCAGAAAAGGTCAGAATCACTTGTCAATGCAGAGAATTATTGACACAAAAACTAAAAATAAGAGCACCACTTTGAAAGATTAGATTAAAACTTTCAGCACCAAACCAAGCTCAGGAAAACACATCTCACATTTAAGATCAAAAGCCATTTAAAATTGGACACAAAGTCATGTTTCTGAACCACTACAACTAAAGAGGCATGCAGGTACATCACTGATTATCTGCCTTCTGCTAAAGCCATGTATCTCCTGCATAGTTCACCTCAGTACAGTTGTCTGTTCTCTTCAAATTAACTGGCAGAGCTCAACTACTAACTGACAGCAAAGCATGCAGCACAGCCATTCAACACCCCAAACCTTTATCACATCAGGTTCCCTTTAAGCTCCTTCCTTCAGCACCCTGTTCATCAACCTCTTAATTCCTAGCCATGTTGAGTTGGGTGAGGCCTAAAGTTTTGAGCTCAACCCTTTTAATCTCACCTGTTCCACTTTCTGTAGCCTTTATTTTTTAAACTGCTGCCACATTTTAAGAAAAGGGACTTCTGTCTGTCAGTCTCCAGAGGGTGCTAAGAATAAAGATTTAGGTTTCAATCATCACATGTCTGTTTCCACACATGAAAACCAGGTAATGTAGAAGTTACCGAAAGTTACCGAAGTTACAACACACTTAAAATACTGTTTCGTTTCACTAAAGGAACTGCATGGGTAAAGCAGGCAGGAGGCAGGACACATGACACTCCCTCACTGTAAATTCGACAAATAAATACCTGTATTATCATCATATGGCTACAAATGGACATTTTTGTTTTCTCATGTGCTTCCATTAGCTAATGTCTAGAAAAGTTCAGGACTGCGATGCCTTCAATGTTGTTAAAGAAAACATACCGATGATCAAGTGTTGCCTAACATGCTCTATTTTTAGTGCATTTCCTGCTTGTAAAAGCAAAAGTAAAGCATCTGTGGAATCACTCACTGCAGCTCTCCGTTATTTAAGGTCTCCTCCCCTGCCTCGAACATCTTTTATTTACAAAATACTCCTGATAGTAAGACACTCCTGATAAGCAATAATGTTACATGCCTCAGTGCTGCTATTGGACGGACTGGCAAACTACATGAAGTATTAGGCAAGAAAAACAAAACAGCCAAGAAAAACTACAAACATAAAAAGGTAGAAAATGTTTATTTAAGAAAACTAGGCAGTGTTATAATTCCTTTTGTGACACTAGAAGTAACATATAACTTATGCAATCCATTGACCTCTGTCCTGAAGCTAAAGCAAGCCAGGGAGCATTATCTCAGTAAACAAGTGAGTGAATCATTTTCTGAATGAGATGCTGCTCTTCAGCAGAAAGAACATGAAGCTGCAAAATAACATTATGCTACAAAAGTGAGGCAGTGCCATGCGCCACACAAATGATGACTCCAAGTTCCAAGCTCTCTCCAAGTTGGCCTAAGTATGCTGGGTGCCATCATTGCCACTCCGTTTCTCAAACATATGCATTCATTGCTACTAGGCATGCACCCCCTTGAGACCCCCCAATTGACCATACATTTTTGATTTTACAAATGAACAGTTGTCCAGTTCAAGCATCACACCAACCACACACATCGACAGCAGGAAGGATATGGTGAAAAAAGGGAAAGCTCTTTTTCCAAAAGGTCTGCTTTTAAATATCTATTTCTGAGTCTGACTTCAGTTCAACTCTCAGATCTCGTGCAGATCCAGCCAAGTCTGCTCACTCTTGGTTAAACAGAAATAGTTAACAGTGACCGTGGTCCCACCCTCTCTCTGTTCTCCTACTCAGTATTCCCTGGCTAAAAAGAGCCTCAGTGTGGGAGCACACCAAACTGAGGCCCCACAGAAAAACCACATAATTACAAATCACAATAAAGCCCTCAGTACTGTGTTCCTGCCTGAAGCTCAGCTGCACCCTACTCTGCTCCAACTCGAGGCCTTTGCTCACAGCTACATGCCCCCCTTCTTTTGACACTTTCTTTCAGTCTGCTTAGCCGTACCCCCTCCCCCCCCCCCCACACACACACACACACCCTCCCCCCCTTTCATCTCTCGTCTTTCTCTTGTCCCTGCAGTAAGATCCTGAGAGAGAACAAAGGACGCGACCCTAAGCGACGGCCTCGAGGTAAAAGAGCCGGCATCAGGAACAGGCTACGGGCTCGCGCACACCGCGCACCCATGCCCAGTATCCTGCTAGCCAATATTCAATCCATCGAGAACAAGCTTGATGACCTCAGAGCCAGAATCAAGTTCCAGAGAGACATTCGGGACTGCAACCTCCTCTGCTTCACCGAGACTTGGCTGAACCCAGCGATACCAGACCACGCCGTGCAGCCGATGGGGTTCTTTTCGGTTTACCGCATGGACAGGACAATGGAGTCGGGGAAGAAAAGAGGTGGTGGAGTGTGTTTGATGGTGAACAACAGATGGTGCGACAGCACAAACATCTCCCCACTCACACGCTCTTGCTCGCCCAATCTGGAGCTTTTGATCGTTAAGTGTCGCCCTTTCTATCTCCCTCGGGAATTCACTGCGGTCATTGCCTGCACTGTTTACATTCCGCCTCACGCGGACTCGGACACTGCCTTATGTGAGCTACATGAGGCTCTCACACATCAACAAACACTTCACCGAGATGCCGCACTCATTGTTATGGGAGATTTTAACAGAGTGAATCTCAAACGGACATTTCACAACCTTCACCAGCACATCAACTGCCCCACCCGGGGCACGAGGACATTAGACCACTGCTACACCCCGTTCAAGAACTGTTACAAGGCTCAACCCCTGCCGGCATTTGGAAAATCGGACCATTCCGCCATCTTCCTCATACCTGCTTACAAACAAAGGCTAAAGCAGCAACCACCAATCAGGAGGGAGGTCGCTCGCTGGACGGACCAATCGGTGGCCGCGCTGCAGGACGCACTGGATGACGCAGACTGGGACATGTTTCGGCGCAGCTCTGATGACATCAACATGTTTACGGAAGCGGTTGTGGGATTTATCGGGAAACTAGCGAACGACACAGCAGAAAGAACTATCATCCGAACGTTTCCCAACCAGAAGCCGTGGGTGGATAAAAACATCCACGACGCTCTGAGATCACGCACCGCTGCCTACAATGAAGGGCTTGTCTCCGGTAATATGGACCTATACAAGGCTGCGTCCTACAACGTGCGCAGCGCGGTCCGAAAGGCAAAGCGGAGCTACGGGGAAAAACTAGAGTCACAGCTACGACAGTGCGACTCTAGGAGCCTGTGGAAAGGACTGCGGACTATAACGGACTATAAACGACCAGCTTCTTCAATGATGAATGCCGATGCTTCACTGGCTGATGAGCTGAACACGTTTTATGCTCGCTTCGACGCCGCAGCAATTATAACAACAAACGGCTGCGCGCGCTCGGAGTGCACCAGTGAAGAAAATGCATTCGTCATCACAGAGCATGCCGTGAGGAACACCTTCAGGAGGGTGAACACCAGGAAGGCAGCAGGACCAGATGCAATCCCTGGCCGGGTCCTTAGAGCCTGCGCTGATCAACTAGTACCGGTGTTCACGGAGATCTTCAACCTCTCCCTGGCCCAAGCTGTGGTTCCCACGTGCTTCAAACGGTCCATTATTGTCCCTGTTCCAAAGAAACAACAGCCCGCTTGCCACAATGACTACCGTCCAGTAGCACTGACTTCAATTGTGATGAAGTGTTTTGAAAGACTGATGAGAGATCACATCACTTCTTCACTTCCTCCCACCATCGACTCACTTCAGTTTGCTTACCGGACTAATCGTTCCACAGACGATGCCATATCTCACCTGCTCCACACATCCCTGAGTCACCTGGACACTGGCAGAGGGAATTATGTTAGGATGCTGTTCGTGGACTACAGTTCAGCATTCAACACAATAATTCCCTCTAAGCTTTTCACCAAGTTGACGGATCTAGGACTCAGCTCATCACTGTGTCAGTGGATCCTCAACTTCCTCACAGACAGACCCCAATCAGTGAGGGTAGGAAAACAAGTCTCCCCCTCCATCTCACTCAGCACTGGAGTGCCTCAGGGCTGTGTTTTAAGCCCCCTGCTGTACTCACTGTACACTTATGACTGTGTAGCCACATCCGACACCACCTCCATTGTCAAGTTTGCTGACGACACTGCTGTTGTGGGCCTGATCTCCGACAACATCGAGACGGCCTACCTGGAGGAGATTAGGAACCTGGAGACCTGGTGCCAGGAGAATAACCTCCTCCTAAACGTCAGCAAGACTAAGGAGCTGATCGTGGACTTCACTACAAAGCAGGCGAGGAATTACAAACCCCTCATCATCAGTGGCACGCCAGTGGAGAGAGTGGACAGTTTCCGATACCTGGGTGTCCACATCACTCAGGACCTGTCATGGTCCTGTCACATCAACACCCTGGTTAAGAAAGCCCGTCAGCGTCTCTTCTTCCTCAGAAGACTTAGAGACTTCCATCTGCCACTGAAGGTGCTCAAGAACTTCTACTCCTGCACCATCGAGAGCGTCCTGACGTCAAACATCTGCACCTGGTTTGGGAACAGCACCAAGCAGGACAGACGAGATCTGCAAAGGGTGGTGCGCTCGGCAGAACGCATCATTCAATCAGAGCTCCCTGACCTGCTGTCCATCTACACCAAGCGGTGCAAGTCCAAAGCTAGGAAGATTATGATGGACCTCTCCCATCCCAACAATGGACTCTTCTCACTGTTGAGGTCTGGGAAGCGCTTCCGCTCCCTTAAGGCCAAAACAGAGAGAATGAGGAGGAGCTTCTTCCCCCAGGCTATTCGGGCCCTGAACCAGGTGTAGGACTGGACTCTCCCAAACACGTCACTATAAGACTGGATTCTCACACACGTCACCACACGCACCACCACACATTTCCTATAATCCTATAATTCCTATAATTTATAATCCTTATCTTTATAATCTCTTCTGCTATTTGCACATTCTTTACTGTAAATTCCTAAGTTAATTTGTAAATTTTTGTAGTAAATTGTAAATATTGTAAAACTTTTCTTCTGTCATTTAATGGTCGGGCATTGTACAGCTACAAGCATTTCACCCCCATGTCATACTGTGTATGGTTGTGTGTGTGTGACAAATAAAATTTGAATTTGAATTTGAAGTCTTACTGTGGATTTGGACAAACAGATACAAACGAGGTAGCAGTATGGTGCCTCCATGTCTCTGTAGTTCTGGAGTTGTTCTGTAAAAGGCATAACATACAGTCTACTCTGGCTGGACATTGGTTTGATGTACCCAGAGTTCATAACTATATGTATAATTACACCTAAACCTTTATGCCTGGCATTTTGAATCATTATGTGTCAATGGGCTGTTACTCATTGTGTCCATCTCTCTCCTTTTTTTATTCAAGTCACACAATCCTCCAAAAGCAGCCTACACTATAGTCGTAACTATTCTCTAATATAGAGTACTCAGCCTGCTTCACTTCAACTCACATGAACACTTAAGAAGTAGAGATTTAATACTACAGCTTGCAGTAGTTAAGTGGAAAAGGGGCTGCAGGACTGCTGCAGGCACATCGTTGACAGACAATGTTCAGCCTTCCCAAGAGGCTCTGCGCAATGATCAGCTACAGATAATAAAAAAAACAACAACTTTTTACCTGTAGCTGTGCCTCACCAAGACATTGTTCAGATCGTTTTGTTTAGGTCAACACTACAAGAGCCTATAATAACTTTCTGTTAAAGCACCAACTATAAACACACAAAAACATTTTATTAGCCAAGGAATGGTGCCATCGAAATAAAGAGCTAATACAGTCCAATAAAGAGCTAAAGCTACGGCTTTAAACAAACAAGACTAAGCCGATCATTAAGCTGCATTCAGGCATAAGAAGCAAGTCTCTCCAATGACTTAAAAAGGTATATGGGTTCAATTATTGCTACAGGCAAGTGGTGGTCTGAAAAGATGGCAAGGGCAGAAACACAAGTAAGATAACTCACAGAGATAGAAACAGTACAGAAAATCCACACAGCTAAATGCATGCAGAATAATCCTGGAAATAAATAAATCCTGCAAAAAGTGAAATGCCACTGCCTCTAAAGTCTTTTACACACAATAGCATGTGAGACCTTACAACTAAGTATCCAGACATGCACAGGATGATTTCACAAAGATAACTAAAATCAGTTACTTTTAAAGTCAGATATAAGATATTAGATCAGCTCCTCCTGTATCCACTCACTGGATGATTATTTATAACCCGGTACCTGACAACAGATAACAAGTCATCCCCGAAAAGGTTCAAAGGTTAAGAATTAACCTAAAGAGTCATAAAAATGGATAGCTGTGCTTTTTATGGACAGGCCATACCTAACTTAAGAGTTATTGCATGTGTTCCCATTTAGTCAGCTCTTGTTTTTATTTGTCAGCTAGGAAAAGTAGGTCACTAGAAAAAGCATGATTTCATCATCCGGCACCTTTTCTCTGTCAATATTTAGGCGACAACATTAGTTCTATGTCCACTGACAACTTTTTGGCTGTTATTATTTTCTTTTTCTGTTAGAGAAAAGTTACTCCAATTACACCAGGGGTCGGCAACCCTGGGCACGCGTGCCGAAGGGTTAACTGATGGCACGACCATAGCTGGACTGGCCATCGGGCACACCGGGCATTTGCTCGGTGGGCCGATGATTTTTTTTTTTGTAACGGTATAAACAATGAAAGGTGGTGGATTGGCCAGATGCTGGTCGGTGTGTAAAAATAACTCAGTTGTTTGGTGGTGGCTATGGCGGAGCTTCCACAGATTCAGTAACATCAGCAAGTGGTGGAGGCCAGCAGGTGGATGAGACAAAGGGGAGGTAAGAGGAGAGACCCGAGGCGGCCGCCGGTCCGAGTGTCAGGTGAACTGAACTTCAGGTAAGAAGTTATGACCTGCAGTCTATGTGGGTCAGATATGAACCAAGTTTAGGTGGATTTTATTTTCGTTGTGCTGACTTTTTACAGTCAGTTACAATAACTCGTACTGCGTGCTAGCTAGCACGATGGAATGGGGTGGGTGCTTTGAAGTTACTGATGTTGAACTTTATTTTATTCATAAGCTTAGTAGAGTTGCCAACCGTCCTGTAAAAACAGAATCGTCTCGTATTCAGAGAAAATATTGTGCGTTTCGTGTTGAGCTGAAAAGGAACACAGTTTGTCCCGTACTTCAGCTGAAATGGAAAAAGACACAAACCTGGAGTTATTCTGTCGTTACGCTGCAAAGCTGTCTCTTCTCTCATTCTCTCCCCCTCCCTCTCCTGTTTCTACTTCAATCATTAAACTGATCAATGATCAGCTGATCGGCTTTTCTCTCTTGTTTGTTTATCTCCCACTTTGCGCCAGAAAGAGGAAACCAGCGGAGGTCGCGTTAAATAACAGCAGCACGTTTAAGCTTGATCAGCTGTTGTTAGAATTTATTTAATATTAATTTCTAGTATCAGCTGATGTTTGCTGGAACCACAGCTGTAAAGCTGCTGGTCATGATGTCAGTTTGGTTATCTGGTGAGAGGGAAACATGAAGATGAAACCAGGAGATGTCCTTACTGAATCATCAGAGCCGAACAGGTGATGGAGAAACAGGTTTACCTTTTAGGTGACATGGATGAGTTGAAGGGAAGTTATGAACTGTTTCTGAGAGACAAATAACACCAGGATCCTTTTCTAAGTAGCTGAAAGCTGGTAACTGTGCAGGGGCGGGTCTAGCAAAGTTTTGCCAGGGGGCCAGGTAGGGTATTAACAGGGAGAGGGGGGCACAAAGACATACTTTCTTATTCTCATTTAAAATATCTAGCTTTTATTAAATAATTATCTGAAGCTTACAACCAAAGTTTTTATCTGACGTAAAATGTATAGAAATCATACATATACCAACAAGACTGTACATCACTGTCACAACAGCGTTTGTTTCATTCAAAGGCTTTATGGCTTTAATACCTGGTGGGCCGGTCTCTAGTCAAAATGCCCGGGCTGTTTTTTTGTCCCAGTCCAGCCCTGGGCACGACACGCAGTGAATTAATCTGAGAAGGTGCATCAAAAAATAAATGGCCGCACCAGCGGTGCACATCACAAATCAGCTCGCATAGACACATTAGTTGTGCCGCTTCTTAATGACGGTATCTTAGCTAACAACCCCAACTACCAGATTCAACTTGTAATTGGCTAAAAATAACTTGGCCTACTGGTGAGAGGGACGTTGTTAGCTTTCCACATTCTGACACTTCAAAAGCTTCAGGAGCTTTCTGCTCAGCGTAGCATCAGCACCACGGAAAGACACGGATACATCCGTAGACTCAAGACAATTCACGATGCGTTTTGGGGACTTTCAGGTGTTTGGACCAATGTTTTCTTTTCTGATCAAACCAGAAATCTTTAATGAGCAGCTAGATCTGTCTCGCATTAACTGGCTGAGGTAACACCAGTTAATGCAACATCGAAGCAGCTGGAATCCATAGCTGTGCGTGTTCATGGAGTTTGCATTTTCACCTGCTGGACATCACTACCTGACAAGTTTAACTGTCTTCAGAACATTGCAGAGGCCTTATTGACAGTATTTGGCTCTACATATCTGTGTGAGCAGATTCTCTCTCACATGAGTCCTCAGGTAGCCGTCTGAATGCTGGACACTCGGAGATGTCTCTGAGTGGGAGAACAGAGATCACATTAACATGTGTGTCTCTGTATTAACAAACATGATATATTGGCCCAGTTCATTTTTCTTATCATTGTTGTGAGGAGACCATAAATAGCATTTGCATTTTCTGTTGTACAGTTCATTTGCTGTTATGAAGTTCTTGTTATGGATAAAAAGTGTCTTTTTTTTGTTTCAAAATAGCTGATAACTACTCGCTGATAGCCGCCAACATCTGCGAACAAATGTAATTCTATAAAGTGGTTCTATATAGTGTGTAACTGTTCATATAGAGCATTATTAAATTTATTGATAATGCAATCATGTGGCACACTGACTTCTGAGGAAATTTTAAATGGCACTCGTCATCAGAAAGGTTGCCGACCCCTGAATTACACCAACATTAAGTAACACTTAAACAACTGTGTCTCAGGGAAGGAATTTGGAATAACGTAAATAAACCATCACGTGCTCCACTTATTTGTTTTCCTAACCTTCAGCTCAATGATATTTGACAAGTGAGCATGAGCCATTGGTGTAGTTGTTGCAGTCACAGTTATTTGAGTAGAAAGTGGCTAGGGTGTCAGTTTTAGGCTAGGTTAGGATTTATAGTAACAATAACCTAATATCTACTTTATACTTCCAGCATTCTAAGGATAAGAATTTGGCTAATGTCATAGGTTTTTTCCTTTACCTTGAAAAACTCCTGAGTTGTATGCTTTGAGTTATTACCAATTTGCACTGTGAAACACTTTCTAATCAGTTTTGCAGCATTTGGTTGAATCTGAGCAGATGGTATAGCTCTGTTCACTTAAAAATTCATCCTGCAACTTTTATCAGCAGTCACAGCATCAATAAACACTGGTGACCTGGTTCCACTGGCAGCCATACATCCCTCTACCATAACATTGCCCCCACATGTTTGACAGATGAGCTGGTAGAAGTTAATCGTGGCTTCTTATGTTCGCATTACGTTTTTGCCCCCCCCCCCCAAACTGTGCAGACTCTTTTAGATGTTTTTTGTTCTTTCGTTTGTTTTTTCCTTGGCAAAGTGTAATCTGGGCTTCCTGTTCCCAAGTGCAACCAGTTGTAAACCCTCTGCATTTCCATTCATAAAGGCATCTCTTGATTGTAGACTTTAACAATGATACACCTTCATCCCTCAGAGTGTTCTTGACTTGATTAGATGTTGTAAAGGGCTTTTTCTTAACAGAAATAATTCTCTCATCATCCACTTTAATTGTCTTCTGCAATCATTCAGGATGTTTGGGGTTGCTGACCTGGCCGATACATTAATTTTAAGCATGTACCAGGGTGTGGATTGGGCCTAAAGTTTTTGCTGTCTCTGACGTGTTTAATTTGGTTTTTGCAAACTGATGATGGCCTCCTTCACTTGTACTGTCACCTCTCATATTAAGAGTTCCACTGAACAGTTACCAAGTGCAGAAGGAACAGACCTAATCTGCCAATTACTTTTGGTATTACATTGGGAACTAAGCACAATAAGTTGTTTTTGTGAAACAACTTGAATTAAAGCTGACAGACTGCCTTTCAAAACATGATAGTGATCTCTCTCTCATACAAGTGAGATACCTCCCCCTTATTACAGTTACAGCCCCTAAATAAATCAGTACTCTGACACTAAGCTGCAGTTATATAAATGTTATATGTGTTACCACATAGCTTGACACCTATCTTACTTTGCTAAATGTTTTACGAAAAACTTTTTACACCACCCGCTTTTAATAGCAGACATTCTATTTATGTAATGCCTCTACATGCAAAGTGGACAGAGGAGGGGACACAGCTTCATGCTTTTACATGCAAAAACCAATAAATCACCATGTCATCATCCAGACAACGTGTCACAGCTACTGAGAGTATAGTCTAAAAGGTTATGAAATCAACTAGAAAACACTTCTATTGTTGCCGTTAATTATACATAATTTAATAAGCACTTCCTACTAAACACATTTCCTTCACAGGAAGGTTTTTTGTTTTTTTGGAGCTGATATGAAACTGAACACAAGTTCAGATGTCATGTTTGAGGGAATGTCACACTGCTTTCCTCCTGCCAAATTATACACCACACGAAAGCTCTCAATAACACACACTCACACAAACATACACAACTAACAAGTGGCAAAACCCAGCTTATGCTGCCAGGGATTTTTCTTTATAAAAAAATCCCAGGGGTCTTAATTGTGCCCTGCTGCTTTAAGAGTGAATGTTTATGGGGTGGAAAACAAAACAACACACAAAGTACAAACACACTTTATTGCTCATACACATTCTTTCCAAAAACCTTTTTTAGCTTGAGGGGTGTATTCAGTCAAATCTGACTATTATGTGAAAAAGATCATTTATAGCAGTCGTCTAGTATCACAAACACTTATCAACAACTACAGTTCAACTATGCACACACACACTATGCTACTGGCCAATTAAGGGGTATGCAAGTCATATGTCAGTCTCTTTTTTTGTTAGTGTCTGCACTCTTTCTTCTTTTATTTTCCTTAAGCATACAGTTTTAAATAAGAAACAGAAATGCTTCATAAAACTTGTTAAAAAGCTCGTCACATATACTTGTTTAACTCTTTGCGACACACTGCCGTGCCTGCACTTTGCCAACATAAACCAAGCAACTGACACAGGATGGGAGTGCTGGTTTCCTCAAACCCGTCAAACAAAAGGCTCGCATCTAGTTCTCTTTTACATGCAGTCAGCTAAAAGAGGAAGTGAGAGATGGGGGATGGGGGGTTTGGTACTGAAACAGGAAATGACATCAATTGCATCTGCACAGTTAGCAACCATGAAGGAGGGAGCATCACCACTTGGGGGGGGGGGGGGGGTTGAGGTAATTCGGGGTACTGACTTAGATTTATATAAAAAAAAATAGATTATTTACTTATTTAATAAGCAGAATAGGAATATTCTGAATGGTTTTCATGAAAACTCTTCAAGAATATGGGAGGAATAAAACAGTAATGCCATTTTGAACTCAAAGGGATGAGATTGCCTAAAATTCTTCTTCAGTGTGCTCCACTGCTTTTTTTTTTTTTTGAGTTACTAAGTAATTTTCCAAGAAGAAATCCTTAATTTTATTAGACACTCCAGTCTACATTTCCAGGGGAAATTTATTTTGCAGAACCAACATGTATCCTATGGCAATATTAATATTTGTGAGGTCAGTATAGCAATAAAAAAGCCATTCAGGTCGTCTGATAAGGGGGAGGAGAATGCAGTAGAGGTTTCAGCTGCAGCAAGGTTAGCAGCAATGCACAACTTCAGCATGTGTTCAGATATTTTTTTTTTAAAAAGGATAAGATGGGACTTAAGCAACTCAGCAACCATGACTATCATTTTTTATGTTAATAATTAACTGTTCTTTTTCACAAAGCCAAACCACATGAGTGTAGCAACATGAACTGTTTCAGTTTGGTGCTCTAATGAAACTCTACTGCTGTTGACCTCAGTTTGGTAGATTTTCAAGGAATCTTTTAGAGGACAGAACTGTGTAAAACAGTATTATTGTTACACAGGACTTGACAACAAAAATAGCTGTCTACATGGCAGGAAAATTAATTACCTTTTACTGTGGTTTCAATGGGGAGAAATTATGTGGATAATACACATGTAGTTATTTTATTTGTCCATCTGCCAGATAGTGGAGAGGTTAGCAGATACAATAATACTGCACCATAGAAACTGCACATTTAGAGTGCAGCTGTCATAATATTAGTACCCTGAATCCTCTGTGGGAGAAAAAAAAAACGTGCCCTCGCCCACTGTAACATGTAAACTAAACCCACCATCTATCATGTTCATATCATATAAAGCCCTGCAGCATAAGTTATGTTAGTCACCTCACTTGTTGCATTTTCCTCACAGCATACAGCTCTAATGAACCAACACCACCAAACAGAGGTCAGCATCATCTTAAAGCCTGTAGAGTGAGAGATCAAATGACATCGTAGACAAACTTTTACCAGATACTGAAAGACTTTAAAGAAGCGAGGATGGAGTACAGTGTGAAACACAAAAGGAAAATAGTTCCAACATGCACTCCTGGGAGAGAGACACCTCCATTCTTCTAAAGTCTGCTTCCTGACAATGTCACTACACTATCCTTTCACATCACAGAAGCACACTGTCACTAGTTACAAAAAACAGAGATACAGTCATTTCATTTGTTTGTGACATTTTGCAAGATTAAATTTCAGATGTAGCTAACCTTCTTATCATCTAGACGCTGTCTCTATTTGTCCACTCCTGAAGGTTTTTCTGCGTGCTACCACCTTGAAAACACAAGGTACTAAAAGATAAGACAAAGCGGATCAAACTGAGGCTGCGCTGTGAACAAGCACAGCGGGGACATTTACAGGAGAATGTAGAAGCCATGATGCGCATACCAAGTTTGACCTGAACTATGGACCCACTCTCTCAGCTTAGATCCCCACTCATAATCCCACAAGTTTTTCTACAATGATTTTATCCTACATTTAATTCAACCTAATTTTATCCCAATCTCACCAATCATCCAAGTGCCCCCGTCTCCCTTTTTTTCCCCACATTTGGCTTTTCAAGTGTACTTAAGCTGTTCCAGTTTAAATAGGCTCAAAGCTGATGGTGCATGCTCCCCCTGGAACTCAGGAGGACGAGAACAACCAGAGCAGAAAAATGACAGGATGACCCAATGAGAATGGAGGGGAAATGAAGTGAGATCACTTCCTACAATGGAAAGAAAAAGGAAATGGATTGTGGTGGGGAAGGGAGGGGATAGCAATTTACTGTGTGTGTGCTTAATGACATGATCAGCCCAAGAAAGTCCCGACCCCTAGCTCTCCATTGCCTTGTCGTCAGTCAAACCTACTATTTTTATGGTTTCAATCATAATTTCTCTGTACACAGAGTTCATCATTCTATCAATAAATACCAGAGCAACGCCACCCCAGAAAGAAAAGACAGCGCCATAATGGGACGTTCAAAACATCTTAATTTTGACGAAATGTTGCACAATTTTGACCAAATCAATCCACAGACAACCATATAAACATGCGTCAAAGTAGTCAAAACTGCCTTTGTAGTAGTTCCCCCTACAACAGGTGTCTCAAGGACATGCCATGATGAAACGCACACAGACTCACAAAGGAAAAACAAATACCAACCACACGATCATGGATGGTAATTACATAAATTCTGGGAAAACAAATGAACTCATGGTTCAACACCTGAAGGTTGAATGCTTACCTTCTCTACTGTACAGGGTCTACAACTTAAGCGTCAGAGGATAAGATCAAAGACACTATACATATAACAAGACAAATCTGAATAAACATGAATGGATTCCCTTGAGATTAAATTGGATTTCATTTCATTGTATTTGCAATTTACCCAATCCTTTAAAAACAATCATTCATTCATCTTATTTTGCATCTTTCTGTTTCCGGCAGGAACTGTTTCAAAATGCTAAATTCCTGTGTCTGTGCCGGACTGTCTGTGCTGTGCAGTAGCCACTTCCTCCTTACTCTTTTATCTAAGCTAATGTGCATGCACACAAATGAGGCTTGTGATCTGGTTTGGCGTCTTTCACACCCTGTGATATCTAGAACTAAGCTGCAACAACCTGAAGGATGCATTTTAAAACAGCTACTATTCACACACACTCACACAGAAAATGTCGACATGCTGCTTTCAGCTCTTTGCTAATGTAGTATTTTAAGAAACAGCGGGAAGTGTGTAACAATCAAGCAAAGATATGAGCTATGGATAGACACTCAGAAGACGATGGTAGAAGATTTTCCAAGCTATCAGTATTTCCAGAGCAAAGAGGATAGTGAAGCCAAGTCCCAGTGGACCTGTACTGAGACATGCAGTCTGCAGGAACAGGCTTTATCTTCAGAGCTCTCCCTGTAATTGCAGGATATTCAACCCTTTCACATACCAATTCACAGATCTGCCATCCAGTGCGTCATACAGTTAATTGGACAGCACTGTGGTGCAGACTGTTGAGTAAACAAGGTCAAGTCACCCAAAAACACAGGGCAGCAGCTCACTTGATACATTTCACAGAACAGGCACATTTCTGCCAATATGTCTCCAAGAAGTTGAAGTTCAGTAAACGGACGTTCATTCCTGTAAAACGAGTCAGTCTGACTTGTTTTCTCCAGAGAAACCCGGGTCTCTGTAATGAGCCAACTGTGATTACACGACACATCCACTAAAGCTTTGCCATCGACTTTAATAAGAGGGAGGCACTCTGTCTCAGTGCGGACCACATTGAACTGACCAACTGCAGAACGCGTCACCTTGTGCAGTCATCGGGCACGTGTACAGTAAATAGGTGATCCTGTTGAAGACTCACCTTTGCAATACGTGTTCATAAAAATTAAGTCTTCATTTGAGCACAGGATCGGGTGCACACCATTAAAAATAAATGCAGGGTTTTGGAAAATTCTGTTAAATTTGGAGAGTTACTGCTAAATTGCCCCCTCGCCTTTTTGTGTGTGTGTTTCTATAATTCGCTTATTTGTAATGTGGTGAGAAGAGAGCAAGGTGAAGAGCAAATGAAACAAATTGAGTATTACACGTTGTGCAATAATAAGAAGCACGTTAGCAGTGTTTTTGCAGAGCAGTCAAACACACTGAACACCAACTGGAAAACACATAATCAGTTCAGATGTACACTCCTGCTCTCTACTATCACAACTGCAATAGCTCAGGTTTCCCAGTCTGGATCTGCTTAGATTGCAGTTTTCACAAATTGTAGCCTCACTCTGTGATCGATACTTTGCAGTGCCACACTTTGAGAGAGCTACATTCATTTCTCTTAAACTCTTTGATAAAGTAACCGTTTTCCTCCAGGAACCTATAGTTGGAAACTGCCTCTGAAGATATGTGCTAGCGGGGACAATCTAATGAAGCTCAGTGGGAAGAAATCTTCATCCCCGCAGGTTTGCCTCTGTCTTTTCATTGTAATGACATTAAAAATGTATTTTTTTAATTAACTAATAAATGAATGAGCAACCGTTACTCACAAGTACTGGGTAACGGGTGCAACAAGTTGGGGCTCAAGGGTAGTAAAACACATAAAAATATTGCAATAACTTCTAATCAAACAAATCTACAAAATCCAAACAATGCTTGAATGCTTACTTAAAGTCCAACTCCATGATAAAGACTTCAATGTGCATGAGGATGACTGCTAATTAATCTGTGCATGTTGCTGAAAAGGGTAGCTGTAAAAGAGGAACAGAAAATGACTGGTTTCATATCATGTGTGTGTCTAGCTTAAAGAATTTGTCATTCATAATGATGGCCAGTGCATTTAGGCATGCGAACGTTGTCAAAATGATCTGCTGAGGTTCAAACAAAGCATCAAAACGGTAAAGAAAGGTGATTTAAGTGACTTTGAACATAGCATGGCTGTTCGTGCCAAACAGGCTGATCTGAGCATATCAGAAACTCCTGATCTGCTGGGATTTTCCAACACAGGAAAAGTTTAGGGTCTACAAAGAATTGTCTGAGAAAGAGAAAATATCCAATTAAAAAAAAAATCCTCGTTTATGCCAGAGGTCAGAGAAAAATGACCAGGCTGCTTCCAGCTGATAGGACAGCCACAATAACTCAGACAAACCCTCCTTACAACTAAAGCATGCAGACGAGCACCTCTGAACTCGCACCACGTCGAACCTTGAAGCGGATGGGCTAAAGCAGCAGAAGACCACACACAGCAAATTAAACTAAACTGATGCTACAGTTTACTTTTAACTCACATGAGCTCACCAAAAATGGACAATAGAGGATTTAAAAAAAAAGTCTAATTGAGATGGTAGAGTCAGAATTTGGCATTAACAGCATGAAAGCATGGATCCATTCTGCCTTGTATAGTTCAGGATGGGGGTGGTGGTGTAATGGAGTAGGAGATATTTTCTTGGCATACTTTGGGCCGCTAACTACAAACCAAGCAAACCAATGGGTTGAATGGATTTTTTTCTTTGACTAATTTGTTTCATTTGTTGAAAGGAGGAAATGATCAAAGTTGACATAACAGGAGATCAGTCATATCCGCCCCTGCCTGCAACTAAAACCGAGGCGTCTTTGAACCCAAACCCCCACCACTCATCTTAGACGGTCTACAGTTTGCTCCGTTTAGTAGACCGACAGCTTACCCGCATGCCATCAAGGGCACAGACTTTATGTGTATAAACAGCCGACAGCTTTAAAAAAAAAAAAAAGATTACCTGGATTTGTGATAAGACACCTCTGTCACAAATCATTTTTTCAGTCAAAGGACTACATGCTCAATGAAAGACTAATCCATTAAACTGAACCTGTCACCAACTCAAGTCTACCTGCACAACAGGCAGAAAAGGAGAGTGGAAGTAGTGACTATTAAGGGTGCGAAATTGTTATCAAGATGAGCATTGTTTAGTCTTGAATGAACTGCTGACGTACAACTATAAACCACTTTAAATAGCTGGAATGTAACTTTGACTTTTTTAGGCGGAAATACATTCCCCACAACACATTTCAGGTTTTTATGCATGTGAAAGCCAAAGCATGTTGTGACACGTTCAAATATCAAATGAGCGGAAGACCCACGGTTTAAGTGGCAGTCTGTTTGGTGTAATATGAGTTTTCTGTTTGTTTGCTTGTACCACTTTTCAGTCAACTGTTTATAGGATGCAACATTGTTACACCAATTTAATTAATGTAAACAAAAAAGGGACGTTTTAATTGATCCAAATAGGAATTACAATGAGATTTGGGCCTGTCCCCGTATGTAGGTTAATTACTAAATGTTAAGCGATTCATTCATAGAGTTGGTATGGATATTAATGCTGACGTTTTGCCCTATGACTGAGCTGTGCTGCTGAGCAGCAGAGATCTGAGCGGTGAAGCATGTCAGAGGAAAGGTTTTTTTCTGTTTTTTTCTTCCTCATATTGTGTCGTTTTAATATTTCAAAAGTTTCTCATGTAGGACCAACTATGCCATACCTACCACAAATAATGTGCATCTGTGTTATCTGTGAGAGTGCAAAGTATTTTAATCAAAGTCGTGTGAAGCAGAGCTCCCTCTTGACTGTCCTGAAACTGAAAAAGTGTGCATTTTTCAAAGAAATGAAGGCAGTGCAGTCTCCATGTCGTGGCAGAATGTGACAGTGGTAAAGGTGATGAGACTGCTACACTGGCCGCCCATGCTCTTTACGTAGAAACTCACCAACCCTCAGTTCATTTTCAGACCTCTCCTGTAATTCCTTTCAACCCTCACACACTGCAGCGGATAGTAATTACTGATATGAAACCTCCAGTACAGAGCAGGGTATGCAATTAGCCTTCTAACCAGGGGCACATCTCAACAACCAGCCGTCTCTTCAAAGACCCAGGAGAGAAAAAGATAGCATGTGTTCCCCATCAAACCAAGCAGAATTTTCTGCTCTGTCCAGAAAGAGGGTGTCAAATTAAATTTGTAATTCTGTGATCAACCAACAAAGTACATGACAGCTAAAATTACTAAGTTAAACGGATTATATGTGAGAGTGGTGCAAATTTATACTGTAGGGGGAAAAAGATGTAACACTGCCAAGAAGTGATGTTTGTTTGGTTTTTATATATTTCTTAGTGGCTCCACGCGGGACATGTTTACCTGAAAATTTCTGCTTGGCTGTCGATTTTCTTTAAACATATGTTTCAGTTCTGGGAGAAAATATTCTGAAGTTTCTTTTTTTTGTTTCAGACCTATATCAGTTTTAAGACGGTCATATGCTCAGCAAGGTGCCACCAAGAACTGCTCTAATTTATAAAAAAACACACAAAAACACAAAAAAAAATGCAATTCTTAACTTAATAATTGGAGTTTCAACTTTTTATTTATATGGATTAATTCAGCAGCCATTGAGAAATCCCATTAGCCTTTGTTCCTGTGTATCTGAACTTCATATCTGATAAAGCTTTAGGAAACTTTTTTAAGTAGATACCTAAAAATGCTTTTAGAGTAAAAGGTGGTAAGCAAACCATGAGTTAAATATTTAGAGACAATTCAAATGTATCCAGAAAATCCATCATAAGCAGATATCTGCTAATATTCCCAACGGAAAGAGTTGTAAGTTAGTTTATGCTCTAGCAGTCCTGGGAGCAGTCAATTTCATCCAAACGCCAAACTCCTAAGAAGAAAAAACAGATCCCGAGCAACCCCCTCCAAACTTTTTTTTTTTTTTTTTTTTTTTTGGGAGGGGGGGTGACTGCCTATTCTGGTTGTCCCTCAAATGATCTCACGGTAATCGTTATGAAACTCCTTGCTGTGCAGGGACCTTTGCTTAAGCGTGCCGTTTCTACTCCAAACTATCCCATGCGTTTTTCACTGAAGCCCTCATGTTTGTGTCAAAGCAGCTCTGACACTGAGGGCAAAGCAGACGAGGACAACCCAGCAACATCGGCAGATGGAAGATCTTGGACGCGTGCAATTGTGCCACGTTTTCTCTTTAACATACGAGAAAATCCCACAGGATTCCAAACAGCCCCGGTGTTTTCCCTGAGCCCACACTTAACGGGGACTAATAATAGCGCTGGTTAAAATGTAACTCGCTCAAATTGCCCGTTTCTGTCAGATGTCTTTGACACTGCGCATTTCACCCGTGACCATCATTGTGCCACTTTTGCAACCTAGTGTCAGTGTTGTGACATTGTACTCACCGAGCAGGAGCAGTTTCACTTCTCTTGCCGCCTTCTCTCCATCTTCTCTCAGGTTTTTATCTATCATTTTAGATCTCTCGGCCGCCAACTTATCTTCCTGACTCACAGTACAACCCATGGTTCCCAGTGCACGCTTCAGGTCTGCTGCTTAGTGGGAAAATAACACCTGGGAAAAAAAACAACTAACGGCTGACCCCCTTTTCTTAAAAACAAGGGCTGAAGTTAAGCGAGGCGAGTTCCCTTTTTTGATGAGTGGCGAAAAACGTAACGGAGACCGTTCATCCGCTAGAAGGGACCAAAATCATTAAAAAAGACAAATTATTTCCCAAATGAACTCGGTTTTCTAACTACCGTATGAATTTCCCAAAGATACGCACGTTTGTTATTTAGTTTGTCCGCATTTGGGAGATTTTTAACGTGGGTAACGCTGCCTGGAAAAAAAGGCTTAGCAACTTTTTTCGTTGACTTTTAGCTGCTCCCTACGGTATTTCATTAGAGCAGGTTAAACGCCCGAAAAATTACCGCGAAGTTAGAAAAAAAAAGTATTCCAGCTGTGGAAAACCGAGCACACAGATTCCTGCTGCCAGTTACGCTACCGGATGCATACCACACTTGTCTGTGAATATTTCTATTTTTTCTACAAAAAAATATTTATATATTGCTTTAATCCGAGTTGCCGATCCGCATTCTTTCCCTGCGAAGAGATTTACCACGTTCGCCACACCCGTGAAGTTCCCCTACGACCGACAGGCAGACAGCGCCGTCACCTCCCACCCGAACTGCGGAGAGACGTAAAGCCGCAGTGCTTCATGGGAAATGTAGGTAAAACGCTGTAGAACGGTGACCTTCAAGAACTGTCGGAAATTTCTGCGTTCAGTCTTCAAGTTTTTTGAATTAGGACTGCTCCGAGTGGGCAGCCGATTTTTATGTAAAAAAGAAAAGACACGAGCTGTAGCTTCGTGTTAATTATAAAATGATTTTGGGGTCATTATCTCAAACATTTTCTTCTTGTTTTTTGTTTTTGTTGTTTTATTTTTGCCAAATCAAATTCGAGTTATTTTCGCCTCATATCCAGTTGGTAGGCCTCAGACAACCACAGCCCTGTTTTTGAGGTAAATTTCGAGCTAATATCCCAAAATTGTAAGTTACAGAGAGCAGAACAAATAAATGACAGTAATTTCACATTAAGGTTGTTAAGGTTAGGAAAATATTAATATACATATATTTATAAGGTTACTCATTACTAAGTAAACACACTATTGATGTTGGGCTTGAACACAGTTGAGTCAGTAACCTTAAAATTAAAATTATGTTCATATTTTGTAAAATATTTGTCTCAGTTATAACCTTAAACGAATCTTATATTGTGTTTACTGATCTAAAGTGTGGAGGAACAAATGAGAAGCACGAGTCTGTACAAAAGTGCACACAGAATATTCGGAATCTAAAAAGTAGGATAAATGAGATGTTTTGTTACCGTATTTTGCATACCGGTGATCCACTGTGGTTTATGCAAATAAGCGGGGGAACGGTTGCTCTTTGCTGTTTTTAAAATAACAGCAGCTTCTGACCATAACAAATGATCCAGAAACCGTATGAAATCAAAACTGAGAGTCAGTTTATGCCCCGTGCGAGCTAAATAATTTATACTGAAATGTCCATACACTGTGTCCTCGCGCTTTAGACAATTTATTGCAGATCTATAGCGACACCTTGTGGACATTCTTTTTATCTTGAAAAAAGTCATAATGACTAGCAAATTGTAACATTAATTAATTATGAAGTAATTAATGAATTCATAACTATATCGTGTAAATTAAATTTTTTTTTATTTAATGGGGGATTATTTGCATTTGTGAAACATTTTTTATAAAGCACTGTTATGGACCCTAGGGTTGTTGTTTTTACGTGTTGGGTTCTTTTTGAGATCTTCTTGCTTTGTTAACATATTTGAGTCTTGGTTTATTTGCAGTGTTTTATATAGTTTTTAGTATTTCATTTCCTGTTTTGATCTCTTCTTAACTCTAGTTTGTGAGCCGCAGTTCTAGTAATATTTAGTTTGTGAAAAACTTTATTGTTATTCTTATGGTGAACTTTATTTTTGACACATTATTGAGTCTCATGCTGTCTTTATTGTTTATCGTTTCTACTGATCTTGTGTCCTGTTGTATAGCTTGTCTAATATTAGAAGTAGGAGTATGTGTTTTATTATGTTTTTACATTCTTCTGTCTCACTTTTTTGTTTATGGCTTGGTTCATTTGTGCTTCCTTGTCTCTTAGATCTCAGCTGTTAGTGTTCGTGTCTCTTTCAGTCCCCTTTCGTTATTTCTTATTTTACACTTACTTTTTTACACTTTCTGATCTCTGTTTCCAGCCGGATAACGTGTCATGTCAAAGCACTCGCATCATCTCAAACATCACAATGAATCCAATGGACTCATATGGCCCTCATAGTCACCTCATCTCATTTCAATAGAGCACCTTTGGGATCTGGTGGATCCAGAGATTTGCATCATGGATTTGCAGCCAACAAATCTGCAGCAACTGTGTGATGCCATCGTGTCAACATGGAACAAAATCTCTGAGGAATCTTTCTAGCACTTTGTTAAATCTGTGCCATGAAGAAATGAGGCAGTTCTGAAGGCAAAGGTAGGTTCAGTCCAGTATTAGCAATAAGCTTATGCAGTGCTGTGTCCCCTTTGTCCTTGTGGAGTTGTCTGTAAATGTTTCCCTGTGCATAACCTGTTTATTTCTTTGGATGTGATTACGTATTACTGTTTTCTTCATTCTTTGGCACTTTGCTGTTTTTGACCTGTTTACATGAGCTATGAAACATTTGCTTTTTAGTTAATTCCTGCATTTCACACGTCTACATTTGGCCCCAACTATTCTAAACTGTGACATACGCAGCTGTTGTGGTTCATTTAAAGCTGTTGATATTTTATTTAGTATACAACCTAATTTAGCTAACTGAAATTTGCATTACAGAAGGTAAGCATTTCAATGCATGGAGGTAGGTTATTCATAATCAACTTAAAAAACACAGAAAACTGAAAACGTTTTGATGCATGTAAAAGAGGATGAAAGCTCAGAGTCATGTTACCCTTTATCTTTATTGCAATATTGTTTTACAGTACAACAACTGCCAGCAACATATTAAAATATATAGAGATACCAGAAAATAGACATGGATTGAAGGACAAAAAGGTTTAAAAGCACTTTGAAAATGATTACATTTACATTTTTAATCGAACTAAAACTTTAATCGCTATTTACATTATACAAACTAGATATGAATATAGAATATAAAGGGTATACATTTATATACATTATTTATAAATGATGCTGGCTGATGTCAATATTTAATATGTTACTATTCAGTCATACACATTTCCAAAAATCACACAGAGGGAGAGAAGGAGAAGACTAACGACTCTTCGATCTAAATAGAGGTCCGCAGAGATCATCTGGTATTAACCACTAGCACAGTGTATCCCCCTCATGTTGATGCCTCATTTGGGGTTTTTTTGTGTATTTTTTGCATGTTGTGAGGCTTTTGTGCGGGGGCACCATTTATAAACTCTTATACACTCACTGTATTTACCTAATGATGTCACATTACATACATGGCCGATAAAACATGGTGTCAGAGATAAATATAACCATTGCATTGGTTAAACAATACCAAAACACTAAGCTATGCACGGGTGGCTGATTCCGATGATTCTTCCCCACACAGATACATAAATACATATCACAGCTAGACAATATTTAATAAAAATTGATTAAAAGAGGTTTGTTGTGTAACAAATAGACAGAACATATTAAGTTACCCACACAGCACTTATAGTAGTGTGGTGTAAAAAAAATTATGATGGAAAAAAAAAAACGAAAGAAAAGAAATTGTAGGCAGTCACTAACAACTCTCAGGAAGCAGCAAGGAAGTCAGACATGACCCGACTACACCACTGATAAAATACCACTGACTACAAATGTAAGAAAAAACAAAACAAAAACAATAATCGTGTGTTTCATCACTGAATCAGATTCAACTTATACGTAACACGTGGAGTTTAAAACAACAGTTAAGATATCAATGGTAGAGGATTTCCGATCAGAGTATAGGTGCAGGTTAAACAACACAAATGCATACAGGTCATATATATCATAGAGATTTTTCTTTCTCTTTTTTAAACACAGACACTTAAAAACCTCCAAGAATACATCCAACAAATTAGTCGTTGCATTTAAAGAACAGACAAGAGCTGAAAATGATTACAGGGGCTTTACAGGGAAGCTAACTTTAATGCAGTCGTTTCAAGTAGTTTCTGACAGCCATCAACACGTTACTTATTCATCACTTACATTACATTAAGATTTAGTCATGTAGAGGCCTTAAAATCACATCTATCGAATATATTGTGTTTGCCTTTCACTGTATTAATGCTACAAGAAGTTGTGCTTATCAAAGAAAAGTGCTATTGCTAAGCGGCGACTTTTCAAGAGTGATAAAGAGAAAGAAAACCCCTGTCGTTCTAATCGAGATCAGGCTTGTGCTGGACACTCAAATGTTTACTAACCACTTCACAAAGTGACCCTGTTGTCATTGTAATATAGATATTTTGGTTATCTCCGATTCCTTCCGGTAAAATGTTCCGAATACAACACATCCCAATTTTCCTTTTCTAAGTAACAATGAAATCTTGCCCAATTTCAGTTACGTCTTCAGTCTGTACAATCTCACAGATGAGTTTTCTGGTACCATTCGTGATAGTGATTTACACAGTAACACTGGAAAAGAGAACGTCTTGGCGTTCTTTCACATACTGTGTAACCCAGATACCCGAAAACCACTGAAAAGGCTCCCGGCTAAAACCCTTTCTCTCTCTCTGGTATTGCTAGCCTCAGTTAGCAGGAGCTGAGGATCAAGCTTTTAGTCTATACTGCATCATCTGAGGTTTTCATCAAGTAGAGATTAATAATAAAAATATACATCTAGTATATGTTGTGTAGGAATCTCATAGTAAATGTGCTGACTGTGCCATATATTTTGTGGTTTTGCACCCTGCTCTGTCAGAGGTGGGGATTTTAACTTCCCCCCTCCAGAAAAACATAAAAAATATCAGCAGCAGTACAGGTTAAGGAAGTGGGAACTAAAGGCAGCACACCTTGAAGGAATAATTCAACATTTCGAAGTCTTTGTGCCAAAATAAACTCACTGTGCACTGGCTGTAAATACATATTTACTATTAAGATATAGGTGTGCTAGCTATCTGTAAGTAGTTCCAAAGATGCTGAATTATTCTTTCTATCAGTCCAGTAATGTCACTTTTACTATCACTTGTCTCTGCAATTGCACATAATGAATCATATTTAGTTATTTAAATAATTTCAATAATAATAATAATACTAATATCCATGAGAATCATGAAAGAATTATTGATTAATCAATTTCATTCAACAGTTAAAAAGGAGGGCTGCTTATTACAATCTAAGTAAGAGTTTGCAGAGCTATAGATAATCTTAGGATAAGATCTGAGTAGTGAGAGGAGCAGATGCTCATAACTAACATAGGTGCAGGTGTATAAAGACGGCAGCTTTCTACATTGTTGCTTTTCTGTTTGCTTTAACATCTTTCTCACAAGGCACAGCCTCCAAGCATCACCGTCAGCACCTGCTCTTTCAGTGAATTCCCAAAGAACCCTCCACGAAAGCTTACTGGCCTGTAGTGTAATACAGAGCGAGAGCACTTGCCAAGGAACCGAGAGCCCTCCCCCCCAAACTCTGCAGTCTGTGGACAATATCCTTCTAATGGGAAAGAGAGGGCATCTTCAACATCAACCGTGATTCAAAGTAAAAACAGTAAAATTACAACACAAGACTAAATCAACAATATAAAACCTGAAAATAAAAAAAAGAAATGGAAGGTGGCGCTTAGTGACCACTGCTGGCTTTGCTGGTCCCCGTTGTCCAGTCAATGATGATAAAGCTGAGGCTCATTGTCATAAACAGGAAACCAATCCCAGCGAAGCAGGCAGCCTGAGCGCAGAAACGGAGAACGCGAGTTAAAGAGAGGCACATCACAGATGGTGAAACTGTGACAAAACTGCAGTACAATAATACTTGGTGTCATTAATTAAAAGTTTGTTAAAGTTTATTAATTAAGTATAGGAAATGTTACGAGTCTCCATGTCATTAGATCTTAGTTATACATGTAATGATATGATACCTAACACATGGCTGAGTTGATTTCTTCATGTGGTTATAATGCACATCCATGTAGGATTTCTGAGGCTGGTACAACTTTTAATATTAGTGAATTTTATAAATGGTTCCATAAACACAGTTTACATTGTACAGATGATGTCTCCTCAATAACGATAACTAAAATGAAACTCTCTGATAGACTCAGTAGGTACATGGCAGTAAGATTTTTAAATGATCTCAAATGCACTCCAGTTTTTTTTTGTTTAATTCTGATATATTTAAAATCAGGCAAACTACAGACAATTGATGAAATATTCAGCTGGAGTTTTAATTCCTTTCCTCGTTTCCTCCTTTGAGTGTTACACAAAGCACCTACTGTAAAATAATATGAAAACTCAATACTGCGTGGGGACGTCTCTAAACGCTGAACTTAATTTTCTATCTCTCTCAATATGCTCACCAGGATTTTGGGGAAGGAGCGCAGTGGCTCCTCTTCTTTGGGTACAATGCGAATGTAGAAGACAGCAGGGAAGATGAAAATGAGACAAGGAGCAGATGTGGCACCTGGAAAACGCAAAACAGAAAATGATTCTCTGTGAATGACACCCTTCGGTCCTTAATAAGTCCTCCAAACCATTCTAACAGGACTGTAGTAACATAAATCATATGGAAATTAACAGAAAATGGAAAACAGGTGTAGTTACATTCAATTTTTCACTACCAAAAATAATATTAATGATTTAAAGCTCAAAAGTTTGGCAGATGGTCAATTCCACATTTTTTCAGGGTCTGATCAAGAACAATTCACCAAAATGGATTTTTTTTACTTGGTTAGCTGTGTTGTGGGGGTGTATTAAGGAAGGTAAGCCATTACTGACAGTGGGCACAAATTAAAGCCACATTAAAGGAAACAGTTTTACTAGCAACCAGGGTTTTACATGTTGGTGTTTTAATATGTAAATCCACCCCAACAGCCTTGTCACATGGTTGATCTACTTACCAATGATTCCAAAGATGCCCAGTATGTTGGGAGCAAAGATGACCAGGAGGTTGATGAAAAGGAGCAGAATGAAAGCAATGGCGATGTGGCGAGGCCAGTAGAACGTCTTATTAGGAAACGCCATCTGCTGGATCGCTCTCCTTACCTTAAAAAGAAAAAGTTCACTGTTTCACACTGCTTCTATGAAATATGACAGAAGCACAATTTGTGTCCGCTGATGAATAAACAGTAAGTTCTAAATGCGTACTCACAGGAAAGAGCACAATTGGCACAGTGAGCGTGACAGCAGTGAGCACAGCCACACGCACACACAAAATCAAAGTGTCGTACGGGTCAATGCGGCTGTATGTGTGGAGCAGCTCTGCTTCCACTTCACCTGGAAGACATGAGGACAGGAAAACAGAGCAGGTTTAAGGAACACGTAGAAGATCTTTAAATGCATTTTAGTCAATGCAGAATCCATTATTTTATGTTAGGGGATTATATCTCCATGTAGTATTAGACTAAATCTTTGTATTAATATGTTTGATTGCTTTTCATTGTTTTTATTTTATTGATGTCATTATGTCCTTGTTGCTAATATGCTTAGGTTACATTGCTTGTTTGTATATTAATTAATGTGAGTATGAGCATAACATGAGAAATAGGAGGAAAAAATTAGCATTGTGAATGACTCTGTAATATGCTACTGGATCTAAAAACCTTGAGAAATTTAGATGTACAATATGGCCACTAGAGGGCATAGAAACATTATTATTCTTTTTGGCCTACAGCCCCTTCAGTAGATAGATAGATAGATAGATAGATAGATAGATAGATAGATAGATAGATAGATAGATAGATAGATAGATAGATAGATAGATAGATAGATAGATAGATAGATAGATAGATAGAGGACCACGCCTCACCATAGAAAGTTAGGTATCCAAAAAGAGCAGCCAGGAAGTACATGATGTACATTATTGCAATGGAGATGTTGGCCACATGCTGCATCTTTTTCTTGGTGGCACTGAAACCAGAAAATATTGCCATGTGATGTCATAAACACGCACACACAAAAACAAACACAGACACACACAAAATATTACTGTATTATGCCCACAAAGAAAACATGTAGCCCAGCTACTATAAAATACCGTCTTCTGCTCCAGGGCTACTTCTCTTGCACGCATATGCAAAGATTCAAATTGAAAGCACCAGTGGGTCAAAGCGGGATGATGCATTTAAACTAACAGCATGCTACATCATTCAAGCAGTGCCAACATACTTCAAAATAAAGTGAAAGCAGTGCATGTGACTAGGTTATGATCAGCCAAACACAAAGCAGACACAGTAGCTTTGCTCTTTATTATGCAATTTATTTCTTATCCAAGAACTTAGCAGGAGTTGCCATTATAAGAACATACTTGCGCAGCTCTGTGTAGATGGGGAGCACCTCAGGATGGCACACAAAGGCAAACGCCAGGATGGGGATGGTGTAGGCCGTCTGAAAATGAACCCCAACAGGTCACCATAGATACAGCAGCGCCATCCCAGACGTCTTACCACCAACCTCGCGCCTTTACTGCCCAATACTCCCCAAGACACATCACAGAGAGCTAATTGTTTCCCTGTGATTAACTTGGGCCTGGCTGTAGACCAGCTTTAGCCTATTTAAGAATGCCTTACTGGTAAGCTGCTAAGCAGCAGGAATTGGTCTTACAATCCTGATAGGATTTCATGAAGATCACAAAAGAAATAGTCAGTATTTGATAATGTTCTGGGGCTTGTTCTTGAGGTTGTTGATCCTAAAATGATGGAAATTCTCTGGTTTCTGTTCTTAAACTTTCAGCTCTGTGGTAACAGGTGCTGTGAACCTAGGTCTAGATGTAGACCTAGACCTACATTACTGAAGCAATTCTTAAATAAATTGTCCAAATAAAATTTTAAAAAAATGAAGCTATAGAAACTGAAAACACTGCTCAATGAAGAAACATTTGTCTTGTTGCAATTGTTGGGGAAAAAATGCCTGTTATTGGCATCTTGTTGGGATGAAGTAAATATTTGCGTGAGATAGACTGAAAATGTTCTGACTCAATTTTATAATGAAATGTGTTCACAAGTGATTCATTCTAAAGATTTTTAAAAGTTTGAACCTAAATGCCTTTTTGTTGGAGGTAACCAAAATGAGTCTTACTGACTGGTAACTAAAAGCTCCATTACAGCTATATCGCTTAAGAGAAAATGAGCACTGAGTAAAATTATTTTCCCCCCATTTCCTGTCTCTTAAGATGCTTCCACATATTTCTAGCTTCACTGAATAAAAATTGAGGCTCTGGTCTTTATTGACCAGTTGCCATGGTGAATCCTGGCATTTTTGTTGGCTCTTCTTTATTACCCACAAACGTGCTCATAAATCAATGTGAACATACTCAGAGTTAACTCTGATCCCTGTTCTGGAGTTTCCGATCGCAGAGTTTATAAACTCGGAGTTCAGGGTTACGCACACAGTTTGTTAAATCTGCTTCCTGGAACAGGCCGTGGAAAGAAAGTGAACTGATAAATTTATCTAGCTGTGGTTAAGGTTCTTTGAAGACCATCCTGCTGTGAACGTATCTAGTCTTTGTAAAGAAAAAAACAAAACAAATGTACTTAGTAAAATGTCAGGCCTTTCCCATTTCACTCATTACCTGTCTCTGGCCCAGAGAGGGCAAACCTGGTGATGTCACTATAGGAACCCAAATGCCAAAGCAATTTCTTCAGACAGCTCATGGGTCACTGTCCACCTTCAAGACTTTAATTAATCTGGGTTGTGTCTAGTGTTAAAAGCTTGATAAATGTCCTGATCTCTTGCTCGGTGCAATTGAGTGCTTCAAACCAAGATTTCCATGCTTAGACTGTGAAGAGGCACTGGCAACATGCTGAAGATGACTGTGAAATAAGTGGGTGGCTGTCAGTGGCCATGGCAGTGGAGGTGCATTTGCAGAGTGAGTGACATGCGTGAACCTACTTGAGAGTTGAGGTTGGCCATTTTGGGAATACAGGCAGGATCTTCCTCCCCACCAGGATCTGTGACATTCATCCAGCTGGTAGTGCTGGTAGCGTTAAATGAAAAGTCCGTAAATGGACAAGGGACGTTGAACTTCTTGTAGATGACCTGTTCATAGCAGAGGAGAAAAGTGTCAGGCAGAAACGAAGGCTTTGGGACGCAGTTAATATATAAACAGGTAGAAAATATGTCACTGAAACCCCCAGAGAGAAAACCAGAGCGAGTGAGAGAGAGAGTAAAGAGTGGATTATAGCTCACGCAGCCAAAACTAGGTCAGAGAAACACAGAGAACACAGCCTGGAACAGCCGCATGCAGACATTAGTCCACAGCAATGAGTAGGGACAGTAGGGAATACTAAATAGGTGGTGGGAGGCTCCCAGCACATCTGACTATGCTGTCACCCAACAGACAATAATAAAGATGTGACGTGTCGTTTACATGTGTGCGTTGCTAAAATCAGAGGACTTACAGCAATGAGGAAGAACACCATGCAGCTCAGTGAAAAGCCACTGGTGTATCCCAGATATCCTGTAACACAAATGATTCATTAGCCTTTCATGTCGTCATGAAATATAAGAAACATCTAAGGTATCACTAATAACTAATCACATGTGAGGTAAAGCAGCACAACACACAGCATAAACTGACTTAATATGCTCAGAGCTCATTAGTGGAGTCAGACTGCTGCACCGACTGGCTCTGTTGTTCCAGTCGGTGACTCGACAGGACACGGACTTCTTACAAGAGGTCAGAAAATATGCACCCTCTTGTCATTTCCAACCTAGACATCCTTTTTCTTCCTTTCCTTTATTTTATTTTGTGCTGCTTTATCATGCACGACATCCGACTGTCTTTCTGAAATGCAATGTGTGCCACAAGAGTTGTAGTTTAGAAAATGAATGAACTCTTCTCTTTATTGTACCTGCAAACTTCTACAAAGAAGAGGAATACGGGATGTGACAAAGAAGGAGGTGTGTCATTGTTTGGAGTTCTCTTTCACGTTTTACTTTTTAAATGTTGAAGCTGTTTCGTAGCGTTTCTTTCAGATTTTGCTTCTTTTTTCCCCACTGAACCTGGATCCTATCTGCTATTTGCTAACCTGCTTCATTTAGCCTATGGATGTAGCTTTAGTTATTTAACTTATCTTTACCTTCTCATATCAAAGATCTGTAGTTTTGGGACCTTGGTTCTAGTGTCTTACATTTGAGTTTTGTCCTCTTTGCTAAAAAAGGGAAAAAAAACAAAAAAACATCTCACTTGGCCCTGAAATACCTTCTTGCTGCCAGTAAAACTATTAATAAAGCATGGGCATCATCCAGAGAGAGAATTCACTGTCCTAAAATCAAAACAAAAACATGTATAAAAGGGCCTTAAAATATTTGATTAAAAAAATACTATAAGATATGAGATCAGTTAATCAAACGAGTTAGAGGAAATTCTTATTTAGGCAATATGCTTGGTTCAGTGTTTAAGCATTGACAGTGGACATAAATCTACTCAAAGCATCGTTGATTGCTAAGTATTTTAAATCTTAGGAGCCAAATTTTTTGTAATATCTAAGGTTGGTTTGACTAAGACAGTTTAGACCAGAGTGTAGGTTTAGGCCAGACTAGACCATTTCACAAAAACATATACTGAATCATTTTAAGTCAAACAAACTTGGCTTAAATGAGTTAGTCTATGTTACCCCTGGGTTATAATAACACTAAAACGCAATGTTAGCATTCTATCAATCAGGGATTCTTCTTCATCACAGCTTTGCTGCCAGCAGCTTCTCTAAAGCAGCATAATTAAAGCCAGCTAGCACTAAGCTCTAGGCTTTAAGCTTTTCCTGGGGTCCTCCTTCTGTTTGAAACATTTTCTGAGGGAAAACAGCTGAGCTAACAGGATGCCGAGAGAAGAACTGCATTCATATTTCTAATATACTGCCTTGCTTGACCTTGTATGAGCCACAGTTTAGCATGAGCAGCAAAAAATAACCTCCTACTTAATCCAGTTCCAAAAAAAAGTCATGACATTTCACACTCACCTAGCTGTTTCATGAGAGCTAGTGGTAATATTATTGCAATAGATACGATGATCACAAGGTAGTTTCCATTCAGGTACCATTCACTGCAGAGAGGCAGAAACACAAGACAGAAACAGCTAAATGTCAAAACGATGCATAAGAAAAAAAATGTGTGAACACCTTACACAGTACGCTAAAAAAAAGGATTATTCTTTATCGCCACAAATATGCCAAGCAGTTTAATTCACATCTGAAAAGAAAGGAGCATACACAAAATCCAGCTGGCTTGAAGTCAAACATTTAGAGGTGAAAATATAAGCCTCTTTGCTGCCCGTAGCACACGACACAAAAAGCTGTGGCTGTAACAAGGAAGCAGAGGTCACGTTCCTCGATATTTTTATGAGAGGGTTTTTAGGGGCTCTTGCATGGCATGACATGACAGGACATAAAAAGTTTAACTTTAATGTCTCTAATTAAATGGATTTCCAGACCTGTCAGCTGTTATTATTCTGCAAATTAAGATAAGAGTCACATTTAACAAAGACTACACTCAGTAACATTAATCCCAAAGTTCTTTTGAATAACATGGACACTGACACAAACATGGATGTTGTCATAAAGGAGGTTCTTCTATATTAGTATATTATGAGTTTAGATAATATACTGTATACACTTTTTTTGTATTTAATCTGACTATCATTGCATATCATATCAGTGTTATATGGAACACAGGGAACGACTACATATTGTGCAAAGCAGGAAAAACAGAATCTTGGCTACAAAGAAGAGATTTATATGTGGAGTTGAGCAAAACATACAAAAAACAGACTCCTCTGACAAAACGGGCCACACGTTACAGTCACATGAAGAGCAACGTCTAGGAAGAAACCTGTGAGTTATTTTTAGCAGGACACAGTATGGGGTGATTCATTTCCAGCCTTCTGTCAGGTGAGAGATGCAACATCTGTTGAAGGATACACACCCACGGTCACGTATCTTAGAAAAGAACAGGCTCATCTATCCCTCGTCTATCCTCATCTTACCCTGCCCTACAGCCATCTGGCCTGTGGGACACAATCTCTCACTGAAACACACACATGCACACACACACACACACACAATTCCTTAAAAAAGACAGATGTAGAATCGCAATTTACCTCCATAAGAACATATAGATACAGCCCTCTGGACACTGAGGCACCAGCAACCTGATCATAAGCTGAGCGATCAAACATGTAATCAAACACGCTGACACAGTCTCCAGTGTTCATTAATTGTGTATGTCAGATAGCAACATAAGACACCCAAACACAAAAGGACACGGACACGTTTACATATGCAGAGGGTGGTCAAAATATATGCAACCCCGTGCACACGAGACAAAGGAAATGATCTATGTTAAAGTTAATATTTTAAATGTTTGTTGAGGTTGTGTGCAGCACAAGCAGGATTTAACAAAACCATTTGACAGAGAACACCAAAATTTATATTTAAATTAAATCCACAGTTTAGTATATGGTTGTGTTTGTTAGGAGATGTGATGCTCCCCTATTATTTTCGCCGCCCCCTCTACAGTCCAGCAACATAAACGCGCACCCACTGACAGGATGAAATGCCACTGGGACAATCTAGCCTGTCATTTCAAATAAACAGTGATTGTTGACCATGACCCACAGCACCGAGACTGCTACACAGAGAAAACAGAGCTGAGACCAGAAAACAACGTGGACGCTGCGTCACAGTACATTACTTCTACTGGGACTGCATATAGTGTGACACATCAATCTAAACTTTTACGAGCAAATGTAGCAGTGAGCCTTCTTTCCCCACTCTAAAGGTAAAAGCCAACAATGTGCATGCACTATTTTTGTGGCAAGCTTTATAATTTGGAGGAAACAGTCCCTCCACTTTAAAGTTTTCCATAAGCCTCTTTGTCTGAAGGCTGAGTAACTTGCAACTGTAACCTGTACACTCTCATTTCTCCCCCCTTCTTCAACCCCTTCTCTCAAAAACAAAAAGGTAGGTGAGGAGAAGCTCTAATTGGGGTAAAGGCTGACAGGGCAGGATCACACTTGAAATCCCATCTAAGAAAGGGAGTGTTGTTTGTCCCTGAGACCACCTGCACTAACCAGTGATATCCCATGGTTTACATTTTCAGCTGTGGAGTCTAGCGGTGTTTTGATGTCAGTGCTCTCGTTGGTCGCGGTGCTCTCCTCCTCCGTGGTGACCCTGACAGCTGTTCTCACGCCAGCTGCTCAGCGCATCCAGAGCAGCACCAGGCCCGACAACTGCCGCAGCTTGGCAGGACTCCTCTGTAGATGCTGAAATCTTTGCTGACGCAGAATGACTGCATGAGGTCCCATTGAGAAGAGTACACTACGTTTTGTAGTGTGAGGAGGTTTGTGGATGTCAGCAAATGTCATACTGACCCAGATTTAAGTGCATTATCATACTTTTGCAAAACATTGAAATGTAGCATTTATAATTTGAGCAACAAGACCAAAATATAGTTTTTACATTTTACAAGAACAGATTTTTGACATACAGTACTGTGGAAAAGTGCTGAGCAACCCCTAACTTTTTTATATTTTGCTGGGAAAATTCAGGAACAGTTCTTCATTCTTCTTGGAAGACATTCAAAGCTCTTCTTTGGATGTTAGTTGCATTTTGTTTGATTCTCTATCAAGATGATCTCACACTGCTTCAATAATGTCAAGGTGTAGGGGAGGCCTATCAGTGATGGATTGTGTTCCACTGTGTTTTTACACCCGCATATGCTTTTATTGCAGTGGCAGTGTGTTTGGGATCAGCCAGTCAGCCGCTTTCCAGATGGTGTTGCATGGTGGATCAAAATCTGACTTCCACATTCCATCAATTTCATGAAATCCCCAATACAACTGGCTGAAATGCAGCCCCAAACCATGACACAGCCGCCACCATGTTTTACAGATGGCTGAAGACAGTCACTGTTACACTACTCTCCTTCCCCTCTACATACTGACAATAAATTCAACAAAAATGTCAAAATGTCAGATACTCTCCATCTGCTGTTTGCTAATAGTTTATAATCAGCCACTTCTTTTGTCCTGCACTTGACAATTTTCCTTAATTTTTTTAAGGACATGCTGCACATCATGTCGAGATGTAGCTCTCTGTGAATCATCTTGTTGATGCAAAAATACTATTTTATGCCTTCCTCTGTTATCTCTCGTATTGTTGTAGATTTGGATAAAGAAATGGGTGGAAATGACATGTTTTTGTAAAAGCATGCTAGTAAAAAGGGCCAAAAGATACAATTTAAAATAGTTTCTTTGCAAAGTTTTCTGTTATGTGTAGATGCATAACTCAATGAGGGCCTTTTTCACTGTTGAATGAGTCAAAGAACAGTGTTAGATGGTTTAATATGAGCACCAAATAAGCAACATTCATCTGAAGATGGTCAATGAGCAAAAATGCAGCCAGTGTCTAAAGAAAAATATTGAATGACCTTCAGAAAGCCTGTAGAACTATCGCTCAAGAACACCTTAAAAACTGCAATGAAAACTTTTGAAGAGTACTATATAGAGTAGTATTTGCATTCTGCGCCTTCTGTTCTCCCTGGATCTGATATCAAACGTTGCAAAAGTGTGCAAACAAATATTTGTAGTATTTTATATTTTGTGTGCATTAGCAACTCACCCTGCAGGTTTGTCCACTTTTAGAAAAGCCTGGATGACCAAAGGCATCTCATATTTGACTATGTAAAGGTAACTGGACATGGCTGTGGACAAGACATATAAGCACATATGTTAGTACAAACATATTGCAGCAGATAATAATATCAATAATAATATAAATATCCCTGAAAATAAAATAATAGAAAAGACAGTGTGGCAGTGTGGGGAAGATGACAGTGTGTGTGACCTCACCCCCAATGTTCTGCAGCGTGATGGCGATACCTGCCGCCATCTTCCCCGGGGTGCCAAACGCCCTGTATCCAAGCTGCTCATATGCACGTATGCCTGAGGGATAAAGGCCGCGAGATAAAAGAACATTATTTATGGATTAAATCCAGGTCATAGAGTAGAGAGGATTCACACACTGTAATCATTCAATACTGCAATCAATTTATGTATGCTAATGAGAAAATCCACATCGTTTAGCTCCACACGTACCTACAATGCCAGACGACTTCAGCAGTAAATGGATGGAATATGATGAAAGCACTGCTACCACTGTTAGCAGTAACCTGAAACAAAAGGACAACATCAGATGAACATTACTGCCACTTCTCCCACCAACTTTCACGACTAATCAACAACCCTAAAAAAAAAAAGTGGTTTTATATGTAACACTTTTACACCGCACATTATGCCAGAGGTTATTTATACAGCTGCACAATAAGCTTTCATTATCTATAGTTGCGTAGGAAAACTGGTGTCCCTGTGGCTTCGATTTATACCAGATTGTTACTCCAGCTGAACCAAGGAGGTTACCCTGTGTGCCCCTCTGGCCTCATAACTAACGGCTCACACACCAGATGGGCTGTTTAAAAAAACATTTTCAGTCCTAAGATTGACAGACAATAAGAACGAGCAAAATCCTTTGTAAACAGTAATCACCCTTCTCTTTATTCCACAGTGGGAAATAACCTACTTCAGCCACAACATGTCATTCTCTCCATTTTCAAGAACTGAGTTATTTCCTTAGAGGATCTTTTGTTTTGCAATTTTTCTTCTTCTCTTTTCTCTTTTCTATTCGATAATTCGATTCATATAATTGGACACAGGAACAGGCTAATTGTATTCGCCTTCAAAAACAGATTTCACTGTTGTGCTCATTAAAAATATATTTTATTTTGAGTTTCTGTTTTTTTCAAGCCACCATTGTTCAAACAGAGACCGCTCCAGATGCCTGACCATCTGCAGTGGTCTCTGTTTAGAAATCAGAGCTGATATTAGCAAAGATTTGAAAAATAAATGTTCTTAGTGTATAAATATACATGCACAGAGTAACCACAAAGACATGGTCTACTTGTGTTGTATTTATAGATGGATATGTGTATTTATATAGATGACTTGTCAGTACTTTAATGTAATATTCTAACATTTTACTGGGATTTTTTAAAAAGAGAAGTTTAGAGAAATATCACAATTCTAAGAATTTCGTTTACGTTTCACGTGATATACTGACTTTCCCAGACCCCGTCCACTTCATTTCAACTATTTTTCTCCTTTCTCTTTTGCTGTTACTGTTGGCAACATTATTAATGTTCTTTCTCACACGCCCTCCTCTCTCCATTTCCCTCGCTTTAGAAAGGCCAGGCAGCCGGTCTTTCACCTCTCCTTCAACTCTTGGCCACTTTACAGTTTTTTTTGTTTGTTTGGGTTTTTTTTCCAACTATGTGAAAGAATGCTGGGCTGACTTGAGGGCAAGGATTTAGTCAGTCAAGTGGCAGTGGGAGGACAGATCTGCTGACAGTCAGACTGACTGACACACTTGGGTCACTGTAGTTCTGTTCTCAGCTTTCCACCCCACTGCATTCCTGCCCAGACCAGTGACACTGACCCACTTAAGCACCCACAAGCAAAAATCGGGGTGGTATAAAACATCTGGAGATATAACTAAACCTTAAATCACCTTACATCTGGTCAGCATTCACCATAAATATTTACAGATAGTAGACAAATACAAGGTATACACTCACTGGACACTTCATTAGGTACACCTATTCAACTGCACTCTAACACAAATTTTTAATCTCACAATCACACTGTAGCAACTTAATGCGTTTAGGCATACAGAAAATGGTAAAGACGACCCGCTGAAGTTTAAATCGGGTGTGGAACGTGACTTTGAACTGCATTTCATGAAGTATTCAGTGAGCGTAAACATCTAAACATCATGCATGCATATTGTTCAGCCATCCCTACAGTTTGCCAACTAAAATACATGTAACTATTGAGTTACACACAGTCAATAACGACTTACAGTATGTGGGTTGTTGCCCTGCAGGCCTACATATTAACATATGCAATTTAGCTTATAGTAGTTCATTCATTTATATTATTATGTTGTTGTCTTTTTTCCACTTATTTGAGCAAACACTAGTATTGTGTTCAGAATGACACAGTTCACTGTATGATAGTGTGACAAAAAAAAACGGGTTTAGCGGTTCGCTGACTCCACCGTCCTGCATGTCAAAGAATCCTTGGGTGAAAGCTGTAGGATAAGGAAAACAGCACTTGTGTACATGAAGCTCATAGTGATAAAGTGTTTTGAGTGCTCAAATTGAGTAACAAAAGCACTATATAAGTACCAGTGCATTTAATAAAAGATTATATGGGACTTCTGAAGCAATCGACAGCCTGAAGCCCTATCTAGAGCACAGAAACATTTCCAGCATTTCTTGCCAAATGGTGTCTCTGATCCTGACTTTGTTTCTCAGTTGCTGCTCTATTGTTTGGTACAAGATCATACAGATATGGACAAAAAGACAAAAAGGAAGAGGCTTTCATCTATAACAGGATGGATAAATAGACACTACTTGTTTCATTTGGTCACGTACTATAAACTCGCACATGCTTATTTGCTATGAGTTAGTTTCAGCTGTTGGTTACTGTCAAGCAAAATTCTATTGCATTCACACAACAAAGTTCAAAATAAGGAGCTTTCTATACGCACACATAATTGCCTTGGAAATAACATCACAAATACAAAAGGTTTGGATGCTGTAAAAATGCACCTATCCACTTGAAAACAGTTCAAAGGCAACATATTAATGGTATGTCGACTATTTTTAAAAGTGATTTCTTCCTTAAAACACATGCTCGTTGGTTATGGACTACTTTGTCATATTCTTCATTTTCTATTGTAGCAACAGTTTTTTATAGGGTTACTGATTTGGATTGCAAGCTTTCAGCACAGATGCATGGTGTTGCTATATGTGCAGTATAACTACATTTTGTGCGCATTGCAGCTTGGCAATGTCTTGCTGAAATAAGCGAGGCCTCAGATTTCAATTTTTAAATGAAGCAATGTTAAATGATCACTGGTTGGCTGTACGGCACAAACTAATGAAACAGTTTGGATCAAGACAGATTTACATTTAGAAACAAGGATGTAGTATCCTTGAATGGCATTTAAAGATCGATCATCAAGCTACAAGCACACCAAAGACACAGCGCTACTATACATTTTATTACTTGACGTTTCACTTTAACTGAAGGACAGTTCAATAAACTGTGGCTGTCAGAAATCTCTAAGAAATTGAGTGCTATGCGTCTTAGAACAGTGCCCTTTAATCATTCAAAGAAAGATGTGTAGGTTCAGCACCAGCCACCTTACAGTCTCTCACCATCACTCAGGGATGACAAGAAGACAAGAAGATGAGTGAAAGTGCTGATTCCACCCATGGGATTATCCTCTAGAAACACAAACCTCATTATTTTTCAGAACTGTGCAATAAAACAGATTAATCTTCAAACTATAAGCTTTGTGAACATGCACATTAAGACCCCACAAATCACGCAAAGCTTTGACAGCTCATCAGTCCAGTATAGAATCAACACGTTAGCTTTAATATTGTTGTTTTAGAAAAGAAATAGGAGCTATATTGCACCCCAGATTATTACTATGTCTTACTATAAATCACGTCATTATGAAACTGATGCTAAGATAGGATACATGGTTACATTAGACCTGTCTATAAAGGAATGGGATTCAGATAGGGCGGTGTCATGTCTTTTTTTTTTATAATTGTTCACCTTCAGTTAGTTCTGCTTCCGCTCTTTGTCCTATGTCCCGACAGTCTACGGCCACACCCGTGTATCACACCCTCAGTATATATACTCCCCTGCGTCCCCCCGTTCCTTTGAGAGACGGTTTTGTGGTTTCCCTTCAACATTTTCTACTCTGTTCTCCTTGAGTTCTTTTGTTTGGAGTTGAGATTTTGCTCGAGTATTTTTGCTAGCGTCTTTGTGTTTCCAGTGAGCTTTATAGATGAATGATGTTTTTGTTGTTTTTGGATTTTTGCCTTGGTGCATTTGTTTGCTTGTCTGAACCTGTATGACCCTCTCTTTGCATTAAAGATTGGGACTTTGGGCTTTAACATGTGATTGTTGCAGCTACCATGACAGAAAGATATAAAAATATGCTGGGTGATGCCAGGAGATGACACAACAACAAAATCTAAAGCAATTTAGTATTTAGTTTGCAAGATTTTAAGGATAATTCTGATCGTCTGTGAAGGTTCTCAGTCATTCAGATCATCGTGGTCTAAGGAGCTTGGAAAGAAAAGCGTCTGGACTCTGAGACGTTTCACCTCTCATCCGAGAAGCTTCTTCAGTTCTAGGATCAAATGGTGGAGAGTGCCAGATTTAAGCCCTATGGGAGTGTCCCCCCAGGAGGGACAATGGACCCCCTAATGATCCTCTACCTAATCACACAAGACAAAGTATGAAGACAGGTGTAAGTCACAATCAGCCAAAGTTTTGGGTGAGCCCATTGTGAAACCTAACCCCACCCTATCATGTGATTTCCTGAGGTCAGATGCCCCATGATCATTCTGATCACCTTCTCTTCTCACCGTCTTTTCAACAAATACCATAACCAACAATAAATAAATAAATGGCCCAATCAAGCATAGAGAGCATGGGAACTCTGTCAATGAAAGGTCAAAAGACCTCCAGTGCATGTAATTGGACAGAAAATAACAACTGCAGTGGACTGTGACGTCATTAATCTGACAGACTGCACTGCTATTATAAATGTTAAGCTGTTCTCACACACAGCACCCACATGCACTGTCTGAAGGTAGAATAACAACCGCACAGAAAAAAAGTGGTAATTTTTTGCATCTGTTACTGCAAATGTACTTGTTTACAGCACATGTAAATGAGTTCCAGTACGATCTGTCTGAGTCATTATTTATCAAACAAATGTGCCCGGTGTTGCCAGTTTCTGTGTCATAATGAAGTTCTGCTGCTGGGTTAATACAAAACAATTATATTTTTCAATTAGGTGCTATTTATGAGTGACGCCGATCTCGACCTGGAATGACCTTAGAGGGAGGGAATGAATCAGGCGTGTCAGTGATGTAGTGCGGTTAACGTGCAATCAAGGAAGTAACATGTTCCTCACATCGGACGTTTATGAACAACTTACAAAAACAGGACGACGCCCGCGTTGGCCATGGCATACGCAAGTCCTAGGATTCCACTACCCATGATTGCATTGCCCAAGTTGAAGACAGACATCCCGAATGAGGTTTTTCCTTCAAACTGCAACCGACAAGAGACAGAGGGCCAGAGTAAGCGTGTTATAACTTCAAGCACTTGCAGGCTTTGCCTATAATTCTAATAAAGCCGTTTGAACTTACATCTGTAAAGCGTGTAGTCTTCTTCTCCTCCACGCCTGATAAGAACTCCTGGCTCTCTGGTAGATTGGTGTCTGCATTTTCAGTCCTGTTAGGACTAACAATCACAAAAACTGTCAGAGGAGGACAAAGGAGCCGCACTAAGAGCAAAAACACTCAAATTAACAGCCTTACTGTGTTTCTGCCTTAATTTTCACAAAGAGAAAACAGGTGAGACAGATGCCACACACTTACTGTGAAACATTTTTTGCTCCTTTATTGCATCATACGTACCTAGCATTCTGGGCACTATTGGCTACAGTTTCCCTACAAGCAGCGTAGGGAGCGGTCATCCATCACCCAACGAGAGCACAAAGTGGAAAAACAACACCCAGAGTCATAATTTAATAAGAGCAATAACACTACAGTGAAAGGATTGTCTATAAATGATCGCCTGTGTCCTGGAGAGAGACGCTTTAATTATCCCATCTATTACATGGGCACAGGATACAACAAGTATTGCTAGACAGCCAGTGACATGATAATTAGGCACTGAGCTCACTCCATTATCCAGCACAAATTCCGGTACAGTAACTGAGAAGGCGATATGAGAATATTTTACTTAAAGGCACTTCAAAAGACATGTAATATGCATGCATTATTTGCTGTTACATGGGTTGTGCCTTCAGTTATGAGAGTCACTCTAATGACTAGGCCACAGCTAAGCCACAGGCAGCAGGTTAGAATAATCGGTCTAACTGGAAAGAACAAACTTATCTACTGCACTGTATCTGTCTTCAATGTGTTGTGAGTATAGTGATTGAAATACAAAATTCCACCCATATACAGTATTTTGTCTTTGGACTGCCACAGGTAAAGACTTCAAGTCAGAGCAGCCACTGAAGAAATCAACTTACTTCATTTAAGGTAAAGAATCCAGTTTGGCATTTTCCTTGACCTCTGGCATTATCTTGCTATGAGAATTTGTTCTGTTTTATTAGAGGCACTTTTGAGACCCAAGACTGAATAATTTTTTTTAAAACCTTTAAATTGTTTTAGTGATTTATTGAAACAACACCAACCTTTGACTACTAAAAAGTAAGTAATAGATCATATTTATGGACCTGTATTTTCCAAAGGCAACATGAGCAAAATAAAAGAAATCCAAATTTACTCCAAACATTGTTTTACCTTTTGTTTTTAAATGACTACTTCAGTGATAGTAGCTTCCAGATTACCTCAAACACTGATATTATTTAGAATTTGCTTGTTAAATGTAAAAACACATGACATTTTACCTTTGCAAAAAAAAAGAAAAGTGCATATCAACAACATAATTAAGTGGAAAAAACTGGTTAAGCATTGTTGTATATCGTTGTGCATTACTGACACAAGTATACACTGTAATAATCTATAGTATACTCACTTTTCACCGTCCTCTGCAAGTGGTGTTTTGGCTGATGCTGAGATTTCCTCCCCAGGCTCGTGGCCTTTCCCATTAGGAATGGCACTCGCCTCAGCTGGAGTGTTCTCCACAGTCTCTGCTGGTTTATCCTCACTCATATCTGCTAATGTAGCTAATAATTTGTCCCTTGAAATTATGTGACCTTTTTTACTTCTTGCGAGAAAGTGAAGCTCTTATTTTCCTCGGTGGATCTGTAAGAGAAAAAAAATAGGAGTTTAAGATGACCATTTTGCAATGAAACATCATCCATATTATGGCAGTTCTCTGGTATGTAATAACAACAAGACAATGAAAAGAATCACAGAATCACTGAGGTCATTCAAAGGTGTCTGTATCTTCAAACACCACACTCATGATTTTATCCACTGCTAAGAAGAGGATGGCAAAGACAACTCAGACGATTCAGAAAAATAATGCGAAAAATTTCAGTGAATTCAATTAAAATTTTCTTTTTTTTAAATGAACTTTTTATTAAACCACACACTGGAAATGGAAGTAAATCAAGATCAACATGACTGTAAAACTAGCCAACATTTCCTCCTGTAATCAAAAGCAAAAATAAGCTCCCACTAAAATAGATGTTTTGGCAAGTGCCATGAATAATTAACACATCAGCTGACAGGTCTACACTGAGCATACACATCTTTGAGTTAGCTGTGACACACTGGGCTTTGTATCAGGACTCTATTTCCTGGGTATCCTGTAGTGTTTTGTTGTCTTAGCTGACCATCTGACATGAGAGGCCCAGAAAAGCCCCAGTGACATGTATCTCCTGGTCGCTGTTGTCTAAAGCCCCCTATCTGGCTTGCCCTGAATGTTCTCCTTTGGTCTGCTGCATAAACAGCGGTGGAAGCTATGACACTGGGGGGCCACAAAGGAGGAACACACAAATGTTTAAATCCCCAGCACTGGGATAAAAAGAGCAGAACCAGCCAAGACCAGCTACAAACCAGTTCTACCCGTCTTTGTGCCTTCATTTTTCTGCTTGTCACTTTTCTCTTGGTTTCCCCTTTTATTGAAGAGGGTTCAGCATTGCCACAATGCTCAGGGTTTTCTGTACTACCATTCCTGGCAACCACTCAGCTCTCCTTCTTCTCTCAGGCTTCTTCCGTTTCACAGCCCGCTCTTTTAAATGTACCAGCTCTTTTTTTCACAAATGTTTCACCGCATCAAATACAGTGTGCGTTGAATAAACTCCTCACCTAGCAGTCCTCTGAACCTGTCCTACCAACCACATTGCTGTGAGCTCCACTGCACAGCCAGGCCTCTTGGTATCTCTGGCTAAAGCCAGGCAACGTGGTTGGGCAGCAAAGCACAGTGCACAATGGCACATGTTGTGTGGTTTCCTGGGAACGGCTTGGAGAACAGTGGCACTATTGTGCCAGGCATCATTATACTCCCGGGGCCCCCTTGGCTGTAGTTCGCCAGGCCACTCGAGAGGCTGAAAAGGTATTTTACTGGCCTCTAATTGAAAAGATGCCACCTTGAATTCAGTAAATGCCAATATCCTGTATCCATGCACAGTTGTAGCAGAGATGCTGACGGCAGCAATGGCAGAGGCAGGGCCACTCTCATGGGACAAATCACTGCACAGAACCACAGTGCCACTCAAACAGTCTACAAATCACGAAACAGTTCAGGGAAGCCATTCAAAGACAATACGCGATGGGCTGTCCAGCTACAAGGGTTTCTCCTAAATGACCTTGTGCAGCAGAGCTTGAAACAGTAGTCCTGATTGGCATGAGTTGTATCTTCGGCAATCATTATGTTCAGCAAAGGAAACACAAGACATTCTTGAAGGCAATTGAGTGAGAAGCAATAAACTGTCATGGACAGCATACGATGTGTATCCCTTACATGGTCATTAGTGAGCATGGATGTTGATAGGATTTGAAAATAGGATGTGAAAAAGCCTACCTAGCCTTTCAGTAGCAAGCGACTGCTTTATTATCTCTGAGTCTGAACATAGTACAGACATCAAGCAGTAAAAGAAAAATCCTTGCACATGACTCAGGTGGCCTATATCATTTTTTTCCATTACTAACATGCATGTATGCATGTATTGTTCTTAGGTTTATGACCACACAAGCGCAAATGACTATAGACAAGAAACGATGGAGTTGCAGCCCAACAGCTTGAAACCCAGTAGCCACAGAACCATTGTGATATTAAACAGTGGCAGGCTTGTGTCTACAAACTGGGATTTTCTGTAGTCTCTAGACACTATGTCATGCTAGCATGTAATATCTGTTTAGGCTGATTTCAGATCCAAGGGTTTGAAGAATTTTCAAGGTTGTTTATTTGGGGTTAAATGCCAAAGGTGGCAGCTAAAATACTACAGTACTAAAGTACTACAGTACTTAAGTAGAATTTTTGGATATCTGTCCATTACTTGAATATTTATTTTTGTTGCATGCTTAAATTTTACTCCCTACATTTTCACACAATTATCTGTACTTTGCACTACTTACATCTTTGTAACAGGCTCATTACTTTAGGTTTAACACGCTTGAGACTTATTGATTACTTTGTGCTACTGCCCAAGTTTCCACCTAAATTGGGGAAATAATACTATTAGTATGTCCATGATCGATGCTTATCACATATGACTGATGTAAATGATGTGGAAACAAAAGTTGCAAAACAACCGCACCATTTGCACCATATTATACTAGACTACAAGGAGTCACATCTTTTAAATGCCAGGTAACTTCAAATGCAACATTTCAAACAACTCAACAAACATCAGAAAACACTCAACATGTTTCTGTGCAGTTTGTCACACAAGGTGTCTGCTGCTGTTATTTTAGGCCACCTGTGGGCTGTGTGATGGTTTTATAGCTGACCTTGTGTTGTTCTTTCCATGCTGGCTGTGTTTACTTTTAGGCAACTGAGGGTGGAGCTGAACTGGTTAGAGATCGAACAAACCTGAGCAGGCTGGGCTCAGGAGGCTTTAAAGCATTTAAAGCTGTTTTCCATTCACAAACTCAGGTGATTTAAATGTACTGACTAATATATATGGCTGATACACGGCTTATCTGATTTACTTAATAAAAATCTTCAGCATCACTCAAAGACTGTCTGTGGTCTCCTTTGTTTGTCACACCCAGAACTGGGCTCTGGGTTCAAATCCTATACCACCATAGAAAACCAGGGATATCTTTACAAAACTTTAAATTAAGCAAAAAATTGTAGACAGAAATTTTTTTTATTTAACTAAACAACAGAAGGCCCATGTAGGAAGACTAGAATTTCCACATTGCTTTCCAAAAATCCTTAATCCTATGCAAGACTTAATGCCACATTGTGATGCTCTTGGTGGGAGTAAATGAGTCTTTCCACAGCAACTGCAGAGGCTATGTTGATTCAAGCCCTCATCTAAAGCATCACCTCCGTTTGCCAACACACAGTGAGTGTGTCTGCCTCCATTCGCTGGCTCTGACGTAAGCAATTTTGCAGCGAGACGTCATCCCAGGAGGAGGGAAGCAGAGCCAGACAGTTTCTGTTGATTGTTATTCCCGAGTGATACCTGAATCAAATAACACTGATTCACCCTAAAGTATCGCTGTGCTTGTGTGAATTTGAGTTTGCAGTCAATTTAGTGTATACTGTAATTAAATGTGTGGTTCTCTATGCGTCTTGGTGGGTGGTGGGGGTGTTTATGTAATGAGTAATCTCAAACTGTAATACTGCTGCTGCTGCCACTGCTTGATGACATTCTAACAGGCCCGGGGGCCATATGAGCCTTCTTAATTGAGTCCCCAGTGTAATTTTCGAGGCTCTTAATCTGTTGAAATGTGTCTGACATTCAATGACTGTTTTTTACACCCAGGTCCAGTAAAGCAGACCTAAGATGTTTTAAATACTATAAGAAAGCAGGATGTGAATTATCATATCTATTTTGCTCATATAAAAGCTGACAAAGTGACTGTGCTGTGCAAGTCTGAGTCAATCATCATTTCTTTGTATTTTGTTGGGAAAATGGGAAATAGTTACAGAGATTTGTTAAAAGATCTACAAGCACATATGGGGTTTGAGGCAAAACAGAGTTTGTAAAATTCTAACAAACTGTAAAGACAATATTTGGTAAGACCATCTTTGTTTTTCAACACATTCTGAACTCTCTTAGGAAAGCTTTCGTGGAATTACTTTCTTCAGAAACAGCTCTCCATGCTCCCTGAAGGACATTCAAAGCTTTCCTTTGGATGTTGGCAACGTTTTGTTCTTTTCTCTGTCAATATGATCCCACTCTGCTTCAATAATGTTGAGGTCTGTGTTCTGGGGAGCCCAGTCTACGACTGATAGTGCTCCACTGTGTGTTTCTCTATGGTATGCTCATCCTGCATGCTGAAAATTGCCAATCAGACACTTTCCAGATGATGTTGTATGGTGGATCAAAATCTGATGATAATTTTCTGAGTTTTATTCCTTGACACAATCTCAAACACCACTGGCTGAAATGCATCCCCAAACTATGACAAATTTTCCTATTTGCTGACTTTAATGTATCACTAAAAATGTTAAACAAAAGGAAAATTAAAGTGTGCTTGATTACTCATTAAATGCTCTTGACTATTTTGTAATATTTTGTGTCCTGGAAAAATGACAGGCAGCAAATATCTCATCCTGTTCTGTCCATGAATGTAAAAAGATTTCCTGGAGCTTAAGAGATTACACATGCCCATAACTTAACTGATGAGCTGCTAATAAGTCTATCAGCTAACAGTTTACTTTAAAACAATGAGTTCAGACTTGGCACCTCTGAAAGTCAGGATGATAAAAATGATCAGATTAGGGTCCATCTCTTTAAAGCAGGAAATGAGGATCAAACGGCTCAGGTCACTCCTGTATAAAAATAGCTGCTGACGAGGGAATAGCCTGACTGTAACCTCACATCATGTCACACATAAAGCTGTGTTTAAGTCCTCTGAATGTGCCACTGCACACAGCAGCTGCCTCAAATCAGCAGAAAATGCTTAACTAAAGCATCCAACAACCATCTGTTGGTGTTCTGGTGTTCACATAAAGGTAAAATTTACACAGATACACAACCACAAAGCATATGGAGCTTAATAATGGAAAAATCTCATGCTGTTATTGAATGAAGGAAACCCTCCAAACAGCTACAGGGAGAAAATAAAGCTATTTATGATAGAAAAGCATAAGAGGCCAGTGTAGAATTTACCTTGCACTAAACATGGCTTTTTAAAGTCCAATATCGATGGTCATACGAAATCCTCGGTAGTTCAAATATGAAAGCTACTCAGTCCTATTTACTAGTATTTCATTATTAATATCTAATGAGTTTTAAAAGACATCTGTTTTCTTCCACTTATCCAGTTCCATCCATCCCAGCTGCCAAAGGCTGATCCCCAATCTGTCGCAGACCTAATGCAGAAACAACCACTTGCACCCACAGGCAATTTAGGATTACCCATCAACCTAACATCATGTCTTTGGACAGAGAGAACATACAAAGCCCCCAGGCTGGAATTAAGCCCACTCCCTTCTTGCTATGAGGCAAGAGTGGAAACCACTGCACTGGCCAGATACAAACAGAGAGAACATTTTCTGCTCTCCAAAGGTAGAGCACTAGCTCCCCTTTTCAGATGCTTTTCGCTTGTGTGGCAATGTCTGATAAACCTTAAAAGATCCCATAATAAAGCATTATGGACTATTTGTTGTACATTTTGATGCCCTAACTGATAAAAATTAAAATAAAGTAAAAACCTTTTTGTCAGTTTGACTGCTTCTGTAGTTTCTGCACTCTGCCTTTGTATGGCAGCAGAGTTTCTATAGTACTTCACTGTAAGCAGAGTAAGCATTGTCTTCGGCACATCGCAGATGAGTTGGCTGGCGTTTCTATGACTGGAGTAGTTTTGCTGCTATTCAATTAACGCTCAAAAAGAATTAAATATTCCCAACACAACATGCACAAGGGTTGAAAATCTTGTGTTAACTGTCTTCAGGCCTCTCATTACCACTGCCCCCATGAATACTGGCATCCTCTGCTTCTGTTTCCTTACAGGTTGTTTTCCTGACCTCTCTCTCTCTGCAGCAGGCCATGAAGCACTACTGTGATTAGCCAGCAGGGCGAATAGGATATTAACTTCTGACTGACAGATTTGTATGTGAGCTTCTGAGATGCTCCTCATATCCAGCGTTCCTATAAGCTGCTGTGAGACACACACGTCAGAGACTATAATACCACACCGGATGTGGTCCTAGATTAGCAGTGCACTTTAATATACACTGAGGTAGAAGGCATTATATCACAGCAAATGTTTCAGAGGGAATCTCTAATCATGATCATTGTGACTGTTTAAAGCAAAAATTTCTCCTTCAAACCACATTTGAAACAGAAGAGTGGACGATGAGTAGGAATGCACTAATTTAATAACACTCACTATTTTAACCAACTGTTACCGATGTTTGGCCGACATATGATGATGTGTGCTAATAAAGTCTGAAAGATAAACTTCTGTCAGTAAAATACTCTGCTTCACATCAAAACATTCCTCAGTAGTAGTAGTAGCATTAGTACGGAGAATCATGTACAATTTGTGAAAAATCTTAGGAAACATCTGTACAGAGTTTTTGAATTTAATAATACCGGTAACTATCCTGAGTATGTATTAGGCTATCTAAGCATGGTGACAGTTGCTCAGAGGTTGTCAGGTTTTATCTTAGTAAAGCTGGCTCTATTGCTCCATACGAGCTAGAATAACACTGGCTTTGGTCAGCAACTTTTAAAATCTTGGACCCACGCCTTGGCTTGATGTATGGGTCTCCCCTGTATTAAAGAAATAGACACTGATCAAGGTTGAGAGTGCCTGACTGAATGAACTGATAAACTACCACATTTTGAGACCTGAAATCAATCTGTATCATTTTACTTCGTCTGCTAAAAACTATTAGTCAGGCAAAGGAAAAGCACTAGCTACACCCTCCCACATAGCAAAATTGGTATGGCCCAGATCTGGTCCACACAATGTGCTTACACATGTTCCACATACCACAAGGAATGACGACCCTTTGGTGGCCCAGATCAGGTTTGCCAGAGGTGGCCCACACGTGGGCCAGCACAAGGCCAGTTGCAGACACACTGGTGGTCCTGTGCTGGCCCATGTGTGGACAACCTCTGGCAAACCTGATCTCGGCCACCAAAGGGCCGTCATTCTTTGCGGTATGTGGGCCATGTGTAAGTTGTGTGCAGCCACGGGCCAGTTGTAGACACACTGCTGGCCCTGTGCTGGCCCAGAACAGTTTCAGCTCTGGCCCCAGATGTCAGCTTAATGAGTACCTTAATCAAGCCATGTAATAACAACATGTTCCGCAACATAATAGTGCAAAAGTAACATGACAAAACTCTGTTCAGACAGAGAAACGACTGATTCTTATATAGCGCTTTTCTGCTCTCCCAGATTACTCAAAGCGCTCTACACAACATGCCACATTCACACAGACTTTCTCTACACTGAGTGCTTCCTAACTACATTCATACACATTCACACTCTTGACAAGCAGACTGGAGGAGCCAGGGATCGAACTACTAACCTTCTGATCAGTTGGTGACCTGCTCTACCTCCTGAGCTACAGTCACCCAGTGGTCAACAGCAGTATAACCTCACCAGGTTATGGATAAAGTGTACACTCACAGACCTGTCAAGCCTGCATTTGAAACGTTGGCTACAATAGCAGTATAGCATTGCAACATGGCACTTGGGTCTTCTAACTAAAATAGGAAAAAAGGAACATAAATAGTGCCATCATTGCCAGACCTGGCCCACATCTGCATTTCGTTGCCCTGTACCTGTGCATGTGCAATGACAATAAAGTTGAATTCTATTCTATTCTATCTGGTTGGCATACACCCTGCCATGAAACCAGTCAGTCAGAAGCGCCAGCTTGATGCCGGATCCGGGCCAGACCTGTTTTCTATAGGCCTGGGCCACATAAACCAAACCATAATCGGGCCAGATATGGCATGCCATCACATAAACAGTGTCATCTATGCCAGGCCTGGCCCAGATCTGGATGACATACCACTTACCATGCCAGAAGTCAGCCAGCAGTGCCGGCTTGACACCAGATCCGGGCCAGACCTCTCTGCTATGTGGGCTGCCTCTTTACCTTTTTCAACTGAGAAAACCTGTAATACATGACAGCGGTACAACAGGAACAATTAAAACTATTTCAAAATAACCAAACCTTCGGTTGAAACCTAAAATGGAAATCCTATTACACCATTTAGTACCTTGTGATACGCCAGCATGGGGGCATCAGTGTGGTGACTCAGTGGAAATGAAATTTATTTATAGACTCACCCAACATTTTCTGTCACTTTGCCTCAACTTTAACACTGAACACCCTAATACTGGAAGCGACAGTCAAACAACAACCACACAGAGAAGAGAGCACTGTGAGCTTCAGACCAATGCAAGCAGGACTCTAGATAAAGAAATAATGGCTACAGGGATGGGTTTAAGGCATACTGTATATAAAGATGTCATTTCCTGCCACTTCACAGAAATAAACCCATAATATTTACGCTCTTAGCTTGGTATTGCGGGGACTTGGTACCACTTCTCCAGCTTTCATCATAAATGTGCGTGACATCACCAGTGCAAGATGCAAGAATACTGAAGCACAAAATTGTACTCCATCAGAAAAGGGTGAAACAGATGATGAGGATTTGTTCAGACTGGTAGTAGCCATCCACAGGGCTAATAACTCCTCAGAATTTCAAGTAACTACTTGAGAAATAAATTCGCACTGCAAATACAAAGATCACTATAGTGCAGAAAGGAACTAAATCTCCTCAGCCCTACTTTGTTGATGCATTTCTATAATTACTGCTTATGTAATATTGAAAAGATTCCAGTTCCTAGTACAATGTTCCTGTAGTATCATATGCCTGTGCATTTCCTTTAAAAGGTGCAAAAAAAAAACCTATTTACATATTAAAGGTTATTGTACCTGTAATCTGCCAAATCTCTGATGAAGCAGATTTCCTTCTCTTCCTTCTCTTGTTTTCCCAGTCCTCTATCAAACACGTGCATTTGGCTCAGCAGATAATTATATTTTGGCTCAAGGCTGTGATGCATGTTTGACACTTAGTGGTTTGGTGCTTGGCATAATAAATTACTTTTGCTGACTTTTGTTGACTTAACATGGGTATTGTGTTTGGATACGAGATAGGTGCATCCAAATAGAAAGCACAAAAAGCTCATTCTCTAACATTACCACCTATGAGGACCATATTTCTCTTGAGGTGCTAAGCAGCTTTAAATACTTGACAGATTAATAAGCATCTGTAGTGTCTTCTGATCTGAATGTGATCCAATCCCTGTGGCTTTGTGGCTCACAAGATGCTATTACATCGTCTGTACAGAGCATAGGAGCACAAAAGTGAGATGGTTTGATAAAAAAAAAACTGCAAATAAATGGTTAATAAGCACAATTTTTATAAAGAATACAATTGTTGTCCAACTTTATTGGGCTTATGCCCTAAGCGAATAAACTTTCATACGATGTGAGGATATAATCAAACTATTTATCAGATGGCAAGTGTATTTTGAGGACACCCAAAGATGCATGCTCAGTCATCCAGGTAAGTAAATCCCAAAAGGTTGATTCTGTTCATCTGGATGTAGCATTTAGCTAGCACAATGTGAACTTACATGCAGCTTTGGTTGTTGTTTAGCCAGCGTGTTGTCAGTGCAGTACAGTGGCCCTGAGAGGCCAAACAGACTGTAACTTAAGAAAACACCAGCAATAAGAAAAATACTGCAAAAGCACACAAAACACAACGGAAATAGGAAAAACGGGGAAGTGTTTCTGGGGTTATTGTCTCCCCAGAAACACTTCCTTCTTCTTTCGGAAATCTGTTTTTTCCTATTTCCGTTTTTGTTGTTTCTATTTCTGTTTTCTTTTTTCCTATTTCCGTTGTGTTTTGTGTGCTTTTGCAGCGTTTTTCTGGTGTTTTCTTAAGTTACAGTCCATTTGGCCTCTCAGGGCCACCGTAGAGTACAGAGACGGGAGGGTCGCAAAGCTACTCTGCTGATAATAAGTAATTGCGACAATACTGGGAATAAATAAACATGCTTAATAAACATTTTATAAACAAAAGGTTCAGGATATCCTCAACAAGTCATCTTAGTATCGCTGTCATCAGACAGAAGTGACCTTCACGAATCATCGACTGGTATCAAACTCCTTTCACAAAGATTTACAGCTTCCTCCAGAGTAAAAAAATGTGGACACATTGACAGCTGAGGTAAACAGCAACCATCTTAGTTAGGATAAGACACTGGAAAACAAAATTCAGTTGACTGCAATCTGCAATCTACTGACACCTAGTGGTGGTATTTTACACACTGTAATTTTAAGCGAAACGGGTAGGGAACAAGTCACTTTTTTTGGTAAGTTATGAGAATGCGGTTTAAAAAAATTTATGTTTATCCATGAAAACATCAGGGTCTGTAGTTTAGACTTTATTTATTAATTAAAAACTGTTTTGGATTTTTTGTACTTTGTAAAGAACACAAGGGATGTACAGAAGCGTTAAGACTACAGCCACGAGATATACTATGATTGATATGAAATGACTTCTCTTTGTCAACCACTTGCCTGATGATGGTTTAATGCAAATGTTGCAAATAGTGTGTCTGAGTCTGCTTGTGATACCAAGAATGTCTGTTCCTTTCTTATGTACCTGTTTATTAAATACATGTGCAAACTGGTTTGGTTGCCAACATAGGTTAAAAGACAAATATACAGTATATAAATGATAGAAAACCATACATACAACATATGACTTTTTGTCTCTTCACAAACTTTTGTTGCTCAGTATCTCAAACAGCAGATTGGCAAGGGACTAAGCAAAGAGGACAGCACGTACACAGCAGAGGACATCATCTATATAATGCCTTCCATGCAGACATCCCTCATCGCCACACTTTTCAATCTCAGTCTTCTCTTTATCATTTGTCCCAAAACAAAGAACCATCCTCTCCTGGCATCTGCTACCCGTCTCTCTCCTGTTTCCTTCTCATCACATGGTGATGCAAGTGTGGGGGGAAAGAGTGCATTCATTCAGCTGGAAGTACAACTCACGCAGTGTGTGACCACCAGGGTGGATATTGTACTGCTGACCATGTCACATGCCACAGCACCATGAAAGTCCAAATCCCAAATGTCCAAATGATGGAGAACTCCAGGGCACAGTGGGCATACAATGTAATCAGATCAATGTAAGGCTTAAGAATTAAATCTCTTATAGAAATTCATAGAGCACAGTGGCCAGTGATGGAAAATGAGCAAAAATGCAGTTCTACGAGTAACATACTCAGAATTTAGGGGCTTCTAAGTTGGACAACTGGTAAGATTTTCCTCTGTGTGTCCTACTGAAATGTCCTTGCCAATTTAATAAAAACCCTGTGATCACCTAAAGTCCACTAACAGAACTCACTGGCAGTGGTTCTCAAACTTGATACTGGGAATTTGGGGGGGAAAAATCCCACAGAACAAAATTATTTCCATCTTTGTGTGGTCCTTTTTTAAAAAAAAACTAATGGTTGTTTTTTTACTCTTTTCTGAACAGCTTCCAAGTCAGAAATCAGGTATTCACCCAAAGGGCTCACAAACAAAAAATAATGAAAAAGAATCCACAATACAAACCAATCAATATATTATTATACACACAGCTGCACCTTTCCAAAACCAGACATGAATTTAAGCAAATATAAAATTTCAATTAAACTGGCAGTGTCTCGTATGAGGCATTGGTTTAGACTCTTCTCAATCCACTCTTAATTACTTAGTTTGGTATAATTATTTTTCCCTTCTTAGAGCTCATCTATTGGGCTGGCATTTATCCCAAGTGGTCTGACCTTATGCAAGCTGTAAATCATCTAAAATACCCTTCAGGACATGTGCAGGTAGTTTTCAATAAACCTGTCTGCACTTTGAAAATGCAGTAATGCCGTGACTGATGACACCTTAACCACAGGACCTCCTTGTCTATGAATGCAAGTCTACATACTATAATGAGAACTAATATTAACTATAGACAAATGGTATATCTGATGTACATTTGTAGTCAGTAAGGTGAGAAGTTCCAGTGTAAAGCATGTGCACTCAAAACACAACAAAGCTGTTATATCCCATCATTTTACCAAGAATAAACCCATGAAACTCACAAAATACAGAACTGATCATTAAAAGGCAAAATGAATATCTATTTGTGACTGTGGAGGGGAAAGGGTTAAGCAAATTCTTTAGTTTATCCCTTTCTTTAAGACCAAAATCAAATCTCTCAAGACCAGACAGTGGCTCAGGTCCTTTCATAGTTTAATACTATTGACAAAGTCACCGCAGGGTGCTGCTTTCTTCTCACGGTGAACTACATTGCCTTCTAAGACTGAGAAATCCCTCCATGTTTTCTTTTCATTCTTGCACACGTAAACCAATACTTCTCCAGGATCTGAATATACTTCTCACAGACGCAGAGCTTTGATCATATTAAACAAGAACTTCGTAAAGTCCTGTGTCTGCATCTGATCTAATAATGGAGAGAAAAAGAGGGCGGTGAAGGAGTCGTCAACATCTCTGATTCAATAACTGGAGTTTGAAAGACAAGAAACACAAATATTGATGGACACTTGAATCACTTTACAGTAGAGGACCATTTAGAGGTGTGAACGGAGGCCACGAACACATTTACGCGGCGCTCCTCATTCTTTCACATTTGTCTTCTCAATCGATGTATTTTATAGTCAATCTGAGGGGCAGTGACATTTACATCACAGAGTCTTTTTAACCTCCATTTCAATCATCAGTGCTGTATGCATGTATGTGCACACGTGCATGTGCTTACACGCACACAAATACAATCTGACCAAGTCAAATGGAGGTTTTTAATCACACAGCAGCTCAAAAGCTCAGCACACACAATGTCACCAGGGGCTGGATCAATCTGTTAACAGTGTGATTTAATTCTGGGATGGGGTGGGAGACTGCCCTCACATGGACCAGAAAGAGGAGTCAGTCAATTGTAACATCAGTGGCCAAGTAGGCTACACATGAGCTCTTGACAGCCCGCTCCAGCCTGCCGAGTCCACCAGTCACAGTTTCACCTGCTGCCCTCAAGCCCCTGAAGTGACTCATCATGGAGGAGAGAATGACTGAAGACTTTTCCTGCAGGTCACCCCAGAAAACCTGCCGCTGCTATTGAGTTATTAGAATTTTTTACACAAACGCTTATAGTATGGATTAATGCATATCCTTAATATCATTCTGTGCACGCATGATAGAAAGTATCCATATCATGTTAAACAAACAGAGGTCATGCACATGTGTAGCACAGCCCAAAAACATCAGATACAGAGTTATTACTGCATATATGCACATGATGTGCAGCATTCTCTGTTTCCCCACTTCCTCCTCAGAAGTGTTAATTATGCCTCTCAGGCTGGCAAAGATCACCAAACACCAGGACCAGATGGCACCTGTAGCCACACTGTGACAGTGTGAGCCAGCTGTGGATGCCTTGCAAGTTTGACTGAAATATATAACACACATCCAGATTAAACAGCCAGAACCAGTCAAATCCAACCTAGTCACTAAAATCGAAGGCATTAAAACGCAATTCCTAATCCTGAGCGCCATATATATGCAATAAAAATAGAAAAATAATCAGTGTAGAGTTTAGTTGGGCTTTAAGTTTGCAGTGGCCATTAAAAAATAGAGTCAGGGAATTTAAAGTGAATACCCTCCTTTAAAAATAAAAATAAAAATAAAAATTCTCCCATTTTTTGCTGCTGGAAAAAAAATCTGTCTCCTGAGGAATATGTCTGTAGTTCTACGAGGATAAGCCCTGAGGAAGAAAGTAGCCTTCTTGGGGAGTCTGTGTAGTCCAAAGGGTGGCACAGGATCTCAATAGTAATGTCATCTGTCTGTTGCATGTTACTTGAATGAAAGAACCCAACAGCGTCATCGAGCAGCATATTCATGTTCTGTATGTGCATGCACAGAGAGCATCGTTTTTCTTTTACCTGAGCCAAGTCTAACATTTTCATCTCTACAACGTGAGAAAACACGCTTGTTGCTAAGTTTAACACACCGAGAGGGCTACAAATCAAGGTTACGGCAGATTTCCATTGCCTTACCAGAGAAGTACCAATGCCCTCCTCCAACTCCAAATATCTCCACACGAATCCTGCCTCCGCTCGCCTCTGCCTGCCTGCGCGTTGACAGCCTCTGTCCCGCTACGTCCGACCGCCTTGCCTCCCGGCTGCCTTTCTGTCATGTGTTTCCCGATGAATTCTTCTCGTAATCTTCTCAAAAGTGGGATGTGAAGAGTGTTCGGGTTCCGCCTACTGCATGCACAGCGACACAAATCAAATTCTTGTTGTGTATGCTGCGAGAGCGCGCCGGGTCGCGAGACACCCCGCTCGTCCTCCTCCTCCTCGTGCTCCTCCTGGGCTCTGTTTGGCACGCACCTTTAATCGCGCGGAAATGATGACCAGCACGAGATGGGTTAAAACGGCACACCCGCTGGCATTCAGATGTTGTGGATACACGGTGTTGGTTGTGGTTTATGTTTCATGTTCATGCATTTCTCATCACCGTGCCTGCGTGCGCGCGGTGAGACAAAGAGATCGTGAATGAACTGAGGGAGCCGACACATAGATTTGTTTACTCAATTTAATTGCGTCTCCTTTAATTGCCTCCAAAAGAAAATATGATGAAATTTTAACCAATTGCAGCGTCTCCCGTTTGAAACGCCATCAGCAACGTAAAACAGCATCCTCGACTATTTGCCACCAGCGCTGCTTACGCACACGGTCGACGCAAGCGCTATTTCTAGGTCACCGGCAGTAGCGCGTTTTGATGTCACACGGCTCCGGGGATCGTCTCCTTTCTCCCTCTTCCAGCTCACGTTCACAGGATAGGTCACACACACACCTGAGGTAAAATTAGACGAGGTGCCTCTTCCCTCGGATGTCTCTGACTGTATGTGTGTTGGTGATTTACTGGGAAAAAATGACTAATTTATGGGCAATTTATATTAATTTTCTAGAAACTTTAAATGTATTTCAAAGTCTCTCCATAATAAACGCCATGCAAGCCTCCACTTTCTTTGAAGCTGTACAGCACTGAGCCCTGACCTTGTGGAAAAGACAGGACGTTTAACCCCAAGGTGCATCTCCTCTGGGGATAACCCAGTGGGGAACAGCTACCCATAGAGGCAAGGGCCAGAGATGCTGAGAAAGTGGCTTGTGGATCCCAGAAGGTCAGCAGAGGAGCGCAACAGATGTATGCTATGGTACATCAAAGAGGGAACCCCATGAGTGTGTGCATCAATGTATATGCTTTAATGTGTGGTTGAACTCCAGAGAACTGTCTTTTATTGGTTCCCTTTCCCATAAATGAGGGGCTAGTATATTAACTAATGAGGAGGCAGTGGATGCAAAGGAGATGCAGCCAATGATTCCAGAGGGACAGCAATTCATTTAGCTCCCTCTGTTCTTCCTTCTTTTAAGGATGTGGTCTCACCTTGCCTCACCTTATCTGTCTGCTAACAAGATGAAGTGCACGCAGTGCTCCGAGAGCGAGGTGTAACCATAGAAACTGCTTGTGCCAAAGGTTTGTTTCACATGTTAGATGAGCACTGAGAAGAGATACTAATGAAATTAATCCAAAAGTATGACAGTAATTAATTCAGCTCAGCCAATCCGAACAGAGAGAGCAACTACATGGTTAATTATAAGGTAAGTCATTAAATAGCTGCACTGAAATTGGTAACAAACACAGCAGAGCAGGAAATGGACTGGTTCTTACTTGACACTTTTTAGCTTGAGCACTGAAAGCACTTTTACAACATGTCTCATTCACACAAGCATTTTCTACAACTAACTGCTTTCTATTTAACATTCACACTCCAATGAACACGTCGAAGAGCAAGTTGGGGTTCAGTGTCTCACCCAAGAATACTTAGGCATGCCACCTGGAAATTGGAGCAGCCAGGGATCGAACCACCAACCTTCCAATTCGCTGCTGCTCAACCTCCACAGCTACATCCAGAGCTTTAAACAAGTTTTGGAGACAGTATTCCACGGGCATCCTTTCAATCAGCACTGACTAAGCATGTGGTTACTACCAGCTATGCTCAGATGTCATTTGCAGTCTAAAATCTTTCAGCTTAAATACTTGAGATGCATATGAATTGATAGGTTGCAGTTATTTGCATTTGGCTTGAAGATAACTTGTTTTGTTGGCAGAAAAGCTCCCATCAAAAAGCAAATAAGAATATCTTCTGGCTGCCTGCATTCTTTTGTCTCTCTGGCCAAAGTTCACAGGTGAACTTGGATCAACAAATTGTTGTTCTGGCTCAGACACCAACAAACATCACACAGACTAACATGGTAGTTTTTTCACAATAACAATAATAATCAAATAAAGTGTATTTTCCAATTAGCGAGATTACAGTACAATAGAAGGAGCTTAATCAGATTCTGCTTTTAAACTATGGAGCTGTCACAGTTTGCTCACAGGACTGAATACTACTACTCAGATTTCACATGTTTGAATCCAGATGACTCTTTCTTCATGTGGTCAGGGAGGTTTCTGTCACAAAACGGCTGTGTGCAGGTAAGAGAAGGACCCAAACGCAAACTTGCAGAGATGAAAAGTAAACTAAAAAAACACAGCTTTATTGCTGGCGTGGTGGGACACAAGTCTAAACTGGGAAAACTACAGCACAAGGAGAGACAGGGAAAATCAAAGCCAGGGCACATCACAGCTATGAGGGAGACTACAACACTGACAAAGAGAAACACAGGGCTTAAATACACTGAGGAACAATGAGGGAAATGAGACACTGAAGGAGAGCACAGCTGGGAGTAATTAGGCTGGACAAGACAAGGGAAGCAAAACTAGAAACACTGACATGAGACACGGACCTTCAAAGTAAAACAGGAAACACACTGACTGAACTCCAGACATGTAAACTTAACAGACTGGGGAGACAGAACATAGGGACCTGAAACATGGGACAGAAAGACACCACGCAAGCACAACATGCAATACAGGAAGCCATATAACAAAACCTAAGAACTATAACCACAATAACCATAAACAAACCAGGACCTCTCCAAAATAAAACATGACTACATGAACTTGACAACAAAAGACACGCAGACATGAAACACATAAAGGACAAGGGAGACTTACCACAGGGGTAGAAATCACGAGGGGAATCTAATAAACAAATGAACTTAGATAACCTAATGAACTTAAACATAAACCATAAACATCAAAATAGACTAAAACTCAAAACGCTGGGTCAAAAGACCCAGGATTGTAACAATCTTACACAGGTAAGGCAGACTGGCACAACCAATTCAAAATCTGCAGCAGAGGAGAGTCAATATGGGAAATGAATAGAATTACTGAGCAACGAGAAAACAAGCTTCAATCACCAGGAGATCTTAGTGTCAACAACCCAGCAAGAAGAGGAGGACCAAGGTCATATACTGTAGGCAAGTAGAAGTGGAAATCGGGTGTGCCAGGAGAAACTAGGGCAACCATACCCATAGCTGTGAGGAGGTAAGCACCATTAGCCCACACACAAGCCCACACAGACACAAACAGAGTAGAGCATATAGGGGGGAGACATACAGAAGGTGAGTCAGGACCTGGGAGGACTGGGGGATCATGAGACTAATACAGGTCAGAAGAAACAGCTCTGACCAAGAAGCCAGAGAAACAAAGCAGTGCAGCCTTGTGAACAGCTTTGAGGGGATTTATGAAAACAATGGGCGTCTGGGAGTACTGAGAGGTCAGGAGAAACATGTTTGACGTATATCAGCTCATGACTTTGGTAACTGGAGTAAATAAGCAGATTTAGACTTTAAAGTCACAGAACAGAAAAAAATAAGGCACATTGAGACTGAGACATCGAGTATTTTACAAGGAGCTTTCCTCACAAGTCTGGAGCAAGATTTTTCATTTTTTCTTTTTTTGCCTCCTGTCAATCCTCCACAGCACCACGGGCCCCACCATCTTCATAATTAGGAGAAACAGGGAGAAAACATCTCATCACAGACCAGTAAACCCATTCAGTTAACTTTGCAGGATTGAAAGATGTTGCAATCAAAGACAATTAAGATCAGTCTACTGATGCATTTATCCTTTGGGAGAGAGTTGCCAGTCACTGTATGATTATCCCTGAAACATGGCCAACTCGTGGATGAGCAATAACCGGCCATTGCTGTGGAAATGATGCGGTTATGCAATTACCTGAGAGTCGGTTTCGGTGAGATGATTCTGTATGTGGGACTATAGGCCGTCTAGTAGATCAAGTGAATCGAGTGTGACGATGATTCATATTTCTGCTGTGTGAACATCAGCTAACACTGGCAACACTTCACATCGGGCTTTGGGGGCTACAGGCATGAGTCAGTGTGTAGGTGTTAAAGCGGATTACATGCCAGCTCAAGTTGATTTACATGAAGAAAGTAAATAAGAAGGAAGAGAAAATATGATCCACATCAAATATGGCAGCAGTCATTCAACTAGATAACTATTTTTACTGCAATTTAAAAGCAGCGATTTCCCTTAAGGATCAATTTATGTAATAAGAAAAAGCTCGCTGACACATTTTAATGCAGAGTTGCTCATTTTGAAGTGCTCAGTGAAGCTTAAATCTTGCATTATTTACATTCCCAGTAAAAGATGAACAAATGCTGATGAACAGAGCAGATGTTGTGGGTAGAACTGACTGTTGTGCCAAAACTTGCTGTACTAAAACGTTGTTTCAGACATCATAGTCCATTTTTAATGTAAAAGAAAAAGAAAAACAGGAAAACACAACAACAACAACAACAAAAAGACAATCATCAGTGATGATTAAGCAAATGTTCCAATGTTTCCAGAAGTAGGAGGAATATCTTGTGTTACCTAAAGTAGGTACAGTTAAGAATATTATGACCACATTTTCAGAATTAATTAATCAGCACCTAAATTTTTGCATAAAATTTCTAAGCATGGCATGAAAGGTCATCACAAACATTTGGTTTGCACTTATTTGTCTTGGAAGCTTGAGCAAGATCCTGAATGCATCATTATATGCCACCTGAAGCTTTTTACTGTAAGTGCATGTGCTGTATGTAGTGGAGCACATCGGGCTCTAAAAGGAGCTATTGTGGATGCCAGCTTCACATGTTTGTGCATGCAGTGTCGCTGCACGTCGTCATCATCTACAGAAAGAGATCGTTACTGATGATGCGACACGGATATCTAAGAGAGGAACCGTGGTACTGCGTGAGGTGTGTGGTAGGTGTGACAGATGAGTTCGAGGTGGGGTTGGACATACATCAGGGATCTATTCTGAGCCCCTTCTTGTTTGCAGCGGTGATGGACAGGTTGGCAGATGAGGTCAGGCAGGAGTCTCCGTGGACTATGATTTTTACTGATGACATTGTGATATGTAGTGAGAGTAGAGAGCAGGTGGATGAGAGCCTGGGGAGGTGGAGGTATGAATTTGCAAGATAAGAGAAATGAAGGTCAGCAGAAGCAAGACAGAATACGAGTGTGAATGAGAGAGAGACAGGTAGAAAAGGTGAAGATGTAAGGAGCAGAGGTAGTGAAGGTGGCAATGGCAAGAACCCAGGAGATGGAGCTGGAGGTAGCAGAGAAGAAGCACATAAATATAGTTTAGTTTTTGTCTGTTATATTTTTTAAACAACCCCCTTCAGATTGTATATGCACAAATCGCTGTCGTGTTTATTTTTAGAACCCAGCTGACTGTCTGTGGTTGATTTATATTCTTGAAGCCCATCTGAACAAATTTGGGCTAAAATCTTTGACAGTACTGAATCCAGAGAAATTGGCATATGCTTTTCTATTTTACCAGTTTTGTATTTGACTATAGGCACATGTAGAATAGTTAACATGGAGTAAGGTAGGAGGATGTGCACTAAAAATCCACCAAAGGAAGTAAAACTGAGATTGTTCTGCTGGCAAACTTGAGATATTCCTTCAGGTGCACATGCTTTGCTAGTTGCCAGTTTCTCAACAGCACAGCACACTTTATCTGGCCTTATACTACCCTCATTGTAAAAACATCATCATCATCATCATCATCATCATCAAACACATCACTTGCATATGAACTGATATCACAATTTGGAAAGGCATCCATACATGCATAGATACAGATCTATAGATACATATTATCATAGAGCTGTAATCAGTTCAAAACCAGCTGTAAATGTTACATAATGGCCCAGGAAGCTAAAATAATCAAAGAATTTCAGAAGCATTTATCAAGAGGAGACATCTGTCATACCAGAGGACCGCTGTTTGTTGTTCTCTCAAGACTTCAATCATCTGAGAAAGTTTTTACAAAACAAGTTTGTAGAGTGTCCCCTCTTCTACACATGCAAACACATACTTGGGCCACCTGCCCATCCTTCAAAGACCCTGCATTGCAGACAGTGCTCTGCACGACAGAGAAATGTCCATTGCATTATTCCTCTCTGCAGGAGGAATTCCCTGAAGGACAGTCTGTTTTTTTTCCAGGAGGGAGCTGAAACACTGAGGCCCAAACAGGGAACAGGGTCCGTGTGCAAGACTGACGGCAGCAAACATTAGCAGAGGGGGGGATCAAAAATGTGCCTTTCAAATTACCAATACATGATACCAATAAAATTTAACAAATATTTTTTGCTCTTTCCAAATATTTTTTCTTTTAATATTATGATTTAAAAAGAGATGCAGTTAGAAATTCTGATGTCACACAGACTTTGCTCCAAACCGTTCATATGGTCAAGTAATTTCTTAACTTATTACACACAATCCAGCTGCATGTTTGAGAGAATCATTTTAATGACCAAAAGCCTGTGGCACAGCCAGTGAAAATGAAAGGCTCAGAAGGATGTTTGTTGGGGTGAGTCCCAGAAAATCTTCTGCTGGGATGATCTTTGTGTGATTGAATACCTCATTTCATTAACTTGTTAAACTCCTCAATCGATTGTATCTGCACAACATATTCATCCATTAGCAATCATCAACACAATGCAGTCATAATATTTGTACAAAATGAATATAACAGATAAAAGCTAAAAGAAGAAGAAGTTACTTTTTCTTAGTTAATAACACTCAGACTCAATATAATATTGTGACGACCCACTGCACCCTGCCTTCCTTTTGGCTCGTGTGTGTCTTGTTTGCAGGCATTGGAGAGGCGGGGTTCCCGTCTACAATCAGTGACACTGGCAGCACCTGGGCCAGTGTGTCAGGACTCTATATAAAAAGCCTTTAGGGCATAGTTTAGGTTGGCTCTGAGACACCAGGTTGGACTCTGGCTGCGTTAGGTTTGGTTTTTTGCTTTTGACACTATTACACGCATCATCTTCCACTCATCCATTCCTTCACACACCACTGTTTGATTTTGACAGTAGGATTTCTTTTCTGTTTTATTTGTTTTAAAATAATAAAGCAGCTTGGAACACATTCCTAACCATGTCTGGGGTTTTCTTTGTCATGACCGTATGGCCCGGTTCGTGACAATATCTAAAGAGAGGTTATCAAATCCATTTTGGGGGAAAAATCCAAAACATTCCCAAGGAAACAAATAATATGAAATAACACATTTTATGAATGCTGCCAAATAAATGTATTAGCTTATTCTAAGCTATTGTGTGGATTAGTGGATTCCTCAGATATTGAATTCAGTTGTGCTTTGTTTGGACAGCTGGACTGGACACTTGAACAACTTGCCTGCATGAGACGAGCGTGTTAGCAGTGTGGGTTCTTCTGTTTGAAAGTCATTTGTTCTGAGTGTAGTCTTAGATGTCTTTCCTTTTAGATCCCTGAGGAAAGGAACAAAAACACTTCTGCCGTAGACAAACATGACAATGTACAGCATGTCCTGGGGACCTGTGTGGCTTTCCCAACAACCCACCTGACAACATGGCACACAAAGCTTTCCTGTTTAAACTGACAACTCTGTTTTTTCACAGCATTGTTTATTACACACACACGCACACATATAAACAGCAAAGTCTAATGCACCGAATTAAATGGTCAAAATGAGTGCCATGCTTTGTTCTCTCGCCAAATCCCACTGACTGACCAGTTCACTATAGCTCTGTTTGCAGTTCTCAATAGTTTTTTGCAACTCAGTCAACAAATGGTAAACATATTTATTATTAATATTTAATATTATAAATGATTTTTGCTACTTCCAAAAGCAGGTCATAAGCATTCAGTTCTTCCACACTGCAACAAACAGAGACCTAGGCTTGAATTATGGACTGTCATTTTTGTAAACTAAATAAAAACATCCATTTTCTAGCCAGGGGGTGAAGCCTGACCCATCTGTCAATGTGCAAAAAGTGGAGTACACCCTGGACCAATCTGCTGAAGGGCAAAAACAAGGAGGCAACTATTCATCCCCATGATCAATTCGGAGTCTCAAACTAATCTAACCCCGTGCATTTCTTTAGACATTGGGAGGAAGCCGAAGAACCCAGAGAAACCCCACAGAGACACAGGGAGAACAAACCCCACACAGAAAGGCCCAAGACTGGACCCCACCCAGCCCAGGGCCTTCTTCCTGTGAGGTGACAGTGCTAACCAGTATGCCACCCTTGGATTAATAACATATCAGACAAACTTCAAAGAACTGGGCATATTCATAATAAAGCTTACTAATACAAAGATTTGACCTTACTGATGCAGAAAACTCTAAGAAATGTTTAATTTCCACTTACAGACTAAATCCCACAGGTACATAAAGTGAATAACTATTAATAATTTGGAGGATGACTTCTAGGTGGCTTGAAACTGGCAGAAATGGGAGAAAATGGCAGAAACACAGAGGTTGGAGAAATGTTTTCCTAATGCTGAAAAACTGTGAGTTAATAAAGTTATAGATTATATCAGGGGTGTCAAACATAGAGAAGAGGCGCCTCTTCTCTATGTTTGACACCTATCCAATGTGCATGGTTTGGAAACTTCAGAGAAAGCTGCAGTTGTGATCTTCATTTATTTTATTTATTTACTTTTTATTCCTTGAAGGCTTGCAAAGTTCATTCATGGACATTCATGCTGGTTTAATTAGTGAAATTAGATTTATTTCCCCTCATAAATATGAATGAATAGCTGAATTATATAAGAATAAATATGTATAGCTGATTGAAGGATGGTTTCCAATTTATTCAACAGAGAAGCTCATTAATACAAATAGTTTTCCTAATAAGGCGATATTTGTCTTAATAGAGATTAAATTCAATGATTAACTCTATTAATTTTACTTTTCTGGCATTTTTTTTATCCACCAGTAAAGCTTTACACAACATCAGGTCACTCCTAGAGAAGGTCTTTCCTCAGGCTGCACTCGTAAGCTTAGACTGGTTGCCAGAAATGTTTAGCCTGCATTAATACGTCTCTTGGGGTGTTTGTGAATGGACAAGTTGTTGATTCAGTGTAGTATTTTTTGCAAGCTGAGGTTTCACTGTGATAAGATCTCAATCACTTCTCAATGCAAGCCCCTGTGCTCCAGACACTACAGCCTCAGGGGACGACTGCTACACTCAGCAATTGAACAAATATTGACACCCTTACTACACATGCACATAACTTTTGCTCGTGGTGCAACATGCAGTCAACACTGGAGCATCTGCCAGCTAGAGCAAACACTGTAAACCACTAAAACGACGATAGCATCTGTGGGGACTTGGAACACAATCGGTTCAATTCTTGTTTGCTGACAACAAACAAACTGCCTCAAAGCATTCTGAAAGCATTCCCCGCTTACAACAAATTATAATATGACAATTTAGGCAAAATAAACAAGCTTCGTTCTGCAAAATAATTTTAAAAAATATCTCACGCGAGAGCTCCAAAGTTTAGGCTATATCTGTTTGTTTGCAGTCTAACAGCCACAGTTTTTAAGATATCATGTTCAAATTTTGTGTGATGGTAGATAACAATAAGAGCTTGAGCTGATTTCACTGTGGTGAACATCGGGTCACAGTCAAGGTCACACAGAATGTCAAAGTCAGTAAAAACTTCTGTTACTCACAATTTTTTATGGGCCGCCTTCAAACTTCATAACAATATACTAAGCCGTAGGGGGGCATGAGTACCTAGGCTGGCTAACCATTGTTCGTGTGTGTGTGTATTAACACATAACTTGTGTTCGTGGTCCAGTTAAACCCAAATCAGATTATAGAGTCACATTATGAGGACGTGACTTCTTCATCATGGGACCTAAAACCTCAAATGTAAATCTTTATATTTTACTATTAAATGTTAAATCTAGGTTTAAAGGAAGGCTCTGGGGCTTCGGTTACAGCTAAGGTTAGAACTATTTTTTATTTTACTATAAAGAATATTGCAGCACAGTTTAGGTTTACAAGATTACCAGAAGATTTCTAGAACAAAGTCCTCTGGACAGATCTGGACATAATTAATGCACAGTTCCATATTTGATCAAAATCAAGCACAAACACCTCATAGCAACTGTCAGCACGGTGATGGAGGCGGGGGGTGATTTGGGCTTTTTTTGTAGCCACTGGACATGGGCATGTCTCTGTCCCTAAGTCAATACAAACCTCTCTGTATTTTAGGGTCAGATGTGAGGCAATCTGTCTGACAGCTAAAGCTTGGCTGAAAGTGGGTCATTCAACAGAACAATGAGCCCAAGTACAGACGAAACTCTACAGCAGATTGACTGAAAAAGGAAAGAATCAAGGTGTTGTAATGGAATAGTCAAAAAATAGTCAAAGTTCAAACCTCAAGCCGACTGAAATGTTGGTACAGGATCTTAAGAGAGCTGTGCATGAGCAAATGCCCACAAATCGTACATTTCAAGGAAAGAGGGCCGAACCCCAGATTCTTCCACAACGATGTAAGCCTGAGATAGGGCCTGATACAGTCATAGTAATAATTAATAAACATAATTTTAATAAACACGAGCACAAAAGAGAAGAAGACATCCCTCAATGAGTTGAAACATTAACTTGTAATTTATTCCTGCATACACAATTTTTGTCATCCGTATTGTGTCACTTTGAAAAATATTCAGGAGGCGCCCCTGCACGAGCTTAAAATTATTTATGTCGCTTGGGAGATGAGATATGCCAGCCTTATCCTCACAATTTTATTGAGCACAAATGTGGCGACTGACTGTGTTATGCAAAACAGCTTAGTCAACTGACACAGATTCTGGTAAGCTGAGCCAAAGACATGCTGAAAACTGAGTAGGCATTCACAAGTGTCCCTGTGAGACGGTGAGCACGGTTTGCTCTGCGCTGCAGTATTAATCAGCAGGGAGATCAGTGCTGTCATTCTGCTACTACAGGGTCACTTAATCTGCACTTTTTGGCTGTCAGTCAAGAGGAAACCTGGGAAGATTTGGCATCTTTCCTTTTTGTGCCACATGGTATGACACATGGAATCATCATTGTAGGGATCGTGGAAGAGGATTTAAATTTTGCCTCTAGCTGCACCATTGTGACCGCTGCATTACGAACCAACACCATCTTAATCCTCCTCTCCCATCCCACCCCGTGAACAGCAGTATGCTGAGGACAACCTCCATGTTACTGCTGAGGCAGACGTTGCTATAAACAGATATATAACTACAATTACTGCATTTTACACCAATTTCAAGTTTTCTTTTTCTGGTTGTTTAATTTATGAATGAATGAAGGAGTTGGCTCTAAAACTGATGCTGACCCCTAGTGATGGGAATGAAAGGGAAGCTTTGTGCAACAGAGCCATCTGCACAGCACATGTAAAACAGCAGTATGGTCTTCCTGTGGATTTTGATGTGGTGAATCCAAATGGTAAATGGCCTGTATTTGTATAGCGCTTTTACTAGTCCCGCCTAGGGACCCCAAAGTGCTTTACACACCCAGTCATCCACCCATTCACACACACATTCACACACTGGTGGAGGCAGCTACAGTTGTAGCCACAGCTGCCCTGGGGCAGACTGACAGAAGCGAGGCTGCCATATCGCGCCATCGGCCCTTCTGGCCAACACCAGTAGGCGGTAGGTGAAGTGTCTTGCCCAAGGACACAACGACCGAGACTGTCCGAGCCGGGGCTCGAACCGGCAACCTTCCGATCACAAGGCGAACTCCCAACTCCAAATACACATAGATGATTAGTTACTGTTTCCATGATTTTTGATATCACATCTAGGTATATTATTTTAGTAGTAGAGTTTTAATCAATTAATAATAATATGGAAGCTCGTTTTTTTCCCAACGTTTTATGGTCATGTTTGTGCCCTAAAGAGCATGCTTTACTTTACGTTACAGCTTTCCTGCTGCTATAAAGGTCAAATCAAGAATTAAAGATGGACAGACGTTAAGTCAGTCTGGAAATGACATTTACAAATTGAGGAACAGTTTCTGAATGAACACTTCCACTTTTGACTCATTGACTTTTGATCTTAGAACAGATTTGCCGGTATCATGAAAACGAGACACAACCTTTTTAAATTTTAGCATCTCATAAAGTCTCTACTACTTAATCTAATTCTGAAGCACTTTGGCTGTGGACAAAAGCTGATAAGCCACTGCTTGATGATACCCAGAGAAAATCCCAGCGTAGGAATTCAAGACATGAAACACTTTTTATCATTACAGAAGAAACACAAAGTAGCACACATCCGTTGTGGTGGAAGAGCAGCCTGTCTTTAGGAAAAAAAAATTTCTTCCTGTAAATATTAGACATTTACTGAGCCAAACGCACGTAGCAAAGCATCCTGTGAAGTATTTTAAAAAGACTGGCAAGAAGAGCAAGAGCAGGTGAAACCTGCCAGCCATAAGCCCCTCCAGGAAAGAGGATATTAAGGAAGCCAAAGAGAGTCTGGCAGAAATAATTGGCAAACTGTCCAGTGGTGGTTCAGAGAAATTCACCAGAGCCAGGGATCTGTTTAATACATGTATGCTCATTTCTTTCTCCAAGCTGACACGCTTATGGTCTCTTCTCATATGTTTATAGGAACGCAGATTGATGGTTCTTTATAGAAATGTTTTTTTTTTTTGTTTTTTTTTGTTTTTTTTGGCCTGTCCCGTTTGGCTCTTTTGCCATCAGAATTGTTGTCTAAAGGCAAAGAAAGATGCCCAACGGATTTACTTTACCAAACTGACCATCCCAGCCTTGCCGTAATGGTCCATTTGATTCACCTTTTATTGTTTATTTTATTTTCACTTACTGAATACGGGACAGACTTGACTGGGGGAAAGAAGGGGAGAAAGAAAGAGGGAAAGAGAAACAGCTGAGAAGAGGGACGGGGGAGAAGGGCAAAAGACAAAAACCAACAGAACGGGCAGAGAAAAAAAAAATGCATATATCAATCACCTGGATCACCTGCTGAGAAAGAAAAAAGAAAGCAAGCAGAAGAGAACAAGAGTAATAGAATAAACAACATCACAATGATATATGGGAATATGACAGTAAATACTAAATGTTAAACATTATTGTGCAGCACATAAGATCAACAGAACACAGTGTGCTTTGAGGTAGGAGCCAAAAAGGGTGTAGTTTGTGGGTGTGATCACCAGTGTGTACACCTGTGAGCATGGACGCGCTTGTTTTTTGTTTTTTAAAAGGTTCCTTCATGTAATAATCTGCTAGAGGGTGTGGGGGGGCCACAGCCCCGTCCTCCAGGGCGTGAAGCAGGTGTGGAGGAGATCAAAACTCCAGACATCCAGAGGCCCCCAGAACACAAGAGACCAAGGAAGACCAACAGAGGGGCAGCTGCGCCACTGTCCCGGAAAGAGCTGAGGAGAGTCCCAGATGAGGGCTCACTCAGCAGCCGCGGAGCAGAAGCCAGGGGGAGTTGCAGTGACGCGCCCGTGAGCTCCGCCGGCAGCCAGCTGCGCCTGAGTGACCGAGCCCCAGGCCGAGAGGCCGGGGGCACCCCACCTCCGAAGTGGCCCGAGCGAGCCCCAGGCTCCAGGCCCCGATAAGCGGCCGCCAAGGAGTGAGCCGGTGTGTACCTGGACGCCCATCCCCGGACACAAAGAACCACCAACGCACCGATGTCTGAGGGGGTCCGCCACTGGCAGGGGAAGTGGTGGTAGGGGGAGATAGGCCTCCAAACCTTGGAGGGCCTGAGATGTCCCCAGAGAGGTGGCGCCTGACATCCAACCTGACATATAGACACAGACATACAGGCACACACAGATACAAACATCCATTCCCACCCTCATGCGCTCATATGCACTTACTCCACACTCAACCAGCGTGGAGACAGACATAAAGAGACGTTGTACACACGATCACACTCCCCAAGCGTACTCTACAAACCGGGTCTAGGTGCCCCCGCCCCTGGAGGAGGGAACTGCACCCAGACCCAGGTGGTGTTTCCCTTTTCCCTGCGGTGGGGAGAGGCAGACCGCCCCGACTCCGCAGCAGCAGGAAGGCTCCACACTCCAGACCGCAGTCGGACGGCCAACTCCTCCTCCTAGTCCTAGCCCCCCTGCTCCAGCAGGTCGCAGAGAATGGGGGTGAGAGAAGACTCCAAACCTCCCTCCACCCGCTCATTGTAATGTTGATGCATGTGTGTTCTAAGGTGCATTTAAAACTCAGGAGGGCTTGGAGCTACCTGCCAGAGAGCAGCAGGTAAGCGCATGGTCCCTCCTGCTAGCCCTCAATGTCTACGTGTATTTAAAATTGAGAGGTGGGCAACGATGCCAGGGGTGGGGTGTACACCCTGATGGTACTTTGGACTCCGTGTATCGTGCCCACCCCCAAGATCCTATAGAAATGTTGAGGGGTTTTTTTAGGACGGTGTTACCCTGTGAATCACAGAGAGGATTGTAGAAATAAAAGATGAACTTTGCACAACAGGAAGATCACCATTTGTCTTGTATATACTTTGACAGCTCAATAAAGCCCCAATGCATCCAACTCCTACATAAATTCTTGAGCATGCAGGGATTTACAACACACAGTTAAAAATAAAAGTGCAGTAGCTGATGTTAAAGTGGTAAAATTAACTCCAAATCGACTAAGAGTCTGTGTCTAGCATTTAGACCTGAGCATAGTAATTGTCAAATCAATGTGGGACTAATAGGTGAGAGGAGCTGACTACACCACTGCAGATGCAAACATGACAAGAATAACCCTCATTGATCAGGAGAAAAAAGAAAAATCACACAAGAGCTTGTGCAGGTTTATTTAATCACACTGACTCTTAGAGGTTCTCACAAAACAAAGCTTCAGAGGTTCTACATCATTTTTATGTACAAACAATATACAAAATGTACATGTAAAGTGCACTGAAAACAAACAAATCTAGCTTTAAAAAGCTAAATTTTTCCTAAATGAACAAGACAAACTCCAGTTAAAAGTTTGTACAGGTGGAAAAATCTCCTGTATGTTATGTGTTCAAATCCTTTGTCCACATGATAAAGATTTCAGAGCACAGCACAATCACCTTCCTCCACAGTTCACTCCATCTCTGTGAAGCGTGCAAACATGGCTTTACGCACAGCATCCTTGTAGGTGTCAGATGGTGAGAGTTCATATGAGCTTCCTTTAATGCCCAGACCGGTGCCTTTGGTCCTCAATGAAGCCTGTTAGGAAAAGCAAAGACGATTATAAGAGATGACATATTAGACACAGGTGCCCCTCAGGCAGCAGTGCTAATTGCTATGTGGGCAGAAATTAGCACGTTGGCGCGCAGATTCCATCTGTTAAGAGGATCTGGCCAGCAGACAAGGGGTAGTTTGGAAGACAAAAAAAAGTCTGCTCACCGAGATGGGAACGGTGATGCCTTGTTGGTGACGTCCCAGACCTTTGCCTTCCTGCCAGCCCATCGCTTGCAACATCTTGCTCCCGATATTATCACTTGTTAAACCGTCTTTAGTGGGCTGCTCAAAGTTTCTGATGATGGTGAATTACAGGTGTTAAAAAGGTCCAATTCACATAAAAATAATGAGAAAAAGGAGAAGATATTACTAAAAGTTTTCATAGACTGTTTGCTGTGAGATTAAACTCCTCCCACTTACACTGTTGGGCTTGGTGCTTTGTAAAATTTCTTTTTAGGTGCAGGAGGTTCAGGAATACCATACTTCTCCCTTCTTTCTGCAGCTCTATCTCTGTATTTCAGCTGTTAAAAATCACAAGAAAACTTGTGTTCTCATTCAAATTTCTTTCTTTCTTTTTTTTTTTTTTAAATAACAGAGACAGAAAGATGACATTGTAATGCAAAATACCTCAGCCTCCTTCCTCTCCAGCTCTTCCAGCTCCATTTCTGAAAGCTTAGCTCTTCTTTCAATTTCCAAGTTTTTCTAAAAGAATTAAAAGTAATTTCATGGGCGAAACGCGAGAACAAAATAATCACTGGCACGAATAAATGCAACCTCCATTTCCTGTGAGGTACAGCATGCTTTGAACAGATGGCGCAGCCCAGAATATTCATAGCTGCTTGCACATTAAACACCCGCTGTTTGCCATCCTCACCTTGTGTAGGTCAGAGAGCTGCTGGTGACGCAGCAGAGCGTCTTTGGTGGGGAACTGCCGCCGACACAGCAGACACACCATCCTCTTCCAGTCGGTCATTTTCCCCTCCTCATCGGCTGCTCGGTCTGAGCCGTTGTCATCTGGGTCGCTATCCCCATTGTAGGCAGCGACCAAATCACTCTAACATGAAAACAGACAAAAGAAAAAGTGTTAAAGGATTTATTTTTACTAATAAACAGGAGAAATAGCTGCAAAGTTACAACAAACCTTAGACGAAATCTCATCCTCAAGCTTGATTTGTTCAGTCATGAGGGACGGCATCTCAAAGCTTCCGATCTGCTGAAAGGAACCAAATGAAGCCCACGAGTAAAGACCCACAACATATATAATCTCATGATTAAAAGATATTCAGTGACTCGTGACGATAGAAGGAAAATGTACTTTCTAAATATAATATTCCAAATCAGTGTGCTTCTCCAGTTAGAACCTACCCGTACACCACTGCACTGATCCAAAGCACATCATATTTATTCTTAATAGTTACTGTTACACTACCTTCTTCTCGAAGAGGAAGAAACCTGCATCTGCAGCAGCAGACTCTTTTCTGTCTTCATCCTTAAAAGATCCTAACCCTTGGGCAGTACTCTTAATGCTTTCTTTTTGCTTATTTAAGCTTTTTGCCCAACGCTCCATGTCCTTTGCAATCTGCAATTTAATAATGCCAAAAACATTATTTCAAAGACGACCTAACAGCTATTAACAGGATCAACATCTTGAGAGCAGCACTTACCTGTTGTGCGGACTTGTTTTTGGGCTTTTCTTTCTTCTCTTTTGCCTCTTTACCGCCTGTGCTTAAAGAGGTGGCTGCAGAGCTCGCTGTGGACGCTTGTTCTGTGTTTGTGCCGGATTCACTCAGTGCAGGGATGTACGCCTGCTTCTCGTTGTCCCAGTAAAGGTACTGCTGAGTCTCTGAGTTGTAGTAGTACTATTGATGACAAGCAGAAGACAAAAAAATGTGAACAGTGTATTTAAAATAAATACATATGCTGCATGGCATGGGTTCTGCACATGCAATAAGATCAAGTGCACATACTTGGCTGCCAGGATCATAGTACAGGCCAGTCTGTGGATCGTAATAGTAACCTGAAGACTCATCGTATTGGTACATGGAGGTGTCAGGAACAGCTACAAAAACAAAACAAAAACATTGAAATAGAGGCAGATATGAAGCAAAACCTTTTTTCTATCTTCAGTTTTATCATCATCATCTCTATCACTCACACACAGAGGAGTATTTCTGCAGCCAACTCCTCTCACCTGTTGTGTTAGCAGTCGATCCGGCACAGATCGTTGCTGCAACAGTGGAAGATGCTGGTGTTGTGAGTGATGTGGTGCAAACACTAGCAGCCTGTTGGGCTGCAACAGCTAGTGGATGTGTCTGAGAGGTAGGAGAGGGGGGAAAAAAACCCTGATGAACATTTGGATTCAACACAGACAGAAATCACATTTGAGTAGCATTTTTTCACCCCAAAGACGCCACATTAATACACTTCCTACCTGAACAGCAGGCTGACTGATTATGATGGGGTGGTAGACCTGAGCTGCCTGGGATAGGACCACAGCTGTAGATGCGGGGATCACAGACGCCATTCCTGGAGCCGCTGGGGAGAGTGATGATGAAGTCAAGAATCTCAACCTCGGAATAAAACCACCCCAAATTTTTGCGAGTGATTCCTTGTTTACCTCCAAGCAATCCATCTCCAACGACAGGAACCAGTCCTTCAGGCTGCTGTGGCCACATGTTTGCATAACTCTCTGGAAAAGCGATCTGATCTGAAGTTGCACCTGAGCTTTGCTGCAACTGAAAAGACAAAACAGATATGTGACGTCAGAAACAAAATAAAGCAACCCAAAGTAGAGCAACTGTATCAGCATAATGCAAATAAATTAGTTAAGTCAATAAATCCTTTCCTGGATTTTGATGTTAGGCTCCACTAATCAAGTATTGTTTTAATTGACAATAAGATATAAGAGTCCATGTAATTTTAATCAGTTCTTAATATCGACAATAGCACTGTAGCTTTTTGGTCCATTTCTTTAAATCCCTCAAGCCATAGAAGCTCACGTTTTCTACTTAGACATGGTACAGTCTATGGTACCTGACTGGATGACCACTGAGCAGCAGCAATGGCTGTGCTGGCAACAGAGAGAGCGCTGGCTCTGATCCCCTCAGGCGGCACTGAGTCTCTGGGAAAAGAATTATGTGTAAATTAAATATAAGCTAATGCAGAATGAAAATAAGACCCCGATTTGTATTTTATTATATTCTAGGATCTCAAAAGGTATGTACAGTATATGATGAATATATGACGAATATAAAACAGGCTGTCTAAATATATGTTATGTATGTGCGGAATTACACACTTTCTAGCACTTTTGGCAAAATCCACGCCGACAGTTTTCCCATCCAGTTTCAGAGGTGGCTGAAGGCTCTGGAGAATGGTGAGCAGCTGAGAAGCCTCCTGTAGAAAGACATAGAGCCACACTGTCTCGACACCTCCGCTAGAAACACACCAACGTACACTATAAAGTCATACTGACTGCTGAAAAATAAAGCTACGCACCAGCGGGGATGAGAGCTGGACAAAGGCGAAGCCTCGGTTCTGTCCCGTTTGCTTGTCTTTGATGAGGCGGACGTTGTTGGTGGACAGGTTGGCGTGCGGTGCCAGTAAGTTCAAAATTCCATCAACAGTAGAGAGAGAGGCAATGTTCCTCAAAATGATCGCTGTGAACAAAAAGAAAAGTCATCAATAAATGTCTCTATGGGAACGTGCAATTTTTCAGTAGACCAAAAGGAAAATCAAGAATATATATATTAAAAATGCTCTTAAAAGGCATCAAAATTCATATAAAAACTACACGCAGACATTATTTCATTTATGAAATGTGACATAACTTTGTTTACTGCCTTATTGCTTCTGTATTTATTTGCCACAGTATTAATTTAGTTATTTTAATGTCTTCCCCATTCTTTAATATCTAATTATATTACTACATATTTATTACTTGATAGTATTACTTTCAGAAAGGTCAGCTAAGCGCTTCAGTTTTTCAGTAATCTCCCAACTAAAAGCAGGCGTTTGCTCCTGACACTGATCAGCAGAAAGCTGACCTCATGACATCACACTCATTCACATGAAAAAGCAGAAGTTGCCCCAAAAAAGTGGAACTTAATTACTATTAATTTAAAAAGAAATACAGAGAATACATAAAACATGATTATTAAATAAAATCTAATAACATAAAGATGATTACATTTATACCAAATACATTTTTTGTTTTGCACTCTTTCTGTCATCGATGAAAAACAAACACTTACTGTCTCCACTGTATTCTCCTGGCTGTTGGCACTCGACATTTAAACCATTTACACCAGTAGAGTCACCTACAAAGAGCAATGCCAAAAAACATCAGGCAGGATATATAATGAACTGCTCGTTCTCACAGAGAGACAAAAAACTCATCTTAAGGGGGAAAACTCACCAACTTTTGACGCGCCACACCTGAAACACTTCAGCCTCTTCCGAAAATTGTACAGACCACACTGCAACAACCGTCGATTGTGTATTTTTGTTACAATAAGCAAAAAGAAAAAAAAGAGTAATATTGTGGGATAAGTTCAAAGATAACACTCACAGCATTGCAAAGCCAGTTTTCAAACTTCTGTTTCCTGTTGCTGTAATGCACTGCGATGGTTTTCCCCTGGATCACCAACTTGTTCTGTGAAATAAAATAAAGACAAACAAACAACAGTTACACCAAAATACGACACGTCTGAGCCAAAGAGGCAAGTGCTGAGATCCCAGTGCTACCCCACCCAATGAGTGAGAGCAGAGGGAACAGGAAAGAGTGGCTAGGTTTTAACTTGTTGCTTAGATGGGGGTGTCTCAAGGACAAAAAAAAAGGAGCAGAGACGGGAAGAGAAGTTCAGAGAATGAGGGATTGAGTGTTTGGGACCGGAGTGCTGCCAGCCCGTCCACATCTCACTCCAGTCTTCGGATAATAAATGGAGATGAGAAACTATCAAAGTGACAGAGCTGGAGCAGAATGTGCAAAAAACCCCGGGGCAGTCGGTACTAAACAAGTCCACTTGCTAACAGGAAGCAAACTCTCCCTCTTTTGTAAGCTTTAAGAGAATAAACTTAAAATTTGTAAGAGAATAAACCAAACAAATGTGCATTTTTACAGTGGTGTTCACAGAAAACAAAAATTCAATAATGCTGCTATGAAGCATCACCAGATGTGTGATATCTGAAATACTACATCTCAGATATCACAGATCTATGATCAAGATTTTTTGGCTAAATACAAACAAATTGGGCTTTTTGTAAAGTGCCATCATTACTGTACTGGTTAATTTGGGTTCTAATCTCCAAGAATATTTCTAGACTTGGTGATTGTTGAAGCAACCTGATTGGTCTCCATCCATCGGGTAGAATCTTGCAAGTGATAAAACTCCACGAAGGCGAAACCTCGGCTTATACCTAGAGACAGCATTCAAATATAGACGGGAGGCGTGTTAGTCAAAATGCTTTGGTGCAAAATTCAAAGTTACAATGGGCTTGCACGGCGGCGGGGATGTTTACAACATCATGATGGTAGAATTTACATACCCTTAACTTCTTACCTGTCCATGTCATCAAATCAGAATTTCTATATGACACAAAGAACCCTACGACAATATTTAATTTTCTTTTTCCAGGGGTTGTAATAAAATAGGAAAGATGGGTTTAAAGATCAAGCGCGGAAAGGAACGAGGAACGTTCCTCTGAAGAGTATCGCTCACCTGTCCTTTTCTTCATCAAACGTATGTCCACAGGCTGTGGTCCCTGTAGCTGCTCCAGAGCTGTATGCATCTGCAAAACAGAAGCAGACGTGAGACTCATCAGAACACAGATCTTCTTCCTACTTACTGTTTCCTTACTTAAAACCATCTTTCTGGAAACTGGTTGTGAACCATGAGGTACATGTTCCCAATTTAGAATAACCAGTTAACCTAAGCCCAATAACTGTATGTCTTTGGACTGTGGGAGTAAAAAGTACCTGAAGTACCCATAAAGAACCCACGCAGACTCATCATGAAAATGAATATCATGGTAATTTTGGGCTTTTAAATATTTTTTGGACTCTCCTTTTTCCAGGGTCCCAACCAATATAATTTAAATAAATTTTAGCAATTCTGCCAAGAAAATCGGTCAAAAATTCAGTTGGAATTATAACAGAAGCTTGTTGATGGCTTTCAGAAGTGTCTGGTGGAAGTGACATCTAGTGAAAATCTAAAAGAAATTCAAACTTGTGCACCAAAGTCGTGTATAAAGTTATTCAAAATGTGTGCTTTACAATCATTCCACCCTGAATGTTATCGGCTCAGCCCAGCATATCCTATCACAATCCAACATCATACAGACTTTTTACTAATGAGCAGGTAGTTTACAGACTTACTAATGTCTGCGTTGGGAATGTGTGTTCTCACTTTCGCCTGTGTCAAGTGATGCCTGGTAAAGTTTAGGGCAGTTTTTAATCTATTATTTGACACATTGTTGACATATTTGACACATTGTTGTACTTACCAACAAGACACTATTTTTTTTTCCTTTTCCCAGTGTATATTAATTATGACAGATGTCAATCCCCCTCTCCAAAATGCTCAGATTAACACCTGGATAATTCCATATAGGGAAGGGAAAGATGGCAAGGTGCACAGTTGTACACACACACACACACACACAAAGGTCGTGAAGTGTTGCTGATTTCTGTGCCAAAGTTTTACACCCATCCTGTGACAGTTTACAGCTTTGAACTTCTTGCAAGAGATTCCTTACAACTCGTGAAAAAGTTATATGATATACAGTTTGGTGTGTTTTTTCCTTTAAAAAGCATGAATGCCACTGAATGGTGAACTGTGAGCTTACATCATCTTCTGTGACGTGGACAGGGAGCCCCCTCAGCATAATCGTTTTGCTCTCCTCCTCCTGCTCCATTCTGTAGTCCTGCTCTGGATATTCACCATCATATTCATCATCAGATCTGCTGCTGCTGCGTCGTTTTCGGCTCCTCTGTAAGAGAAAAAAATATATAATAATGTGATGTTTAACTTCAAAGACAACAAATTCAGTATCACTCTGATCAAGACGTACTTCAAGCCGCAAAGGAATTCTTCTCCACTTACCTCTGGGCTGTCTTGGTCCCTGCGTTCATCACAGTAGTCTTTGTACCTATCGTGGACCCAGCGTCGATCATAATCCTTTTCCACATCTCTGCTTCGTTTTCCATAGCACTCTGGATCGTGTTTGCGCATATCAGAACCATATCTTCCAGTACGTTCACTACGACTAATCCTGCAAAAGCACCAGAGACTTAAATATATGAGCACATGTTCAACGTGTTCCTGACCATCACAAGGATTATGCGGACTTCACCTTCTATCAGTTCCCATGGTTTAGTACAGCACAAGCGTTTGTGGACAATTCTGTGGAAAGATTTGGGGGGGGAAAAAATTATTAGTACTAACTGTTACTAACCATTTCAATCAATGTTTCGTGCAATGGTGTTCTTTACCTCTAACAGATCATGGTTCAGTGAGGATATATTACTAGTTTTTCCATTTAAAAAAGGAATATTAAAACTTTTTGTAATGTACATATAACCTACATAAAAATAATATCGTTTTTCATGACTATGATTTTCTTTTCCAATTAATTATACATTTTGATTTTTATCCCATAGAGTGTAATAACAGTTGTCAGCTTGTCTCTCTCATTTATCAAATCACATTCTGGTGAAAATATGAAGTCTCCAGAGACACTGTGGACCAAATATATGTCACTGCGTTACACAGACTGTGGATGGAGTTTGCTCACAAACGTTTGCCGTCAAAAGATATAACACAACCCTCATTCTCGCACTTTACATATGCGGTCAATAGGCTAGATAGTTTGTGTGTGTCTGTTTGACATAAAATATGTCTCACAATTGCAAAGAAACACATAGTATTTGATACGTCTAACCACTTTAACGTTCACTTGTAACATAATAAAACAAACGTGTAATATGTTCATTACACGTATTACAGCTAAGCAGAAGTAGTTTCATACTTAAAAAATATATTAGTAATTATTCCACTGTAAAATGGGTCAACTGACCAGCAACATAAGAGGATTAAGTAACTGGCGTTACGTAACATGAGTTGAGCTACGCTAAAGATGAAAGGCAGCCAGAGATGTCACAGGCCTGATCTTACTCATAACTGCAGAAACACAAAGCACATAATATGGAGATTAACTGAGGACATTAATTGTGTAATTATATAAAACAGGCTGATTTTGTACTTTGCTTACAGGCGCTAACACAGCAAGGTCACTTTAGGGCTCGCTGTATGCTTGATTGATACGTCTCATGGATGCTGTAGCAAAACGTAAGCTTTATATAAATAAATAACCGGAAGCAGATATAAAATGCAGTTTTTGTCAGTTTTACATACCGTTTTAATAAATCACCCCCCTACACACGATGACAGCTTGATACTCAAAACCTTTCTAGAAGCTTTTCCACTTGTTCCGGTCTGTAGCGACAAGAGTCTTCTTCGTTTTGACTTCACCTTTTAAGAGCATTAAAAAGCATTTAAGTGAGCATTACCGCCACCTACTGGTTATGATCCTTTACAACAAGGTGTCCCCTAATGCGGTGCATTAAAACAGTAAAATCGGTTTCTTTTTTTGTTTGTTTGGGTTTTTTGTTTTTTGCATATTTTGCATACTTACATGTGTCAGATCAGCAAAAAACAAACAAACAAAAAAAGAATCTGACAAACCAGAGTAAATACAAAATACAGTTTTTAATTGATGATTTCATTTAATGACAATGCAGAAAAAAACAGACATTCTCCTTCCGGATTTTCTGGTAGAATTCATGGCTTCATAAATTACACCAAGTTGGCCTGAAGCAGCAAAGCAGCCCCTGACCAACAAACTACCACCACAAAGTTTGACTGCTGGTACGATGTCCGATGTCCTTTTTATAAAATGCTCTATGATAGGATGTAACATGACTTAAACCTTCTTTTGTCTCATCAGTCTACAAAATATTTCCCTAGAAGTCTGGGGAATCATCAAAATGGATTTGGAAAATGTGAGGTGAGCCTTTGTGTTCTTTTTGGTCAGCAGTGGTTTTCTTCTTGGAACTCTCCTGTGGATGTCGTTTTTATGCAGTCCCTCTATTATTGTTTAATTATGAACACTAACTTTACACTGAACTTACTATTTATCATTAGGCCAGGTAGACTTGGGTAACCCCTTTGCTTAAATTAACAAAACCCTAGTTTAAAGACTGAATTTTGTAATTACTCTGGTTTTATTTTTGTCTACTATTAACATTTCTTTGATGATCTGACACATTTCAATGTGACAAATATGAAAAAAAGGAAAGAAAAAGATGAATTGAGGGATTGTACAGTGCTGTGAAACAGTATTTGCACTATTGCAAGTTGTCATTGAAGACACGAAAAACATGAAACAGGAAAATCCGAAAGACATATGTTAAGCCTTAAATAATGTAATAATGTAATATAGTAAATAAAAAGGTTAACCATAACCTTTCGGATGTGGTGAAGGATGACATGCAGAGGGTTGGTGTGACAAAGAAGAAAAAGCAAAATGCAATGCGTACATCCCCGCGAGGTGGCGCTGCAGTCCCAGTGATTGCGACGCGGATGAGCTGCAGAAGCAGAAAATCTTCCTCATTCCCAGAGCCAACGCAGAGCAGTGGTCACAGTAGTGGATGCGAACCGTTAGAAATTATATAAGTTATTTAACTACCTCACACGGTGCATGGGGTGTGTCTGTCGCCGCTGGGGAACACACTAGGAGCGGCGGTTGCTGTGCTGAGACCACTGGCCAGCTCTCATCTACAGTGACCCATACATCCAGAAGCAGGTAGCCACCCGGCTAATGTTAACATTAGCACTCCGCTAGCGTCAGCTTTCTTAATCCACATAGCAGTTTTATTAAATAAAGATGTTGACGCTTTCAACATATAGTTACCACACAGCGAAGATGAACTCAAATGGTGTCGTTTAACTGGATTTTCTTAGCTCAGTGTCAGTCGCTAATGTCACGGGCGCTGGCTAGCTAACCGGAGGACCTGACAGCCCATCCCTCTAGCGTCAGTCTCAGCCCGACATCAGCTTCTCTTTTATTTATTACAAAAAAAAGCATGCTGGTGTCTTCGGTTAAGCAGCTAGACTTGTTTTCTGTTTGCCGTTCTTATTTTTGCTTTGTTGTTGTTGTTGTTGTTGTTGTTGTTGTTTATTTAATTATTTATTTTTCCTGTCAGGTAACCAGACAGAATGGCTGAGCCGGAGCTTCTGCTGGACTCCAATATTAGACTTTGGGTGGTGTTGCCCATTGTCTTCATCACTTTTCTGGTTGGGGTTATACGGCATTATGTATCTATTCTCCTTCAAAGTGACAAAAAGCTGACATTAGAACAAGTTTCTGACAGGTGCGTCATACATCATATCTAATTATAAACCGAATCACAAGGAGGAAAAACAATGCTGAGCTCATATGTGTGACTTTTTCTTCAAATCCAGCCAGGTACTTATTCGGAGCAGAATTCTCAGAGAAAATGGAAAATACATTCCCAAACAGGTAGGCTGCCTAAAGTGAGTTGCAAAGTTGAGTGAGAACTCCAATGTATTTGTTTACTTGTATGTGCTTTGACTATATCAGTGATTATTTCTGTGTGTTTTAGTCCTTTTTGATGAGGAAGTTCTACTTCAATAACCAAGAAGACGGATTCTTCAAGAAGACCAAGAGAAAGGTTGTCCCACCCTCTCCAATGACAGGTGAGACTTTTTTCTTTTCTTTCTTTCTTTTCTTTTTTTTTTTTAAATAAAGAGCAAGCTGTGAAATTGTAACAACTTCTAATTTCTAAAAGAAAAAGTAGTTGTTTAGTATGTGGCTGAAAGACATGGGACACGAGCAGTGTTTTCACAAATCTTTTTAATAACAGATTCTCAGAATTTCCACTTAAAGCTACGGCTGAGTCCTGGTAAAATAATTCATAAAGAGTCTTGGCTGATTACACAACTCCTTAGGTGGAAAGTGAGTTAGGAAGAAGGTTAAGAGTTTCTGAGGCAGAGGAGGAGAAAGTGCTGGAGCAAACCAGAACAGCACAATACAAATTTTTCTCTTGCCTATTATTATTATTATTATTATTATTATTATTATTATCATCATCATCATCATCATCATCATCATTATTATTATTATTATTATTATTATTATTACTACAGTCCCAATCAAAAGTTTAAGACCACTTGATAGCAGCCTGTTTCAGTTAAGCATTGTTTTCAGTTTTGCATGCTCAAAAAAATGTTTAGTCTCACTCCCATTTCTTGCATGTTGAAGCTCTACTTGGAACCTTGCTAAGATCCAACCATACAAAATGTTTTTTTTGTTTTTGTTTTTTTTTTGCCTTACACATGGTCTTAACCCTTGTGTGGTGTTCATATTTTTGTTACTCAGCCAATGTTCATGGGTCTGGTGGACCCGCTAGAGTTTTGGCTTTCCAAATTAACACTATCAAACAATTTTATGTTAAATTACTCAACAGATGTTTACTTCATCCCAATTACAAGACATATGAACAGCAAACATGGTTAATTTTTTCCCTTTACCTTTGTTAGATCACATTTATGAATTAATGTGCTTCTCGTTTTTTGGGTTTTTTTTATAAAATGTTATAAAAAAATAAATCGGTTATAATCAAGTGGAGTGAGTGGAAAGACACAACACATTTACACGTGAAGCAATATGTTTCACAACTAAATGGGATCAGCTGCTCATCAATGGTGACATTAGGCCCAGGGTAAAAAACAGGGGGAGGTGGTGCACACACTTATCCCACACTGTCCTGATGGCAGCTAGCTTGTCTCTCTGCCGTCGAGCTGGTCTGTCGTCTCGGTTATCAAAACGGATAATCCTGGAAATTTTGTGGAAGTTTTTTAGAGACATTGATGCACGGAAAGGTTCTTGCCAGTTTCTGCATCCCACAGGGATTCTGTGGATTCCCCTTTGGACCTGAAAACTCCTGCAAGGATGAGAACCCCAAAGTAGGCCTTTGGGGTTCTTAGATGAATTTGGTCTATCTCCTTCCACCTCTCTCCAAAAACACACCATCCTTCTAGATTACTGCAATCCAGAATAATTTTCTGGATGGAATCTGGGATGAAAAGCTCAAATGAAGACTTGATGTCCTGCACATGAGTAACTGTCAGCCGTGTTGGCCCTGGCTTATCACAGTAACAGCTCTGCAGGGTGGCTCATTTCTTGGGCAAGAAGACCATTCAATTTCACCAGTTATTGACATCCATATTTCTTCACTTGCTGTCTGGTGGGCTTGTTCTGGTCCTGGAGCTGGCTGCAGATGGGGTACTCGTCTTCGTTTTGTTACTAAATGGTGCTCAACCTCATCCTCTTCTTCAAAGTCACTGTCAGACTCTGAATTTTCAGAAATGTGTAATATTCTGAAACCTCTTTGTCAACATCATCATCCGAAGCCCCTCTCTCTTCCAAAATCAGTTGGATGGCCCTCGCAGCAGATAATCTTTTGCCATCTTGATCAGTTGTGATAAAGAACCACACTGGCAAAGTCTTATTTATAGTATTATGCCCCTAATTTGCAGGAGGGACAGGGTATGAGAAAATAAAATTTGGATCCCTCAAGAAAGAGGGTAAAATGTGCGGGAATGTAAGAGCAAACTGTGTTGATAGTTGAATTTTCAACAATGTTGCAACTTTGTGCGTGAGCAGGAGGGGAAGAAAACACTATCAGGAGCACCAGAAAGGAGGAAGACAGAGTATGGGAACATAGGACCTACACTTTCAACACTTTTATTAGACCTGGGTCCAGTGGACCCGATCACCTTGTATGTAATGTAAATGTGTGGCGGGAGGTACAGTATGAGGTCATTGAAAATTAGTTCGGATTTATGTTCTTCACAGAAAATAAGCCAAAGCCAATGAATTTCAGGTTGAAAAAAATAATTCATTGTTTAATTTTTCTTTTGAAAAAAACTGAAAACGGGTCTCACAGACCCGAACACCATACAAGGGTTAAATTTTTTGATCGGGACTCTATTGTTGTTATTATTATTTATTTATTTTTATTATTAGTATTAGCATCAGAGATGGGCAGTTTAGCTTAATTGTCCATCCCTGCTTTCAAGGTTCAAACATGACATCGGGGGGGCAGTAAAAGCATACTGAATGTACAAAGCTGTCATACCAATATTTAAAGTGTGTTGATTGATTCATAACATCAGATGATGTGGCTGCAAAGAGCATTACTACTTGTCTTGTAATGTAATGCAGTTATGGTAACATATTATCAGTGATTACATAACCGCAGAGCTCATTGGTGTGTTTTTGTGTGTCATCCAGTACTGAAAGAACACAACAAAGAGGAAGGAGAAGTATGAATGAAAATGTTGACCTAATGAAACGCTGCGGGTTAGATCCTGCACATTTGTGGTTGATCTCTTTAGAAGTAGCTCAAATCTCTAATCTAGTTCAATAATGCCATCGTTTTTAGCTGTGATCAATACAAAGATATGGAAAATGCAACAATGCAGTGGTGATGACTCAATTCTATGCAGCCTTCATCAGCGGGATGATCACACAAATAGCAAGAGGGTCAACTGAATGTCCTCACTGAAATAAAATTTTTTAGACCCTTTTTAATCAGGCCCTGTGAGAGTTTTACTAAGTCACTATTAAACTGGGAGACAGTACTAACATTTTTTCTCGGCCAAGTGGAGAGGTCTCAGAAGATTCTCGGCTCAGGTGCATAGTTAAAAAGTCAAATAAAATTTTATTGTTATTGAGATAAATGTAAAATGTAAACCCCCAAAAAGTCTTTTTTCAGATGGCTGAAATGTGACCATGCAAAGTGTTGTCTCATAGTGTTAAACCAATCTGCATGAAAAACAAAGCACAGCCTAGAGCAGGACTCTTCAGCAGACTGACTGGGGATTCATGCAAACCCCTCTGAAACCCTACAGCACAACTTAAAATGCACTTCCCTGGAACTGTAACTACACAACACATCCACACAGCCCACAACTATTATGCTTGGCTCGTTCTGCACCGTCGATTCCTCCTGTACATTAACTTTTTCCACTGCATATTTTTTGAATTTAACAGTGAGGCAATAACAATCATCATCTAATTATAAAGAGAAGTTACCAGTATAATAGCATCAGTATAAGGACTCCCACATGTCAGCAAATTCCTGGAGGGGGAGAGTGCTGAAACTATCAGGATTGATATGGGGGAAATGTACAAAGAAGTGGAAAGACTAGAGGGACAAATAGGTTTGGCTCAGGGAAAAACTAAAACCTGGTTACCAGAAAGCATTTTCTTTTTTTCTGTTGACTTGGGACTAGGGATGGGTATCGTTTAGGTTTTATCCGATACCGGTGCCAAACCGGTACTTTTGAAACGGTGCCGGTGCTTAAACCGGTGCTTAAAGAATGGAGAACACAAAACTGGTCCAAAAACCTCTTATGTTTAGCTGTTTTTTTTGTAAAAAGATAACAATGTTAGCCTTTTCTGCAGCTATAGGGCATATATGGTATCACTCTTGGCTGGAAGCAGTGCTTAATCAATGGAAAAAACACAAACTTTGTCCAAAAACCTCTCATGTTTAACTGTTTTCCACTTTTTCTTTGGTCATTTTAGCCTTTTTGGCCAGGGTGAAGGGAGTATCTGCCATCAAACAAGAAGACAGCCGCATGTAGCTATGATGATGTTTGCTAGTTCACCTTACGTGCATTAATGTAATAACGTGGTTAGCCTACTCAACATAAATTACACACGAACAACATTAAGCTACTCACGCAGAGAAGAACGGCTGCTGCTGCATCATCATCCTCATCATTTCTGCTACACTGGCAGGGCTAGGGGCCAGGACTCTCCTCTTCGTGTTTTTGGGGGATGTTGCTAACTCCGGGTCCGATAACAGGCAACCCACCCGCAGTAGATGTGCCCGGTGTGAGGTCTCGCAGCAAGCTATCAAATACAGCGCATTTCTTGGCTTTTAAAAAAAACCCGCTATGCGTCGCCAGGTGTTTCATCGGATTTGAGGTGTTACCTCCTTTGACAGTCTCACAGTATCAGCTTAAAGCACTTGTTGCAGGCTGCTGAGTTTTCATATTTTGCTGTGAAGTACAGCCAGACTTTTGACCGCTTTGCCTTGGTCATTTTTAATCTGTAGCTCTGCTCTAAAAGAATGTACGTACCTGGCCCCGCCTACTATCCTCGGAAACGTAAAATGATTGGCTAGAATCTAAAATGTATCACAGCTCAGGAAAAAAAAAAGCACCGAAATGTGCGCTGCTTTTCGGTCTGGTTACTACCGTTTATGTCAGAACCGGTGCCATCAAGGCGCCAGATACCGGTACCCATCCCTACTTGGGACTGCATGTAAAACACCAGGACACGACCACACTGTAGTTAACACATAACCACACACAAGGATAAATGTCTGCAACTTACGTAGGTGACGTCATAGACTCTACAAAGGTTCCCCACAGAAGTCTACATCAGCCTTAGTTCTAGAGTACATGGTACCAGCATACATACTGCAGGTTGGCCAACCAGCAACTTAACACCTTGACACCTGTCTCTACATCAAGAGTGAAGCTGGATCTCCTACCAATGTGCAAAAAGTATTTATTAATATCTTTTCAGTTTTCTGGCGTTTAAAGTTTTTTCTTTACCCATAAAATGTTCACAGATCCGAGCATGCTCACAGATATGATGAAGGGCAACGTAACCAACGTGCTTCCCATGATCCTCATCGGTGGCTGGATCAACTGGACTTTTTCAGGATTTGTAACAAGTAATTTATCTCCCTGACCCACACAAAAGCAAGTTTGCCTTTGTCAAGATATCATTTAAATAGAAATTACATGCCGATGTTCTGCTTGTGCTTCCTTCGCACAGCTAAGGTTCCCTTCCCTCTCACGCTGCGCTTTAAGCCCATGCTGCAACAAGGAATAGAGTTGCTCTCATTGGATGCTTCTTGGTAATAAAGCAAGATACTTGGACTCATACTGCACCACTGATTATTTATTGATATGAAAATGCTTAAGCTAGTGTGTGATGACATTGTGATTTGTTTGCGCGTGTGTATTATGCAGGGTGAGCTCAGCATCCTGGTATTTCCTGAATGTGTTTGGACTTCGAAGCATGTACTCTTTAATCCTAGGCCAAGATAACGGTAAGTGGAGTCTTTCACAAAGTTGAAATTGGTTTAAATGTTAAAACGGATAATTAGATTACATCATGTGACTTTAGTGAAAATGCCCACATACTGATTGTGTTTGCTTTGTGACTGAATGCCCACAGGCGCAGACCAGTCGAGGATCATGCAGGAGCAGATGAGCGGTGCTGCCATGGCCATGCCTGCAGATACAAATAAAGCTTTCAAAGTATTTATGTCTATAATTAGTTGAATTAACTACAGAGGGGTTGGGGTTGGTGGCATGGGGCTTTGGGAATTTCATGTGCTGTTTGTTTTTGATTTTTAGGCTGAGTGGGAGGCACTGGAACTGACTGACCATCAGTGGGCGCTTGAGAATGTAGAGGATGATCTGATGAGCCGGGAGTTGGACTTTGATGGCATGTTCAGCAAGGAGCTGCCAAGCGGAATCTTCTGAAGGCCTAATCACTTCCTTGTTGGAGAATCCAATTTGAAATTTGATTATTTCAGGGATTTGTTTTGGGGTTTTGTTTTTTGTTTTTTTTATCTGAAACCACAAAACTGGGACAAATCCCTTCATATGCAAAGTTTACATCGTGTAATTTGTTGTAGTGGTCTTTTCACTTGTATCTACCTTCCATTCCTGTCCTTAAATGAACTGAAATGAACACAAATACACTGGTTCTACTGCTGCCTCATGCATAATAGGGAGCCCTGCTTTGTTATTTCAAAGAAAGGGCTGTTCTAGAGAAATTACATGATGGGGTTTTTTTTGTTTTTTTTTTTAATGTGTTCTTGTTGGCTTGAAACTGAATGCAATCATAATGCCATTAAGTAATAGAATCTGAACTGCCTAGTGCTTCTTTTTCCTAATGTCGTGCACAGCTAGATTAGCTGTCTTCATTTTGTATGTGTCATTTAAAAACAAAATAGTACATAAAACAGTTTTACAGGTCAAAATGATCTATATTTAATAATGCTTTAACCATCCATCATTGCTCATATTTTAGATTGCAGATAGAAGCAGGTCCAGAACAGGTTAGGTTTGTTTGTTTTGTGGCAGGGGAAATGTTGAGTTTTGTCATCGAGATATTGTTTTTGAAGTATGTAGACTGTTTATTTTGTAATTAACTCCCTTGTGTTTTGTACAGTATAAAGTCTGTTTTGATTCAAAATAGTTGTATTTGTTTTCCATGTACACTAACACTTTTCAAATATGAAGAAATAGATGTTTTTGTTTTGTGCTGGGTTTTTTCTTTTTTGTTTCTTTGAATAATAGCGTTCAGTGTAAGGGAAGAAAAAGCACTACAGCTGAATATTCAAATAATACACATGGCACATTCATCCTCAGTAAAGGATTTGAATAGATACCGTGGACATTAACGTTACTCTTTTGTTGTCAGTTTTCCACAATACAGTGTCTGCTTCATTTACCTGGGTTAGGATGATTAGTAGTAAGTTGAATTTTTTTTAAATGGACAAAATGTCACTCAAAAGTAAGTTGTTGTCTTTTAATTATACTGCAATCTTGTTTTAACAGCCTGTCAGTCATGTTTACATTGCATAAAGAAATGCAGGCAAGTGAACAAATGAATTGAGGAACATGAAGGATGATCATGCTTGAACACAGGTGTAAAATGTAACGTAAGCATCCAATTATGCTCTGTGGAAAACAAAGGGGTCCGAAGTGTGCCAAGGAAATATTCCCTACACCATCAACACCAGCCTGAACTGTTGATATAAGGCAGGATGGATGTAGTCAAAATGGCACAAAAGAAGAAAAAGTGACTTGAAAGAGGCTTCAGTCACAAAGCCTGCTCAACTGGGCAGTGTCGCAGTAAGAACTGTGACCAAAGTGAAATCTGGATTTCGATCTATAGAAAAGACAAGCGATTAGAGCTGTGAAAAGGCTACATTCATGACCATGTCCCTTAGGGAAAAAAGTGCAGTGTCTATGAATGGAGTCATTTGATCTCATCTCCATGAGCCTTCTGCTTGACCATTTTTGATTGCATGGTACAAAGACTGGGTATATAATGGTGGCTATGAAATATTAACTTCATATATAAAATACATTTCAAGATGTACTTTTCTCAAAAAAGAAAATCATCCATTGACCCTCTTCCAATGTTTTTTTCCACAATTTGAAATCTAAAGCAATGTTTGAACATGAATATCTCAAATACTACACAATAAATGGACTAGTTCTTATATAGCGCTTTTCTCCCCTATGTGAGGACCTAAAATGCTTTGTTCTTCACAAGCAGAGACTTATAATTGTGTCATTGTCTTCACAAATCCTTCTTTTTTCACAATTCCTTACACCTTGAGAAGATTCCACATTTCAGATGAACTGATCCCCACAGCACAATACTCCTACCACTGTGTTACATGGTGGAGATGGTGTTCTTTGGGTTGTACGCCTCTTACTTCTTCAAACACAAGCAGCATTTCTATGAGCCATGAGCACAGAGCTCTAGCTTTGTCTCATCTGACTAAAGGATACACTTCCAGTATACAGAGTCTTTCTCCAAGTTTTCTTTAGCATACTTCAGTCTAGCCTAAAGGTGTCATTCCTGCATAAGTGGAGTTTTTCTTGGTCTGCAACCTCGCAGTCCATTCCTGTGCAGGGTTCTAGTGATTGTCTTCTTTGAGACTATCATTTCTGACTTGGCTCAGTCATTGAGTAATGTCTTGGCAGTTGTTCTTTAGACACATCTCTCACTTGATTTCTTTCCACAGTGTCTGAAATCTTTTGCTTCCTATCTCTGCCAGTACAAGCTCTCACATTTCGCAAGATACATACCTTCATATGCCAGGCTTGTTCTGTACTGTGTGGCACTCTTTGAATTTCTTGACAGAAATCTAAATTGATTAATTTTGCTTTTGGTATAATGCTTTCTCTGGTGACAGCTCAAATCTTTGCTAAGGGTTTTAATACTATGTGTAAACTGAAAGACAGTCCTCAGTTTTGACCTGATTTTGCAAGCTTTGAGCATTACAAAGTTAAAACCCGTCATTGCACAACAACGGTTTGTGCTGTGGGTCAATGAAAAGACCAGTTTTTCGGGGGGGTAATAATACTGACCCTGGTAATCATCCTTTTTTCTGAAATTATTTATGCTTTCTAAAGAGCAATATTATGTTTGCAAATGCTATGTTGTAAACCCCTTGCTATATTAAAAAAAACACTTGGACAAATGTTGACAAAAACTTTTAAATCATAGCGAGGATAATAATTTTGTCCTCGTCAGTAATAATAGCTCATTGTTACACAAAACATTTGCATTCGGTCCCCGTTAAAATTTACAGTCTTCGCTTTATCTAACTGCCTGGAGGATAACGAGCTCTAAAAACCTATCATGTAAGTGAAAGTTATCATCAGGTTAGCGAACACAGAGTTGAAGCACAGAATTGTAAGATCATTTTTATGGGAAAGTCGCTGTCAGTCAGTTGGCATTTGAATGTCCCGTAACTTACCGGTTTAGTAGTGTTAGTGACTGAACGCTGGAGTGCAATAGCAGCTCTCCGCGGCTATGCACCACCCGTAGAGGAAGAATGAGGCAAATGAAGCCCGTCCCAGTGCGTGTGTTTCAGCGCGTTCACGTTACCGGCACACAGGCTGCATGATGGCCGAGGGAGGCGGACCCGAGTCGGGTAACGCAGCGGACTCCGACTCGGAGCCGGTAGCTGCACAAATACCGACTCCTTCAACCGAAAGTCAAAAACAGACTATTGGGTCTCTTTTGAAAACGTCTCTGAGAAAGGGTGACGAATGGTAAGCTAGCGGCCACCAATACTTGGGTCTTTAGCTATCATTAGCCGATAAACAGGAAGTGTTAGCATGCTAAGCTAGCAAGCTAATGACAGCAATGCTTGTAAGCTTGAACTCGATAGCTGCTGTGCTAATGATAGTTTGGCAGGCTAGCACGCTTGCTGCTAGTCAGCCCGACATTTGAATTTCTCTATTAGTACTAATGCCTGTATTAACAGATATTATCCTTGACGCACACAAGCAACCCAGCTGCCAAGTGACTCATTTGCACGTTAATTAGTGCCTGTTTTGTGATGAGTTGAGCGGCGTTAGCAGTCGTGGTAGCTAGTGGGCTGTCAGAATAGCTAAGGCCCTGGATTCAGATTGTAGTTTCTTTTTCCAGTGAAACAGTCTCGTTGTCAGTTGCGGGATGATGATGAGGAAATGGGCCCGCTGACAGAATTAATGTGAGAAGTAGTTACCTGCTTGTCATGACATACCGGTTAAACCGTGTGACGTTCCCCTTACCGGCAAGCCAACTATGTTAGCTAACATAGTTTCAGACCATTAACACTGCTCAGGCCTGGGCATACTGCAGCCGGTGTACTAAAGAGGCTTCACCTCAGCCAGTAAACACAACACCACAGACATGTGAGATGGGCAAGCGTGCCCGTTAATCTCATTTGTTAATAGAAGTGGGTGCCAAACGACCAGGTCACGTTCATTCTTGCAGCCACTAGCTGCAAAGCTAACCTGTTTTTCTGGAGTTATTTAAATGACTCGGCCCTTCCATTTATGGTATTGTTAAAATTGAACTACTGTCCTTTGGTATTCATTTCCAGGAGCCTTAAACACTGTCGTGTTGACACGAAAGAGCCATAGTCCAGCTTTTTGAATTAGCATTTGAATGCGTGTTGCAGTGTGGATACAAGTTTATTAACCAAAGGAGATTCTTTAGATGAGATTAAGTCAAACTAGCTTGCAGTTACTATAAATGCCAAGGCAGTTTGGTATTGCATAATCTTCTGGGAAAGTGTAGGGCTGTGTGCCCTTTTATACCATACCTTTTAGAATCTCTTGACCCTTTTTTATGCTGGGGGAAGAAATCCATTACGAGATATAAATGTTAAAGCTTTTAAGGGGAAAAGAGGATCTTCCAACGAGTGATATGTTTTTCTTTAACTGTGACTGATCAATTTGTTTTAGGTATCTAATAGACAGTCGGTGGTTCAAACAGTGGAAGAAGTATGTGGGGTTTGACAGCTGGGATATGTACAATGTTGGAGAACGAAGCCTCTATCCAGGACCAATTGATAACTCTGGCCTGTTCTCAGGTAAAATTGTCATTTTAAAAAGAATCCCCTAATGGACTGCTGTTGATTTTGCTTGAACAATATAAGTTCCACACAGAAATAAAAAAACAAAACATTTAGTTCTTTAGCTTATACTTATGTGTGTTGTTTTTTTTTTTGTTTTTTTTCCCTTTTTCTCCTTAAAGACCATGAGACTCAAGCCCTGAAAGAGCACCTTATAGATGAGCTTGATTATGTCCTAGTACCTACTGAGGCATGGAATAAGCTAGTGAGCTGGTACGGCTGCCTTGAGGGCCAGAGACCTATCGTCAGGAAGGTAAGGCTGTTAAAGATATTCTTAATTTTAGCCCTGTACCAGAGTGCGTGGACTGGGCTTCCAAATGTCTCTTTTCTTCTCTAGGTCGTTGAACATGGCATGTTTGTCAAGCACTGTAAAGTGGAGGTCTATTTGCTGGAGCTGAACTTGTGTGAGAATGACAATATGGACAATGTTGTTACACGTCATTTCAGTAAAGCTGATACTATAGGTGAGCATCCACATGTGTAATTTATACGTTGGTGTTTGCTGAATAAAACTATTTGACTCTTCATGCTTATTTATCAAACTTTTCTCATTTTTAGACACTATAGAGAAGGAGATGAGAACACTGTTCAATATCCCATCAGAGGAAGAGACCAGGCTCTGGAACAAATACATGAGCAATACGTACGAGCAGCTGAACAAGCCAGACAGCACCGTACAGGATGCTGGTCTTTTCCAGGGACAGGTAGTGCTATTCAAATAAGACTGAGATTATTGTTTGACTACAGCTCAATAATAAACTTGTGTGTTATATTCACAATCAAGGTTAGAGAAGATGAAGGCATTAATTCAATTCTTTTTTTTTTATAACAGCGGCCACTGAATTCCAGATCAGTCATAGCAGCTTTCAAGTTAGAAGAAAAATACAATGTATTAGAATAAAGAAACATTAGTTAGTCACAAAAGTGCAGGTCATAAACCTAACTATGGCTAATGTAGTTTTGGTGGCATATGGCATATGTGTAGCATTAAACTCAAGCCTGAGATGTGTAAAGTCATGCATGAAATTCAGGTGTGCCAACCTAGCTTTCATGTCGAATATTTTCCCAGGTGCTTGTGATTGAGCGCAAAAATGAGGATGGTACGTGGCCCAGACAAGCTTCACATCCCAAGTAAGCTTTTTTTTTTTTTTTTTTTTTACTTCTTCTCCTCTCCAGTCACGCAGGCATGTTTGTTTACATATTTAAGAATGTGCTTTTCTGAAACACGATTTCATTCTTTCTTACTAGATCAAGTACAACCCCATCCAGGAATTTCACTACCTCTCCAAAACTCTCCTCAAACGCATCCCCAACAGTAACCAATGGAGACAGCAACTGCAGCCCTGGATACACGCTGAACAACAGCACCTCATCCAGCAACAGGCAAGGCACCTTTTCTGATCTACTTTTTCTCCCCTCTCTTTTGTTGTTTATTGAAACTTTACCTCTCATGGATAAATACTGGCAAAGCTTGTAAGGCATAGGAGTGATATTTCTTTTCACTGTTTACACACAGCTTGTCACTTAATTTTAAAAAGAGGGGAAAAACAACTTTCCAATATCCAATCTAAGTTTTCAACAAGTGGAGTTTTCAAAGATATTTCAAGGAAATGTGACGACATCTTCCAACTTGTTAAAATTCTTACAAATCATTATATCACATTGTGTTCCCACAGACCACTCTGTAGTTTGTAAGACAAACAAAAATTCTTGACAGGCTGCAAAACTAGGAGTGTGATGTTTTACTTTGTCTGTAATGCCATTAGTCTTTATCTTATCCTTTTAACATCTCAGTTTTTTAATTAAATTTGTATTTATTTGTTTTAGCTCCTTGATGTCACCCAGAATAAAGCACAAAATATATTCACACCAAATTTCAGTAGTTTGCAACTGCATATGTTGTGTCGGTATAATCAGCTGCATGCATTTGCTCTTTATGTAGTCTGCTGCTTTAATGAAATTTGCAGAAATATGTAGACAGTAAATGAGAAAATATTAGTTTTTGTTACATTGAGAGAGTGATTAAAGATCTAAAGATGCCCGTTGTCTATTGTCTGACCATATTTAAGTTTAAAAAAAATGTAGATTGCATGCATGCTTTAGTGTACTAGTATGCTGAATAATAAAGAGCACGTAGTTTATAGGCTTATTTGTAGGACAACTGGGATTTTATATGCACCTAGCTTACTTGATTACCATGTGTTAACAGCTGTATCCTGAATACAATACTACAGACAAACTATCACATCCTTTCTGCCAACAGATATGGGGGCTACAATTCATACAGCTCCTACAATTACAGGGAGTCACAATCGCAGCCTGGCTTATGTGGGCTCAGTAATTTGGGAAATACGTGCTTCATGAACTCTGCCCTTCAGGTAAAAAAAACAACAAGCATTTGCAGCTTCCGCTTAGTGGAAGTGAGCTTTAATATTTCTGTGCACATAATCCTTTTTCGTGTCTTTTCTTTTTTTGGTTCCTGTTCCCTCAGTGCCTGAGCAATGCATCTCCACTCACAGAGTACTTCCTCACTGACCAGTATGAGGCAGAGATAAACAGAGAGAATCCTCTGGGAATGAGGGGGGAGATAGCTGAGGCCTATGCAGATCTAGTAAAACAAATGTGGCTCAGCCGCAGCAGTTATGTGGCCCCACGTACCTTCAAAGTAAGTTGTGTCAAATAGCTTGAACTGAAGTCGGTGTATACCGACTGAATACATTCAGGCAAACTCATCGAGGCCTATGAAGGTAATAATAATCATCCTTTGATTGTCAGACCCAGGTCGGACGCTTTGCCCCCCAGTTTTCAGGCTATCAGCAGCAGGACTCTCAGGAGCTGTTGGCCTTCCTTCTTGACGGGCTCCATGAAGATCTGAATAGGGTCAAGAAGAAGCCTTACTTGGCCCTAAGGGATGCAGAGGGCCGTCCAGATGAGGTATAGTACAGATGTAGATATCGTGTTGTTTTGTCTCTAAAGAGTAAAAGTCTGTCTGATTCTCTCATGGTGGTGCCGAAATATCAACCTTTACAGAACCTTTAAATTTGAAACAGAATGACTGCCAGTCTGCTTTATACTGACAGCTAGACATGAAATAGTTTTTCTGTATAGTAACAAGAAAGCAATATCATCGTTGAATTGATGGTTTTAAAATGCCATCTAATGGAGGTCTTCTTCCTTTTCTCCACTGCTTGGTGAACTACAGATTGTTGCCAAGGAAGCCTGGACAAACCACCGTTTGCGCAATGACTCTATTATAGTTGATATTTTCCATGGCCTCTTCAAATCCACCTTGGTATGCCCAGAGTGCTCCAAGGTATCTGTTACCTTTGACCCATTTTGCTACCTCACATTGCCTCTGCCCTTGAAGAAGGACCGTACCATGGAAGTTTTCCTGGTGCGATCAGACCCTCAGTCAAGACCCACACAGGTGAGTTGGCATTAACCTTCACTCGCTGCTCCAGACCTAAATCCACAGTCAAACTGATAAGTATCTACGATTTGGAGATTTAAAAAAAAATTTGATAGTTGATATGTCTAAGATATATTTCTATATCTCTTTAAAATAGCAGCATAGTCACTGAGAACATCATATGTTGTTTTCTTTGTCTTGCAGTATCGGGTGGTGGTCCCCAAACTGGGTACTATAACAGACCTGTGCAGCGCCTTGTCCAAACTCTGTGGAATCTCTCCAGAAAATGTTAGAATCTTATTCTTTTACATCACGAGTTTTGTCTAATTTATGATGCTCACATGTTTGTTTTTCTTACTCTTGGGAAACAGTTTATAGTTTGTTCTAAATTTGCCTCCTTTATCTTTGTAGATGGTGGTGGCAGATGTTTACAATCACAGATTCCATAAACTTTATAGACGGGATGATGGTCTCAACCAAATCATGGAAAAGGATGACATCTTTGTGTAAGTTTGTGTTATTGACCTGGTGATGATCTGAGAACTCACTCACTGTGGTTGTACAATGTGAGTGTAAGACGTGTTTCCTTTTTTGTGTCAACGCTCTCTGCAGGTATGAGGTACAGGAGGAGAACAGTGAAAGGATGAGCCTGCCTGTTTATTTCAGGGAGCGCCACTCAAAGCATGCTGGAAGCTCCACAAGCACCATGCTGTTTGGCCAGCCTTTACTTATCACCGTGCCCAGACATAACCTCATAGCAGACGTTCTTTATGATAAGATCCTAGAGAGGATTGGGTAAGAACCTACTGTATTGGTAAAAAGAAATTCAGCTATATTATGGTGTAGTAGCAGTGTGCATACAGTACATCTGGCATGAAGAAGTTTAATGGAAAGGGAGCAGAACATGCACACCCTGAATTCTTTCCAGAATTGGTTAACCATGTTAACTCGTATTCCTTGTTGTGTGTTGCAGACGCTATGTAAAACGCTCCCAGAGCCCTTCTACTGAAAGCAGGGCGTCAGCCTCAGCCACCATATCCAGCTGCAATCAGGCCCCTGAATGTTCTACATCTTCTAGTCTCAATGCCAGCCTGGGTGGCTGTGGCAGTCCCTTATCAGATGGGGCCTCCTGCAGCGCCAGCTCCAGCAATGGCAGCAACCACTCAGGGACCTGCAATGAAACGAATGGGTTGTATGATGGTACGAAGCTGACATCAACTACTCATATCCAGCTGAGGAGTCGTCATCAAGGAGCACTCAAAAAGCATTGCAACAAGAATAATTAGATGTGGTTTATGTCACTGTTTAGGTGAAGAGGAGGCCATGGACCACCAAGTGAGTCCAGAGCCAGAAAATGGCCAATCTGAAGAGGAGGAGGAGGCCTCTGACTTACAAAATGGGTCCAAAGGAGACACGACCAAGCTCTTTACATTCAGCATAGTCAACTCTTACGGAACGGCCAACATTAGCCCGCTGCCTTGTGATGGAAATGTCCTCAAACTTAATCGTCAGTGTACATCTTTAAACTTCAATTGCATGGAAAGTTTCCTTTTTTCAGGCCACTTTACGATAACACAGCTTCTTCCACGTTCTCTCCTCTGCAGCACATTCCACAGTGGCCATCGACTGGGACACAGAGTCGAAGAAACTCTACTATGATGAACCAGAAGCAGAGGTCAGTTGATATTCGTCACACAGTTCTGTGACACAGCGCTCATACACTTTGTTTATATTTGTGTAAATATTGTGCTTAGGCTTATGAGAAGCATGAGAGCATGCTGCAGCCCCAAAAAAAGAAAACCACTGTGGCTCTAAGGGAATGCATCGAGCTCTTTACAACAATGGAAACACTGGGAGAGCATGACCCATGGTGAGGACCCTTCAGCATAACTTACTCTTAAATGTTTACACACATTATATTTTATCTAAACTGAATATGTTCTTGTAGGTATTGTCCAACATGCAAGAAACACCAACAGGCCACAAAGAAGTTTGACTTATGGTCACTTCCTCGGATTCTGGTGGTTCATCTAAAGCGTTTCTCATACAACCGATGCTGGAGGGACAAGCTGGACACAGTGGTGGACTTTCCCATCAGGTATGTACTGTCGTGGCAGAATCCTCAGTTGGTCTTTTCACCATTTGGGACTTTGATATTTTACTCAGTTTTCCCTCTTTCCTTTTATTGGCTGTGTCCAGTAGCATTAGCAAATACAGATGCAAAAAAATCCTCCTGCCTTTTATATACTCAGTCACATGCTTTTTACAAATTAACTTTTTAATATTGTACCTTTTGGTAGGAGAAATAAAAAAAACTAAAATTCTCTTTGTCAGCATACTGTTGTCAAGATCAGTATCACACATTTTTGACTTCAGTACTTACAAATAGAACTTCTTGAAAAACTAAATAAGGACATGATTCTCAGTTTATTTTTAGTGTGATTTGTTTATAGATAAGAGAGCAATGGGCTAAACAATGATTTAGTTTTCCACATAGCAGCTACCCATGTAGTGAAGGTAGAAAATAATACTTCTTTACAGAACCTTCTTTGTAAAGATGGTTCCTTCCTTAGTCATGTCAGCTAAATTTCAATTTGCATTGTCAATCAAGATGACAACTCTTAACATCATTAAACCATGACTGATGTTACAGCGTTGATTGAGAGGCCTCTTGTAATATAAATGGAAAAACTGTGTGTTTTAAAAAGATTTGTCTTAAGTTAAAGTTAAAGGAAGTGTATGAAAAATGATTACAACCATTAATGCAGTTTCATGTAAAATAGTGAAAATTTAAAAATAAGGAACTGGAAAACACTGTAGTATTGGTATAGCTTTGACTCTAGAGGGAGCTGTAGTTTGAAATTCACAGAATAACCAACCAGAGCTCTGAATGAGGAAACACTTATTCAACTTACAAGAAGTGGATTATTATCTTATAAACTGGCATGACCCCAAATAGAACATTTAGACCTACTTTCTGCTCTTATCTTTTACGGTTGTGTGGATTTTTGTAATTTGTTTGCCCAGGTTGTTCATTAATCGAGGGCTTTGCAGTTTTGTTTTTGTTTTGTTTTTTCCTCCACATGGCAACTTTGGGCTAGACACCCAAGGTTGCTCCAGAAACCTGCTGCTGTGGGTGTGTGACTGAGGAACAATGGAGTTTGTTACATGACTAAGATGTTAGGTGACAAATGCATAAGATTTCCCAATGCTGGTTAATTTGTTAACTTTTTCCCCACTCCCTCATTAGAGAGACACAAATGTTCTATTGTGTTATAAAAGGGAAGTTGCCTCACAGTTAAGCTAACAGCTACATTTCAATCTTAGAACACCGTTGAGGAACTTGATCCAACGGAAACCACAGAGCAGATTGTGTTGCTGAAATCCTTATTTTAAAACAAAAGTCTGACTCACACTTAGTAAGGATGGCTTAAACAGTGCAGTACATGTAGGGTTTCACCATCTGATGGTATTTTCTCTGCCAGGGATCTCAACATGTCTGAGTTTGTGTGTGACCCTAAGGCCGGCCCCTACGTCTACGACCTTATTGCTGTGTCAAACCACTATGGAGGAATGGGAGGGGGTCACTGTAAGTCAGCATTTAATTTATACAATGAAATTTCCCCTATGTAGTCTTTGATGCCAACTGCTGGTCGCAGTTTTTTTTAGCCTTTAAACATGAACACAGTATATGACAGTATGTGTCAGCAGATGGGGTGCTCAGAAAGTCACTCTGTCTCCAAGGATGCTGCATTTGGTTAAAATGTAATAAGGCGTAGAGCCTCGTACATCATTGTTTTCATTGTGCACTCACACTCAGTTTATTTTTCTTTGATATGCCATCTTTTGTCATAGTGAAGCAGTGTAATCAGACTTTTATGTCTTCCTGAACAAAATTCCTGAAAAGTCATGCGTTAACCTTACACCGTCTCTGTGTAACAGACACGGCTTATGGCAAGAATAAAGTGGATGGAAAGTGGTATTACTTTGATGACAGCAGCGTCTCATCTGCCACAGAGGATCAGATAGTGGTGAGTTTTCAGTGTTGTGTACTGGTGATCACTGGGTGTTTGTTTTCTTTAGTCTTTCAAGTGAAAGAATGATGAGTACTGACACTTGCTGGTGTGTTGACTTTGGTGTCAAGTATTCCTCTTCTAGTAATGTAATCTTACCCGTGTTGTGCCATTACAGACTAAAGCCGCCTACGTGCTGTTCTATCAGCGCATAGACGAAGAAAGCCCCTCTAAACCTCAACCTTCGGCGTCATTGGGAGGAGCCCCGGAGCCAGCCGATGACCACATGGACACAAATTAGGAAGCCCAGATGAAAAGGGACACACACTGAAGTGCATATGGCAAATAGAGACACTCGGACGCACACACAAAGCTACTTTAGTGGCAGAGGATTCCACAGACATAAAATTATTAATCCTACCTTCCCTGTATTTTGATTTGTCTCATATGTTGTCAGCTACAGCCATCAGCCTTGACATAAGAGTGAACTGTGAGACTTTCCTCCCTGCAGCGGGTGGTCTGCTGATTTCTTAAAGTAGTTTGCTAGTCTGGATTGAAGAGGAATATAAGTGAATATAGAAACTTAAGGTTAGAAGTGCCCTCAAATATATAGATAAACAAATGTTTCTGTTGCCCACAAGACCAGTCAGAAATATTTAAAACAAAAAGCCAAATGCATTTGTTTCAACCAAAGCGATCCAAGGTATTTATGATAAAATGAACAAACTGATGTGTTTCCAGGATGCTGGCTTTGTGCCTAGATTTATCTCACATATTCTTGCTGTGCTAAGGTAAATTTTAGCAGTGTGATGTGCACACATGACAGTACATGGCACCTTCTTTGTTGAAAGAATCCTGTTACCTTATGCCACCTGTTTAAAGTGAAACTATTTCTGAGGGGATCCTTCGGCTTCAGACTACCGGTAGCAGTGGATCTGTGCCGCATCTAGACCACAGAGAGGGTGTCTCATTTCAAGGTCCCTAACATCTAGATCTTGACATGAGTTGTGGCAGAAGCTGTTTTGGGGGGTTTGTTTTTTTTTGTTTTGGCCTTGCTCTAGTTCAGCCATGAGTTGTTTTTTTTTCTCCCCCGAATATGTTTTGATGCACAGCACGGGCTCTGCTCTCGGGGCCCTAAACTCATGAGAGGAGTCTTACCCTGCTCACAATTTGTATTTTCTTTTTTTTCTTTTTTGTAATCATAATGAAAAAAGCGGCCTTTCAATTCCTGCAACCTGTTTAAAAAGGAGGCACTTTGAATTCTCCGTGAAAATCTACCTGCTTCTGGTGTATCTAGAAATCATGGAAGTGTATGGTTAGGCCTTTAGCATTAAAGGGTTTGGTCTGTCATATGCGTCCACATAATTTTAATGTGTCTTTTAAGCTGCCTGACCGGACCCTTAGTTCACTTGCGATAGCTTGTCCTAATTAGTCTTGTACAATAATGCAGCTCTGTATTGAAATGGCTATGATATTTGATATCTTCTAAGCACACTGAGTGAAGCGAAATAAACTAGAATAAAAGTGGTGCTTTATTCATGAAACTTGAACTTTGCTCCTTATCACAAGGAAAAATGTGTTAGATGTCAGATGGGGGTGGAGGAAAGCAGTCATTTAACAGCATTCTCACTGAATGCAGGCACTTTGAGCCAGTTTTCCTTCCAGTGATACTAATACAGCAGTTGGCTCTTAAGTAAAGTTGAAAGTGATTCTTTTATATTATTGAAGGCCAGACATACACAACAATCCCCTGGAGCACATTTGTAAGTGGTGACTGGATGTTTTGAATGTGATCAAGTAAAAACTAGAATACATTTACTTGTGACAGTTAACACTTAATATAATGTAATCCCACAAGGCTTGTTCTGGGGCATAAATCTGCACCTGGTTTTATAATGGCATGCTAACATACAGGGCCTTTGGGTGTCCTCCCTGCTGGTTGGTCCTGGCATCATCATGTTGTTCAAACTACCTAAACAATCATTCATGCCTAAAACTAGAAAAGCTTTATATCTGTAATCTAGATATGTAACTGAAAACACAGTTCAGCAGCAGAAAATCTTGTCTTCTTATCCACCCAAAATTATGTCAGCAGTTCAAACTCAATCTGTACATAATCAACACTATTTTAAATAGGTGTAAAAATGATTGTTCTCATATTTATCTTGTTGCCGATATCTGCAGTTTTGTTTTTAACTGAAAAATATTTGAATTCAAATTACAATAAAGACTGGAAGCCTCAACAAGCTCACTTGTTTGGACATGCACTGCAATATAACACAGATTGCCTCTGGTTTCAGGTGATGCGATACTTAAATGTACTTTGATACAAAGCGTAATAAAGCTCAAGTCCTCAATGAGGTGCTTTGTTTAGAATAATTGCATGCAATATAACCCTCACGCTGAAGCTGTAAGTACTGCTGTCTGTGTTAAGATAATTACCTCTGGTTGCAGGTGATGCAACCTAAATTGCCTGCCAGTAATGCTGACTGTTTGCAAAAGGAACTCTGATGTACAATTACATGTAAACACAGGAAACACACGTGTAATCAGGTGTACTGTAGCTATATACAAAGCCAACACTTGCCTGTGGATGAATAATCTACCACTCCTAACCTTTCCCCAGCCCTCCTTTACAGAAAATGTCTGAGTATTTTTAGATATGCTAATAAGATTAAGCTGACAAAATAGTCCCTCAAATATGACCTTTAAACAAGAAAATATATATAAATATATATAATTAGGAGTCAGAGAAATGTTTGCAAAAAATATTTATTGATCCCCTTTAAACTTGACACCACAGCTGTGCTTTACATGCACCCAGCGCAGCTTTGAAGAGATAAAACAGTCCTGCCTTTTACATTTCATCAGATATCCTCCTCACAGTTTGGTTTCAGAGGATTTCTTCATTTAGTAAAAAAAAAGAAAGCAGGAGACAGCTACTGCGTACAGGAGAGCACAGGTGGTGAGTTTAGGTGGCATCTATTGAAGCTGTAAGCGCAGTGGTGTTTCTCTCGTTATGAAGGCTACACACACACATAGTGCTAAGCTGCAGGCTGCTTCAGCATTTAGGACGAGGTTTTAATTAGTCTGGCTGAGGAGCTTCTTGATGTCTCCCTCGATGTCGATGGTGAGGAACCTCCGGCTGTAACGCTTGAACGGCACACCGTCCGGCCCGATGAGGAACTTCTCGAAGTTCCAGGACACGTCGTTCCTGCACACCGGGCTCCAGATGATCAGCTTGGGGTCGGTCATCAGAGACGTTGCGTCGTCGCTAGGTGTTGGAAGCTTGTCCTTCAGGAACGCAAACAGGAGGTGGGCGTCCTTCCCGTTCACGTCCATCTTCTCAAAGAGCTGAAACTTGGGCTCGAAGCCATTTCCAGGACGGACATACTTCAGCGACAGGAGGATCTCTTCATTCTTGCAGTTCTCCTGCACACAGTTACACTCTTGGCTCATTCTTATCGGGAAGAACCAGAAAATACAAACTTCCCTGTTCCCTACAGCAAGTATTCAATATTATTTGAATCCCACCAATAACTATGTATCAATAAGTAACTAGTAACAATAACCTGTGTAGTCCTTCAGCGCCTTATAAAATATTAACCATTTTAAAGTATATTTCATATTGCGTAAAAACTCTGTTGTAAGACGAAAATCTCACACACAGCCACAACTTCCTCCTTGCTAAAAGTCACCAATGCTTTGCGCATTCAGCTAATATAATAACAGCACTAATAACCTATGGATTTAGACGTGTCTCTTGTACTTACAAGCTGACTAATATTATACTAAAGCCCGATCTAAAACTTGCCAGTAAACTTGGGAACTATACAAGATTAAACCTTTAAATAAGGGGTGGAAATAACTTCCTCTAATTTGATTAAATACAAATAAGTCAGCCATTTCCGGGAAAATAGGATAAATTAACGGTGAAAGCAGGAAATTTAGAGTAACGATACTTACAGAATGATTATTTCTAGACTGACGGGATAGAAAGGCCTTAGCCATGTGCTTCAAAGCGCAGACGGGATAAATTTCTCACCTGATGGCCGAACTGGTTGCAGGGTACTCCCAAGATCACAAGCCCCTTGCTGGCGTACCGCTCGTGGAGCTCGTTCATCTGGGTGTAATCCCTGACGGTCGTACCTCAGAGAGAAGCGACATTCTCAATGAGGACGACTTTGCCCTTTAGGGACGAGAAATTAAACGTCTCCCCGGTCAACAGTTTGGCCGTGAGGTCGTAAAAACTTGTAGCCATTGTTTTCTTTTCTTTTCTTCCTCCTTTCTTCAGGTAGAGCAGATGCCTTCTTCACTACCAACACAGTGCGCTCTTCTGTTTCTTTGGACCAGCTTTATATGGTCAAAGAGCTTGTATTGCCTGCCAAGATAGTTCACTCCCTGAAATTAGTGGGCTGGTATACCACGCAGGGCGATAACCTGCTCCAAACACCCCTGAGAACCTGTGAATTGATATGTGTACATGTGAATTGATATGCACATGTACACTGTCTGTATTGATTGCACATTTGTGTCCTGCCTCTTTTCCACTGCCCCAATTTGGCTGCAGGTGCAAAGCCAGGCCTACCTTGGTGCTTCTTCAGAACTAGCCCACATTTTCTAAATTTTCTGTGGAAACAAAATCAGCTATTTGAGCTGCATCTGCATGTCATCAGTTGAGAGCAAAAAAGTAAAAAATAAAGAAAGTATACAATAAGTACAGTTAAAGCTGAATATACATGCAAATACTTTGTAGGCGGACTGTCAAAATACACACTAATGTATTGTCATGAAAATATTGTGGGGTTCCATACAGGCTCATGTATAAATATGATTATTTATTTTTAATAAAAATTTACTTATAAAAACGATATTTATTAATATATTTTTTATGTAAATAAGTAATGTATTAACTTAATAAATTTAAATATTAGCGGGACAATGTTGTCGGCAAACTAAGAGAGACGAAGAAGAAAGCAAGGGGCACTGCAATAGCTTGATCCAGTGTACTCTTTGATGGAGTTGCTCGTCCCGTAAAGCCGGTTCAGTTATTATGTATCCAGTCCCAAACGCTTAAGTATGATCACCTCATACACACCGGCTGAGTGTTTGAAAATGAAAATATTGCACATTACTGACGGACTGCAGTAAAATACAGCACACAGATCAGTAAACAGAGTGACCTATAACGGTGCAGTTATGGCTGAGCTTTTCTAGCAGCCAATAGGATGCGCGAGTGTGACGACACTGATGACGCGGAGCTGTTTGGCGCGGAAGTTTGTTTTGTAACTTCGGTGTCTGGTCGTCCGTGGCTTCGTCTGCTCAGTAAAAGTATGTCTACCATTTTTCATAAAAACATTTCTGTCAACCTTACCAGAACATTTCATATCGACATGATGTTAAAGCACGTTTGTGTTAAAGTTATTGAAATGTGTCGTTTATTATAGCGACAGTGGTTACCGTCCCCTCTTTTTTTTTTTAACTCCCCTGTGTGTGTCTGGTAGCCTAATATAGCTATTAACAGCCTTCTGTCCTTCATATTTCATCAGATGATGCGCAAAAAGCGACGCTCCTCCGTGGATAAAGGAGAGGGAGCTCCTGCAGCACCTAGTAAGTTTAAAACGTGTATGTGTATAAGGCATGTTTCTCCATGTATTCCCAAAAAATTCATCAGTCTTGGGAGCTAAGTAGCACCTATGTTGACACAGTTTCCCGCGAGAGAAGCTGTATAGCTGTTTTCTGTGATATTGTTTTTTAAGGTTTATATCTGCTTTCAGAAGTGAAGAAGAGTCGCAGCGCTGGTCGCCAGTCTAAGGAAGCTGCCCCAGAGGAGACCAGTCAGTGTGTGTTTGTTGACTTTGTCAGAGTGGCCGGTGTCACATTGAGACAGGGCGGCATGCCTAACGAGATAGGTAAACGCACTCAATTCAGTTTTGAAACAAAGCAGGGCTGTAAATGAAATGAGATGCTCACCTACATCTGGTCTTATCCCTCTCGAGGTGTTGACCAAGTAGTGTTTCAGAGACGAATACAGCAGCAAATTCAGAAGAGCCCCAGGTATCCTGGTGTGAGTATAAACCGTACAACAACCCTACAGTAAACACAAAAATACAACAAAAAACACGTTTTGCCCTAAGTTCCTACTTTTCATCTCTTAGATCATTCAAGAATTCATCACAGCACTGGAGTCATATATGGAGAACACTGACAGGTTTAGGAACTGCCTTCTTCCATGCATCCCACAGTCGTCTAATCGAGACTCCAGGTAAACATCCCATAAACAACCAATGAATTATAAGGCTACTTTTGACAGCTCCATAAATTATGGAGGACACAGCTAGAAGTTGGACTAAGCTAATAAAACTGATATGTTTTCATGTGTGCTGCAGTTCTGTCAGTTCATTCCAGGAAAGCCTGCTGCGGATGTTGTTGGGGATTGAAATGTTACAGGTGAGATTTTCTGTGATCACCTCTAAATGAAAACTGCATTTTCACAAGCACAGTCAAAATGAAAAGCAGTATGTATTAGTACAAATACACTACCACAAATCCCCAATCACCTGTCCTTTTTTTTAATAGACTTCCATCATTAACACCTTGCTTGAGAAGCTCCCTGAGTATATGTTAGATAGGTCAGTATTTCCTGACATTTTGATGTACTACACAATTTTTTGGTTTAAAATTTGGAATACTTTTAATATGTCTTTAAAAAAAATCTAACTGTCTTCTCTACTCCATAGTACCAGCAATGGAGGAGTTAGTATCCCACGCATTATTATTAACCAACTCAAATGGCTAGACAGAGTTGTGGACACTAAGGTAATCATTTGTTTGATGACAGGTTTTGTTGCTTTTGTAATTGAAGGTGTGTCTGGCCTGTTGAGTTTGTCCTATAATCACATGTTTCTTCTTTTGTGCTTATTTATCTTCCTGCAGGATTTGGCGTCGAAGCTCATGGAGTTGGTGTCAGTAGCTCCGGCGGAGGTTCAGTGTGACATCATCACCAGTTTGCCAGAGATACTGGAAGACTCCCAGCACAATGATATAGCCAGGGAGCTCAAGTATGTACACTAAATCTCTAACACACATGTGCTGTGGTCAATCTGTGTTTTAAGGTTGCTGCTAATACCCCTCCTCTCTGCAGCTCTTTACTCCAGGAGAAGACTCAGTTGACCGTTCCCATCCTGGATGCCCTTTCTAGTCTTAACCTCGCATCTTCATTGCTGACAGAGGTAGTGTGGACATGCACATATAAACACACATGTGCACTGGTAGAAATGCGTTCTTACTTGTCGCTTCTCTGGCTTTTCAGGTCCGTGGAGCTGTTATGGCCACGCTGGCTGCTGTGCAGCTAGAGGACCTCCCCGTAGTGGTCAAGTTCATCCTGCACTCTGTGTCGGCCTCTGATGCATACGAGGTCAGAGTGGTCAAGCAATACAAAAAAATCCCCATACACACCATAATTTTACTAAATGAATGGATATGAGAAGTGGTTCCTTGTTTTTAGGTTGTCTGTAATCTTCGAAAAAAGCTGGAGCTTGAGCAATGCGTCCTTCCGCCTGTGCTGCAAGTCTCTCAGAGTCGTATGAATAGCAAAGCACCAGGCGGGTAAGATAACAATTAATTTATAGCCCAGTATCAAAACATGTGACACACCTGAAGTTTTGAAGTAATAAATGTGGTTTGTTGGTGATGTGATCCAGTTTTTGATGTTTTTGATGCAGGTCTGCCTCCGCGGCAGCAGCTGGCAGCAGCCAGGACAGCATCTCGTTGATACTGGACTGCATCAAGTCTGCAGTGCGATTCCAGAAAACCATTTCTGAGGCTTGGATCAAGGTATGAAATGAACTAATGTTCTTATGGCCCCTCACTTAACTGACTGAGTCAATTGCTTGTGTCAGTGACTTAAATGTACTTTCCCCCTTCTCTCTCTCTTTCTCTCTGTTTTTTTTTAATAGGCCATAGAGTCTGTGGATGAGGTGGAGGGGCATAAGGTAAGTTCAGCATATTCCCAAAGAATGCTAACTGACGGCTTGGTCCCATTCTTAGGTCTATACACTGGTTCTCAAACAGAAGGGGGCCATGGGTCACCAGGTGAAAAATTCATGGCTGTATACATAAGAAGAAGTTGAATTAATGTAATTTATGCTGATTTTGTATTTAGTGACAGATTTAAAACATTCTGGGGTGACGAGTGTGATTTTAGCTTCTGTATCATCAGAGTTTGAGAACCACGGGCATCCAAAAGTCTCCACTATTAGAAAGCTATTGGATAGTTACTTTTAACATTTCAAGCACATTTCTTCATAACATCTGGATAATTTTACAGAAATTAATTTCTCTTGCTTATCATAGTGACTTGTTTGAGTCCACCACCATGTGTACATGCACCTACTAGACCATGTTGTTACTCATCTTTACTGATGTCAACTGTCACAGTTGGATTATGGGAAACATTTTGAAGGAGGACATTTAGGAAGCCTGTTTATACACCACATTAAGGTTTTTAGGCATCTCTTTGTAATATTTCTGCTTTGCCATGTTAGGTCATGGATCTCCTGGTGCTGCTCATTCTTCACTCCACCAATGCCAACCAGAGCCGACGGGGGGCAGAAAGAGTGCTGAAGGTCAAAGTGAGAAACGGACTGATCCAAGAGGCTCTGTTACAGAGAACCTTCAGGGACTACGCTCAGGTGGGTCAGCCTGTAGAAATAGAAGCTTAAATATAAGAACAGTGCAGTTTTTTTTAAATTTTTAATACTTCATTGTATTTATTATTGTTCTTCTTTTAGGTCATGCGAGGGTACTTCCCCTCCACCCTTGCTTTAGCTCAGAGTTTGGTACGCTCACCCGACCCCTGCGTGGTGCCTTTCGGAGGAAACATGTACCTACATGCCTTCACTGCGTTTGACTCTTACTGCCATCAGGTGAGTTTGAGAATAATTTGAATCATGCGTAAATGTTTCTAAATACAGATTCTTCTGAGTAATTCAACCCCGTGGTATTTTAATAGGAGGTGGTGGGCTCTCTCGTGACCCACGTGTGCAGTGGTGTGGGTGGAGAGGTGGACGTGGCTCTGGAGCTGCTCTGTGGTCTGGTTAACGAGAAACCCTCGGAAATGGCCATGTATGCTGTTTTTGTCAAGGTGACGAGGCGATCGAAACATTGTAGCTGCAAATCAAATATACAAAGCAAGCAGCGTGCGGATGATGGCTTTTCTTACCCAGCAGCGGTGTTTTTAAAATGTTTTTGGTTCTGATTGTAACCAGTCATGATATTTGACATAGGGAATCTTGGACTACATGGACAACCTCACTCCGCAGCAGATTCGAAGACTTTTCCACCTTCTGAGCAAACTGGCCTTTGGACAGAAGCAAGGATCTCACATTCAGGTGCAAAATCACGCATTCGGGGGATCCAGATATTGGACAGCCCAGCCTTGGACACTTTTTCTGCTTTTTTTTATTTTTTACTGTCCCTCATCTACTGACCTGTGTTCTTCTGTTTTATTCCAAACAGGATGATATGCACATAGTGATCCGCAAACAGCTCTCCAGCACTGTGCCCAAGTACAAGCGCATTGGCATCATTGGTGCTGTGATGATTGTAGGCAGCATGGGGGCTTTCAGGTAAAAACTTGTTTGGCAAACATTAGATAAGCATCTTGTTTACTCTGTGATTTAATTTTTCGGTGTCATCAGCAGACTCTGTCCCTAACCTCTTTTGTCTGTTCCAGGTCCAAAGCGAAGGAATCGCAGAGCAGGTCGCTGTCCCAGGAGACAATCAGACAGGTACGTATTAGCCATTAAAACAAGTGGTGCTAATGATTTTTTTTATTGATTACTCTTTAAAATCTCATTATTCTTTTATCTTTGCCACATCTTTGCCTGTTTTATTTAAGATAACAGTGTTTGATCAGCTAGTATTTAAATATATGGTGTATCTACATTGTAAAAACTTCAGAACCTTTCAAACTTTGGACCCTTTCATTTTGGTTGAACCAGTATTTTTTTTTTCCTTTGAAGTCTGTCACAGATCTCCAGTTATGTTTGTTTTTCCCGCTGCAGGTGACGGCTCTGTTGGAGCTGGTGAAGTCGAGCAGTGAAAGCTCACCTGAGGCTGCAGCTCTTTATTATGATGAACTGGCCAACCTGATTTTGAGCTCTACTCTGGACCCACAGGTCCAGGTATGTTTTAGAAACTCACAAAAACGTCTCTCTTATTCTGCAATATGTAGAATATCTCGCTCTTGCTGCTTAAGAGGCTTTCTCAAATGCAGTTTGTCATGTTGTACTGAAGGCAAACTGGAGGCTACATTTACTGTCTCATCATGAGGTCCAAAGTAGCATTATGTGAAGCTATAGGTGTTAGCTGGTCAACATTCTAGCGTTAGTGCAGCGGTCCCCAACCTTTTTTGCGCCACGGACCGGTTTATGCCCGACAATATTTTCATGGACCGGCCTTTAAGGTGTCGCGGATAAATACAACAAAATAAAACTAGTACCGGTACCGAAAAAAAGAAAATTTATTCATAACACACGTGAAAAGACCCAGGAAAACCGAGTAAACGATAAAAACGATAACAAAATAACGCTGAAAACCGATTAAAAACCCTGAAAACTATACATTTCACACCTGAGCCTCAACTCTCGTGGCCCGGTACCAAACGACTCACGGACCGGTACCGGTCCGAGGCCCGGGGGTTGGGGACCGCTGCGTTAGTGGATATGATTACAACGATGTCTTTGCTCAGACATAACTTTTAATTATTTTCTTTCTTTGTGGTAGTTTCTATTTCTTTTTAAAACTGTTTTTATACATTAATAACTGTACGCATTAAACTTTAAAGTAAAAACTGATTGTACTGTACTTTGTAAGATGAAACCTTCCTGTTATTTTCTTTATTCTTCTAGGACATGATTGGAAAAAGTGTCCTTCAAGACTTTGAGGATGACTTTGTAGTGGACCTGGGCCCGGAAATATCAGGGTCAGTGATGATGACGTAGTAACTGTTTTCAGCATACTGAGTTATATTTTTATATAATTGGTATCACTGAGCCGCCCTGTTTTTTGTCTTTTTGTTTTTTTTCAGGTCCTTTCCCTTTCCGGCCCGTGCAATGTACAAATTGTATGAAGATGAGGAGCAGGGAGGCATTGCTATCAACCTGATGCCTCTACTGGCCAAAGACATCCAAAACAAAGGAGATTTGCAAAATCAAGTCAATAAGGCACATAAGTGAGTCGTCCCCATGATAAGAGAATGCTAAATCAATAATCTGTTTTGCTCATTGTATTTACTGTATTTGATATTTCCTGTTTGTTGTATTTGTGGGAGCAGGCGAGTGTCTTCTCTGTGTTTGTCCCCATTTTTCCGTCTCCTGAGGTTGTGTGTGGAGAAGCGGCATCAGGGAGACTTGGAGGAAATTGACGGCCTTCTGGGTGAGGAAGAAGGAGTGACGAATACTTTTTGGAAACCGGTGTGGTACTGTGGCTATAAAGCAGTTTATGCTTATGTGTTTATGTGCTTCATTACAGGGTGCCCTCTGATCCTAACAGACATGGACGTAGTAGAGAAAGTTGAGAGCTTGTCAAAAGCTGAGAGGGAGTTCCTCTGTACTTTGCTCTTTCACACCATCAATTGGTTCAGAGAGGTAACTGCATGTTAATGTCAGTTTACTTATTTGGAAAAGACAAGATGTGTGACTGAAGCCCCAGCCACACAGCAACACTTTTCCCCTAGTGGCTGGTCTCTAGGCCTGCGTGACTGTCGCCTAAAGCTGTGTGTGTTTTTCCACAGGTGGTAAATGCATTCTGTACACAAAAAGACACAGATATGAAGATGAGAGTACTGACTCGCCTGCAGAACATCACTTATTTTCAGACGCTGTTGGAGAGAGCTCTGGCAGGTGTGTTTTTGATCCAACAATAAAAGGACTTAGAACCCCTCTTTTCTGCCCTGCAGTGTCAGTTTTACTAACAATTTACTTTATTTTGACTTTCAGGAACACCTGGCTATGTGCCACCTATTGCTAATTTTGATGGAGACAGTACAGATGGGATTGTACCTAATTCCACTGTTCCTGTGAATAAGATAAAGAAAGGTGAGTCCACCTGTAACAGGATATTTTAGCCTACGTTGTTTATATGCTTCTGTTATGTGTATGTTAGTTATACATAATAACATTGACCTCGTTATGCTATTTAGATGGCACAGGAAAGAAAAGGAAGGCCTCTGGTAAGAATTCTTCAGAAAGCAGCTCACAGGCTGAAGAGGCGACAGAAGCAGATGAAACTCAGCAGGTAAACATCTCACAAAGTCGACCCTCTCATGTGTTTGTTTAAAGCAAAACAAACTAAAACATGAACTTGCTTGTGATCAAGGAGCAGCCAGAAAAGGAGAAGGTAAAGGAGATCCGGCCAGGTGTCAGCCTGGCGTCCTACAGACCGTTTTTTAGGGAGCTCGACATGGAGGTGCTTAGCGTTCTGCAGTGTGGGCTGCTGTCACGCTCGCTGCTGGACTCTGAGCTCCACACAAAGGTAAATAAGCGTTTTTGGAAACGTGTGCTGCTTAAATGTATTTTACAACTATACCGTATGCACCATTTGAATCAAGCTAATGTTTTTGCATTGCTAAGGTGCGAGAGGAGGTTCTGCTGGGCCCTGCTGAGCTCGTCTTCCTCCTGGAGGATATGCTTCGCAAATTAGAGTTTAGTCTAACAGCTGCCCCGGCCAAAAGAGCTCCATTCCTCAAGGTGTGGAAAAAAGCATAGCAACAGTAGTAACGAGCATTATGGAGCAATGTTAGAGAAAACAAATACTCTGTCACAATAAACACTGCTCATTTTAGGTTAACATTTCATATATTGTAGCAGGAATTCTAGTCACAGATGGAGCAATTTATTTAGACCAAATTAATTTAAGCCTGTTTGTCCTCGAAACTCAATAGTTTCATACAGTATAAATTTAATAATTTAACTGTAATTATTGAACTATGTTCCTGTGTAGGGAAGAACTGATAAGAGTGTGGGCTTCTCCCACCTCCAGCAAAGGAGCTCTAAGGATATTGCCTCTTGTTGTGTCCAACTTATGCCTGCTCTCTGCTCACACCTGGAGAACTGCCACAACCACTTCCAGGTATCGAATCATTAAATGTCTTGACTTCAGATGGGAAATCACGTTTTTAAGAAATTCTCACACATGCTTTCGCTCTTTCACAGATTATGCTATCTGAAAACAACGGCGTTGTTGATGGACCTGCAACAGATGTGGAGGAATACCAGTTAATGTCTTCAGCCTATCAGCTGCTCCTGCAGGTCCTGAACACTACCTTCAGCTGGTAAGGAGAAACAGCAGCACTGATGTTTACCTCAGAAGACATCTAGAGCAGTGTGCCTTGAGAAGTGTTTGCCTCAGTCTGACTGGTGTTGGGTTTTATGTGATATATATGTGCATCTCTCAGGTCTGGGTTTAGTCAACCAGCACAGAAGAGCTTACTGAAGAAGGCTCTGGGATTTTTTGCTGGACGACTCAAAGAGGGAGGTGCTGAGCTGACTCTGGAGCAGCTTGTGAAGTGAGTGGTTAAGTTTTAAGACTCTGCTAGAGGACACTTCTCTAAATAGTTTGATTTGTTTTTTTCATCTCTCACTAAGAAGTCTTATTTCTGCGGTAGATTGTTACATGCACATGCTTACATGTTACACGCTTACATGTAAAAAAAAAAAAAAAGATTTGATATCCAGGGACCAAGCTATTGTTGACAGAATGCTCCCCACGAAACTCTTTCTCTCTCTTCTTCTTCCTCTGTTTTTATTTTAGACATTTCTGATATTTGTGTTTCATAACATAATAAATGCATTTGTTTTCTCTGTTTTGTTTTTTAGACACAGTTTTGAATATCTGCTCAACTTCCGCAGCACAGTGCCAAATCTCAGCATAGCTCTGTGTCTCTCTCAGCTTCTCTCCACTGTGTCAGAGAAAGGAGGAAATCCTGCCGCTTACAGAGAGCAGACTGGTTGGGCTAATACGATGCCTCATTTTAATTCACTTGAATTATTTTCAAAGAGTGTGTGAGGACCTGATTTATTTATTTTTCTTGGTTTAGCGTCCCTTGCACGGCGTTTCTTGAACCAGGACTGGGTGACGGCCAGTGGCGAGAAGGAGCGAGGCACCAAATTCAATGAAGCACTTCACACTCTCCTGAGGTACGTCTGCATTTTTTGTGGCCCTCTAGTGCAAATGTAAACTCAAATGAAAGCAGCTAAAAGTCTTGAGTATACACTGACTGGTCACTTTATTAGGTACACCGTGCTAGTACTGGGTTAGACGTCATTCAAGCACAGATTCACCAAGGTTACTGGAAACATTCCTCAGAGATTTTGGTCTATATTGACACAATATATCACACAGCTCCTGCAGATTTGTTGGCTACAATCTCCTGTTCCATCACATCCCAGAGATGCACTTTTGGATGGGATCTGGTGATTGTGGAAGCCAGGTCATGTTAAAGAAACCACTTTGACTGGTCATTTACTTCATGTCTTCCCCCTGATCTTTCTTCCAGCTTTCTTGTTTTCTCTCCACTGTAAAACCCCAAAAATATATTTTAAGAAAAGAAACCACATTCATGTTGTTCCAGCTTTGATTGCTTACAGTATGGGAAGGGCTCGGATAGACTGTGGTGTTTAAAGATGCTCATTTGGTACTAAGGGACCCCCCAAAAATGTCTCCCACTCCATAACAACACAACCATAACCCTGAAACATTGACGCAAAACAGGATGGATCCATGCGTTCATGTTGTTTACACCAGATTCTGACTCTGCTATCCAAATGTTGCAGTAAAAATCTTGAAACATCAGATGAGGGAACATTCTTCCAATCTTCTGTTTCCTAATTTTGCTGATCCTGTGCAAATTGCTGATCTGCCTCATACCTTGATTGTAACAAGTGGTTATTTGATTTATTGTTGACTTCCTTCAAACTCATAGAGAGCTTGCTGTTCTCTGTTGACTGGTGACATCTAGAAAGTTGTTTCGACCATGTCTGCAAGCCTAAACGCGTTTAGTTGCCATGCTTTGGGCTGATTGGATATTTGCACTAACCAGCAGTTGAGCCGGTGTACCTAACAAAGCAGCCGGTGAGTGCATATAAATATATCACCAGTAGGCGATAAAAAATTAAGTACATCACACATCAGTGTCAAATTTAGTCTAAGGTAATTCAGCAATCAGAATCACGATCTTTTTATCTTGCAATATCTTTTTCTTCGGCTGCCTCTGTAGCATCTATCTGGAACATGTTGATGATATTCTAAAGGCAGTGGAGGAAATAGCTGCTCAAGGAATCCCAGAGCTCATCAATGCATCAAAAGATGAGAGCTCTGCTTCCTGGCCCACTCTCAGCAGGTAGGTCTCTACCATGAGCTCTTGATTCTCAGTCATACTGGAGTCAACTCTGGTGATTGTACTGTTGGTTAAGCTGTTAGATTAAGATCTGAGTCTTTGGTTTTCTCTCTTTCATCAGGCAGACATTCCTGGTGTTCTACAAAGTCTTGATGGCAGAGCTTGAGAAAGCTGTTCGCAAGATTCCTGCTAGCAAAATGAGTGACAACACTGAGGTCAGCCACTAGGTGTCACACTGTCCAGCATGTTCTCCTTTATGTAAATCACAGTAGTCAGACCCATAAACTCAGAAAGTCATGTATGCCTTTCTTCTAGGCTCAGAGTGAGAAACTGCTGACATGGAATCTGGCTGTCAGGGACTTTCACATCCTGGTCAACCTGGTTAAGGTATAACATATAAACTGACTGACTGCTGACCTTTAGCTAAGTATATGGTCACGGTTAGGGGTGGGTTTTTATAATCGATTCATCGATTAAAATCGATTCTGGCTTGGATAACGTAAAATCGATTCATTAAAATCCTGAATCGATTTTTTAATATAAATTTATTTTGTCCGAAATGCCAGAATCTCTGGTGACATCTCACAAAATTTCAAGAACCACCAAACAGTAAATGAGAGCAGGTACAGGGATTCTGCACATAGACTTAAACACACAGCGCGACCCGCGGATCAGAATCAGTTAGATGTCGCCTTTCTCACAGTCGGGGCTGAAAGCCGACAGCTCGCTGATCCGGGTCCGCGCTTTGTGTTCACGCCCTTTATGCGCTGATTCTAAAGCTGTTAGTTTGATCTCTCTCCAAACAATATTGACCGAACCAGCAGCAAAAGAAGATCCAAATGCTTCACATAAACATCGTCATGAATTCACTCTTTTACTGTTTTGCTTCCATTGCGATGCGCAGCTCTCTCTCTCTCTCTCCCTCTCTCCCTCCCCCCCCCTCTCTCTCTCTCGAACAGTTTCCCTTTCTTCATTATTCGCTTGCTTGTTACGCACAAGTCTACTGTTGTTTACAGCGCTGTCGGCCGCTGTTTTTTTCCCTTTTACATTCTTCCGAAAAGAAAACCTCATTTCTGCTGTTCAATACTGAACAAATTTAAACTTTTTAATATTATTCAAAATGCAAAATGCTTAGCCGTGTGTCTAATAAAACCGCTGTAACGTCAGAGGTAATGTTCATTAATTAATGGTTTTCTTTCGTTTTTGATGTACTGCAGAATATTTTTATAAAATCCCAGGCCAGGAAAATCACCTTCATGTTTTTCTGTGTTTTATCTTCAGCTACTTTGACACAAAGGCATCTGCTGTGATGCTCACACCTTGGATAAAGTCTTGCGAGTGTCAGCTTCCTTTTTATAGATACAAAAATATGTAAATGTTCTGATCTGAATTATACTTCTGACTGTCAAAATTTCCCAGATTTAAATCGAATCGAATCGAATTAAATCGAATCGTGGATCGAATCGATTTGGGACCTTGTGAATCGGAATTGAATCGATTCTAGAAATCAGTGACGATACCCAGCCCTAGTCACGGTACTGTTGGAAAAGTGATTAGAATGAATGATATTTAAAAAGGGAGTTAATATCCATTCCATGTCACGTGTGTGTTTTTGTCCTTGCAGGTTTTTGATTCTCGGCCCGTTCTCAACGTGTGCTTAAAGGTGAGTGGGTTCTGCATGCTGACTATGATCTCACCTTCACTAACTGTTCAACGTTTTCCTTAACTGGTTTGAATCTTGTATTTGATAGTATGGCCGCCTTTTCCTGGAGTCTTTCCTGAAGTTGGGAATGCCGCTATTGGACTACAGTTTCAAAAGGCACAAGGTAGTTATGAAGCCACTTCACAGCTGTCGGTGTACTTTTATGTCAGATCTCCCACCCCCGTCACATGCACACTACACAGTGTCATGTTTACTAAAACTCTCAATGGTTCTGTAGGAGAGTATACCCTAACCATGATTTTATATACTGGCAAAATAATAAAAACACCATCAGCGTAGTAATCTAATTAACTTTACCCCACCGTCAGCTTGAGGATTGCATACAATGAACCTGAGCGGCTCTGCTGGCTAGCTATATGATAAGACCATTTTAAGCCAAGGATCTTTCCCTATGTTATTTTCTGCAAAGAAAAGTTTATATATCAGCACATATTGGAAAATATTTGTCCATGAACCTGTAATAGACATGGCGATGATTGTATCTTTCAAGGAGGACGTCCAGAGTTTGCTGAAGACCTTCCAGCTCAGCACTCGGCAGCTTCATCACATGTGTGGACATTCTAAGGTAATTTGATTATTTCTGTTAAATTCAAGAAAGAACCGAGTCTGTGTAGTGTTCACCTTTATCCTCGGGATTTCTTTAACTGATTATAATACATTGGTGCTCAGATGCATCAGGATACCAGCTTGACCAACCACGTGCCAGCCTTGAAGAAGAGCCTCGAGCTGTTTGTATACAGAGTGAAGGCCATGCTGACGCTCAACAACTGTCAGGAGGCCTTTTGGATGGGTAATCTGAAGAATCGCAACCTGAAGGTAAAATATTATTTAACATTATTGTTTTAATTCCTAATACATTTTAAATCATTAACTTAAAAGAATATGATTTACCCTGCAGGGGGAAGAGATTCTTTCTCAGAGGTCACAAGAAGAAGATGATGATGAGGAGGAGGAGGAGGAGCAGCAGCCAGAGCGTTCACCACCTCCACAGGAGCAGTCAGAAGATGAGGTAATTGTAATTTCTTGTAAAAGATAAAACATGAATTGGGCCGACACTCCAAAGGCTTTTTTGCAGTTTAGACGTTTGTTGCCTATACACTCACACCCTTTGTTAGGTACACCAGTTTCACGGGCTCAGTTAAATTGAACAATGGAAGATTGGAAAAACATTGCTGATGAGTCTTGATTTCAAATGCAACATTTAGATGGTAGGGTCTCTCTTTGGTGTCGACAAAATGAAAAGTATGGATCCATTTTGCCTTATATTAGCAGTTCAGGCTGCTCGTGGTGTTTTAAGCATCTTAGTACCAACTGAACGTTGTTTAAAAATCACAGCCTGCTTGACTATTACTGCTGACCATCATCATAAAGAGATGGACATGGTCAACAGCAATACTCGAGCAGGATAATGTGCCAAATCACAAAACTGATTTCCTGAACCATAATAATGAAGTCACTGCACCCAAATAGTCTCCACAGACACCAAATCTCAGTTCAATAGAGCACCTTTAAAAGAGAAATAGATTTTTGTATCATGGATGTGCAGCCAACAAATCTGCAGCAGCTGTGTGATGCTGTCATGCCAATATGGACCACAATCTCTGAGAAATGTGCAGCACCTTGAGTTCAATGTATTAGTAAGGTGTACCTAATAAAGTGGGCAGTGGTGTATATATATTACAATTTGTTGTTTGTTTTTGAATAGTTATTAAACAAAAAAAAAAGTTTTTGGCATCTGAAAACTGGTTAAAATAAAATACAAAATAAGCCCCTCCCCCCTCCAATGCACTATACTTACTTTTAGAAGTATTAACTGGTCGGTTCAACAGCTTCAACAGACAGTTGAAGCTGTAGAGCAGTGGGGCCGATAAGATAACTGTCATTCTCTAGCAGGCTAAAAATTAGTGGCTGAGACAGTCAAAGGAGCTTGCAAAGAAAAGCGTCTGGACTTCTTTAAGTTGCTTGAAGACGTTTCACCTCTCATCCGAGAAGCTTCTTCAGTTCTAAGGTCAAATGGTGGTCAAATGGTTAGAACTGAAGAAGCTTCTCGGATGAGAGGTGAAACGTCTTCAAGCAACTTAAAGAAGTCCAGACGCTTTTCTTTGCAAGCTCCTTTGACTACGATGACCTGGATGACTGAGAACCTTCACAGACAGTGGCTGAGACAGTTAACAGGGAAGCGGTGTACTGTATAACTATGTAACTCTTTCTTACATATAGTCACTGTATTTATTCTCTACCATTAATGCTGTTTCATGCATGCGTGTTCACAAATAGTCATGTTTACCATGTGTGTGCTGTTATTGTGTGCAGGCCCAGGAGAGTGACTCTGAGGGAATTAAAAAGGTTAACAGGGTGGAGAATGTGGACCAGGAGGATACTTCAGATGACTCTGAGTAATACGTCTTTACTGACATAATAATAAATGTTTGAATCTTCCTATTTTCATTTTGTTTCTATTTACAGGTGAACACATCTCATTACTGTTAATCCTATTAAATAAGTTATCACACTAGGGCACAGTGTTAAAAAAAGTGTTACATTTGAAAGTGGTGGATGAATATGTCATTCATATGTTATATTTTAAAATGCTTACCAATTTAACGATTCCGATAAAATACCTTGTTTATCAGCTTTGAAACTGTAAAAAAAAATAAAAATGATTTTGATTGTTTCATTTAATTTTCAAGACCTCTCTTTTCCAGATCTTGTATAAAATGGTATGTCCTGTCATTAGTTTAATATCACCATAATAATGTAGTGTTTTGACACGCTCTGTCATTTGAGGCAATGTTAGAGAACTTGCGTTTTTTTTCTTTGTATTGTAAGCCTGGGAAAATCACATCACAGTGCTCAGGCTCAACAAATCCTGTAATGAGGGACAGCACTGATTAGTGTAAGCTCTAAAGGACAGGAAACAATATATATTTGATACTTTAAGGTCCTGGAGACTCATTTATGAGCATTTAATAACAGCGCTTGATGGTTAAAATTCTACATTAGAGTAAAAAACAACAACTCTTAAATAGTGCCATTCCTTATGTACTATGGATCTCTAGCTATGAACAGTGAATCATAGTTTTTGCTTTTGCTGATATAAAAGCACAGGATTGCACATTAAAGTTGTATTACATGATAATTAAAGAAATATGACGTGACAGCTTTGGGGAAAGTTTCACCTCACAAAGAACAGATGCTGCTTTGAATGAATGTATAAGAGTTTTCTGCTCCTGAAACTTAAAGTATTGGATTTTCTTTTTTGCAGGGTTATTATAGAGTTTTTGTTGATAATACATTATGGCTTGAATGCTGTTAAAATACCTGAGGAGGAGAGAAATCCTCTACAGGTCCAATGCACAATTTATTATTTAACACATCACCAAGGAAATTGAAATAGTGCCTTTGTGCTAGTTTTATTGTGTCTATTCCGTGTAGTTTAAAACTAACATTTTTATTTCAGTAGATAGTAGCACACATTTCTATGTAGCAGCCTTTATTTCAGCAATGTTGATCATATATCGTAATGCACTATATCACAAAATTTCCATCAGCAGCACTTGAAAACAGCATGAGACAGGTACACAAAATATGTTTGCTGAAATATAATCAGCATTTCTCTGCTTATAATCATGAATCTAGTAAATTAATAAAATTAGGAACAAAAAGAGTTAGCAAACAGGATGTGATGTGAACAGTACGTGATAAATTAGATGCTTTCCAAAATGCAGCTGACTGAAATGGAACAATACACCAAAACTGGCTGCAGCACATTGATCTGCCAAACAATGATAACTTGTCACACTTCATACTCATGATCTAAGTGGTTTAGAGCTGATAGCACTGAGGAGATTAAACATGGTTTGTGTCTCTGGTCCCAGGAACTAAATAAGCATTGAGGACCTCTAATCTGATGGTGAGTGTACACATCATCTTGTGTTGTTTCTGGTAGTTTTCTGTGAAAAGCAGGAAAATAGTGCATCTGTTTTTTTTTTGTTTTTGTTTTCTGCCACGCCGCTCCTGTCCCAAATACTACTCCAGACTTGTTCTGGTATGCCTGCGCATACTGTAATGATAATATCCACCAAATTCTGCTTACATGTATTTTTTATATGAGTATTTTTGAATTTACACCGTTACCTGAACGTTGTCACACTATAAAGCAGTAATGTTTGATTTCAGTTTTTTATTTATCAATTTATTTATTTATTTTTAGACTTGTTCATATTAATGGAAAGGGGGTGCTATTGAAAATAATGAGTATTTCTTTGCGTCCAAGCCGGATTTTCGAAGCTCAGTAGGAGTAATATTCATTTAGTATTACGTGTTATACGGTTATTTGCTATTTTACCGACGTAATTTACAAAAAACCAACAAGTCCTTTAAATAAAACATAAACGCCTCCCCCCGAGGTGAATAAGCTTGGTCTGACCGGGAAGCGTGTACCTTTGTTTGGGGAAATAACTAGCTTTCCGCTGTGCTTGGACTTTGTGTAGCTATTTCGGCTTAAAAAACAACAACAATTCAGCACTGACTTTTGAATAGTCCCGATTCTTGTGCCGTGTTATTTGAGCCATTAGGACGACAGCGTCGGTGCGAGAGTGACCCGAAGGAGGACGTTTAGCACCAGATTTTGCAGTGTCTGCAGCTATTGTACCGCCTTGAGAGACCATGTCCGATTTGTTTCTGCTGCTGCTGATAATTGTCCTTCTGCTGTGTTTGGTTGTGACGGTGGGGAGCTTACTGCTGTACGCGGGGGTCCTGTCAGACATTGTCATTAAGACTGGACCGCCGCCAATTAGAAATGTCACCATTGCTTATAAGTTTAAAGAGGGACCATACAAGGACTGCGGTGCAGCCTACACTGAGAGCTGCAGCATTGGGCCAAAGCTGAACGCCATCGGTGTCTTCTACGATGACCCCAAGCAGGTGAGACCGTGAGACGTAGCACCTGTTACCGTAATGTTTAACTACACAGCACTGAAGGTGTATTTACATTTGACCCCGTGACATAACATCGAAATCCAATGTACTCTGTTAGCAGATAAGATATTGCAGCCAGTAAGATATACTGACCTGCAGAGTGTCCTAAAGGTCACTCAAAGGCTCACAATGTATATTGAAAACTTAGACTGTTGCATCATTTAACATTGAGCTGTGATTGTCTGTGTAGTGGACTTAACAATACCCCTGAAAAAAAAAAAGTAAAATATGACCATGGCTTCAATAAGTGCTGGTTATTTTCTTGATAAATTGTCTTTTTATAATGTGTTAGTAAGTAAAACATTTCGCACGCAAAACAAAGCAGCACAGATCAGATATATAGCATCCATGCAGTATAAGAGACTCCTCTAAGGCTGACTAAAACCTGTGTTACAAAACTTTCCAGTAAGAAAGTCTTCTAAGTTTAATTTTATCACACAAAAAACTCCTTCCTTTAATGAACAAATATACATGTTAGCATTTGATAAAGATTGCCTTTATATTTAAAAGTATTGTCAGTATGTGTAGCATTATTGTATTGTCTCTAAAATCACCTCACAATTTCCCAGCAGCTACAGTTACATCTTTAATTGAATTCTTTTCTCCATGCAGTATCCTGTCATTGGAAAGTGCTTATGTTGGCATTTTTTGCTTTAAATGTAAATGCATTTGTATTTAAATATAAATACATGTATTTTACTAAAGCTACGAAACATCGGCTAAGTTGTTAAGTGGCCACTGATCCCTTTTGGATAATAAAAAAATCTTTTTGCTCTAAATACTGTTTATTCATATTTTTTCATGGCACTGAACTGCGTGAGCAGATTTATTTCAGTGTCATTTACTGTGTGTAGCTCAGTGGCTTTTATATACAAGCTGTCTTTTAAAGTAACTGAGCTTGAATGATGAAACCAGTCGGCTATTCATTGCCACGTTGCACTGTTGATATTGTTTCCCCACTCATCTGTGGCTCCAAGGCACTTTGGCATTTGCCTGTTTCTGACTCAGAAATGGTAACCAGACTCCTGACTATAAGGGCAAACACAGCCTCTTCACATGTGTCTAGGAAAAGCTGACAGATGTCTGAAAATGTAGCGGGTTCTGCTGTAGCCTAAATGAATTATATTACAGTCACAATCCAGATAAAAGAAGCAATGAATATCCTTTTGTCAGATGGATCCAGATCCAAATTTTGCATAACCGGGTCATTCCTCAGCTGAGAACTGCGGTTATTTCCTGCTTTCATTCTACATACTGCTGGGCATCACGAGTTGTGTTTTTAGTCAACAAAAAGAGTCTGTTCAATAGCTGATGGGAGTGTTCATTGAGTTCCCAGCTGGTATGGGAGCAGCACAAACACTGTGCAGTTTGATGAAATTTCACAGTTGCAAGTTATTTTCTATATATAGCTTAGTCGTTGACTTAAAAAAAACCTAACACTTAGGCTCTGTTTGCTTATATTGCATCAGTCCTTCTGACACAGGGTAAGGAAGGTGAGTGTACATTGTTGGACGAGCTGACCTAGCTGACAAACAGTGTGGCAAAATAGAGGCATTTGACACAACTTCAGTCTATGTGGTGGTCAAGGAGCAGTGTCATGTGTGTAAGAGTTTCAGAATTTCTATATGGCCAGATCACAATTCGGTTCCCTTTATAGAATAAAGAATGTGACACAACAGCATAACTGTCTGTATTTCTGCTTACACCCACTGTTTTCTCTGTCTTTTTTTAACTGAAGTCTTTTAGTAGAAGCTCTGACTGTGAGTCATGCCAGTGGAAAGTTCTGGGTAAAGACTAATTGAAGAGCTTTTAAAACTTTTTTGCTGGTGCTGGAGTTTGTGGAGAGTCTGGCTCATAGGGTGTCTACAGAACACACAGATTACTATATAGATCGCATGACTCTTGCAACTGGAAAAAAGCAGTGTGATGAGGAATTAGGCTTTACTGGGGTAAAGTAAGTAGGCAAGTATTTGAACTTAACTGACAGGTTTGAGGTTCTTAGTGCAAATTTTCAATCCCTTTTTGACCTGACTCTTTGTCAACCCACGGCTCTTCACTGTTTTCAAAGTGACATGACATTCTGATTACTCCCCACCATCCGCAGGAGTAAACATAAATTGCAAAAGTGCCACATGGCTTAACTTTTGCTGAAAATTTTACTTAACACTAATGTTAAAAAAAAGTTTTTCAAACAGGACTCTAAATTGTAATGCAGTAAATCTGCGTGAAGAGATACAGTTTTTATGTGATCAGATTTGTTTTACTGCTTTTTTATTGCATGAGTTTTATTAGCTGTTACAGCTAGCTGTTTAGACTTTACTTAAGGAAACTATTTACGCCTGCAGTCATGTGAAAAGAAAATGTTCACAGGACTCTGCAGTCACCCTTAATTCTTCCTAAGGAATTAAGATGGTAAATTAGCAGCCAGGTGATGCTCATTAAAAGCAATGGATTAACTGATCATCAGGAAGTGCGAGCACCTCCAAAAAAAGCAGGACTTTTGACAGTTTGCCGCTGTGGAGTCTTCAGGTGTGTGTTAGCACCGTGCCAAAGAGGAAAAACATGAGCAATGACCTTAGAGAAGCAGTTGTTGCTGTCCATCAACCTGGAAACAATTAAAAGGCTATTTCCAAATAATTTGAAGTCCATCATTTTACATTGAGAAATATTATTCACTAGTGGAGAACATTCAACTCTTCACAGGAGTTGACACCAGTGTCAGACCATGCAATGCTCACAGAAATTCTAAAAACAAATCCAAGAGCTACAGGCTTCAGTGAGCATGTTAAATATTAAAGATCATGACAACACAATTAGAAAAAGACTGAACAAGTATGGCCTGTTCGGGAGGGGGAAAAGACTCTTCTCTTTAAAAAGAGCATGTCAGCGCAGTTTAAGTTCAGAACAAATCACACGACTTCTTAATGTCCTTTGGAAAGACCAGAGTGGAGATGTTTGGCCATGTTTGGGGAAAACCAAAAATAGCATATAAGCTCAAATAAACTTTTAAGAATGCTTTACCAAAGTATTCTTAAAAGTGTCAAATGTGAGAACACTGGTCCAGCAGCTTGGCCAAAACTGAGTCGTGTAGCAGGACAATGATCCTGAGCACAGCAGAATACTGAAAATAAAAGAATCAAGGTCCTGCAATGACCAGATCAAAGTCCAGATGCTCCAGATTTAAGACTCACAAACCTCAATTAACTAAAGAAGAATTAACTTGATTAGCTTTAACGAATATTGAGCTAAAATTCCTCCACAACAATGTGAGTGACTGGTAAAGTCATACAGAAAACGATTACTTTAAATTATTGCTGCTAAAAGTGGTTCTACAAGCTACAGGACTTATTTTTTGACAGGGCTGCACTTCCTGTGCAAACTTTCTCTTTCACTTGACTACAACTCTTATTTTCCTTTTGATAGCATGGCCTTACATTATAAGTTATAATAAGTTGGCTTTAAAACAAATGTGCTTGAACACATTCTCATTATGAGTATGCTATACCTAAATTACTAGTAATATAAAGTCAAAAAACATACTGTGCAAAAGGAACAGTATGTTAAGTTTACTTATTTTTATATTTAATACAGATTATTATTTGTTTAACTAGCTTGAAATTATTTTTTTGTTGTAATTTGTGTGTGTCGTGTACTGCATAGCTGCCATAACAGTGCTTTAATGAATATTTCAATAGTAATGTTGAGCGTGAAAACAGGCTGGAAGTCATCAGTGGCTAATGTCTTGGGTTTAGCTTTTGCTAACAGCAAGCCACCACGAGCTTAAGACACACAGACCTTAAAAGCCACCGCACGCATTCGCAAGAATGAAACTATGTACTTATCTGTGTGAAACTGTCAAGGCTCTAAGGGGTTTTCCTGACTCAGAATGGATCTTTGGGCGTTAAGCATAACTGGCCCGCATTCAGAGAAGGCAGTGAATCTGTTACCTTATTCAAAATATGCTGTTTCATAGTTTCGTGTTATATCAGGCCATTAGATTAAAAAATGTCTATCATGCTTGAGTTAATTAAAATCACATTTAATATAACTTGTTAAATGATTAAAGTGCTGGTAAGTAAACTTCACTTCCCCCATCCGCCACCATCAAAAAGAACAATACATAAAGCTCAATGCACTAATTAATATTAAGTCATTTTGGGGTTTTACAGTAGAGGTAGTCCAAAGTGTTGGACTACCTTTGACAATGGCATAAGTCAAAATTGCATACTGCAGAACAAGTAAAAGGCAAGTCATTATTTTAAGGAAAAATGAATACCTGAATTTCTTTATTCAGCAAAGCTGTTTAATATACATTTAAATTGTGCAATAAATGTATGTTTACATGTAAAAAACAGGAGAAGACCACATCTGGAATATGATAATAAAGAGGATAGTCTGGAGCACAGCTGAGATGCAGAATCTTATAATGTTATGCAGTTACCTGACACTCCTTAGTTAAATCAGTAAGAAGGTATTTTAAACTATGCAGTATTTACTTTGATTGTTATCTCCTATCTACTATGTACTGAACGTGCTAAGCTGCACACTGACGGACTCTAGATGGCACTATTAGCGTTGAAATTGAGTTTGTGTGGGAGGAAGGTGCTTCCTCAAAACCACAATTGATCTTTATACTCAATTTATTATAATGGCATAAGTAGTGTGACTCAGCCCAGCCTCTTAGTATTCATTCAGTCAAAATGAGTTTCATCAAATTAAAATAAAATTGGATTTCATACCTGCTTGAGTGGCTGGTCACCATGACACATTACTCCAGTGGTTTTCACTCCTGGCTCTCTATTCCAGGGCATGGCTGGTTTTTCGATGATTCTTCTGCATTCACCTTGCATTCAGATTGAAATACGGTGGCTGTTTAATGACGATGATGAAAGCTAGAAGGGGTCTGTGCCCTGAAAATGTGGATTCAAAACTGACTACGTAAAATAGAGGGCTTCTGTTATAGCAGTGGAATATATTCAGTTGTATATGTGGCAAGTCAGAAGGCTCTTTGACTGTATATTAAAGACATCTCTGTTGCTTATTTATGTCTATACAGTTGTTTGCTTGGTCTTATAATTACCTTAACTTATTATTGCAACAAACCTGAAGGATTGAACCTCAAATTTCAAAATAATCGTTTGGCTCTCAGGTGTCAGTCAGCTGCACAGTGACCCTACACGGCTTGACAATCGAAGGCAGAGAGCTCCCTCGGGATCTCCTGTAATAGAGCTTTGACATAAGCTCCATGACGCGATCCCAGATTGGATAAGTACAGACTAAATCACTGGATTTTGTAGTTGTAGCCCTTTCTTGTGTTGTAGCATGAAAGCGAGTAAAGAATCTACAAGCAGGCTGCCTGTCTGCAAGAAATCTCCAGAGCAGAATTCATTAACAAGAGTGGGCAGCAGTGAGTGCTCCGAGGCCAACGTGTCATGAAGGATAAAGCAGTAAACTACCGGAGGTACTTACAGTTACCAGAAGTAGTTTACTGAGGGACAACTGCGTGCAATTTCACTCCTTCAGTCAAATTAGTGTACAGTACAAATTTACGTCTCACTTTAAATATAATGGCATCTGACTATATGTAAAGGAGCTACATAGCAAATGCAACTGTCTGTGACACTCATAGCATGTTGTGTAAGCATTGAATCTCAAGTAGAGCTGCTATTTGGTTCATCCTCTGATCTGTTGAATTCCCACTTTGTTTTAGCTCTCCGAAGCAAACCAACTCATGGCTCCCCATGACAAGGAGGAGAAAATGAAATGTCATGTGTAGACATATATGGGAGTGGCAGTGAGAGGTGTGGAAGTGCCTTGGAAGAGGGGTATAAATTGGTAGTCTGACTCACCTTGAGAGCATTGCATTGCTCCAATTCATCAATCGGAATTTCAGATCAGAGCGCCGAGCATCGCTTCACTCCCAGTCAGATTTATTAGCATTTTAGTGCTGCTTGTCTGTCTGTCAACAGCAACAACATGAAAGAGGGGCTTCTGGCAAGGGGTTGCCGCTTTTAAAGGTGGATATGAAACGAGAAATAAATACACTCATACCCTGGAGTCTGGTCCCACAGGTCTTCAAGCCAATATTATGCAAGGATATGGACATGCCAACTCTCCCTGTAGTAAAACACCCCATTAATTTTTATGGACTGAGAAAGACACTGAAAATCGAGAACGGGAGCAATCCAGATGGAATCGGTTTAATGGAGAACCGCTTGTGCCCCCCCCCAAATTCGGCTGTCTTCACAAACTGCTTTACTCTTTTTTTTACTCTATAAACTGACATGTTCAGATTAGTCAGTGAAACAAGAGGGTGAAAAATGTCTTTGAATCTTCTGCACCATCCATCTCGTCGTTTCACGCATCTGCTTTTTTTAGGCCGGGATACACAGGATATTGGATTACAGAGCTGAATATTTATTAGACAAGACATGGAGAATGTCTGGAGATGGTGGAGGAATACAGTTGAACATTTTTTAGAGAAAGAGCTAAGCATGTTTGGGGATGAGGGGGTGGATTCATTCATATTTCCTATTAGGGAAGATTAATTCTGTTACATCTCGCTTGATGAGTGCCACGCAGTGTCCAGCTGGCCTTGGAGTGGTAAACCAGCTCCACAACTGTGTGAGGGAAAACTGTGTCCTGCCTCCAGCAGGGTGCTTATCCTCACCAGTAATTATACATGCCAGTGCTCCCAGGATGCCATGTGTAATTACAAACCAAGTCTGAGCACAGCCTAAAGGGACAGAGCTGCACTCGGTGAAAGCAAGAGAGACAAAAAAATGGATTTCCTTTGGCTCCTGACTTAAAGGGCCACTGGGGCCCACACAACATCACATCACTGGATGTATAATCTGATTTGGATGCTTTAGGGCTCACTTAAATTTGAGGACATTTTTATATTTTGAGCTTTCAGTTCAAAAAGTGATTTTGATCCAATATTAAAGTCTAATGCTAAATCACTCAGTTTTCTCAATGATGGTTGATTTTTGCTTTGTGCCTAAATTGTAAAATGAATGGCACAGTTCTTTGTTTTTTTTTTTAGTTGGATACATGTGCTTCCTTTACTTTTGCGATAATTAAGCTGCAAACAGCCCATCACAGCATACCTGCGGTCCCGGTGCTGTGCAGCCTTGCAAGTTTCAATTTCCTTCCTGGTGACTTTGTCTTTGCCGTCTCATCTGCCTGTGGGGGGCGAATGGCTTCCACTCAGCTGAGACAGGTTATTGCTCTGCCACACTGAGGTGAAAGACAGCTCTTGTTGAGAAATTGCTTATCCTGTAGTCTCCTGTTCTTGTTTCTCCCCATGTGTCAAGTTCTTTGCTTGGTCTTTGAAGTGCCCTAAACAACCATCTGGCTCAGTGTTCCAGATATATGGGAAGAAAATGATCCCGTGAACCACTGAGCGGAAAGAGAGAGCTCCCCAGCAAAACCCGCCACACATTTATCCGATCCAGTTGAACCGTAGATGAAATATGATTGTGGTTGTTATCCGCTTTACACAGACTTGGGGTTTTCTTTATGAATGCTGCATTTCCTCCTTGTCATACTTCACTGGGGACACTGATCTGAAGATGGCATAGTGCTTTAAAGAGGGTCTAAATTTGCAGATTTGTTGGCTGCAGTGCAATGAAAGGACCTTGTACTATCACAGCCTCTTTAACTCCAGTCTGTCACGATGGCAAAGCCCAGTTTGCCAACAAGAGCATGAAGGGCAAACATGTCGCATTTGGCTCTAAGTCTTATCATTTTTCAGCACTAATTTCAGTGACACTACTTAGTTTTGTGCTGTAGCAAACTTGACATGAAATAAGAATGATGTATTTATTTATTTAAATCATTGTTTCACAGCTCATAGCTGTGCTGCTATGTTGCCTTTACAGGGTTTACATGGTTTATTTAAAAACCGAGCAATATTAGTCACTCCTTCCCTCCTAGTTTACATTTTAGATTTACTTTTTGGTGAGTGGAAGTTTTCCAGTTTTGTCTTGACTGTGGTGATAATCCTGGATTAAGCAGAGCATGGCATGCTTATTGTGATCCTTTGTTTTATGCTGCGGCAAGGTAGAGAGTTGTCTCCTTGGTGTGTTTGTCCCCAGTCCTCCCTAACCTGCTGACACTTCAGAAATGACCAATTACAAAGCGCCCCACACTGGAAACAGTGCATACAAAGCACTGAAGGCCAGGAGGCTAGAGATACGGGGCTAAGAGCAAGCAAGATGAAGAAAGTAAATCCTCATTACGTGTCTGCTAATAAAAAATTACCTCTCTCAGCTGCGCTTTTGTATTGTTGGAGAGCACTCATCCATCAAAAAAGAACCCTTGTAGCCCCAAGCAAAGAATTGCTTTTGAAATTACTTTGTCTCTCAACTGGTCCTTAGAGAGCTGGCTTATGTGTACAAAACAACTGGCAAATTAAAGGAAAAACCTGAAACTTGACCTCTACCTCGAAGTGATCCAATAGCTCTTTTACCCCTTAGAGGACATTTTCTCATTGGGAGAGTTTAGCCACACTCATCCCCTTAGCAAGAAAATCAGTGAAAATCAATAAAAAGTAGTTATGGCTGATAATGCTAATGTTATGCTGAAAGATCTATATCTATCTATAAGCCTGTATCTATAGCTGCACACACATAAAACACACACATTTACAAGCCACTTTTAAGGAAATTGGGTTTCTACAGCTCGGTACCGAAATATAATATATCTGTGTTCAGTTTCCAAGGTAAAAGCACCACAGTCTTGCCATTATCTATCGCTTTGCTTTTTACTCCCGCCAATCAAAAAGCCACAGTCGGCGTTTCCTCTGCTACCTGTGAGAAATGGTCTTTCAAAATCACAGCTTTGGCAGTGTGGACAGAGGTGAAGAATTTCTGCCTTTCGGACATTTGAACAACTGTGGCGGAGAAGCCAGTACAAGTCAAGTACATGGAGTGTTGTTACTCTCCCTCTCCTAATTGCCTGTAGTTTCTGGGGTGTGTTATCTGAAGGGAAGCAGAGATGAGATGCAGTCAGAGCTGCTGTTTGTTCCTGTTGCTGTGTGGGATGTGAATGATAGCTAGAGCCCTGAATGATATCATTAGTGAACTACTGGTTTGGCTACCACTCTAGTCTATCAGTGCAGAGAGCATGAGAGATGGCGAGATATAAGACGCTGAAGAAAGGCCGTACGTGGGAGGGGTGTTGTTATCCCTTCTGTGTTTGAATGGCTATTGTTTTGTCTTATCATAAACCACCAGTGTTGACAGGGAGTAGCTTTGTACAGAAGCCATGCTGACAGCCCATACATTTGATGCATCCATGTAGGACAGAGGGCGATGCAGGCCAATCCCTGCACATAAATCCATTTGGATAGAGGGGAGAGGCTAAAGAAGAAATCATGTTACTAATGCTGTTTTATTCATCTAAATTTAAATTTAATATATTTTTTAAGCTATAATTAATGTTTTACTTATCTGAAGAGTTTAATTTACTGCACCACATAAAATTGGAAAAAAAAGGTTGTTTGCACTTTTCATTATCTCACCTTGTTGGTGTTATTTTTGTAGTTTATGTGCATGTCTGTTTCTTTTTTGCTTACTTTTGGCATCTTCATAAATCGTTTGTGGCGGTGGACAAGAGTACTTCTGCACACGGACAATCTTATGTGCACTTCCATGTGCCTATGAAAAGCAGTTTTTTTGTATCGTGTTTATGGTGCAAAGATTTACTGAATGATTTTAAAAACTAAGTGAAGATAAGGTTCTTGGAAAATCACCCAACGGTTAGAATCACCTTATATTTCAAGACAAACTGACAACAGTTAAAAGGATTTTTACTAAAAGCCACGAAGAGAAATTCACATGGTCACACTTGATAGATACGCTAAGAATTCCACCTGCTGTCTGCAGTTACTAAAGGGAGAGCATGGTTCCTAGCGTCAGTGTTTTTGCTTTAGTACCAGTAATAGTTAGTAACTAGTAATTACATTCCTTTATATGTTACTAGGCTTTTAAATAGAGATGTGTACATGGTTACATTGTTGCGACAATTCATTGTGACACTGCTAACGCAGCCATTGTGACTCCCTGTGTTTGCAGTGACTCATTGCTTCGTTGTAAATAGATCTAGTGTATCTCACGCTGCCATGTATGAATAATTCCCTGTCAAAAGCAGGTGATCTATGTTCTCTGAATCACCACTGAACATGGTGTCATGTGACAGTTAAGATTATCTGCTCATCCCAAACAGACACTGTCAGTCATTATTATTACCCACATGGTACATGCATGCGAGCGGCACCCATGGTTGAGGGGTCTGTGTGTTGAAATATATTTATCTCACCCAACCACAAATGCTGAAATACAACACAAAAGCTGCTGCATGAACAAAGTAAGACAGCAGCGATGGCACAGTGTAGTAGCAGTGTGGTCAAAAAATAGCTCCGAATGTGAGAAGTGAAATGGAAAAGAAGAGGACGTTGTGGTGTTGAGTCGTGATAATTATGCAAGGATGCCAGGGACATGAAGATGAGCGTCTTCCATCTGTGCCCCCTCGGTGCCAGCCCTCCACAGACATCCACTGTCACAGAGCAGAAACCAGCAGCAGGTCTTAAACACTACACTGTTTTTTGCATGTTTTAACCCATTTGACAGGAGTCACTTAAACTTACTTGTGAAACTTGAACTTACTTGCAAATCCTGCTTTTCTCATCAGCTTTCTGGATTTCACTGTGTTATGAAAATCTCATGGCAGCAATTTAAAATGCCCTTGAATCGGGTAATTTCCCACAGTGAATATTCTATTTTGTATCCAGTTGTTTTGACATAACATTATTTATGTGTCTCTGCAAGTTCTTTTTATACTGTACAGGAATTAATGGGAACCATTAGAATTGCACTCATTCTAAAGAGCCTGTTTGTTGTTCTGCATAAAATTTCCTGCAGTAAGGCAGCATCATCATTATTGGCAGTTTCATGTCTAGGAATTTTAATCTAAGCTACAACTTATTTTACACACGGCTGAAAACTTAGACTCGGGCATCTAAAATACAGTGACAACGCTCATCAAGAAAGGGCAGTTAATATAAAATGTACTGGGGACAAAAACCCAAACTGGTATGGCCCTTTAACCACAGCTCCCACTCTCCTTCTGCAGCAGACAGACTGCAAACAAGCGGATGTGAGTGGGAGATCCGTTGTCAGATCCTTTTCTGACTGACAGCTCACTCAGTGTTTGTTCCTGTGCTTATCTCACATCTGCATGCAGACATGTGGGCACATTAAGAGACATAATGTTGGCAGAAAGGCCTTTAAGTGAGGGAGATCATACCATCCTGTCAGTTTGTGTCTGCTCTCCTCAAATGTCATAAGACAAGACAGACAGTCTCTGCCAGTTCTAGGGGTGATGTTCTGTAGCTGAACCTAGAAATATTACAATATTACTCATCAAATTGATTGTATAATACCTCCAGAATTCAGAGGAAGTAAATTAACTGTGTGGAGAGCCCTGTTATTAATAAATGCTTTTCATGTAAGACAAAACATCCTATTTAGTTATCACTTGAAATGTTTCAAATCATTTTTGCATAAAAATAAGATATTTTGCCCACGGTACGGGCATCGTTTTTAGCACATAAACAATTTGGACTACCGTGTATGTGATCTGGCTTTTGGATATCTGGGGTAAGATGTTCACCAGAGCTGGCAGCCCTCTGTCCAGAGACACTTCGGGCTATATGAAGGTGCAACGTCTCAACATGTTTCAGTCAAATGGCTTCTATTTTTACTTGCACACGTGTGTAGTTTTGTGTTGATGCAGCATTAATCCCAACATACAGATTGCATCCTCCAACTCGCTCCCTTTCACTGTACTGAGCCTCTTCATATGCTTTAAAGCACTGCTTGTAATAATCGTAATATATCATAAAATATTGACCTTTTGTTTTTTACTCTGCAAAGAAAAAGTTGTCTATGTGAGCGTGGCTGATTAATAACAACCCTGTGATCAGTTATTTTTTGTCTTTCGTCCAGCTGAAACCTCACGACTTCTTACTCCTTCTACATTAAAGGGCTTGAAATGGGGTTGAACATGCATCATATGCTGTATATTCACTTTTTCTCTCTCTCTGCGCGCTCAGAGGCCACCAGAGAAGTGCCGCTACGTGGTGGGCAGCATCCTGTGTGAGGGTGAAGAGAAGCCAGATGAAGATCTGCAGAAGCTGTATGAGAAGTTTGGCTTCAAGGTGTTTTCTATGCCAGATGTGAGCCATGCTGTGACCACCAGCTTTCCTTGCACCACCCCTCTGTCCCACGTGCTCGGGCCTTACAGAGTGTACCCCAGAATTGCTTCCTACATTGAGGTACATACTCTTTTAAACTTTTTAAACAGTAGTATTGGGTCGAGCTCGCTACTATATTTAGCTACTATATTTAGCTAGCATTCTTAGTGAGCCTTGTTTTCTCATTGGATCTAAACAGTGTGAATATGTTTACAGGTCGTTTATATTCATTCATGCACTCTTCCACATATAGTGTATATCATCATATGAACAAGAGAAGCAGGAGTTTTCTTCCATTTTTCTCTTGTGGTTTTGTCTCTCATTCTTTTCTGCTTGCTGCTTGTAAAAAGTTCCCAGCCTATGTGTCGTTTAATTCATCACATGAGCAGATGAGGTCTTCAAATCATATTTAGACTAGATGAAATAGTAGAAAATGAAGATGCATATGAGTCCTCCAAGCCCGTATGCTTGGCTCCATTTCCTCAGGACAGGCCTCAAAAAGCTATTGACATTTGCTTATGACATTTACACACATGGTTTCATTTAGGTGCGTCCCGTTGCATGAATAATGCTCCTCGTGTAATTTTGTGTGTAGGGGGACTCGCATGCATGTGCCTGCTTCCGTGTCTGATCATCTGTTTATTTAATATCTGTCTTTTCACAGGAGTTGAAAACACCCCATTATTTTTTAGACAGAAAATGCATTATTATATTTGAAAAAAAAAAAAAAAAGCTCGATCTTTGTGACATTTAGTGTTTCAGAGTGGAACAAACCACCTTTCTCAAATTCGTGACAATGTGTGACAGAAAACTAGTTCACAAAAAAGCTGATTTAGTGTAAGAGGCCTCACATTTGAGTGCAGAAATTCAGTGGTTTGGCTCTAATTCTGTGAACCTTTTATGCTTTATCTGTAAACTGCAGTTTTTCAATTGACAACACAAAGCCATTAAATGATCAGCATGTAGAAGTAAATGGTACCATTATGCCATCACAGTAGTGCCTTACTGCATTTAGTCCTTCATCTGTTATTGTGTTCAGGAAAATGGGTGCAAGGACTGTCCACTGGCTATATCAGCTCAGCCACCACATCAAAGCTGTCGTGTAGGCACAGCTATTTCTCACTTTTTATATTGTTCTCTGTCATCCTGGCCTTCTCTTTAATGCTTCAATTATTGGTACTGAAATAATTGGATTTCTTTTTTCTTAGCTGTCCACTATATCAGGTGGAATGTGAAAATTTGCCTGTATACAATGTCTACATCAATTTGTAGTTTTGTCTTGCCATTTAACTCCTCTGATGCATGCAGTATAGTCTCCTGCTCTTTCTTTTTACCTGCTCTGTCACAGCACAGCTGAACTAAGTGTTAGGGGTTGCAAGAGTAATGACAGAAAAATGAGGGGGGGAGTTAAAAATGACACAAAATATATATTTTAATATGTCATATTTTCCAAGTATGTAGTTTGAAGCTGCCTCTGGTTGGGATAACTAGGACCAACTTTAGCCATTATACTAATACACAGTCTAACTTTATGATCTTTGAAGTATGTGGCGCTCTATGAGCTGTAACACCTGATTTTTAGAGGCAGGACAAACTGTAATATGTGCACTGACACAGAATAAATGGTCTAAAGTCAAAGCCACTGCATCCCTAAATGTTAAGATCTAGTAGTAGTTATATAATCATAGCTAGTGTCAGTGTGCGTTTCTTGTGAGCTTGCAGCTGTGTCTTTTATGCTGGGATCCGTTTTCACTCACACACTTGTGTGTGTGTGTGTGTGCGAGACAGAAATGCTTAGTCCGTCAGTTGACCTGAGTGCTGCGACAGGTTGTTGCACTCAGGGTTTAGGAGCTTCCTCTGTGGGCTAATAACACCCACTGACAAGAGCACTATGCATACTAGCTGCAGCACGGCTCATGAATAATGGAATATGGTTTAGTGTGGCTTGGTCTAAGGGGAAGGTATGTGAATGTATTAGAAATGTATACATACATGTATGATTAATGGAGTAGATGTGTAGTTTGAGGGAGTTTGAAAGGAGCGTAAGACTTGTGTGACAGTTTTGCACAAACCGTACATATTCTTTCTACTAAATTTTTGTGCTAGTCTGTGTATAAATGATTAAAAGAACTTTTCTCCAACTGCATCTAAACACAAGCCTGGAGAGAATGGCTAAACAGAAAGTGGGCCATGAAATCCTCACATGTGTATAATAATAATTATATACTCTTTTTCTTAAATTACTCAAAGCAGCGACACTGTTGGGATTGTGGAGCAGAGACGGGTGACGTACAATCAGTTTCTGAGAGTGTTTGGAGAGCGTGAGAGTGTTTTCTCAGGGATTTTAGTAAACCTACTGGCTTCTTGTAATGCTTCTGCTATCTGTGAGCAGGTTAAGTGCCTAACTGCCCTTTTGGACCTCAGCACTTTCTTTGTGTGTCCAGCCATGGGGCAGACTGAAACAATAACTCAGGCTGGGAATTTGGCTCCATTCCACTTAGGCTGTGTGTTATTTAGGGCTGTCACCACAACAGATTGGCTCTATCTGGTTAAAAGAATTCACTTTAATCGTGTTAGTGGATGTGTAGTGTAGATTATTAAAAAGAACAGTGCTGTTGATGTGCTTTGTCTCACTCTCAAAATAAGGCGTGTAACCATAATAATACAAAAGCTGTACAAGAACTGGGCAATGAGACAATTGGGAGGATTATTCATTCTCCTTCTCTTTCTCTCACCTCCACTCTTAACTTGACCATCTATTGTGCTATTGCTGCAGAAGAAAAGAGCGAGAACATACAGCCTATAGGAAAACACGAGAGAGCTACAGCTGATGTGTGGACTCTGAGAGGTCAGGCAGATCATTCCTGCTTTTGTAATATTGCTGCTCACATTCACGGCAGGATAAAACAACCCTTAGGCCACCGTGAAATTTCCCTGGTGCTCCTGACTGCGAGTCAGCCACTTGTCTTTTATCCACAAAGCATAACAGTATTTAAACTATAATATCTTCAGCATGTGTTGGTTTGACTATTAAAAGCAAATTAAAATGTCAGTGAATTTGTCATATTAGATTAATGCCTGAGGTCTTGGCCATTTATGTTTAATATCACTTCAAATGAAAGCAATGATTGAACAGGTAAGACAGCAGGACTGGTATCTTCTCTGAGTTGTAAAAATGCTAGTGTTGAAAGAAAAGGAAAAATTAGAGGACAAAGGAGTAGCTGTCACGCTACATTAAAGGACTGAGCAAGCCCAGGACCTACAGAATCAAAGCAAACAATCAGTGTGCTGTTATTTTGGTGTTCGCCCCAGAAAAAAAACGGTAATAGTCCCCGTGAGCAGAAGCAAGATGAGATGCTGATAGCCCCCGTCCATTTACCAATCCATTTATCTGAATCAAGCTTAAACATCATAAAAGCATCTTTCCCCTCATTTCCCTCTATACTGTGTCATAGGATGATGTTGTATGCCCTGCAGGTGCCTCAACAATTAAAAGAATTATATTTATAAACCTCCTGAAATATCCTGCATTTGTATCATCCGAGGTTTGTGACTGTATACGAATGCAGTCTATCGTAACCCATAAGAACCCACGTTTTTATGGGTGTCGCCGTCCTTTTACAGATTGAAGAAAGTTTCTGTTTCAGCAATTATATAGTTTTCTTGACAGTGAAAGTGTGTCTGGGCTTTTATGGGTTAATTTTGCTTCATAGGTTACTTAGATCATATTTAAAGATAAGATATGTTTTATATAGAGAAGAGGGGAAATCGTAAACAGTGCAGACTAACAAATCATTGCCCACAAAAATACTGTAAGCGGAACTGGGAAAGCTTAAATCTTTATCAGCATTAAAGCTCAATTTCCTTGGTTTTCACAGTAGTGCCTGGAAGGAAAGTCTAAGCAATTTAGCACTGTCACAAAGATAAATAACTGGAATATTGTTTTGAGCTCAGCCTGAATTAGAATTGTGCATCAAAGCCCACAGCCCACAGTTTGAGGAGTATGGGTCTGTTGCGATGACAGGTCGGCAACAGTTGAAGCTAATAACTTGAGTGGCCAGCTTTGTGTGTCACGGGGGCACGAGCTGTCCAGAAGCAGCTGTGAAGACGTGCTAAGTGCGATCTAATATGAAGCCTGCTCCCATTTCTTCATTTTCTGTATGACTTCAGATACTCACTCTGCAGTGGACGGTGGAAGTCCACACAATGCAGAACTGACCAGGAATGTTTAAAAGAAGAAGCCGATTGCAAGTTCAGACAATCTAATATGATCTTAAAAAAAGATAAACGCTTTGTAGCTTGATGGATCAGAAAACTGCAGTCTGCAAACTTCTAACTGGACAGTGGTCAGTAGCGGATATTTGATTCAGGACTTCCTGTTCCACATCCCAGTTATTGTTTATGAATGCAAACACATTTTAAAACCTTTTAAAATGTCTGTGAAGGTTCTCAGTCATCCAGGTCATCGTAGTCAAAGGAGCTTGCAAAGAAAAGCGTCTGGACTTCTTTAAGTTGCTTGAAGACGTTTCACCTCTCATCCGAGAAGCTTCTTCAGTTCTGAGGTCAAATGGTGGAGAGTCCCAGATTTAAAACCTAGTGGGAGTAACCCCCCACAGAGGGACAAAAGGACCCCCTGATGATCCTCTAATCGCCTGAGCCAAGGTGTGAAACTGGGTGTGGGTCCCAATCAGCCAGGGTTTCGGGTGAGTTCATTGTGAAACCTGGCCCCACCTTATCATGCGAATTCCCGAGGTCAGATGGCCCAGGATGTGAGTGGGCGTTAAGGCGTCTGGGGAGGGAACTCAAAACTGGATTATAGATGGCAGAGAGTTGGTGTCGTAAACCACCGCCTCTGTTCAAAGATGGTCGCTCACAGTGGACATATATGGCTTCTTTCACTCCTCTTTCCTAGTGGGGGGTCACTCCCACTAGGTTTAAATCTGGGACTCACCACCATTTGACCTTAGAACTGAAGAAGCTTCTCGGATGCGAGGTGAAACGTCTTCAAGCAACTTAAAGAAGTCCAGACGCTTTTCTTTGCAAGCTCCTTTGAAAACCTAAATGAACTAATTAACCTAAATTTAAGAAACCTAAATTAAACGTATATTAGGAGAAATCCTCATCCTTCATTATTTGTCATGAAAGTAAAAAAAAAAAATACTGAATATTCCCGCCCTGATCAATTTTAAAGTACACCAAGTCCATCACTGATGTCATTAGTTTAAAATTGTAAAAGTAAAATAAAAATATTTGCAATGTAAAGTATTTATCCCTTTTTTAAAAAATCTTTTCTTCCTTAAAAATAACATGTAAACTACAGGCAATATGTAAATCTTCTCAAAGGAGATGAGCTGCTTCTCTATATCATGATACTCAGATTGTTGTTCACAAAACATCTGATAATGTCACCCAAGGTTCTGCAGTGTTGTCTTCTTAAGTATGAATACTTGATCTATGAATAATGAAATGAGTTGCAGCCCAGACTGTGTCTTCCACTGCACTGATGCCGAAGTGTTGCTGTTAATCGCTGGTAAAATCCTCACTGTTTTCACCTTTTTAAGTTAGTGACACCCTTCATGCTCTGCCACCGCACAGTGTTGATTCCTCACCTTCATTCTGCTCATGGTTTATTCACCAGCCACTCTTCCTCATCCTCTTTGATCTTATTATTTGCTGAATTAAATATAGAAATTTTGTTTTGGTTGTCCACAACATCTATATTTCATGCAATGGCTTGATTAGAGGTTATCCAGAGGAACTGTGCTGATTTCAGGTGTATCCACAGAGTAAACAACTGAAGTGCCCTTCGTTCTGGTTAGATGGTTCTGTGGTTGAATATAAATGTGTCTGTTCAGTCACAGCCAGCCATTGTTTTTGCAACCACTTTATGCTTTAGAAGTATGCTTTTGCTTTGAGGTTTTTCTGTCATCAAAGTCAGAATTGTTTTGGCTTCTAGAAAACTCAGAGATATCTGTTCTTAACATATCTTTCTTGTCTGTTTGTCTGTAGTCAGTGTTTGTGCCTTGTACCAGCCATGTACCCCTCGCGTGCAGCTGAAAAACCACATGCTGTCTGTCAGGCAGCATGATGGTGAATGGGAATTGAACACAGTTAGAGAATGAGTGGCTGTTGCTTCTACATTACTGTTTTGCCTCATGTTGTTGTTGTTGTTGTGTGTGAGTTATTTTCTACAAAGTCAGGTAGAGGAATCCTCCCACTTACTGCCCCCATCCCAGTTTGTCTGAATATCAAGCTTTGTAGTAGAGCCTTTTTTTCTCCCGGTACTTGGATGAGAAAGCTGTGTTCAGGTACATGTTTAAGGGCTGAATTGTTATGCAGATACCTACTCGTTTTTGCTTTGTTCTACAGTATATTGTATACAGCCCAGACCCCCTGGGAATGTAGGCACTATAGCTTTTCAAAGGTGCTTTGGTTGTTTGCATATAAGGATATCTGATTAGTGCTGTTTTGTTTTTTTTTGCTTTGCCCAACACTCCCCATTTGTGTCACTGTGTAAAGTATGTGATATGCAGTGAGTGCAATATACTAATATGCTTTCCTTGGTTTGTGTGTGATCGATCTGTCTGTCTGTCTGTCTGTCTGTATCTATATACAGAGTATTTGCCATAAGAAAAGAAAGGAACTGCGCATACTGCATGAAAATTAAGCGAGCAGAGAAATACTATATTAGGAGTTTGGCAATTTGAAATTACTTTTCCTACATACCCAAGTGAGGTAAATGTACAGATGTCTTATGAAAGTAAGTACCTTTACCCACTTTATGAATTTATCTGGGATCAAAAAACAGCTCTTCAGCATATGGCGATTTAAAACTGCAGGCCAGGAAATAAAAACAAAACAAAACAACCAAAAACATACCAGAGTTTGATCCACTGAGAGAAACCCTTATTAGAAAGACTATAGTTTTTTTTCCCTCTTATATTACAGTGTACAAGGGTGTAAGGTGTAAGTGGGACCTACAACCACAGTTTGACATTAAACCTTTCACTGGAATTTGTCCTTTAAATATCCCACATTGTATTTTTTTTCTTTGGGCTTATTCCTACAGTGATTATTAACTCAGGAGTCTGTATTGTTTACAAATCAGGTTGATTAGTTTAATTATTTTAAATAGCGCTAATATGTGTCTCTGTGTAAAGATGATTTACCTAATTAAAGATATATGTGTTAGTTTGAGTTAGGAAAATGGGTGTGGCAGTATTGGTGGGGCATGACCATCTAGAGTCACTCCCTATGACAGATTTATACTTTTATTTATAATTATCCATCCATCCATTCGCAGGGTAGACCCTGGACAGGTCCCAGTCTGTCGCAGAGCTAATACATACACAGAAACAACCATTCACACTCACACCTATGGGCAATTTAGTGTTTCCAGTTAACCTAACCCCACTAACTGCATGTCTTTGGACGGTGGGAGGAAGCTGGAGTACCCGGAGTGAACCCACACAAACATGGGGAGAACATGCAAACTCCACACTGAAAGCCCATGGTGCATGGTGGCATAGTGGCTTTATATTTTTTAAAAACACACAAATGCAGTTGTTGCAATCGATTAGCAATATTTTGTTTCTGCACTATCACCAGACATCACAAGCCTTAACACAGTTTTAAAGTGAACCTCTCTTTGCTCTTTTTGTTTGGCACTGAGAACTTTGCACCAGCCCAAAGGGAAATAGAGGCGGGGAGAAGGCGTGGCAGCATCGCCCCTACTTTGATCCTCTTCAGCCCCTTTACATCTTTAATGCCTCGGAGGCTCAAGGCGTAGACTCCCTTAACTGCTCTCTGTCCAACGATTTCTGCGTGGGATGGTGCAGAAAAACAGGGGTTGTGGCAGCGATGCCATCAAAGTGCAGAAAGCAAGAGTGAGAGTCAATAAGTAATGTGTGAGTTTGCGAGCACGCATTTGTCTCAGTGACTGATTGCTGGGGAGCTTGGTGAAAATCTTGTTGGCGGAGGAATATGCCTGTCTGCTTTTCCTGTGAATGTGTCTGTGTGCTTTAAGATGCAGGTCGTGGTGAGAGCAAGATAAAGCTCCTTCATTATTAAGGCTTTCATTCCTCAGCAGTTCTCTGCATTACATTTTATTGGCTAACACCAGGTTCTCGATTCTTGAGGGCTCTCAGAAATAATAACCTTGGAAGAACAGAAAGCATCGAGCCAAGAGGTGGAGGCCTGACCTGCAAGGCTACATATTATATGTTTACAATTAATATGGCTGTTATTCCTTCAGTCCGCCATTTGACAGTCTGCAGAGGGAACACTTGGCTGTAGATGCACAAAGCTATATTTAGACTCCAATGACGCCGATGGCAGTTTCATCAGCCCCCCCCCCCCCCCCCCCCTTCTTTCCTACAAAGTCTGGGCATGATGCTCTGAAGCCCAGTGTACACACTGGGCTCTGCCTAAAATTTCATATAATGCCTGCTTTCTTGTTTGCTCTGCCGAGCTTTCAGAGAATAACAGCACTTCTGTAATTCACTTATTTTCTGTTTTTCACACAGAGCCGTGCACTTGTTTACATCTACGGTAAATCACAGCTAATGCTTAACCTATTTACGCCTAAGCAAAATTGTTGCATTTTTCTAAGGTTTGTGCAATTAAGCCTCACTAGGCTGAATGTCAACTTCTAGGCATCTGATTATCAAAGTGTGATTGGGAATGGGAATGTACTTTTTTGTACTAATTTGCCGTGCAGGTCATATTTGCTCATTTGTATCAGAAGGCTTTAAAAATGTAACTCATCCTTGTTACCGCTCACTTGGAAGGGGAGAAAAAATTACACACACACACACACACACACACACACACACACACACACACACACACACACACACACACACACACACACACACATACACACACACACACACAAAATTGAGGAACGACAGAAAAGGTCTTCATGTTTCAGGACACAGACATGTATAAATAACATAACATACAATACCGTACTATACTTTATTTATAAAGCACTTCATAGCTGACACAAAATGGTATTTATTGTAACTAAATAATAAAAATACATAAGACATAAATAAAACCAATTAAAAAGTCAAATAACTAAAAGAAAAACTAAAAGGAAAATTAAGTCTCTTTGGTTGAAAGCCAAAGAATAAATGGGTTTTAAGACGTGTTTTAAAAGTGGACAGTGAAGGGGCCTCTCTAACGTGCAAGGGCACAAAGTTATTCCATTATTTAAGAGCAACAATAGAGAAGGCTCTGTCCCCTCTGAGCTTCCTCCTGGATCTCGGTGCTTCCAGAAGAGACTGACAAGGTGAGGAGGGGCGAAGAAGCTCAGAACTACACAAAATTACAGGTATTGCAATTAAAAGACAATATGACATTGGTATGCTGGCTATAACCTCATGCTTTAAAACGCTATGTCTCCATCTACTCGATCTCAGTAAAATCATTTCCTTTACGTCTGTTATCTGTCTGCACATTTTGAGAAAACGTTGTAAACATTTAAGCATTTCCAGGGTTTAATCATCCTGGTACGTGAGGAACCTATTCTTAGCGACAGCCCAGTGATGCAGTAAGTAAAGGTGATAAGAGGCAGAAGTGTTTGTGGTGCACTTATCGATTCCTTCTTCCCCTCGGCTCTTGGATACTCTTCGTTCTGCAGCACCTGCAGGACATCACGCACCATGCTGCCAATTAGGCTTTTTCCTTGTAAGTGTACTCGGGTAGTTTGTACATTTATCTGTCTTCTCCACTAATCACAGGTTTGCTGTTTGGGTGAGAGGTAAGTTGGCCACACTTTTTTTTTTTTTTTTTTAACCTACTACATTTCACCTGAGTCGATATATGCATTATTGTTGTCACTAAGTAATGACAGGGTTTTTTTTCCTTTATACAAAAACTTCAGATTTAGTCATTTTCAGTCTGGGACGACGGCTTGTTCTCTCATTAGCCTTTTAATAAAGGTCTCTTTGAATGTGTGAGCCTGCCCTCTTTCATCTGCTTTGAGAATGGCAGCCTGGATGTGAGACTGAGGCAGCGGGAGAGTTTACTTTAGATAGAAGGTTTGTGCAGCCACACAGTGTCCGGTCATTTCCCACAATGAGCCACGATCCCTGTTTGGAAGCACTGTTTCCTTCCTCACATTCACATTCGCACACAAAATCTTATTAGTGTGTGTCAAGTAACTTGTTCGTCAGATAGCCCAGTGAGGTTTATTGACTCGGTTTCAGCTTATTACATCTCGCCAAGTCGGCGAGGACACCTTGGCCTTTAAACAGAAGTTCATGGCCTTTAGGAAACAATTCTCTGCTGGAACTTTTGGCTCACTCAGAATCTGTCATTTTGTAAAGAACATTTAAACACTGACACACATTTTCATACCAGGATGTTTGAAAAATACACAGACACATGATTTCTGTGTATTTTTTGTGTTTGCACTGTTAATTTGATTTCAGTCAGAAATACTTGTTAATAATAACTTGAAGATTTTTACTTGGTTTGCTTGGTTTGGGCTGCTAAACAGTTTATATAGCTTTCATTCACAAAGCAGCTAGTATGTTTGCAGTTTTCTTATACTTCAGCAGTGACCCGCTAATTTCTTCAGTTTAGCAGTAAGACTTTATTTTTGCTCGGTTGAATGTGGGCCGAAGAGGTGCACTTTACACCTCTGCATCTGAGCCTGAGTTGGACCACTTTTCTTGTCTTGTACTCATATTTACACCAATATTCATGCAAGTTTGTTCACTTAATTAAGTCCAGTGCACTTTGTACAATTAAGAGCATGCCATTTCTTTTAGCCAAATTTTGAATAGAGCATGCAAATCTAGTCAGTGTCAACAATGTGGGCGGTCAGTTGGTTGATATATTTTAAGAAGACATCTTGTTCCTGCAAATTCAGGCTGTAACATAATACAGTAATCTCTGTTTGCTGTTAAAGTGAGCAGATACTCATTTGTTTTCATAAGAAGCCACTTTATTCAAAAAACAAAACAAAACACAAACACTTGTTTGTATCTGTGTTTGTGTGTGTGTGTGTGTGTGTTGTTTTATCCCTGCTTTATCACTCGTGCCTGGTTAACAGAGCAGCGTTTTGTAAATACTCCAATGCCATCTCTGAATAATGTACTCAGCCTATGTAGTTTTGTTATTAAGTAGAGAATGAAATATGCCTCACTGTATTTTAATTAGGCCTCACTCACTGAAACCAAAGCAAAGGTCTCTATTTTTGCCAAGAACTGATTTTCAAATCTTAATCTTCATGTCATATGTAGCTCTGACCTTCAGTGGACCACATGAATGCAATCTGCTATATTAGTGGTGACTGTCCCTCAGTGAAAAGGCCACACTGCCTTACCACTGGGGGTGAGCAAATATTAAACAGATCCCAGATAACTTAGAAAGATCCCTATGGTTGGCACATACGGCTGTTAATCCACAACCCTCTGGCTGTTGTGACACAGGAGAGGAGCAGGAGCAGAAGTGTCAAAAGAGATCAGCTGTTGACATTTCCTAAAATATATTTTGAGTTCTTTTTTTTCCCCCTGTCACTTGATTTTTGTAGCTGCTGCTATGCTGCAGAATTATTTCTTTCTGTGTTTGTGCGTTTGTTTTCTACTGGATGCGCAATAAGATACTAGAATTATGTAAAGAAGCTGCACAGACATGCGATGGCCTTTGGGCATTTCCGTACCAACAGCAGGGGAAAGAAATAATATTATGAGGGGAGACGGGACATGCTCTGTTTATGCTGAAAAAGTGGTAATATTCTGGTTACGCTATGCTAGACGCTGTGTAAATGCAACACTGATAGTGTGGTTCTGTCTCCTTTGTTTTGTCTCCATGTTTTCTTTTTGTAAAGCACAGTACTCGCAAAAGAAGACAAATGCTTTGCTATAATTACTGTCGGAGAATAACTTACATTGTCCCCCCCTCCCCTTTTCCCTTTTTTTCTTCCTTTTTCTAAATTTCCACAGCTGAGATCATAACATAAAACCTTTATTTTAGGAGTATCTTGGTTTCAGCTTGTGGTGCAAACAGCACTTTCATGTGCAAATAATGAAGTGTCAGTGGAGTGTCTACATGCATTTATGACTAAAGACAGGATTGTAAATGAGGTCTTTGCAGATGCCTAAAATGTAGGCGATGATTCAAATCTATAAGAGGACCCTGCATTACCACAGCTAGAAATGAGATGCACATTTCCCTCACTGTGCATAGACACTCAGTGTTTTGAATCAGACCCCTAGTTTGACAATGCTGCTTCCAGTTAACCTTGGTTAATTTCATTAGCCTTAGAGTAATGTCCTTGTTACATAGCATATTATGCTAAATATCAGCATAATGTTAACATATAAGCTTTTTATCTTTAGAACTCCTGGGCACACTTGCACATACTTTACAAAAAACATAGCTATTGCCTGGGGATACAAACATGTCTTGCTGTAGGCACATTTAGGACTGCTTTATCTGAGGCTACAGCAAAAATATATCAGAGGTGGATATGTATATTAAATAACTCTCACTTTATATGTAAAATATTGGCTCAATTGCTCTCTGAAGCTAAATCTCCAACACTAATAAACAGAGCTGGAACATATACAGTGGTGCAAGTCAGACAGAGACCACACTATGCACAGTGAGACTGCAAAAGTTTAAAATTCCCCCAAGTTGGCCTTTTTTTTTTACATTTAGTGTTTTAATCTAGTATTATAATTATGCATATTTAAAGAGGTGCTCTTAGAAAGTTATATTTGAATTCAGGAAAGTGTGAAATCAAAATCGAGCAAGCGGAGGATAAATATTCTGTCCTCTATCAGGAGGAAGCCGTGAGATGGAGAGATGCTGTGTTATCTCATGTGAGAGTAATTGTCAGACACCTTTTCTGCTGCTGCGTCCTTCTTCTCTTGGTCCCAGGTGGCCTTACAGTCCATTTTACTTTTGAACCTTTGATCAATTATGTAGCCTTTATGAAAAACGAAATGTCACTGTTTTTATAAAAAATGTGATTCGCAGAAGTCCTCGAGGAAATAAAAAACAGCAAAGGATAGTGATAAGGAAAGAAAATCAATTACAAAAACAGAAGTCACTTCAAAGCTAATCTATAAAGATTAAGCACTGGATTAATCTTACACACAGACAGTTAGTTGATGTTGTGGTAGAAGGACACATATTTTTGTTCGGTTTCTGTTTTGCCTCCTTATGGTGTGTGTTGATCTTTGTGAACACACTGTGTGTCTTTGAACTGTTGTTTCATCTTACACAAATTATTTTCCAAAGCAGCTGCCCTGCTGCAACAACACCTGACTTTAAAAAAAGCACTGGCCTAAGTACTTTTGATTCTTCTATGATGACTTGAGGATAGGCATCCCAATGTGTATTTGTAATTTCAGCCCTTAATGAATTCACCGGGAGCCTTCTTTAGAAGCCATCTGTTACCAGTTTGTCCAATACAGCATCTTTTAATTAGGCAAGGATTTACTTAAGACTCTCATTCTGTCTTGTACTCTGTGTATAAACTGTGTGTTTTTGTCTGTGTTTCTGTGAACTTGCACACACCACTTCCTGTTTGTGGCTTATTCCCATAGGGAAGAAGTGGCGATATGTAAAAGTGACAAGATAAGCACAGGGGATTGCTGTTGTGAAAAATGAAGCTGAAGCTCCGGCTTAGGTGAGAGGCTCGATGCATCCTGTCCAGGTCACTAGTCAGTGTCGCAGTTACCACAGATGTAAACAAACACATTTACACTTGCATTCATGCCTACAGACAAGTTTCCAGTTCACCCAACTTTAATGTGTTTGTGCAAGTTTCAGAGGAAACTCGAGCACTCAGGGGAAACCTGTGAGGACTCAAGGCGAACCTACAAATTTCACACTGAGAGGCCCCAGCCAGAGCGGTCACGGTTATCCCGTTATTACTGGTTTTAATCTTTAAGAGATTTGTACAGATGCTGAAACTTATTTCGTCTTATGCAGCAATGCAAACACGGGCTGATGCTGACCACATTTGCCCAATTTCTATGTTTGCTAGCATGCAAAGCTTGTTTGCGGTTAAAAGTTGCAGGAAAAATTGCCCATCAGCAGCCTGGATATGTAAAAGCGTAACCATATGTCATTTTACCACCATTGGATGTGCAGCTAAAACTCTGCTTTCAATAAATGTTTTATTATCTTATCTTTATATCCCGATGCTGATGAAATTAAATGATGCAAACCAAGAGACAATGAATCTGTAGTTGCCATTTTTTAATATCCAGGATAAAAATACTAGCTGATACTGGATGTGTGATCACACAACAGTCTGTAAAGTGTTGACGAAATTTTGTCTCCCTGCATTAATTTTCCTGGGCGCAAATTTAGCTTTTTATAGATAGAAAAATCTTGACCATATAGTCTGAAGGTAGTGCATAAAAAAATAAAAGAACAGAAGAGCTAGGCTAGACCTGTGAGACTAAAGTGCAAATGTAACAGGGGACCAGTGCCTTTACACTTTACTATTTCTACTCTCAGGTCAAAACTCTATTTGCTTATGTGTTTTTTTTAAAGCATGCCTTGGGCTAAAATACATATTTCATTTGTAGCTTGCCAAAAGAGTAACTGAAACCAAACATTCTTCCAATTGAGAGAGATTACTTTCAAATATACACCTTAGAAAATAATCTAGTTCAAATCCAGACTCTTTCTTGCTTCTTTAGTATATGTGTACTAACTCCATGTGTATAAACAGTCTTGGTTTCTGCTGCAAAATTCAGATGGTAGGATCATAATTTGGCAAAAATATCATGAGAGCATGGATCCATCCTGCCTTGTGTCATCAGTTCAGGCTGCTGGTGGTGTAATGGTGTGGGGGATATGTTCTTGGCACACTTTGGGCTCCTTAGTACCAACTCAGCATTTTTTTAAACACTGCAGCCTACCTGAATATTGTTGCTTACCACGTCCATCCCTTTGTGACCACAGTGCACCCATCTTCTGATGGCTGCTTCCAAATAACAAAATTATAGATCAACATCTATGATGTGCAGCTTATTAATCTGTGGCAACTGTGTCATGATGCTGCCATGTCAGCAAGGATGAAAATCACCTTGTTGAATCTGTGCTGTGAAGAATTAAGGCATAAGGGGGTGATGCTAGCAAATTGTACCTAATAAAGTGGCTGGTAGCACCACTGTTCTGAAGAGTAATGCTGCCAACCCCTTCTTGCATAGCTTCATGGTGGGCACACTTACAGCATTGTACGTCACATTCTAACTAGCAGCAGCCTGAAGCTGCAGTGGGAACAGTCAGTGTGTTAAAGAGGCCTGGTGAGCAATCCCTCATTAAAAGAGATGAGACATCAGTGGTTTGTAGTGTGGAGCCTGGAGAAATGCTTCACGGGTGCAAATATTGATTTTATTTATTCTCTCCCCGTGGGAAGAATGTTGTAGATCCGTGGGGTTGAATTCTTTCTTTATTTAATGATCAAAGTCTGAAGTCATTAAGATTTTGCACTGACATGTCACTAGCAGTCACGGAGCTTATTGTCTTTCACAGACTTATCTGTGTTAATCTTAAACATTAGAACGTAATTAGAAAGCACTGAATATCTGGGTGAATGTATGGACCAAACTGTTGAGATACAAAGTGTTTCACAAACTTTTAATATCAAGAAATTAAGCAGGAAATCTCATTTATGCTTTAAATGCCTGTTAGTTTACTACAGTGGGCTTTGTCTTTTTAATTGCACTAGAAAGGAAACTTTTTGATGTGTGAAAACAAAAGCTTGTCTTAATCTGATCTTGGAATTTTATTAAGGATATTTTATGTTTTTAGGATATTTTCTGTGAAACTGGTAAAAAACAAAACAGCAGCATAAAGCATGCGGATTAATTGCTAAATAATAATATATACACTAACATACATTCATATGCATTTTAAAGCCTTTGCATTCACCAGATACCTTTTATGCTTTCCAACTGAAATAACGCTGCTGTGTCTAAAATGTGAAGCGGAGCTTATTTAAATAAAGTCAGCAGTACTGTTTTCACTTTCTTGTGACAGTGACGTGTCTGACTGTGGCGCTCCTCTTGTCACCTACCTATGAGGCTGCTTAAAGCATGCTTTGGAGATTATTTGCGATGATTAAGAGAAAGTGTGAACACCAACTCACAGCGCTACATCTCCACCGACCTCTAACAAGGAGGCAGCAAGCTCCTGGGAAGGGCTTGCATCAAATTTGTTTGTAGATGCAGTGAAGCATCCACGAGGATATCTGGATTCGAATGTTGGGAAACGGGTTATACATATGCTCGCATGAATTTATGTCAGTGTATGTGGGCGAATGCGTGCCTGTGGATGCTTGCGTGTGTCATTGTCCAGCTGTAGAAATCATGTTTTCCGTGTCACCAATTGTGCAAGAAATGAAGCAGGCCGGAGTGCTGCGTGCGAGCTGCTCGATTAGATTAGGGCAGCAAATTGAATGTAAGCGTGTAGTTGTCTCCATCGGAAAGTGCCAATGATAGAGGAGGCGGTCGAGTGCGCTGGCGCCTAATTTGATCGCTCAGTAGCTAATGCAATCGGCATTACGGCAGCTATTGCAGATTAGGATTAATGTGCCAATAGGCTAAGCAGGAATTGGGTGTTGGAGGAAAGTTAGAAGGCTGGGGATCACACACTGGCTTGTGATCAATAGAAGTTAGAGAATGACACAGGTTCAGACATTCTCCATTTAGCCTTCCCAGTCTATACACTCTCAGGAAACATTAGAGAGCTTAATTCCAGTAGAGCAGTGGGAGCAGTTTTCATTAATTTGAACTCAGTTGACTGAACAGCAATGAAAGCAACATCCTCTAGTTATAAGCTCAACATTTGACCATTATTAAACCAGAATATTAGTATAATGGTTTGCAAAAGTACATTTTTGATAGATAATTATCTTCTCTAAACGGCATGTCTTGTGTCCCATTAAAAAAAAAGTAGTTTGGATCTCAATGTATCGTTGAATGCCCATCTGTGTAGCTTGAGAACTTATTTGCATATTGTAACTCAACATGTTGGAACAGCATTTGCATAAAGCATCGCGTGTCAGTGTCTTAATATCAGAGTGATTGAAGCCAGACAAACAGGCACAGACATTTCTAGCATGCCACTAACATTTTACTCATGACCATAAACTGTATGTTAGTGTTCGTGGGGCGTAGTTTTTGGTGTATTACTACGTCTGTATAGCACATTATTACATTAGTATGCAGCACATTTCTCAGTAAGTCTCATATCACACCTGTGCTTTTGTTTTTTTTGTTTTTTGCACTTGAAGAAATTGAAATGTTCTTTAAAAACAAAACAGGATGCCTTAAAAATTTGCATACTTTGAATCTTCTGCTTCCATGTATCCATTCTACATCAGGGACTACTTACACTAAATAAGTTAGGCATGAGCGGACTAATAGTCTGCATTCGGATTGACCTCCTATGAAATTAAGAGAAAGGAAGAGCTGCTTATCATAGTGATAATAGGGGTTCTGCCTGTCCTCTGCCCACTCCCATCATCTCCTGTCACATTCACTCATGAACCCAAATGCCACATTAGCATGCCTGAGACCCAGGCCCACAGGCATCACACAGACAGCTCTCAAAACGGCTTTGCCTATAGATCCCCTATTCAGACAAAGCAGCAGCTTCCATCATGGTTTATGTATTTCCTTAGCCTTCGTGGATCTTTAAGAGCATCCACACAGGCAGCAAATGGGATATAGTAAAAAAAAATGTGTGGGGTGTAAAATTGATCGAAAAGTGATATACTTGGTTCTGTTTAGCTCTTTCAGCTCAAACAAACACGATGAATAACTGCAGAACAAATGTAAAATCAAACATTAAGACAGAGCTTATTATCAGCAGTATTTGAAAGTATCAATATAGGATCGGGAGGACTATATATTGTTTTTGCTTATTATCAACAAGAAATGAGAGATAGTTATGCTATTTAGTGCTATATAAAGTGTCCATATTGATGCACAGTGCCTTTTAAAAATATGTTAGAACTGGCAAAGAAGGCCTTTGTTCCTGAGTGGACAATGAAAGCTGTGGTTCATCTGTCACCTTTCACTGCAACAGCTCCACTATCAAAGCCCAGGCATGTTGTGGTCAGCAGTATTGTCCAGCTGGAGAACAGGTCTCGGGCACAAGGGCTTCAGAGGGTCTATCAAACAATGTGGCATTTTTTGTGATACATTTTTATTCATACAGCTTTAGCAATACAGCTTTAATAGTGACACATCCCTCTGTAAGTTAATATATAGTCTCAGGTGGTCATTTTAAATCAGCAGTTGACCTTTCCTACCAGAAAAAAAAGCTGACCACCCTTGATAAATGAATCAGATTTGGAAGATGTCTAATTCCCCCATGTACAGAATCAAATTCAGTTTTGTTTTATTAACAAATAATATTACAAGTGTAATTAATCCAGTCTCTCATTAGTGCGTGCAGTGCCTGCCGTGGTTTCTTTCAGCAAATGGGAGAGAATTCTATTAAATGTGCTCAGCAGGAATATTTAACAACACTTAAGGATAAATGGCTTTTATGCTGTTGTTTTACACATATTTTGACAGCACTCGCTTGATGAAATAGTTTTTATTTTGAACAGCTAAAGAATTATAGACTGACATTGACTCTGAGTGACAGTCAAATAAATCAGGGCTAAATAAACCAACATTAGCATCCTCTTCCAGAGCACAGCAGCACAAAAGTAAATACCAATTTAAGCAATTCAGGGTTATTATTTCTGTTTTTTGCTGACACATTCAAGTGCTCGTAGCTTGTTAACCTTTTTTTTTACAAAACCAATTTTCCCGCATTTGCTAAATATTCTATTTTGAGCCATTTTTACCTTGTCATGCATTAAATGGTTAGTGATTCAGGCAGTTACCTATGCACCACTTTTCTTTTGTCTTAAAAACATATTAAAGGTAATTTTCAGATGTCTGTTAAATGTGACACATAGTGAGTGGTACAGTAACTAGTATTAAGTGTTACATAAACTACTTCTGTATTCTGTTACACAAACATGTAAATAAGTATTTTTTTTCTTTCTTATTGCGCCCCTCATTTATTCATGATTTACTTACAAGAACCTGGGTTTCCCTGTAATTGGCTGACATTGACTGTGTTTTCATTAATTTTCTACTTTTTTTCCTAGCCTAGACACACATAAATGGCCTGCATTTGTTTAGCGCTTTACTCAGTCCCTAAGGACCCCAAAGCGCTTTACACTACATTCAGTCATTCACCCATTCACACACACATTCACACACTGGCAATGGTAAGCTACGTTGTAGCCACAGCTGCCCTGGGGCGCACTGACAGAGGCGAGGCTGCCGGACACTGGCGCCACCGGGCCCTCTGACCACCACCAGTAGGCAAACATGGGGTTAGTATCTTGCCCCATGTTGTTAACAGACAACTTAACAAAAAGCCAATTTTAAATTGTATCTTTAGGCACTTTTTTACTAGTAGCTTGTCAGGAAAACACATAATAAAGGTTTTTTTTAGTTTGATCTAAATAAATGCCAACGATAACACAGATTGACATGCCTAAAATTGTACTTTTGCAGCAACAAGGTGACTCCCAGAGAGCCAAAACTGTGAAGTGTGTGCTTTGAAATTTTCAAGGAAACTGGACAATTTAGGGAAAACAGAAGAAGCTGAAAAAACTATCTACAGCAAATGAGCAGTATCTAAAAGTTGTGTCCTTAACAAATAGGAAAAAATCCAACAAAGGCTTGACCTGAGAAATGCATCCATCTCGTCAGTAGTTCCAACAATGGCCTGGAAATGTGGCTGTTAAGAAGCAATTCTTAAGAGGGGAAAGAGGGAGAAAAGGCTGAGGTATAGCAAATTACACAAGAACTGGGGCGGAAATCACTGGCAACAGGTCTGATGGAGTGATGAATACAAATTCATCGTCAGTATGTACAAAGGAGATCAGGTACGACAGTGAGTGCCTACAGCCATCTGTGACACACGGTGGAGACTGTCATGGTTTGGCGCTGCATTTCAGTCAGTGGCGTTGGAGATCTCGTCAAAGTCTTTGGAATTTTTAATGCAGATTTTGATCCACAATGCAGTGTCATAGAAAACATCTGATTGGCAATGGCTCAGCATGACAATGCTCCCAAACACACTGCCAATGCAATACTTGGATAAAAATACACTCAGTGGAACAATATCAGTCATGGATTGGCCTCCCAGAGCCCGGACCTCAGCATTAGTGAAGCTGTGTGAACTCATATTGAGAGAGAACATCCAAAGAAGAGCTTTGAATATCTTTCAAGACACCTGGAGAAATATTCTTAAAGACTACTAAAAGAAAATTATAAGAAAGCTTGCATTTTTCCCCATCTTGTTATATTTTTTGTTCATTTTGATTTTCTCATTCAAAATCACCATCAGGTATTGTTTCTGAAGTGTGTGCAAAATGAGCTAAATTACACTTACTTAAGTGGTTTGTGTATTTTTTGCCCTTTCCCTGTTTATTGACTGTTCACAGAGGTACGATTCGTTTGGATAAATAACTAATATGACTAAAGTGATGACTCAAAATAAATCAAGTGAGCCATGCAACAGAAATTAGCCCAGGGATAACATCCAATTAATATATTAATATTATGTGCCAAATTGAAGATAAACACTTATCTATATTGCTTAAAGTAGCACCCTTCCCTGGCGCAGATGTTAAATCATTTTGCTGTGGGAAGGGAAGGAAGGGATTTTTATCTCAGGGGCAGATTCAACAAGCTGCAGGCTATGGATCAGTATTCTAAGGCACATCCCTTTGCACAACTCACCTCTAAAACCACCGTGTCTGTCTCTGTATCAGCCAGTCTTACCACTCTAATTTTGCTGTTTTCCCACAGAGGCTGCAAACAGTAGCAGCACAAGGAAAGGTTAATATTACACAGAAATCATGTCAAAGTGTGAGGTTGAGTCAAACAGGCCTGTGAGTCCACTGAGAAACAAATGATTAAAAATTATATTTCACAGACAGGCGTACCTATGATGATAATAATAATAATAATAATAATGGATACTTTATTGATCCCCATGGGGAAATTACTTGTTTTTCTCTGCATTTGACCCATTCACTCAGTGAAGCAGTGGGCAGCCCACTAAGCAGGCGCCCGGGGAGCAGTGTGTAGGGACGGTACCTTGCTCAGGGGTACCTCAGGGTAGCCGTTCGAACCGCCGACCTTCCGATCATGGGGCGACCACTTTACCTACTGAGCTATCCCTGCCCCAATTAGTAACAAAGGTGGGTTTAAAGATGTTTAAAGATGTGGGTTTAAAGATGTTTACCTGTAGTTAGATTTTAGGGACATGGACGATCAAAAAGTATCAAAGTATGTGTGAGTGAATACATTTATTGAACATTGCTGTACACAAACAGGTGATTATATCCTGGCGGTATCTTAAAAGCACAGTTCTGTGAACTGTTACTACAGCAGGGTAATGAGAAATTAATGTAGTGTACAAGTTTGTGCCACACAGTGGACATTTTACTTTTTTTATTTGATAAAATGGTACAGACAAACCTAGCCTTTTGACCTGGATCTCTTATAACTGCCAAATGAGTGCTTGTTCCCCTGTGAACCGAAGTGGAGACGCCTAACAGTGCAGCTCAATTTATTAATGCCATTCAGGAAGCTGTCGCTCAGAGGAATGAGGCGGCGCAGGGCAGGGTGTGAAATACCATAAACATCTTCATGGCACTGAGCGGTTTACTGAGCAGGATGGCAGAAGGTGATGGGATGCGCCCGAGTGCAGTGATGAGTACTGCACGAGCAAAGGAGTGAAGATTACATATTACTCTGAAGACCACTAGGCTGCTTGAAACCTCCTCCCCTCTGGTCTCCTATGTGTAAATCTATGGCTTCTTATATGTATGGCTCATGGCATGCACCTCGCCTACTGACTTCAAGCTTGGAGGAGTAGACACGCTTAACAGCAGGACACCAGTCAGCTGTGCTGCAGATCACAGAGGATGACAGCAAGGCAGATCTGAAATGAAGTGGATGACATACAGACGAGCTTCAAAATATGTCAGGGCTGGTGAATGATATTCTGCTGACTGAGAGGCAGGTTTGTGTTTTCTCAGGTGAAAACAATATACACATGACTATGTGCTCTTTAATTGATTGCTGCATTTGTTTTCCTGCTCATAAGGCTGATAAGATTTCTCTTCTAAACTAAATTCCTTCATTCCAGGCCATATTTATACCTGATTATTAATTATTAATTAATGACATCTGATCCACAGGCAGTCACATTTACACATGATTTCAATTGTTCCAACCAGTCGATCTTAACTCCATTCTGACATGGGGATTATAGACTACTATAGTAGGTTTAATGTCACAGGTCAAGGACGTGTTGCCTGTGATAGCTGTGACATCATTTTAAATCACTATGACACTTGGCAGCTACTTCTTCTATCTCAGCTGACAGTTAATGTTTATTTTCTGGTGAATGTTGTTATATTTATATCTGCTTGAAGTCCAGTGTCAATGTATTTGGCTTTACTTTTAATTTAAAAATAAAGTGTTTTTACCTGTGTGGAGGTAATTATTTCTATTAAAAAGTTACATTTTTAACATGTGATATCAGTAACATTATATTAGTTTCCATTAAAGTCCAGAATATCTTTCCAGCTCATATACTTTAGTCATACTAGAACTCAGTCACAGAGGCCTAGAGACTGTCAGCAACCACCGGTCGTTAGGAAGAAACCAGTGGTGGAGTGGTTGTTGGAGGTTGCTGGCTGTCCTTGTGAAGTTGGTTGCTAAAGACCCAGTCATGCAGGCTGCTCACACCGGTCAGTGACCCTTTAGTTTTCAAGTATCAACAGCAAGTTAGCCTCCAGTAACCGCTTGCCAACTGGTTGGGGAATTTCTACCACAATGACATTTCTCCTTAGTGAATGGCGGTTGCCAAGGGGTTGCCAATGAGTCAAAAGGCCCATAGGAAGGTAGAATATTGCTTTGTGTAAACAGTGGACAAAGGACTCCAGTGGCCAGTAACTATTTTAACATATGTGCCAGAAAGACAGTATATAAGAACTGAATACACTCATAAAAACTTCCTTAAACCTTTATTCATTAGTTTAGACCTAAATGTTAATTAATGTAGCCACTGTAGGCTTGATGTACAAAAAGTTGGAATACCATACAAAATATAAATACAAAATGTAACAATTAGCACTATTTAAACCCTGTATTTAACTAAACAAGTACACACTTACATCAAGTGTTCACGCTAAGAAATGTCAGTATTTTTTGAAAACCATTTGCCATTTTTAAAATTTATGCCAGCAGAAGCTTCTAAAACGGTTCAAGTCTAGAAATAAAGTTCAGCAGACATATATTTAATTATGGACACTGTATTATGTAATGTCTTTGTTTTTTCAGTTTTATCGAGTTTTACCAGAAACTTATGAACTGATAGTATCAGCAGCAGAAAGATCTTGAATTTATGCTGGGTGTGGGCGTACTGCTTTGCTTTTGCACAAGTCTGCTAATTGGAGTGGATGCACCATAAATAGAATTTTCCTGGAACACTTTACACGTTGAGTGGGAAGTCAGATTTGTTGCAGACGTGTTTCTCGCACTGCAAGTGTGTCTGTGTGTGCAGGTATGCACGTGTATGTTTTTATTCCTTGTAACTGCTTGTGGGTTTCAATCAGCTGCTGATCAGCAATCCACGATGATGTCTGTTTTCTGTACAATAATAATGTGACATAATGGCATCACTCTGCCACCGTTGAAAATTTGCGGTGCCTTCATTCGTCTTAATGCTGTCACTAGCACAGTATGAGAAATGCTTTCGTATGGATCTGCTGTCCCTTGAGACTTGAAGGCAGCTTATTGTTTTTCATATCGTTATGTCTGGGGATTTTTTATATATTTCTCTGAAAATGAAGATAAATTGTTTCTCAGTTTTGTATGGAGAGGACAAACCAGATTTACATTTTCCTTTTCCCCTCGCTCATTTGCATATATGCTCATTTTCTGTGTGTCTCTGCCCATGGGCAACAGGAATATATGTTTCATCGTTTGCTCTTCTAGTGGTGCAGTGTAATGGTGTAATGATTCAAATGAGAACTTTTGCTTATACCTTGCACTGGAGTATGCAATGTCACCTGATGATTTAGCATTTGCTCTTATATCTCATACTTAGCGATTTCACCAGAATTTCTGTCTACTGTAACGGTACTGTCAGTATAAAATGTGCTGCACATTGATTGAAATTTTTTGAAACAAGGAAAATCACTAGAAATTCATTTTTCATGGGGTTTTCTGTGTTTTTGATCCTTATTTGATTTTGATTTTGGCAGCAGTATACAAGGCTTGTGAATCATCTCTAAAATGTTTCATCATTTCACCAGCATATTTAACATAATTTTCATCACTATCACAAATCCAATTAACATGATGAAGCTGTCTTGGGGGCAAACCTTTTTTGAGAGATTGAGGATGAAAATGACTAGCTAGAAGAATAGTGTTCTTGTAAGTTATTTTAATAGATGGCCTGAAACTAAACTGTTTCTCTTTTGAAAGAAACACCAGTGTAGAGATCTGCTCTTTGGTAAAGGAACAATGAGACTGGAAAATTCAGAAAGAAGGTCCTCTGAGCCTCTGAAAGCCATTGTACTAAAGATGGTGTTATAATGACTACAAAGCTTAAGGTATTTAAAAGTTGATCTTGATATGGGCTACAGACAGCTTCTCACAGTCCCTCTTGACAGTGTGGTAGACATAGCTATGTTGTTCAACTCTTGCTTATTTTATTAAATGTATATAAATGTTCAAATATTATAACAGAGTTAAAAAGAAATTGTTGAAGTTTGTGTGGTTAATACGCAGAATCTCTCAGCTTCTGTGTATTAGTGTTTCCAGGTAACACGGCAGTGCATTAAATATATAAATTTAGTTACACTGACTCAAAAAGGAGTGCCCTTTAAGCACAACAATTATGCTGTTACCAATTTTTACTTCACAGAAATACACTTACCTGCTACATGTTACATATACACCTATTCAAATTGCAAATCTAATCAGTGAATGACATGGTAGCATCTTAATGAATTTCGGCATACAGCATCAGCATCAGAATGGGGAAGAAGGGTGATTTAAGTGACTTTGATCATGGAGTGGTTGTTGCCAGACAGGGACATCCAAGTGTTCTAGGAACTGCTGATTTCCTGGGATTTTCTCAGACAATAACCTCGAGGGTGTACAGTGAATGGTCTGTAAAAGAGAAAATATCCAATAAGCAGCAGTTCTCTTGTCGAAAATGTTTAGTGATGCCTGAGGCCAGAGGAGAATGGTCAAACTGCTTTGTGCCAATGATAAATCAACAGTAACTTAAATAACCACTTATTACAACCAAAGTCGGCAGAGGAACATCTCTGAACACACAACATGTCAAGCCTTGAAGCTGATAGGCTACAGCAGCAAAAGACCACAAGGGGCTTTCACTCCAGTCAGCTAAGAACAGGAAACTGAGGCTACAGTTCGCATGGGATCACTAAAAATTGCCGTAGTTCAGAATTTAGTGTAAACAGCATGAAAGCATGGATCCATCCTGCCTTGTATCAACAGTTCAGGCTGGTGGTGGTGTAATGCAGTCTTTAAGTCTGACGTCATTAGCCGTGCCTGGGCCCAAACTCCGCTGCAGGTCCCTAAGTCACACGATCACTGTGGCATCACTGAGAGTTAAAAACTGTCTAAATCCTTTCATCTGTAATAAAATTATCAGTGTTGCTGCTCTACCGGGTGTAACAATTAAGTTTAATATCCAGGCATCCATGAAAAACAAATATATGAAACTTAACGGAGTTAAAAGTTAGCAGGGAGTTAGCTCGCTAGTTTCCATCTAAATATAATATACCATGTTTTGACTGAGAGATTTCCAAAAGAAATTAAGATGTACAGCTCTGCTATCACTTCCAACATAAGTGAAGACAGGAAACTAAACAGCAGTGACATTTGTAGGGTTACTGAAGTTTGGCTAGCTGGTATATAATGATGTGCTATGTGATTGCTAGCGACTCAGCTATGTTAGCATAATATAAATAGTGAAGCTGGAGGATGAACCCTTACCTTTTTCCACTCGATAAAAGTTAACGTGAGGGTTCCTGAAGGTTAGGGACAAATGCAATCGCATGGCAGGATGCTGTAAACAGACCAAACTTAAGTCAGGAGAACAACTGAGATAATCCATCCACAATACGAGGTTAGTCATTAATGCACTGCTGCATGGGCTGGGCTGTAGTTACATCGTAAGGTTTTAAAAACTGAGCTTTAAAATGAACAGTGGTAATAAAAACCGAGAGATCATCTTATCATGCGAATTCCTGAGGTCAGATGGCCTTCACAATGAGCTCACCCGAAACCCTGGCTGATTGGGACCCACACCCAGTTTCACACCTTGGCTCAGACGATTAGAGGATCATCAGGGGGTCCTTTTGTCCCTCTGTGGGGGGATACTCCCACTAGGTTTAAATCTGGGACTCCCCACCATTTGACCTTAGAACTGAAGAAGCTTCTCGGATGAGAGGTGAAACGTCTTCAAGCAACTTAAAGAAGTCCAGACACATTTCTTTGCAAGCTCCTTTGACCATGTTAAATACACAACAGCCTTATTAAGCGCAGAGTAGTTTGGGCCCGGAAGCAGGATTCATCACATCATCACTTAAAGACCGGATCATTTGGACGATACTCACCATAATACCTTTTTATTGTTAGCTTGTTACTATATTACTACAAAAATATAACTGACTAATATTACTGATATCTTTAAATATGTTTCCTCTTCATGAATTAATTGTTCCAAGCCATTTATGACCATGCTGAATGCATTTCATCCTAAATTAAATTCAAATTCAAATTCAAATTTTATTTGTCACGTACACAGTCATACACAGTACGATATGTAGTGAAATGCTTGGACAACTGCTCGTGACCTAAAGAAAACAAAAAAGGAAAAGGCTATGAATAAGATAGGAAATAAATATGAAAAATTAAAAAGGGTAAATTTAACTAGGAAGGAATAAAATATAAATTAAGGTTAAAAATGAAATAACTGTACAACACAAATTAGAATGAAGGGTAAATTTAACTGGGAGAATAAGATAAAATATATAAATTAAAGTTGAAAATAAAATAACTGTACAACAAAATACACAATATAGAACTATATAAGAATGTATGAAGAAATATAAATAAATATATACACAATAACAGCAGCATATACACAATAACAGCAGCGTGATTTAAGTAATGAAGTGAAACAATGTCCAGAAAGTCCAGTGTGTGTGTAAGAACCATATGTGTGGGTCAGTACTGTGTGGTGGTGTGATTGAGAGACCGTATCGCCTGCGGGAAGAAGCTCCTCCTCAGTCTCTCTGTGTTGGTCTTCAGGGAGCGGAATCGCTTTCCTGACCTCAACAGAGAGAACAGTCCGTTGTTGGGATGGCTGAGGTCCTTCACGATCTTCCTGGCCTTGGTCCAGCACCGCCTGCTGTAGATTGAGTGCAGGTCAGGGAGCTCGGAGCGAATGGTGCGCTCAGCTGACCGCACAACCCTCTGTAGAGCTCGTCTGTCCTGCATGGTGCTGTTCCCGAACCAGGTTAAGATGTTTCCCGTCAGGATGCTCTCTATAGTGCAGGAGTAAAAGTTCCTGAGCACCTTGGAGGGCAGTTGGAAGTCTCTCAAGCGTCTGAGGTGGTAGAGACGCTGACGGGCCTTTTTCACCACGGTGTTGATGTGACAGGACCATGACAGGTCCTGCGTGATGTGAACTCCGAGGTATTTGAAGCTGTCCACTCTCTCCACTGGGCACTCGTTGATGACAGGGGTCTGGTAGTTCCTCTCCTGCTTAGTGCTGAAGTCCACTATCAGCTCCTTTGTCTTACTGACGTTTAGAAGGAGGTTGTTCCTCTGGCACCAGTTCTCCAGATTCCTAATCTCCTTCAGGTAGGCAGTCTCGTTGTTATCAGAGATCAGGCCCACCACGACGGTGTCGTCAGCAAACTTGATGATGGTGGTGGAGCTGGTAGTGGCCACACAGTCATATGTGTACAAAGAGTACAGCAGGGGGCTCAGAACACACCCCTGGGGGGCTCCAGTGCTGAGAGTGGTGGAGGCTGAGACATGTCCGCCCATCCTTACTGCCTGTGGTCTGCCAGTTAGGAAGTTGGAGATCCACAGACACATAGATGAGCTGAGTCCCAGATGCTCCAGCTTGGTGGTGAGTGTGGAGGGAATTATGGTGTTAAATGCAGAGCTGTAGTCTATGAAGAGCATTTTACCATAATTCCCCCTTCTAGTGTCCAAGTGAGTGAAATTACCACATAAACTTAATTAAATGTTATGACTTATTAACTCAATTCAATTTTATGTATATAGCACCAAATCACAGCAATAGTAATTGCCTTTATAGTTTTATATTTGTGAGTTAAAAACTCTAAAATAATACAGAGCAAATCCCAACAATCAGATGACCCCTTTGAGCAAGCACTTGGTGACAGTGGGAGAGAAAAACGTCCTTTTAACAGGAAAAAGCCTCTGAAAAAAACAGGCTCAGGTAGGGCCAGCTATCTGCAATGACTAGTTGGGGGTGATGGAAGGTAAACGGGAAAAACGTCTTTGTTACCCAATGGCTACTATTATACAGTAATAAAGGTGTAATGTAAAGTGCTACTGAAATTATAAGGCAAAAACTGTTCATGGCTTACAAAGATTGAGTGATAGAAGCGAACATCTCAAGAACACAGTATTTCTGTTGGCATTTCTACTTCTTTTCTCATTTTGCTCTTTTGAGAAAACTCACATTCTTCACAAGACGTTTGCCAGCCACTCGGCACTTCCCCCACGTCTTTTGTAATCCCTCACATTATCAAAGTATCCAGTCTCCATGGAAAACACAAAGGGAAACCTTTGGGAGAGGTGGTTGCCCCTAGCAACAAACTCAGTCAAGTCAGCTGCCCAGAGCGGCGGTAAAACACAAATGACTAAACCACATACCTGAAAGTGGGCAGCTGACAACCTGTCCCGTCTGAGTAAGACAATGGGGGTGAAGACAGTGTGGGGAAAAACAGTTTGTTTAGAGGACAAAATAGCACTGCTAGATGTTTGCACTGCCTTATGAGATGTCTCAGAGCTGCTTCTTAAACAATTATAAAATTATATATTTATTCTTAAAGAATTATTCAGCTTTCCAAAAGTTTCTCACTGGAAAAAAATGTGCGTACTGTAGCGCTATGATAATGACTTGCTCACTGGAAGAATTAAGAGTGCTGATAAATTCACCCGCACTTTTGACACTAGCAGTCAAGCAGACTTCAGTAGTGGGTTGCCTTGTCTTGCACGTGTACTTGGTTGGATTTTTAGAACATGCACTTCCCTGCTGCTGTCATTCAAATCATATTGTGTCGGTGATTGTTAGGCAGAGCTGCTGCTGCTGAGCGTTTCCATTTCCTCCACATTCCTGTGCAAAAGTGTCTTTTAAGAAAGACTGCCAGACTGAAGTGAGTGTCATGTTTCATTTTGAGAAGCAGTCAGTGTTGACATTTTCCATCTTCTATGTTGCTGTCAGCTCCAGTAGAAAATCAGAAAATCTCTACCTGACAAACTCCAGCTATTGCTTTGAAACTACAGGTTATTTGAAGCCTCTTCTGAAAGAGTTTAGATGTGCTACAGTATAATGAACAAATGTTCCAATATATTAAGTTTGAAGGGCTTTGCTTTCAGAGTCCGACACCATTGTGCAATACAGCTGAATGTACTATGTCAGACAGAGAAAATGTATTGATTTACTTTTGTTTAGAGCAGCATCCAAAATCAGGAATACTAAATAATGTATATCTTATTGATGTGGCCTGACAGTTACCTGTGGTTTTGACATGAACAGACATACCGAAGCCTCAGGGCTGTTGAAGTTTGAGTTTGACTGTAAGCAGCTCTTCTGCCGTCATAGTCTAGTTTCCAGAGGGACCGTACAATCCAATTAGTAATTTGTTGACAAGTTGGGAATGCAAACCTAAGGTAGGAAAGAAAAAAAGTCAAAGTCCAAAATGAAATGTCAGCGATATTAAATGTAGCAGCACACCAATTAATGGACAAACATCCACAATGCCGATGTGTCTGGAGTATACTCTCCTGGGTGCTTTGAGTTTTAGGAAACTGGAAATTTTATGTAGCATCAACAATGTAGGACAAAGAAAATACAATACTGCAAATAAACTTTGCCCTTTTCAAATATATTTCCTCAAGAAAGAATGTATATGTGTGTGTGTGTGTGTGTGTGTGTGTGTAAAACTTTTCAAAAACTTTTAAGAAGGAACCCCCCCCCCCCCCCCCCCCCCCACACACACACACACACACACACACACACACACACACACACACACACACAAAGGAGTAAAGTGTCTTTGAAGAGTAGTTTTACTCTCATAAAGCCAGCAGGTATTTAAAAGTATAAGGCTCAGTGAATTTCAAGAGAGACAGACAGTGGAACAATATTGGAAGTTCACGTTTTACCTTCGGGGACGGCACATAATAAAAACCTATCAGAGGTGGAGTGACACAAGTTAGACTGATGGACAGAAATAGTGATGGAAAGCATTGAAACAGACATGCTAATGGAAGGTTTTTGCTCTAACACAAGGCTTTTCTGATGAGGATTTTCTTAGCTTTTTATATAGTAATTTAGATTCAGTGAGGTGTGGCCAAATTGAATGAGCTTAAGGGGGGAGGATGGGTCAGAGTTAAGTGCCCTCTAAAGCAAAGTGGTATTTTTTTAGGGAAAAGTGAGAGAAAGTCTGAGTAAAGTAATGTGATAAGGCAAGAACGTTTTCAAGTCTTTCTGGATTATAATTTGGATGAATTATAACAAGAAAGATACAGTGTACAAGTAGCTTGAAAATGAACTTTTGGGTCGGCAACATTTTCATTGGCTTTATTGTTTTTGTTATTAATGTTAAAAAGATCCAACACAGATTAATAATGATACTAAATGTAACAAATTTATTTTGAAGCCCTTTTTGCCAGTTAATTATTCAGAATTCTTAAGGAAAGAAGGTATTATAGTATCTGGAGGCATAGCTGTAAAGAAGCGGCTAGCCAGACATACCTGTAGTAAGCAGCAAAAGTGGAGGGGGGAGGTTTGCTGTCCTTATCTGTTGCAAGAAGCCCAGATGGTGTCAGGCTGTTGTAGTTAGGGATGACATGCTTTTTGGACCAGTTTGTCTGTGATGTGCATCCCAAGGATTCCAATATGGTGCCAAAGTTAGCAGTGATCTCTTTCATTTTGTTGTCATTCGAGGATAGATTGCTAGTCTTTCTCCGGCTCACAAGTTGTTTGACCTCCTCCCTATAAGCTGGTTCTTTGACGCCAAAAAGTGGGCCGACTACTGTTGTCTTGTCCGCAATTCAGTCCTTGACACTACAATTGATGGTTATCAGTGTAAACTGTTGTGGGCTAAGGACACAGCTCTGAGAGGAACGCTGAGATTGTTTTTGAAGTGTGTCCAAGTCCATCAATTATATAGATGGGTGCTTAAACTCATTGGGTACAGTTTGCTTACCAAGCCCCAGTGATTGTTTTGAAATTGTATTAGTGTAGGGAGGTTGTGCAGTTGGAAATCGCAGCTTCTCTCACTTTGCAAATATATTGGAACAGGACAAATTGAACACTGTAATTGTTTTCTGTATGGGTGAAGATTTTCCAGGCTAACAAATATCCATGTTGTTAAGGAAAAAACACAAATTGGCTTGTGTTTTAAACATGTATTAATTTAAACTATACTCATGCGTGTAATTGAGTTTATATTAGTGATGTAACATGTTACATATTTAACTTAAAATGACTTCTGCAGAGATTTTGTAATTGGTCCTGGGAAATATGTAAAGCATATGGCATGGTGTAGCAGTAATGCTGTGAAAAGAAAGAATGAAAGGATTCAGTAGCTTGTAGCAATGAAAAGTGAAATAACTGTTAGACATGAAGTGGGCATGTATCATATTAAACAATATGAATGGATTAGTGATTGAAGTTAACAGTGCTAAAAACTACAGATATAACAAGGTTACCTATGCAACCAGAGCCTGAATTGTCGGCAAGTGATTAACTAAGGCGTCAGTTTGGAGACCTAGAGGCCAGTAGGCGACTCCCTGGTCACAAGGGAAATATGTATGTTCATCGACCGTTTGGTGAATGGTTGCCGCAGGTTAATACAAAATTTTGCTTTGCAAGTGATTGTTGCCAGGTGGTCACACGCCAGGCTCTAGGCCAGGGGTGCCAAACTCAAATACACAGTGAGCCAAAATTCAAAACTGGAACAAAGTCGCGGGCTAACATTAATATATATTGAAATATATTTATTCTTCCAGATATAAGAATGAATCTTTTCTTATGGACTCAAACACGTTTTGCTGAAAAACTGAATATGGAACAAGCAAAGCTTAATACTAAACAATATATATATTAGCTGTATAATACCAGTAGGCCAGCTCTAATAGTAATTTGGTATGGCTTCGCAGGGCCAGAGTTTGACACCTATGCTCTAGGCTTGTGTAACTGAGGTCGTAGATACCGTCCAAACAGGAAGGAACTAGCAGTGACACATTGACCAGAGAAAATCACTTATATTCACTGAGCGATCAGTGGTGAAACTGGTGGTTCCTTAGTTAACCAGTTAGTAATTTTTAGGCAAGTGATTGAAGTGACTACAAGTGAGAATGAAGGATACCAAACTCATGGACACTCTCATTCAATCACATGGTGGTACATACATTAGAGCATCACCTAGGCAACAGAGCCTAAAATGTTTGCTGGCAGCCACTTGTCATCAAGCGTACAACAAGCGTATCACCCTGAACAGGTACATCAGAATGGTTGTTCAGCAAAACCCTTTATATTTGGTGCGTTAGCACTCTCTGCTACCATAATCAAACCAAATGAGAGGATGTCTTTTGAAAGAATCATGTACAGAGTTCCAGAAACCCAATGGATTGAAGCTCTTCTGGCTCATGAACATTTTTTACTTCAATTTCAACATAATAACTTGAATATAAATTAAGGACACTGCAACTCCATAGTAAACTTGGCAGGAGGGGAAAAAACTGTCAAATGCTAATTTAAACACTGCCAGACTAACATCTGTATGGAGTCAATTGGTCAGGAGGATCAAACAACATGAGAATTTTCCAATCTCATTTCATATTTGGTGTTGTTAGACTCATGACCAGCTCACCGCTCCACCGCTCCACGAGGAAAACTCTCACACTTCCAGATGGCCTGTTTTCTTGTGACTGCCAATAACCATCTGAACTTTATTCTGAATAACTAAATAACTAAAGAAGTGGTATTTTAAAATGAGCAGTTTGCTCTTTATTTAGATGGCAACATTAAAACAGCTAAAAACGAACTGACATTAATAAAGCAATAAATTTGCTTTCAAAACGTGATGGAAAAAAACGGCTTTGTTCATCCACAGAATATGCTACGATTGAAGGAAATAGAATTGGGATAAAACAGATGGTTAGACAAATGAAACCACCACGTTGAAGCTTTTATTTATAGGACTTCTCAGCTCTTCCCCAATCTCAGGGTTGACTCCAGCAAACAACAGCCAACATAATTTTACAGATCAGTGTAAAACTATCTTTGTCCTCTCCCTGCCCTGTATGTTGTTTCAATGTAATAGACATGGAAAATGTAGCAATAGAACACATATGTGCTTCTTAAAATTGTAACTGAAAATTGTGTCTCCAGTATGAAGATGGTTTATATTGGCGTTTGTGTTTATCATTGCAGCAACCCAATAAAACCAAACCTATAAGAAAAAATGTTTTTCTTTCATTTTTTTATTATACTGTTATATGATAGTGCTTTTCTCCAACCAATAACTACAGTATATCTCAGCACTGCATACTATTCCTTGTCTAAACCCAAGAGCCACATTCTGTGTTATTTTCTCAAAGCTCCATTCATGATTAGATTTATCTGAAACTTCTGTCCCATTTTAGCGCTGTTCTTTATTTCTAAACCTCCTCTTTCTCTATTCTTCATCTTCTGGCTCCATCTTTTAGCTCAGGTTTCTTTTTCACTGCACCCATAAAACACAATCATTAGAACAGGATCAGGCTGCAAGTATCACACAGGGGGCATTCTGATAGGGGCTCTGTCAGCAGTAGGGATTGTTAATTGTAACCATTAGGCTGCCGTTGTGCCATGCTGACAGAGCCTTAATAAAGGGTGGCCTGTGGCTTAAACATGGTTCTTGCCCTGTGGACAGCGGTAGGGCAATGGCGACTTTAACCCAGACCCAACAGTTCCTGTCTTGTGTCTGACATAAGACCATCCCTCCCTGTGATTTTTTGTTATCTTTAAGGATGGAGGCGTGATGCGAAAACAAATTGTTATCCTTGGTACCACTTAAAACATGTCTTTAGTCAAAAGATTAGTTTGAGTTTCCTGTTTTGTTCTCTCTCCTCCACTCACACTGATTGTGGCTGTGAAACTGAAGTTTGTTTTCCTTCTTTATTATAATTTTGTTGGCTCTATGTGTAGTTTATTGGAGTTAATTAAAGTCCTATTAGCCACTACGTGCTGCAACAGATTTTGTATGTACTGGCATAATAATGCTGAGGGTGTTAGTATGTCGCCTTTGTGTTGGCTCATTTAAACTTGATAGCACTGTGTACAACTGGAAAATGTAAAAAACAATGTGGGAAGGCTCCAGTTGGTAGTCGTAGAATAAGAAAGGTTGGAGTGTGGCAGGCGGTTGGGGAGGCAACGGAGAAGAACTTTGGCTTGGCCTCAACTCAGGAAAGGAAATCAGGGCTTGGTTCCAGGGAGCTTTGGTCGGGGCAGAGAAATGCTGATCCTAGCTGGGTTTATTCTCGTGCAGCCGAAGGAGCGCTTAAATGAGAGACGTCTACATGTGCTTTGGGGAAGCAACTGGGTTCCCCAGGGTTTAGCTGAGAAGGGGTACTGTGGAAGTACAGGGTCTAGGGCCATAGTTACATGCCTGGTACAAAGTCAAGCAGTGTTTCTTGGCATAAGTTGCCCCTCATCTCTGTTCATGGACAGGACCTTAAAGCATAGCTGGGGATAGGAGAACTTCTGTTTTGGAAATCCCTGCTTTTTCAGACAATGTGGTTGTGGTAACTTGATTATAATATGGCCTCAAGCATGATGTGCAGCTGATTGTACAGTGGCTGGGATGAGAGTCAGGGAGAGACTGCCGGTATCTTCGGAAATAGAGCTTCAGGTTCGTCAGGGGACATCTGCAGTTACGTGGGCATTGTGCCTGCCTGTAGTGGTGACGTGAGAGCTGAGCTGGAAGGCAAAACTGTCAATTTACCAATCAGTCTGTGCTAAAGCCAAACCTATGGTAATTAGTTCTGGGTAGTAATCGAAAGAAAGAGCTTGCAGATACATATACCTTTTTCTCTACAGAGTGCTGAGCCCATCCTTAAAGAAAGGATTCATATATGGATTTAGATTCTAGATTATTTGAGTGCCACGTTTCTCTCATAATCTTGCTTAGACTGTTTCTTTTATAATGTCTTCAGTTCCATCAGCTGTAATTGTTTGTTTGCTGTGAACTTTGAATGCCAGGGGATGAGGGGTGTAGTCAACGAAACTTAAGAAACTTTGTTTGTGAAAGGAAAGCAGCATCTCTAGCCACAGAACTGTAGAGAATATACAGTAAGTGTGGGTGTTTTTAACTTCAAGGCAAACATGAGAATTGTAAAAATGTTGTAAGTCCTGTTTGTGATTTGTGATTTATTAAGATTGATGTGTGCACTCTCTTCATTTGTTAATGCCAAGGATGGGTAGCCACGGTTTATTCAAAGAGACGATGTTGAATGCCTTATGGCTGATTTCTAAAGCTACAAGGCCAGGTTGTTGTGGACTTAATAGGAGACACTGCACTAAGTAAATCCTGGCCAACAGAATTCTGTGTCTCTCTGCTGATTATGAAATTTTAGGTGTGGAAGGAATAATTTTCATCACCCCTTACTTCCTTTTTATCCTGTGCAGGTCTTTAACTCACAGCTCTTTGTTATAATGTGCCCTGTCTGTCATTTCATTCTTTGGCCAAATCTCACAAAATACTTGGCAGAACTCATTACCGCCACATTAAACACATCGCTGCTACATTAATCACACCTTTTTCTATCTTTGGACAATACTTTTCTTCTGCTGCTGCCTTTCAGAACTTTTAAATTATGTCTGGGCAGGATTTGTGTATATAAGTTGATTGGCTGTGTGTGGCTCTCTATAAGAATGCCACTGAGACGTAGACACAATTCAAGTTTTTTGCCCTAGGTTTTGTAGAGCTTCATTATACTGCTGAAACTTAGCAAAATGCCATTTCCGTAGAATTGAGCCCTCTTCACTTGACAGGTCAAAAATTATTTGCTAATAATTTCTTGGGCCCTCTAAATGCCTCCGGGTTTGCTTGTGCAAAGAAGCTGCAGCACTTTGTAGAGACTTTCATTGTGGCAAATATTTAAGGTGCTCTGCAGATGAGATCCTGGCAGAAGCAAAAAATGGATAGATTCTTTCTCCGTGTCACAGTCACTGTCCTCATCCCCTTATCCTAATTGTATCTCATTAGAACAGATATGTGGATATCTCAAACATTAGATTCTCAGATTAATATCCCAAATAAAGGAGGGAATCTTTCTGCCTATTTAAAACGAGTCACGATTTATATTCATGCATTTCTGTTTCCTGCTTTCCATGTAGTGCTTCACTGATTCCTGAAGCTTTAATGTTCAGGACTAATTGACTGCAAACCTCTCCGATGGTTTTCTTAATGGCCTCGTGCTTACTCTTAAATCTGTTTTCAGAGGGAAATTTCGCTGCCACAATAAAAGCTACTGTTTACTTTAGGTCTTAAAGGCATATTAAGTATCCTTCTTAGAGGATGTGTTTAGAGCTGAACTCTGCAGTTCACTTAGCTTGTTTACAGGCTTGGTAAGAGTTTAGGAGAGACCCTTTTAACACTGCCCCCTTTTTTAGAACATATAAATACTTTGCTGGTAACCAGGCTGATCTTTAAATGTGAATAATTCAGTGCAAAACCTTCAGGCATATAAATCATGATAGTGTAAGTGAATGCTTATGCTGGATTAAAAAAAACTGCAATAGCTAATTTAAAATAAGATATTTTCACATAAATGGCAGCACGGTGGCACGGTGGTTAGCACTGTTGCCGCACAGCAAGAAGGTCCTGAGTTCAATTCCACCATCAGGCCGGGGTCTTTCTGTGTGGAGTTTGCATGTTCTCCCCGTGTTTGTGTGGGTTCTCTCCGGGTACTCCGGCTTCCTCCCACCGTCCAAAGACATGCAGCTTGTGGGGATAGGTTAATTGGATAATCCAAATTGCCACTAGGTGTGAATAATGTGAGTGTGAATGGTTGTCTGTCCCTATGTGTTAGCCCTGCGACAGACTGGCGACCTGTCCAGGGTGTACCCCGCCTTTCGCCCTATGACAGCTGGGATAGGCTCCAGCGCCCCCCGCGACCCTGAAAAGGATAAGTGGAAGCGAATGGATGGATGGATGTTTTAGCATGCTGTAGGCTTTCTGACTTTATGTATATGGGATGGGGCCTTAAGCCCAATATAAACCTCAGCATGTAGCTGTACTAACTGTTGATATCATAGAAATCCTTACTTGTGTTTTTATTGTTTCGCACTTCCCCTCCTGCTTCCCTGTCAGTGGTTTCAGTCTCTGTGTGCATATTTTCTTTTTTCATTTACTTCCAGTCACATTTTGAAGTTACCTAGTTTGTCTCTAGTTTGTTCTTTTTGACCGATTTTCCTACCCTCATTGGGTTCACCTGTGTCTTAATACCCAAGACACTCATCTGCTTCCTGTTGTCAATGCATCATACTCTGATTGTCCATTCCTGTGTGCTCCTGTGTTTTCCTTTGAGCCGTTGCCGTCTTGTTTTCGGTTACTCTTTTAGATCGTCTTTTGTTGGATCCTGTTTGTACTCAGCCTTCCTGCGCTCTGTTGATGCTTTCTGTTAAATTTTGTTTTCTGTCTTCATTTGTTTACCTGTAGTAAACGTTGTCAGAAGAACCTTTTGTTCATTCAGCCTGTCTGTGTCATTGCGTATTGTGTGAGGCATTCTCTGCCTTGAAGTGAAACCTCAAGGCCCGGACTATTTCAACATCCTGATGTTTAGCTGATATATTTTATTTGGAAATCCAAACATTTTATCTGGAAAGCCATCTTATGGTTGTGGAGACATTTCACTTAAAACCGCAACTGTCAGTCTTATAGTGGAATTAGGGGAAAGGTTACAAGTTCACACATGGATCTCAGAAGATGTCTGCAGGATCAGGAACAGACATGTATGTGGGGCAGAGAAAAGATAGATAAGTTTTCCTTAATGGAGGTACCGTGGTTTGTGTGAGCAAGCAGCCTAAATAGAGTGAACATGAGGCAGGACACACATGACACAGTACTGCCTCTGGTATTCTCACATGTGTACTTCTGGACACTACAATTATTTTGTGGTGTCAGGCTAAAGCCTGTTTAATGTCAGATTCAATTTCATCAGATATTTGCATTCTCATATGCCCCCCCTTGGTGGAAACATCTAGAAATGTTCAGGGCTGCATTGCATATGTGCAGAACTGTTTAGCATGGTAGTTATTTGTGGTGGTTATTATATTTGTTGCAATTTATCCAGGGCTTTGCTGCATATTGTATGTGAAACTCGAACTTGCTTGTGGCATTAACAAAGTGAACTGACTTTATTTATTTATTTTTGGTTTGTGGATGTCTGTACCAGGTTGCACTGCACTCCATTTGATATTTTCAAGACATACCCTCAGAAATCAAAAATGTCAGTTAAACCTGTTGGAAGTAAGAATTCCTGCAAATATTGCTTAAATATTTCAGCGTGGACCATAGTAGTGCTTCAACTGCTCAGATACCACTAAAGAAAGAAATGGGAATAAATCTAAAAGACATAAAAAGTCTAAGCTAATGTTGAATGTTTCATTCGTCAGCAGTGATCTAGACACTGCATACATTATAATATGGTGGAACAGATCATCAGTGGTACCTTTTCCTAGTTTCATATTAACTAGCCTGTTCTTTTACTTTGATTTCATGTTGTATGTCCTACAGCAAGCAAGTAAGATGTGGTTTATAATGAACATTTTGGGAATTAGCCACTCTCACTGTTTTTTACTTCTTGCCAGCTCATCAGATCAATTGGGAGACCTCTGGAGGCCACAGCAGCTGCTGACTGAGTCGCTATACTTGTAGCTCATGAAGGCTGTGTACTTATTGATTGCACAGGTGCACAGAGAGGTTGCCACAAACCCATCGCCCTGCCTTCTGCAGCAATGCAATTTTCAGTCGTCAGATCTCTGCCACCTCCAGCCAGCCATGTCTGCACACTTCCACTGGGGCATGGAAGCATGGAGGTGATAGAGGTGATGGAGAAGGCCTGGGCTTGCTGAGAGGGATGCAGAAAATAGCCTTATTGGAGGCAGAATGAAAATGCTCTGTTCCGGAGAAGTGTGTGACCATAAGGGACAATCTGAATTGGACACCTCTGCAGAGGTGTGAAGTAGAGTTTTTGTCTCTTTCCACAGATAGGAAGGGGTGAGGAGGTTATGAAGGGTGTGAGGAGGGTGGATTGTGGCTGTAATAGTGCAGTGGGAGTAAATAGACCAGGGGATAGAGGGAACTCGGGAGACTGTCACCAATTATCACCAGAAGTCACCTACCTTTTGTATTAATTTTCATTTTTGTGTGCCTCTGGGCCGGGGTGAGAAATCATCCATCTATAAATAAATGTGCCCAAGTGTGTCCATATGTTCATGTGTGTATGAATGGGTTTGTTTTCTTTACATACCCTATTATGATGAAGTGACCTACACCCATAGCTAGAGGCAAGCTTCTTTTACCAGCTTGCACTGGGCTAGCAGTTTACTACATGGCTGAATGAACATTGTCTTCCTTTCATTATTCACTGCTGCTACACAGCTCACATGTTTCCTGCGACACGGAGGTAGGCTGTCAGTGTGTCTTACTCCTGACAACACTATAGCTTCAGCCTTTTAGGATCGCTAGTTTATTTAACGATAGTTAGCTGTGTTTAAAGAAGAGATCTACTATTAGCTGGGCAGATTAGGTGATTTACTCTGCTAAGTTAACACCAGAAATTAAACTGAAATATTGCAGTATGGGTTATTCAGACATGTCCTATATTAGAAATTACTTTAAACAGTTTAGAGAGACCATTGTTTATAGAATGAGCAATTATACTTACCAAAGTACCATAATTGAGGTACAGTGAATCTTAACATGTTAATATTTCAGAAGTCTGGGAATTATCGAGGTCAGTGTGCTAAATCCTTCAGGGACAGTACACAGTTGTAACACTTGTAGAAACTTTTTGAGTGTGGACCAAGGTAGTGGAAAAAAAAACTTTAAAGCCACACAGCTAGCATGTTTTCAACAAATATACAATTAAAAAAGTCCAAAAATAACCCACAAGGTAACATAACTATATCAGGTGTGATGGTGTTCTTTAACAGTGAGTAAGTGTGAGGGTGGATTTTTACCTACTGCACTGTAATCTGTCTTCATGGGCTACCTGTCACAAATTGCGTTCATTCATGTGGGACAGTCAATTATAGGCTTCCCTGGTGGCTACTCACGTATGGAATATACACTTAACTCACCGATAGGATCGGCACATTTTAAAGTCCTAAATAACATCTTAGTGATTTACACGGAGTAAAAGGAGCTGTAATGAAGGGCGATAATTTGCTTTTTATTTGTTTGGCCATATTAGTCTGCCTTGTCTACCTATATTTAAGGCGGCAAGTTTCTAACATCTGCAACTCTGCACGACAACGAACGTCAAGCTGAGACATGGTGTTTGAGCTGGGAGTAATGATTCTAGCAGGAGTTTGAAAAGTGAGAATTGCCATTTCTTTAAGAGTTAATCAAATCTGAGCACAGGTTTTTTGACAAATTGATCTATTTCTTTGTGTGATTGTTGATAATTGTGTAAACTATGTAGTGTGTTAAAAAAAAGAATAGAAAACAAGCTAAAACAACAAAATACAGCTTGAGGTGAACAGCTCTCGTTATTAGGGATTATTAAGCTAGATCACAGGAATAGTCCCCAAATAAATCAAACTGTAGTTGCGGTAAGGCGTAAAGTCACACATCTTATTGCTCCTAAAACAAAATTCACCATGTAGTATTGGTCTCGGAAAAGGATGCTGGGTAAATTATCCACTGCTCACAGTTTAAATTTTATCCATGGGACCTGACAAACAACACACTGCATCCCTGAAAATATAAAGAACACAGTGAGGTGAGGATGACCCCCGTGTCTCGGTCAATCTAGAGTCAGACCTCCTGATATTTGCTGTGGGTTGTTCCTCGACTTTGTGAGTCTTCTGCGTTTTCAAAGTGAGATTCTCCTGTGTCTTCTGTCTCTTCTTTTTCTGGCCAACAGCCAGAACAGCTCCTGAGCTGAACACAAACCCGGAGATGAGAGCTGAGACATGAAAGGAAGAACCAACCTAATGCTCAGATCTTTGAAAATCTCCTTTTTTTGATATCACATCTTTCAAGACACGTCTGCAAGTCTGCAAGTGAATGATTGTTTGTGTTAGCGTTATTCATCAGACCTAAGAGGATAGAATACATTTAATATGTGAAAGGCTAAAATACTTCTGCTGTATTTATGGCCTCGTTACTCTGGGGGGGGGTTAGTTCAGAGTTAGTTAAGCAAGGCATTAAATGAAGCTCTAGGGGTGTTATTATCCATGTTCACCTTCCTGTTATTGCTGTTTCTGTTGAAGGAGGGGATACTGTGTGTTCACTGAGCTGCTGCCAGAGAGGTCAAAGACTATAAAACCCCAGGAGACTCTCCCCTATATCTTTATCTTTGTCTTGTAGTTCTCCCTACACACACACACACACACACACACACACACACACACACACACACACACACACACACACACACACACACACTTTTTGTCCCAGTCAGTCCTGAGTAACCCACATGTGTAGTTAAATCACCATAAACTACTAACTTGGCACTGTAATGCCACTTGTTCCATATTCGATGCATGGGTTTTTGTGAGTTTTTGAAACCTCCTCATCCTCAGTACGATTTCTTTTTCCTGAAAAACATGAATAAATTGCACAACAATGCATATGTGCAAAATAATATTTAATTTATTATTTAATTTTAATATGCCATTTCTTTTTCAATCTGTCAGAAGGTTCAATTAAATCTCCAGTTTCAAAACATTGTAACTTTTTGGAAATTATTAGGGTTCAAGTCATTCGCTTTTGTGGTCTAGAAATCCTGTCAGACTTGGGTAATAATAGAAAATTGACTGTTGTCTCCGTTCAATCATTTGAGCAGCTGCTATCATTTCTCATATTTTCTTATAAGTGACAGAAAACCAGTTGCTTTTAAATTAATGTGAAAAAGTATGTATTTCAATCTCACCTGAGAAGACTTTTTATGAGACCCATCTGACTGATATACCGATCTTGATTGTTGCAGTAGCAATTATATTCCTCCTGGAAGGCTGCTTTATGAGCAGTAATTAAAAGTGGGGGCATTTCTATTGATTCAGTGGGGGAATTACTGCCTATATCTTGAAGTGAGTATTAATAAAAGGTCAGTCAGAGTACTATCCTGGGGATAAGACTGTGTTCAAGGGCACATCCACAGAACTGATGCTTCAACCTGTGTCCTTTGTTCTGTTTAATCATCTCGTTCTCCTTCAAACTGACTTGTTCTATGTTGGTTCACTTCACACCTCTTCTTCCACGGACATTTTGTGAGATCCTGTAAATATCACAGTACTTGTCTTGTTCTAAGGATAGAGCCTGATTAATTACTCATTACCTAATGAGGTATGTGATACAAGAAGCATTCCTAAGCCAAGATGATACTATTCTTTTCTGGTTAAAAATCCTGTACACTACATCGGCCAAGCAGCTGATATTAATTAATACTTTTCTTTACAGAGGAAATCCCGACATGGTTACACACAAGATAAAATATCCTGTGTAGGCATGAAATGCTGTATTGTAGTAACAATACATGCAGCAAATAACATATTTTTCTAACATTTTATGTTTTCTTTGCTTTTGAACTTCTGCCATGTGCCAGAGATTGTGATGTGTATTTTGAAGGTAGAGTACTACAGTACCCATGATTTGTTTATATTTTGCAGGGAATGTGGGAAATAGGTGCAGCAATGTATTGAACTATATGCAAACATTACATGGAAATACAGCTTATAAGGCAAAATCTCTTGAAAGTCTATGTTTGGTCGGACTGTCTTTACTTTTCTACACAGCCTGAACTCTCTTTGGCACTTTTCTTGTCATTTCTTGTAAGTAGTTTTCAGGAATAGTTCTCCAGGCTTCTTGTGGGACATTCAAAGCTCTTCTTTGGATTTTGGTCGACTGTTGTTTTGTTCTAAGTCAAGATGATCCCACACTGTGTGGTGGATCAAAATCGGATAGTACTTTTCTGCGCTCACAATTCTGTCAATTTTGACAAGATCCCCAACATCACTGGCTGAAATTCAGCCCCAAACCATGGCAGAGCCTCCACTGTGTTTTACAGGCGCAGGCTCTGGCTGTAGATACCCGTTGTACCTCTCTCCTGGCTTCCTGCATACATATTTGACGATTTGAACCACACCTGTTGCCGCACATTTTTCGTCCAGTTCTTGTTTAATCTGACATACCTCAACCTTCCCTTCCTTAAGAATGGCTTCTTGACAGCCAACTTCTACTGGGACCATTTCCAGTGAGGCGTCCGTGAACAGTAGATGGATCAACTGAAGGGCCAGATGCATGTTTTAGACCCTGTGTCAGGCTTTTGGTGGATTTCTTAAGGATGACTTTCAGATACTGTTCATCTGTTGTTGATAGTTTATAAGTTTGTCACTTGTTCGTTTGTCGTCCACTTGTCCAGTTTCCTAAATTTTTAGGACTCACTCCTCATACTAAGATATGCCTAAAACTGCGATATTTGCCAGTTTTCATAGATTCAACTGAAAACATGGTAACTAATACAGTAATGCATTATATTTGGCTCCTCTGAAGCAAAACATTAAAAAATGAGGGGTGGCTGGTGGATATATGATGGATATCACCCACTTCTGTGTCTTACACTTTGCCGCAACGCCTACATATATGTTTTTTCTACTGTTGTCAGCAAACAGCAGGCCCCAGAGTTTTGAGCTATCAGGCAAATCAAACTCCAGATTGTCTGATTTCTCTAATTAAAATGTGTTTTTTTCATAGACAAAATGTAACCAAATACAGTAGTGACTTTAGCAGGTGTATTTTTATTGAAATTCAAACTTCTGTGCCTTTAGCACTTGACTGCACATAATTATAAATGGATTTCACACCTCCACTATATTCTGATTTGTTTACATCACCAACTTGGGGATTATCTTCTGTTTATTTGCAAGCACAAGAGCTTTTCCTTCAGATGTATTATTAATGAAAAATTAAGAAAAGGCTATTTTGTATAGTAAATATTAATCATTAAATTGTATCCGCTGTCAATTTAAATGTAGTCAATTTAGTCTTTAGTCATCAGTAATCATTAAGAGGTGAGATTTCCTAATGTGATGAGGAATTTTGGAAAGTGTGGCCATGACGATGATAACCATTGAGTCTGCTAGGAGGCGACGGGCAAGGAAGCAGTGACCTGTTTTTCGATGGTTCAGCCATCTGCCTCTGTATCCTGCAGCAGAGCACATTTCATTCCCAGCAGCTTCAAGACACAGGTTAAGTGGAAGCTTGTTGACTCCATGATAAGCTTTCGGGAAATAGATGGCACCCAATCAGAGAGCAGACAGGCAGAAACCACAAAAGGCCACTGGGTGGAAAGAGAACATCTTGCTTGTCGTATAATTAAGACGTTCAAGCCGGGAGCGAGTTTTGATTATGACAGTTAATCTGTCTGCTATTTCTTTATTTATTTCCTCCGTGACAGTAAGTATAGATTACTGGTCAGTGAAACATACCCCCCACAGATCAGACCCCTTTGCTGTACATATCGTTGTTTAATAATAGATGTTAGTTGTTGCTGTTTTTTTCCTTTTGCTGGCTGTCAGATGAAATGGCTGTAATCATTTAAACAGGTAAGACAAATGAAACACACTGTGTATAACATGTAATATGGAACAAGCCTATTTCAGTGAAACTTATGTAACATCCATCCATCCATCTTCATCCGCTTTATCCGGGGCCGGGTCGCGGGGGCAGCAGCCTAAGCAAAGAGGCCCAGACCTCCCTCTCCCCAGCCACCTCCTCCAGCTTATCCGGGGGAATACCAAGGCGTTCCCAGGCCAGCCGAGAGATATAATCTCTCCAGCGTGTCCTGGGTCTGCCCCGGGGCCTCCTCCCGGTGGGACATGCCTGGAACACCTCACCCAGGAGGCGCCCAGGGGGCATCCTTGTCAGATGCCCGAACCACCTCAGCTGGCTCCTTTCGATGTGGAGCAGCAGCTGCTCTACTCTGAGCCCCTCCCGGATGGCCGAACTTCTCACCCTATCTCTAAGGGAGAGGCCAGCCACCCTTCGGAGGAAGCTCATTTCTGCCGCTTGTATCCGCGATCTCGTAACATATGATAGTGAATTATGCTCCAATCAGTACCAGTAATAATGCCTTGTGAAATAAACTAATGTATGTTAGACCTCCTGCTTTTTATATTAGCTGAGGAGGATTTACCACAAGAAAAAATACTTTGATTAAAAAAAGGTGGTGGTGGTGTGTGTGTGCGTGGGGGGGGGGACCCAACAATGTTGGAGTAAACAAAAGCAGGTTAGTAAGAAGTTATGATGAGAGATTTTCTTCATGCAGAAATAATCAAGGGACCCAGAAGAATAGTATAAAATATGAATATATTTATTATGAAAATGACTGAATATCAAGGAGAGGAGAAATGAAAACATATTACAGCAGGTATCATCATCCCTGTTCTGATGTTCTAATCTCACACAGAGTTTCATATACCCCCTTCTATGTCTGCTCTCCAGATAAGGAAACAAATTGTGCCTCTGCACTATCAAAAAGCAACTAGTCTGTCCTTGAGGCCTATCCTAGAGCCAAAACAAACAGCACCAAACACAACGTGGGTCATTGTTCTCCAAAAGGTTCCATCAGGCCTCCTGAAAAAGAAGTGCAATCCCCCTAAAATACAGGTGTTAACTTCATAAAAATCTATCACAGAAGTCACTGTCAGGTGTAAAGATTAATGCTGCCAGAAGACTTGAGCAGCTATAACATAGGCCTACCAGCTATAACAGGTAGGCTTATGTTTGAAAACTCTGCTTCCGTATATATTTTAGTATTTTTTGTCTCTGTTTAGTTTTCATTAAATATCATCAAAGACAGAAAAAAGCTAATTATGTTAATGTTACTTTGGGTACTTCAGTTTAGAGATTGCCTTTTGATTGTGCACTGTTCATAAAGGCAAGTACAGTTAAAGTGAAGAATCAATTACTGTGTAATTAGAAGTAGTTGTTTGTGTCGACAGCAAAAGGAGTAATTAAAAAAACTGTCACTGAGGTCTTTGAAATACCTTAAAGAGCAACAGAAGATACAATAGAAATGAATCTTATAACCACAGATTAAGTGTAGTGAAATGCCTGCAGCAGGGAAGATGATTGAATAAACAAACCTATGTGAAGATTTTATAATCGGAAAATTAGAATAAAAACTTTCAAAAAATCAACTTCGTATTGCAAAATATGTTAATGGAAGTGAAAAACACACCACTCGTAATTTTTAGGATGATTTTCAAAATAAATATATTCAACAACGTAACACTGTTAATGCGTTAGCAGGAGTGCAGTAATGATATTCACTGTTTCTGTTAAAGCAAATTACATTTATTTTGAAGAACAGCTCTAGAGTGGTGTGTTTGTGAATTAAGTAAGTGCCCAATGATTTGCCACAACAACTGAATGCCCTGCTGGAAAACTGTGTACATTTATATTGATGTCACTTTGGCATCTACGTACTTTAACACTGCTGCATTTTAAGCAACCACACCGCCAGCCCAAAGAACACAGAAGCTCCACCCACATGACCCAGCGGACCGTGCCCTAATGTTTTGGATGAGATAAGATGTTATAGAAACATTCCTCCTCAGGACTGAGATGGGCTAATATATGTGTCAGTAAATCACTATATAGTACAGTGGCCCCTAGAGACAAAGCACGTACAAACTCCAAAACACATGCAAATTCCAAAACACATGCAAACTCCAAAACACTTGCAAACTAAAGAACACACGCAAACTCCAAAACACGTACAAACTCCAAAACACTTGCAAAATCCAAAACACTTGCAAAACCCAAAACACTTGCAAACTAAAAAACACATGCAAATTCCAAAACACGTACAAATTCCAAAACACTTGCAAACTAAAAAACACATGCAAATTCCAAAACACATGCAAACTAAAAAACACATGCAAATTCCAAAACACGTACAAAATCCAAAACACTTGCAAACTAAAAAACACATGCAAATTCCAAAACACGTACAAACTCCAAAACACGTACAAACTCCAAAACACTTGCAAACTCCAAAACACGTACAAATTCCAAAACACAACGGAAGTGCTCCAGGACGCTAGGGGCAGTGTTGAGCTCGATTTGCAAAATAAACGGCAAGTTTGTCTGTATGGGACGGTCTAGTCTCCGTCGCGCTTCCCAGGTTGCCTAGCAACCGTGATACTAACCGCTGGAAACGTGTCATACAACTTGGTTTGACAGAAATGAGGGAGAACATATTTTGTTCATTTGTTTGTTTGTTTCTACATGAGCTTTGTGTGATTTGATAAGTATCTGAGGCTGAGACCACAGGACAGTAAAACATGATTTTTGGGCTTCATTTCTGTACTGAACAGTCATTTCAAGATTAATTAGTAAATAAGAATTAGCTGATGTTGTTCATGAGACTAAAGTCATATCACTTTGGTAATGTAAATATAATATGGCCAATATTCTAGTTATTATATTAATCATTATTAGCTATTACAGCAGTGAACATGAACTCTGTGTCAAATACTGAGCTTCAGTACAGATTCAAGTTGCAGTTATTTATATGTCTTATCACCTTAAATCTTCACTCAAAGACAAGTATCTTTGACAGTGCATATATAGGTGTATCATATATAAGAGACAAATGTTGTTCCTTCATGCTGGCATTACTAAATTTGGCTCATTGCTTACATATATTTATAAAAAGAAAATGTACAAGCTGTGATAACTGTTTCTGATAAAATGAAGAGTAGACTGATATATGAAATATTCCTTTATTGGGTGAGAAAATCAGACCATGTCATAACTGCTTTAAGTCATACAGAATAGATATCAGAGCCTTAAACAGGCTGGCTTCTGCTAAATGGGTCAAACTGGGCAGAAAGTATACAAACACATAACATCCTTGTAAAATATGATGTAACACTATAGATCAACTTAGCTCAGAATATATAAAGCATATAAACAATTACAGCAATATGATGCAACAAACACAGCAGTGCTACTGATCCAAACTACTCAAAGCTTCATAGAACTGAAACAAACATTTATTTTTAGCTCCATTCTGCTGCTGATACATACTTTAGGTTTCTGAATATTACACTTGTTGCTGCCTTTCATAGTGCGTAACTTGAAGGCCCTGAGTACTTTCTCCCACACTGAAAACACTGGAATGATAAAATTATTTGAACATTACCTAATAAGACAGATTCAGGACAGACAATTAGTTATTTTAAACTTTTCTAGCAGTCCTTCACAAACAGGGAACAGTCTGTCTATTCTCTCCATCTGTCAGCTGCTGCTGGCTCTTCCTCCTCCTCTTCCTCACACACTGTTGAGTTTGTCCTGGTGGATCATCAGGGGTGCAAAGCCTCACAGATGATGTGCAGCAGTGGGTCCCTCAGTCTGTCCTCACTCTGGACACTTGCAGTTGTCACACATGGAAATCAAATGTGTGATAAGCTGCAGGATTCAAACACAAGTGTGACTTATAAACACATGTTCATATTTTTATTACACAATCAGAGAGAAAGAAACAGAGAGAGTGCAGGACAGACAGACAGGTGACAGTCTCAGGTGTATACACTGCTACAAAACAGCACAAAAGAAGGAGGATTTAGTGTTTGTGTTATTACGAAACAAGAGGAGTTCCCAGATGGTACAGTGGACACACATGTGTGACTCCTGTGATTAAAGCATCTTTCTTTCAGCTTAACGAGTGAACCGTCAGCTCATTCAAACACACGTTAAAGTCCGTTTGGCTCAACACCACCGAACAGAGGCAGCAATATAACATAGCTAACATTAACAGTGCAGTGAATCTTCCTTGTGCTGTGATATTCAGGACTGCAAACCGAGCAGCATCACTGACTTTCAGCTTGTTGTGTTTGTGGATATATGACTGACTTTAATTATCCACAAAATCATCACAATCTCTGTAAGATTAAGGTCGACTATATATATATATATTTAAAGTAAAGGCTTTAAAACCAAGTTAATTCTGAAAGTACAGACATGACTAATGTCACATAACTTTCCCGACATGTGGCCAACAATAATGGTTTAATGTTCTTCATTAAAAAAATATTTGCGCATAAATAAGTGACATAATATTCAGTACTTACTTCTGAAAGTTTACACTTCCTCCGCTCCGCTTCCACCGTTTTTTTTCGGCAAAATTATCCACACCACCACCGCACTATGAAGTCTGGGATATGTTGGGCCATGAAGGCTACACCGACCCATCCTTAAAATTCAGGGAAATTATGGACGCATTTGAGGGCCGCATTTCGAGCAGCCTTTGAATTGGGAAAGCCTTCTCTTGTCGCTGTGACGTAATCGGCCTTAAAATGCGGCCTTTAAGGCTGCAAACCCCAAATCCGGTCATTGGTACTTCCTGGCTTGTGTAGTTACTAGGTAACAAAAGCTCAACACTGCCCCTAGCGTCCTGGAGCACTTCCGTTGTGTTTTGGAATTTGCATGTGTTTTTGAGTTTGCAAGTGTTTTGGAATTTGTACGTGTTTTGGATTTTGCAAGTGTTTTGGAATTTGTACGTGTTTTGGATTTTGCAAGTGTTTTGGAATTTGTACGTGTTTTGGAATTTGCATGTGTTTTTTAGTTTGCAAGTGTTTTGGATTTTGCAAGTGTTTTGGAATTTGTACGTGTTTTGGATTTTGCAAGTGTTTTGGAATTTGTACGTGTTTTGGATTTTGCAAGTGTTTTGGAATTTGTACGTGTTTTGGAATTTGCATGTGTTTTTTAGTTTGCAAGTGTTTTGGATTTTGCATGTGTTTTGGAGTTTGTACGTTTTTTTGAGTTTGCATGTGTTTTTTAGTTTGCAAGTGTTTTGGAGTTTGCATGTGTTTTTTAGTTTGCAAGTGTTTTGGATTTTGCATGTGTTTTTTAGTTTGCAAGTGTTTTGGATTTTGCAAGTGTTTTGGAATTTGTACGTGTTTTGGATTTTGCAAGTGTTTTGGAATTTGTACGTGTTTTGGAATTTGCATGTGTTTTTTAGTTTGCAAGTGTTTTGGATTTTGCAAGTGTTTTGGAATTTGTACGTGTTTTGGAATTTGTACGTGTTTTGGAATTTGTACGTGTTTTGGAATTTGTACGTGTTTTGGAATTTGCATGTGTTTTTTAGTTTGCAAGTGTTTTGGAGTTTGCATGTGTTTTGGAGTTTGTACGTGTTTTGGAGTTTGCATGTGTTTTTTAGTTTGCAAGTGTTTTGGAGTTTGCATGTGTTTTGGAATTTGCAAGTGTTTTGGAGTTTGCAAGTGTTTTGGAGTTTGTACGTGCTTTGTCTCTAGGGGCCACCGTAATATAGTATTAATTGGTAATTAATTGGTAATATGCATGACATGATTTACAAAATTAAAAGGTCCAGAATCCCGTGCTGTCTAATAAGCTGTCTTTATAACACACTGGCATCCTGCAAAGTGGATTATTGAAAATGTGCATCATCTTGTGCCTCTTGTAGCTTCACATGCTGTTGTGTTGCTTTATTTGTTCATTTATTTTTTTATTCAGGTATGAGACTTTTGCAAAAGAAAGTACTTTGCATTTCCTGTGTTAAAGGCAAAATTTTTTATTTGTACCAAAGATAATAGAAGTTCTATCCTGTCTCCCTGATGTTGTGGTAACCATTAATTCATCAGATTCAGCCAAGTGTTTAAATAACATCTTGCAGTCACTGCTGGAAGAATCTTTTATGGAAAGAAATGGAAAATTATTAACAAATGACTGTTTTAAAGTAACTCTTACTGTCTGTAATGCAGATATATTGGTTTACACCTTTCTTATATGTGCTTTTCTTTCTTTTATCTGTTACCGTATCCCTTGGAGATACATGTATGCCTACAGTATAGTGAACTGTCTTTGTCTCAAATTCCCTGCTCATTATCGGAGTAGGTTCAAGGAGATGGGCACTCATTTGCATAAGGAGCCCCAAGGCTGGAGCCTCTGTGTGTAGCAGCCAGGTGATTCATACCAGCTCCTACAGTCTTATTTTGCAAGGATTAGATTAAAACCCATCAGTCAACCTAGATCACCCTGACCCATAGGAAATGGAGCCAGGTTACCGCAGTTAGGCCATCCAACTTGTTTCTTTCATTATTTCCCCCTCAGAGCTCAGAATAGCTTGTTTTGTAACATAACCATGACAACACAGCAAGTCTATACATTCACTTAAATTTATAGACGAGACCTTTATGAACATTTGCGTGGTGAGATGAAGAGCAGCGCGAGCATAAAAATTCAAACAGTGGAGTTATACTGTGTAATATAAAGAGAGCGAGTGCGCGAAGGTTTCCACGTGGGAACGAATATGTGCGCTAAGGAGAAATCAGCAGTGCGGTTTAACATAACAACACATTTATCCAGCAGCAGATTTAAAGAAATAAACCTCGCAACATTTTCAAAGAGCAAAAAGAAGTTTTGAAAAGTGCACCAGGTTTAAGGGCTTTTTTGTTTTTTGGGGAGAAACTGCTTTTTTTTTAAAAGTCGAAGTGGTCACTTCAGTTCTGAGAGGTTTAACTAACGAGCTGAACCAAAAACACTTCTTATAAATGTCATTCTCGCTTATTTGCTAGTCGAAGAAAAAAAAGTGAATAGAATAAGAATATTTAAATCTATATAATGGTGCAAAGTCACATTTTTAGAGTTATACTTCCCTGGAGCTTTCCCTGCATGTTTCCTTCTATTCGAAGTCTCCTGTTTTTAATAGAAAAATATCAAGTATCTTCAAAGCTATTTCACAACTTCTACTTTACAGTTACTTTCTACTTTGTGTGGCAATAATTTAAAAAAATATATATAAACTTGGTGATAAAAGCTATGTTTACAAGGTTCAGTAGCTCAAATTAGCACCGGCTTGCTCAGTTTCAGCAGGAGATACCGAGACATCAGTTATAACATAACAATCATGAGGCAATTTTTCTGTTTTGTGTGCTTTTAATACTTCAAGGGCATTTTGTTCTAATGCTTTTATAGTTTTACTTGCAGTTAGCATTGCATATTTTTTTACTTTTTCATTCTATTGATTTTTTGTAATTTTAGCTAAAAATAAGTTATCACTTAAATATGTTGTTATTAAGTTTAAAGACATGTACATAAAAAATAAATTACATTAATGAAATTGTTTGTGAATGCCATTAATGATGATAATGGAATGTTGTCTTATACAGACGCTCATAGCAAAGCGCACTCCTGTGTGTCAATGGCACGTTTTGCTCTCTAATGCAAGCGAAATCCTAACTGATCATTAAAAACTCCTTTTCCTGTCATCACGGCTGAAATCTGAAACACTTCTTTATTCAGTTAATGTTGAATTCTTTGCAGGTTTTATTCAAGTCTTAAAAGGGGCCCCCCATAAAGCTGTAAACATTCCTATTCTTGCTCTTGTTCTAAGAAATGAAAGCTGTGGGAAACTGACAAACACTGAAGATCGCATGCAGTGCTGGCAAGTTCTCCCTCCACAGAACAGTGCGGTCTTGCTCTAACAAGAATAGAAAGAGATGTGTGAGGCCCTGGAGCGCAACTGAGCAAGAAGACAAGTAGTTTGATGTATTTGTCGCCTCACAGGTCTTCAACTGGCAGCTTCATTAAATGGCACCCACCAAACACCATTATCAACACACAGTCAAGAGGCGACTCTTGGAAGCTGGCCTTCTAGGAATAGTTGCAACAAAAAAAAGCCAAATATGAGGCTGGCCAGTAAAAAGGAGATGATTAAGAGTGGTTAAAAAAAAACCCTCAAAGACACTGGACAGAGACAGTTTTGGGGGAAAGAAGTGTCGTGTATAGACACGTGTGTTTGAGCTCTTAGATGTGGAGCAAATGGAAAGATGCTGAAGGAGTGCTTGAAGCCATCTTTCAAGCATGGTGGAGAAATGTTATGGTTAAAGGTTGCTTTGGTGTTGGTAAAGGGCATATTTGTAGCGATTTAATGCCCCAAAGCACAGCTCAAAACTATGAAATCTTTTGAGTGTTTTGGAGCCATTTGCTGAAATCAGTTGTCCACATAATGCTTATGTCCCAAAATGTCAGGAATGTGGCTCCCAAAAATATACAAAAACAACAATATAGTTAGACCCAAAAAGGTCGGGTTTTCCTGGACTCCTTGCAAAACTTTTGCACCACCTTTTAATCATTTTCACCAATAGAGAAAATCTCATAGGTATGCATTAATCTGTGCAATGTAAAGGCAGGCCGGTGCAGCCTCAGTGTGGCTGCGCAGTGAAAGAAAACTGGAAGAGGGGGGTCAGTTCTCAGTGACCACTGCCAAAGCTGATTGAGGCAGAGGCTGTAATTGCTGTGATTGTGAGGGCAGCCTTGGTATGACAAAGCGGTCACTGTACCCATGGCTGTAGTTGGGCTGTTGCAGTTCTGACTGTGACACATCTGTTAATGAGAAGAACACTGACTGCACATGTGTGTGTGAAGTGATGAATGTGCTGTAATGGGGTTGGCGGTTTAACACATTTGTCACAGAAGCAAATAGTACAGCCGTACATATTCACAGCACCACAGAGTCAACCTTCGAATGTAGCTGTCTGAAGGCTGAGTGATAACTGTATCCAGCCACAGCTTCACCTATAAGAGCCAGACAGAGCAGCTGCAGCTGTGCTCACAGCCAGCAGCTGTATACAGTCATAAATTTGCCTTTAATATGAGGAACGAGAAAGAATTATGTAAAACAACCCATCATACTGAGCTCTCTTCTCTTTAGTAGCTACAGAGTGTTACCCTTAGCCGGATCTCTATTATAAGTGAACAACTAGGCAACTTTTTTTATGAATCATAAGGAATAAAAAAATAAAATCAAGGGCAAAAACACTGCGTGGGATTTTTATTGACTTGTGTTCATGTCTGTGCATTCCAGCATTCATATGTCACTTTGCAGCCGATCACAGCTGAGACCAGCCTGTGCAGCTCACCTCTGCTTCTGCCGCGCTCTGATGGCTCATCACACAGCTCATTCCTCTGCAGTCCCTTGAGAACTATATGAAAGCATAAAGAAAAATTATGAAAGGCTAATGTCCACTTTAGAGGAAAATATAGTATAATATTTATAAACTCTCCACTCACTGCATATACTTCTTGCGGAGAGTGTAGACGCACTGATGTAGATGGTAATGCAACTTTAATGAACTCACATGGAAGGGGATACAGTATATACATATTAATGTGTGAAAGACATAGTGTTATATCAGCAAAGGCACTTTTGAACTGCATATTTGAAATGTTTTCTGCTTGTTTGAGGTGTTCATCACACTCCTTCAGCACGGGTCCTCGGTCCCTACGCTCTTTGTCGTGTTTTATGTGAGAAGCATTGAAAGAAAGGATTTAACCAGCAGTTTTATGAGGCCTTTGGGTGTTTTAAATTTGTGTTTAGCTTTTGTAGTGCAAAATAATAACTTGGAAAAACATGATGGGTACAGTGAGAACTGAAGATGTCCTTTACTCTCAGTGTTGAAGTTAATTGAGTCTGCTCAGACCTTTTTCATGCAAATGAAACACGAGGGCCTTTGCATCACTGCTTCCTAAACACTTTTTCAGGCATGTCTGACAACATAAGGCAGAAAAGTTCATATCCTACCACCAAAGATAAAAAACAGAATCACAGTTCTGTTTTTTTAGTTAGTTAGCTCGACTCCATCAGAAATCTGTAGTTTTCCCCTGGCCGTGTACGCCACAGCTGCAGTGGCTCTATTCCCCACCAGTGGGGATCACATTTTGAGAACCAGTGACCCCGGTGCCACTGGCACTGTGAAGAAAAGGGCATGTTATTTGTTTAAAGAGATTGTGCATCACTTGAACTTGATCATTGTGAAGATGATTATGTAGAATTCTGTTATCTTGTGTGAGTCGTTTAAGCAGATAGTCTGCTCTCTGTTGATCTGATCTTTCTCATAACTCAAAGCTAGTCAGACTTCATGCTGTCTGTGTGCTTGTTTTCCTTCTTTTTCCTCTTCCAGCTCAGTGTAATTATGAAAGGTTATCACTTTCTCAATTAGAGACACAAGCACAAGTTTACACAAATATTAAGGTGACATTCGACAGTGTCTTTGTGGTTTTTACAGAACGAACGCGCCTATCTTTGCAAGGGTAATAGGATATTATAAGGTAAATCTCACTTCCTGTTTTGTGTCTTTTTTCTTTTTCCATTTTAATAGGAGAGGAAGCTTTGTGCATTCCCAACTATTGAGATCTACAGTTCGGATGTCATCAACTATATGGTTCCGCTGTCTCGTCAGACGGACTTCTTTGTACCAGAAATGAAAGAGGAGGTCAGAACAGATGTGAAGGAAGAGGACTCGGACGACGATAGAGGAACCGACATTACAGGTAAAGATTTTACACATCCTCGGATACTGTCAGCTCCCCCGGAGGCAATTAGTGACAGCATCAAAAAGATTTCTCAAACAAGAAGAAAGAGCTGTCAATTTGTCTGATTCAAAATTAAGGGACAGTTTTCAGAGCGGAACAACTTTAGTTTAGATTTTTTGTGTGATTTATTTATTTATCTTTTTTAAAATCTAGCCGTCAAAGAATTGATGCTTTCGGTTTTCACCTGCTGTTCTCAATTACAAAATGTATATCAGTAAAGATTTTCAACTTTTAATGTGTCATTCATTGAGATCTGATATGTGATTCAGGTGTTTTCTTAATTCGTTTGATGCGTACATTTTATAAGGAGTTTGTAGGAGAGCGTAAGAGAGTAGTAAGGTAACTAAACATAACTTAACCGATTCCTGTGGTTTAAAGTATCACCGGACTGCGCTGATGTGCAGCTATATTCTGCTATTCTCGGATTATGTGACAATAGAGCAAACCTCACCATGTGGCCAGTGGTTTTAGCCACAATGAGGTGGTTAGCCTGATGAGTCAATGATGTGTGAAAGCAGCTTTAAAAAAAATCAGGGACAACCAAATGCCACGTGAAAAAGGAGCCATCATGTGGTTATACTGCTGTCGTCCAATTTCAGTCTTACCAAGCATTCATTTTTACTCTGTTGATCCTACAGCTTGTGTCAGTTAAAAACAAACAAAAAGAAAATGTGTAACAACTTTTATTTTGTCTGCCACTGCGCTGACTCCTCTCTCGCCCTGGATCACAGAGGACGGGTGATATCTGAGACTCTGTAATTGCTCTGTCATTACAAGTATGTGCCTTCAAGCGCGATGTCTTCCATGCTGCCATTACTCTTTGAATCACAGCTGACCTGTGGGCTGGTCTCAGAGCCGTATTGACTTAATCAGCGTACAAATCTCCGGAGAACAAAAATGGTGTTGCTCTGTGGGGACAGAGTGAGTGGGGATGGGTTGATTTAAATCAGGTGCCTTAAGAATAGATCATGTGACATCCCTTGTAAGCACAGCTTAAATTTCAGAGACGTATATGGAAGAAGGCCTAACATGTTCTGACCATGGTTAGTTGGCAGCCACCTTTAAAATAAAGCGTCATTACATGACAGAGGTGAAGACCACTCTCCATACACAGCAGCTTTATCCGCTGTGGAGACTCTCACATTCTGAGAGGCAAGAGCAAACTGAGTCAGAGCTATTCACAACTTTAAATGAGTTTGTCAGCATCATCAGACCGAGACAAAGTTTTGATTATTGCTTCCCTAACAAATGAGAAAGTAAATAAGAAAGAACTAAAGTGCCAGAAAGCATTTAAATACGTTAATTCAGATCAAATTAATTCGATCTGCCACTTGTCTTAATCACATGAGGAGAAAGTGATTTTGCAACGTTGCACACTCTTACTTTTTATGCATTCACTCACTGGTCTCCAAATCTTTTGTTAATTCGTCGTGCCGCCGTGTCTGCGTTAATCCAGCAGACCATTGTGGCTGTGTGCTCGGTCTGGAGCCGTAGCCAAGAGTTAATTAGTTTGGCTTACCATGAAGACTAGAAGTAGGGAATAGACAGCTAGCCTTGCTCTTTCCAAAGATGTCCCCATCATAACTAATATTACTAATGAACATGTCTCCAAATAGAAATGTAAAAGTTTCCTTTTTTTAAGTAGAGATGACACAGCTATAATACAATGTCAATGAAAGGACACATCTACATGTGAATTTACTTAAAGATGTGTCTGTATAAAAATATTTTAGCTTAAGCTTAAAAAAATCAAAGAGAGAGGCTGGAGCAAAATAAAAGATATTATGAGTCTCTGTTAGGCTCTAAGATCAGAAGACAAACAGACTCACTCCACACAGACGAGTGGTGTGTCCATTGTGCAAAGCTCAAAGCTAGCCAACAGCAAGGTGGTCAGTGCAATGGCTGTTTTTGGGTGAATAAACACAAAAGGGTAGATTTTAGGGAGAATTATTGCCTCTAACCGTTTCCTTATACAGTGACTTACTGGATTCTCCTCTGGCTGCCTGCAAACATTACATTATTGAAAACAAAAGCGTTTGTCGAAGTTTCAAATAGAGCAGGGCGATATGGCCAAAAATATTTATCACGATATACATTTGAAAATTTGCGATAACGATATAACTGACGATATAATTGATGCGAGACAAAATACTCCACAACATTACTAGCGCAAAAAGACAACCTTCCATTAATTTTCACTTAAACAAGAAGCTGGTTTTTATGTACATTAAAGCTTTATAAAAATGTAACAGTGCAAATGCAAATTCCTTGCTGAAAGTTTAACCAAAAGGCATTTCCAGTAGAAATGGGCTGACATATCCTGAGCATAACCATATATAATATCCACTGAAGTTAAAAAGAGGTGCTTTGCAACATTAAACTGTAGTGTGCAGTACGTATTTTTTGGACCATAAGGCACATTGAGCTAAACAAAGCAGTTAGATAAATCAAACTTTATTAAACTCATTCTTCTTGCTTCCTCCACTTCTGTACCATTGATTCATTGATGTTGAATTCTCTGGCAGCTGCTCTATTCCCATGTTGTTGCAGTATATTAATGACTAGCCTTGTATTGTGGATGGATTATCTCAGTTGTTCTCCTGACTGACGTTTGGTCCGTTTACAGCATCCTGCCATGCGATTGCATTTGTCTCTAACCATGAGGAACCTTAGTGTTCATCCTCCAGCTTCACTGTTTATGTTATGCTAACATAGCTATGTCGCTAGCGATCACGTAGCACATCATTATATACCAGCTAGCCCAACTTCAGTAACCCTACAAACGTCACTGCTGTTTAGTTTCCTGCCTTCATTTATGTTGGAAGTGATAGCAGAGCTGTACGTTTGAATTTTTTCAGAAATCTCTCAGTCAGAACATGCAATATCATGCTTAGGTAACTAGCGAAACTAGCGAGCTAACTTCCGCTAGCTTCCTGCTAACTTCTAACTCCGTTAAATGTAATAAATTTTGTTTTCATGGATGCCTGGAAGTTAAACTGAATTGTTACACCTGGTAAAGCAGCAATGCTGATCGTTTTATTAAAGATGAAAGAATTTAGACAGTTAACTCTCAGTGATGCTGCAGTGTTTGTTTGACCTGAAGTGTACTGAGTTTAGGACCCAGATTACTCCCAGATTTAAGAGCATCTTAGTCCGACAAATACGACAATAACGACGGCCGCTTGCATGTTCTGCAAAAAAATGTGCTTTGTTGTGTATCTGACGGACAAACACCAAACCAGTTCCACATCACTGAAGTCGCACCATTTTTACAAACCAATTCTGGTTCATCTGTTTCACTCAACAATCGGCCATGTGCGTATGAAAACAAAGGCACTGCGCATGCGCGTTTTACTCATATTCTATCGCGATATTTCATTTTCCTATCGTTGCCTAACATTATACCGGTATTACCGTGAACGGTATAATATGGCCCAGCCCTAGTTTCAAACTATTCTTTTGTTGTAGTATTTCAACTGCTGTGGTACCAGTCTAACGATGATTTATCACATCAGTTTATACTGTTCACAAACTATTCAAAGACAGTTCGATAAACATTGGTCTTACTAAGTGGTACAACAGAAGATTGTGTATAAACATTTGTCACATTCACTTTAAACACTTTTTTTTGGAAAGATGTGATATTTCTTTTTATGCTCCACATTTAACACGCAGAGCCTTTTTAATCATTCAGAACAATGCTGACACTGCTAACAATGCTTAGCTACTGTGTGTAGTAGAAACGAAACGATAAGTGGAGTTTGCAGAGAGGTGGATTTTTTATTTATTTATTTTATTTTGAAGAGTTTCTTTTATCAGAGAGTTGTGTGTTCTGCTTTTTCATACTTGTGAAAATTGGCTTGGAAATCAGTTTCTGTGGAAATATTTGTTGAATGCCTTTGAATACCGTTTCTTCCGTCAGAGAAATGTTTTTTTACCCACTTCTTGGCAGTTTTCCTTCTTGGCTGTGATCTGTGGTTTTGAATTAGCGTCCATAAATCGTCACTGTGAAAAACAGAATCTATCTTTATTAAATGTCCATTACTCAGAATGCCAAGACGTGCCCAGTGCTTAAAACATTTTAGAGCATCATTTGGATATCACAAAAGGCTATTTATAGGTAGATCATGAGGAATCTCCAACACTGAGGTCAAATCAGTTTTCTTTAGATAACAGATAAATGAAAAGTCCCCCAAATATTCTGAATGAGTGAGTATTTGCCTTTGATTAAAGAAGTCCTTTTTCTATTGGCAGGGTTGTAGTTAAGGTGGCAGGGTCAGAATTTTGTATCTGTAGTTCAGCATGCTCCTGGTGATGCAGTGCTATGGGGAGTATTTTCTTTTCACACTTTGAACCCTGCAGTACCAACTGAGAATCATTTAAACACCACAGCCTACCTGAGTATTGTTGCAGAGCATGTCCATTGCTTTATGACCACAGTGTACCCACCTTCTGATGGTTGCTTCCAGCAGGATAACACGCCAAAGCTCATCTAACTGTAGTTAGATGACCTCAACAGTCACCACATCTCAGTCTAGTAGAGCACCTTTGGGATGTGGTTAAACAGGGGATTTGTCACATGCCAAAAAAGGGTTCAAACCAGTGCAACTCATGAAGTGGCTGGGGAGTGTGTCTTGAGTGGCAATTAGAGCAGACACACTATATGTAAGCCGATACCAATTTAATGGCGATTGACCATCTGTAATATATATTATATATGCGGCCCAGCTCTGCTCATTAATATATTTGACAACATTAACTGTACATCAGGGCTGTACACTGTTTACTTTAAGAATGAAAAGACATTTTACTATGATATTACTGCACACTGAAGCAAACAACAAATACAACCAAACAATCCAAATTAAGAAGTTTCATTAAACACAGTGTAAGTGTGTTTTTTATGATGAGCTTCCTTAAAACGCTTGTTCTCTTTGGCTCTCATCTGTAAATATGATGATCCATTAAGTGTATCACTTCTTAATGTATGTTTATGCATTCCTTTTCGCACTCTTCTCGCAATCCACTCTGCTTATCCAAGCACTAAGGAAGCCCTGTCTGTGTCTAATTACCTCCTTAAAAATCCTCTTCTCTTTTTCAAACAGTTTGAAGAACAAGACCTTGATTCTCTGCTAATAATCCCAATGGGCCCAATTTAACAACTAATTTAGGCAAATGTTACCTAAAAGACTTTCACAGGCTTCAACCACACTAGCAATTTCAGGACTTGCTTGCAGTTGTAGTGAAGGGTGAAAGTTGTCCAGTATGTTGAGGTTTTTCCTTGGGGGGCTGTCCACCCAATTACCCTAAATAGACCCATTATTTCCTGTAAAACCTTATATTGTAAAATAAATCTTTGGAACAATCTTTTCACTGCAACACACAAATGAAATAGACTATGGATCACTACATTAACCCGTTTATATGCATTTTGAAGCAGCACCACCGTGTCAAATAACCACTTTCTGTGCCACCCAAGACTGTTCCCATCGGGTGTGTTTGGACATGCTAGCTAATCAACAGGCTCATAAATAGTTATTATAATGACCTAAATGGACTTCCATATGTAATATTTTACACTCCAGACAAGATCAGATCTGCTGGATGTGATAATTAGATTGTTGGGATTCAAATAAAAAGAAATGGTGAACCTCACAGAGCAGCTTGGAGACTCCCTGTTTATTGTGTTTGGGTCCCTGATGATAGATTTATGCAGACACACTTAGATGTGTGGATGAGATTCATTTGGAGTGTGAAGGCAGAAAGACAATGATGTGGATAAAAGTGTTTTAGTGTCTAATGGGATAGTCAAGTCAGATTCGGTTTTATTTGTCAAACACATTTCATTTTAAGGCTGTCCTTCTACTTTGCAGAAACAATTTAAGTCTGTGAAGGCAGTCATCCAGGTCATTGTAGTCTAAGGAGCTTGGAAAGAAAAGCATTTGGACATCTTTAAGTTGCTTGAAGACGTTTCATCTCTCATCTGAGAAGCTTCTTCAGTTCAGAACTGAGAAGCTTCTCAGATGAGACGTCTTCAAGCAACTTAAAGAAGTCCAGACGCAAAAATAGACAAGCTTGAGAGTCAAACTTGGTGTGACCACCTATATTCTTTAAGTCTGAACACCTTTAGGCAAGATTTCTTATCATTTCTTTAAGTAGTCTTCAGGAATAGCTCACCAGGCTCCAGGAGGACATTCAAAGCTTTTCTTTGGATGTTGCCTGCATTTTATTCCGTTCTCTGTCAAGATGATCCCACACTGCTTCAATAATGTTGCGGTCTGAGCTCTGGGGAGGCCAATCCATGACTGCTAGTGTACCACTCTTTGCTTTTCTACCCAGGTCTGATTTTACTGTACTGATAGTGTGTTTGGAATCAATTAAATGCTGAAAAATGAAACCTTTTAAGATAGTATCACAATATGTTTGTAAGTCCACCAGTTTTAACTAGATCCCCAACACCACTGACTGAAATGCAGCTTAAGCCATGACAGAGTCTCCACTGTGTTCTACAGATGGCTGTAGAAACACACTGTTTTACCTCTCCACTTATCTGAACCAAAACAATTAGATTTGGATACATCACTCCATAAAACCTCGTGCCACTGATTTTCAGTCGAATTCTTGTATAATTTGTCATACCTCAACCTTTTCTCCCCGTATCCCTTCCTTAAGAATCCTCATCAGAATTTGAGAGGAGCTTCAGCGAGTAGCAGATGGATCAGCTGAATCTCTTCTGTCAGGTCTTTGCAGGATTTCTTCCTGTTTCGTAAGGACATTACTTTCAGGTGTTATTCATCTGCTGTAGGTTTTAAACCTGCTCTTTTTTCTTTTGCCCTCCAACTGTTTACTTTTCTCAACGTTTTAAAAGACACACTGCACACCGTGCTGAAATATGCCAAGTTTTTTAGTTAAAAATTATTTGTGAATTACCTTGTTGGTGCAAAAGTCTAATTTTATACCTATCAAACGGATTTATCTTTGGAAATTTTGTTGATTCAACCAAAGAAATGAAATCAAATGAACTGTTTTTGTGACAAGCTGTTAGTTGCCTAACAATGTATTTTTTTTTTCTTTTCTTTGCCAAGATGTCTGTTATGTGTAGACACAACAGTGGTTCATCCCTTTAGTTTGGCACTTTTATGGTTAATGATTCATAGATCAAGTGGGTTAACAAACAAAAAAGCATCCTCTTTGATACTGGTCAGGTACAAGGACTGAACTGAAAACAAGCGAACAAGCATCCAACGTCCAAAGAAAAACTTTCAAAGACCTTCAGAAAGCCTGGAGAACCTTTTCTCAACACCACTTTAAAATAATTAAAATGAAGTCTGGCTCCTTAGAAGGAAAATATAAAGAAATGAGGAGTGGCTCAAGACTTTTGCGCAGTAATGCATATATGTATAAAATCAAACTTCAACACATTAATTCAGCATGTGATCACAGCTTTATACAGGGAGCCTTTTTAAAAGTTATCGTCACATGGGCTTTTCCTCCACTTCTTAGAAGTATCTTCGAGAAGACCAACTGCGGAAAGATCACTGAGTAATATTTCTTCTGTAGGTGGGAGGTGTGATGTTCTTCTCACATTTCTTGCCCTAATGCCAGTTTTCATTTGTAATTTTAGGGAGGCTAAGCAGAAAAAGCTTTATATCTTTCATGTGTCTCTGCTTACATCTTTGGCCCATGCAGAGTATTTTTCTTTCCGTGAACCTTGAACATGTTGTATTTAAACCTTCCTGTAAGTTTTAGTTTTTAAATTTCTCCTAAATAATGCAGATTTTTTTTGGTCCACCTACACAGTACAGCAATAACCTTCCAAATCGCTCGCACAAAAACTCCTATGAATAACATTCATCAGGGACAATAAGTGGTTATTGGGTCACAGTGAATCATAGATCAAAGGGCAATTAGAATCAGGTTTAGACAGAGAGCATTAGTAAGCTGATCATGTGGGTGAGAAAATCTCCATCAATCAGGTTAATGGACATTCTTTGTGATTACAGATATGCAATATGCACAGCAAGAATATCCCTCTCTGCAAATTATAGTCCATTACACAATTTCATGCAAGTAATGCCAACATGTAAATGGCTGGTCTGTGACTTTTGTATAAATAATGTCTCTCAATAATATTTTGGTCCCTCTGAGCTCATCTGATTAGTTAAAGTTGACTGAGCTACATTTGCTGAATTTTAAGCGGTGAGCACTTTTAGGTTTCATGAAGCCAACGTTACATTTCTAATCTGTGATCAAAGGATGGAGGAGTATGTAAGTGCATATACCCATATCTTCACATCCTTGCATCATTTTTGATGAGCTTCAATACTAAGCATATTGTTAATGTTAATTACCCAACCAACATTGAGAAGATGATGCTTTTTAACCATATTCGCAGTGTTGCCATGGATCATAAAGTCACGAGATATGACAACCGATTGTGAAGTTGGCTACAGATATATACATGCAGTAACTACTATTTTCCGTAGCTGTTCCCATTGTTTCTTTCTTGCGTGCTTTGTGTAAGTAATAGTCTCTGCCTTGCCACCATTATTTGAATATCTGCAGCAATGTCCCGGAGGATGAATCCTAATGACTTTGTTCAGCCACTGAAGTTTTCACATCGCTACAGAGTATCAGAACACCACCTTGCTGAATTAACAAAATATTTAGTACAGACTTCCTCTGTTCACCTGTAAAATCAATCTTTCAGTTTTAGTCTACGTGAGCTTTCCTGCCTTTCCTCCAATGATTTTATTTTGTTAATTAGTTGTGCATGACCCATTTTCTCACAGCCAATTTGATCAATTTCTTCTGTTTTTTTTTGTTTTGTTTTTTTGCATTGATGCAGGTGCAGATTCCCACAGTGATGTGAGCTCAGTAAGCGGTGGCGTGCCCTGGGACAGCAGAGAGACGTCCCTGGCTGTTTCCACAGCCGCTTCCATGGCTTCCTCACTGCCCCTGAGAGACGTTTTAGATGCCAGCGAAGACCTTAAATACAGGGACCATAGCGACAGAGGCTCTAATGACTCAGTGGGCAGTGGCTCCTCCTTTGAAGAGCTTGACATGGATCAGGAGGAGCTGGGGGAAGGTGAAGAGAGGGTGAAGAAGGAATATGGGGAAGAGGAGGACACTCCTGAAGGTGAAGGCGGAGCTAGAGAAGGAGCTGAACTTGCGGCTGAGAAGAAGGAGCGCTTAGGGGAAGGAGAGGAGTAGGGAGGATGCTGAGGAGATAAGGGGTGTAGCCACGTAACACTGGCATGCTGGAGAGCTTCTCAGCTGTGCTGTTGCTGGTTATCTGTCATGTAATCTTGTTGATGGATCTAAAGCCGTTAATGTAATGACCAACATGCCGTATTTCCGCGCCTTCTGAATCTCTTTTTGAAGCCTGTACTTTCTGTTATGCTCTAATCTCAGTTCAAAAGAAAAAAGAAAAAAAAATCCCGATCCTGTATCTCTGCCTATACAAACATACACACAACAAATGGGAGATTTAATTAGATATTTCATTTTAATTGTAATCCTGTTTGGATCACTTTAATTCCCTTTCAGATTAGAAGTAACCTTTCAGTTTAAGATTAAGGATTAAAAGCAAGGGGGAAACAGAGTTACCAACTATCATGGATCATCAGAAAGTATATGTTGTTTTGCCCATATGTGACAGGTGATATTGCAACCCCACTCTCAAGGTCAAGTCCTGAGGAAATTTGTGTCACGCGTTTGTGCGCATTACCCGACTTTGGTGTTGTGATGTAACGACTGGGTGAAAAAGTGCAGGCGTTGCCGCTGCTGTAGAGATGTTCATGGTGCTGTTTCATTGTGTTATTTTATACGAGGGGAAATTCTAAAAGCTGAGGTGGAGAAAAAGATTATTAAAGTAACATCATCAATGCCTCCGGGACACCAGGACTAAGATTTAGATTAAAGTTCAAACATATTTGTAAGCTTTCCCCCTGAAAGGTGTACAGAATATTTTATTGTCACTCTGCAAAAAAAGGTTAATTGAATTATTTTAACGTATTGTTCATTTTCTGTGGGCAGTTTGTTCTGCCACATTTCATTTACATTTATGTTGTTGTAGACAAAATTCACCTATTATCTGAAACTAGATGTAACATGTTTGTAGGTTGACGTCGGATATGATGTACGATGCATTGTATGTCTTCCTGTGTGTAATAAAATTTTCAAAGAAATGTTAGTTTGAGAAGAACAGCAAAAATGGTCTCCGCTCTGCTGCTTTTATCTATATTTTTTTGTGCGTTTCCCAACAGGGATGCAGGAAGGTAACAAAGTGTGTGTGGCAGTCAAAGCTTTCTCTGAAGTTTCACGACTTTATGATGTAACGATTGCTTTGTGGGGATTACATGTGAATTCATAAGAAGCATAAAAGAGAAATGGTACAAAATAGCCCATAACATCAGTTTTTCAGTGCTGGGTGAGTTAAACAATGCACTGCTTTAAGGGTTGTTTTTTTTAAGTGAGCAATTTCCCCAGCACCCTTAGAACTGGGAAACTGGGAAACTGTTTAATCAGAATGCATAAAATAATACAAATGTAGATACATTTGGAAAGCATAAACACTTAAGATTAGTCTCACAAAATGTTGTTTATCCAAATGCCGGCGCTGCATCGATCGGGTCAACATTTGACTGAGTGGTTTGGCATTTGTTCTACAATTTATTTAATCAGCTGTGTGCACAAAACAACAGGAAGAATAGGCTCCAGCTGACTACTGAAGTTTGATGGACATACTTGTTCTTTAGCCTGCGGTTCTTAATGAGCATCATGACCTATAAGTGTTAATGTTTTGTTTCCAATCCAGCGCCATTGTAACCATGGTAATTTTACTGAGTAATACGCCATTAACCAGAGAGAGAGAGAGAAAAGCCTTTCATGTGCCTGGTCGTGCTGTTAGTGTTGAGGATATTGACTTAATTGAATAAAGAAAAATGTATTTAGGGCTTGTTAGGAATGCAAGCCAAATTAGATGTGTAGACACCAAAGTCCACTGAAGAAGGATTTCACAGCTACACTCTTCTTTGCATTTGACTTGCAGTTGGAGTATTTGGACAGTGATACGTATTTTGGGAGCAGGTGGAAGAGGCTATGGAAAGGTGGAGGTATGCTCTGGAGAGAAGAATAAAAGCCAGTAGAAGCAAGGTGAGATGGTTTGCCAGCAGGAGGAAGAGAAGTGAAGGAGGACGTGCATGGGGTTGGTGCCACAGAGGAGGATGCAGATGATCTGCCGTGTCGACCCCTAAAGGGAACGGCCAAAGAAGAAGAAGCCCCCATACTCCACCACAGACAGTGGGTTGGATATAAAACAATCCAGACTGACTGCAATACAGTCCTTCAGCTTCACTTCAAAGAGTTTTACAAAGTATTATTTAGGAATTACAGCCATTTTTGTACATAACCTCTATATTCGCATGTTCAAAAGTAACTGTACAGTTGTCTGACAAGCATTTTCATGGCCAGGCGAGGTCTGTTTCCACAGTATTTCACAACAAATTAAGCAGATAAAAGATCTAGAGTTGCTTCCATGTGTTGATCTTAAACTGTTAACCCTTCTGGTACACTAACCTGGCAATGAAACTGTCATTCAATCTTTAAATGACTTCTGAGCCTCTGAAAATAGAGGATTATTTATAAAAATGGCTGCAAATCCTAAATAATACTTTTGTTAAACCCAATGAATTACAACTCAGTCTGCACGTCAGTCACATGATTACCACAGTAACACAGCAGAGTATGTGCTAGCAGCAATACTTCAGTAGCATATTTGCAGTTTCAAAAATATTCCACATGCTTTGACGTCACCATAGCAGACAGAAAGAGACTTGAGAAATTTCAAATGGGTACACATGGGTACCCTGATGTACCAAAATAGCCAGTTCTTCTAAAAACTCTGCTTCACATTTGGCATATCTAATGTTCAGATGCGCTTTGGCTTTTTAGAGATATGGAGCTCCACAATGGTGTTAGGCAGAAATGAAATCTTTTATTTAAGCTGCCTTCCATGTTTATTGGACCCTTAACATCTATACTGATACTCTGCAAAAATCTCATAAGTGTTAACTTTATTATGACATCAGTGTTATTTCTAAACCCTGTTGTTGCAGAAATGTACTGTGTTCATTTTTAACAGATCTTTAAATAATAAAAAGTGACTCTAAGAATGCGCAACAGCTAATCTATTAAAGTTATTCTATTACAAATGTTATCCCCAAAATGTAATATTGGTCTGGCTCCTTAAACTCTCAGGAAATCCTAATAAATGAACAGTAGATGATGGCAGAAGATGAAGATGTGACACCTGAGTGTTACTGAACAACCACCATCAACACAGCGCTGATCTTTTGGTCTGATACAGTGATTCCCACAAATCAAGCACGCAATCTAACCAAGGGCCACTTTTGTTGGAGGGTTCATTATAACCGTGTTTTTTCCTTCACTTTGTCCTCGATTGCCTTGCAAGTCTCAAGCGGAAATATAACCTTATCTATTGACCAGAAAACGCACAAACCACGCCAGCCTTTAGTAATATTATCTTTTTCTGACGAGAAAAAAAAATGAGATCGGTGTCTTGTGCGTGACCAGTCTGCGGGGACAGATGCCCTCACCACATGTGTGTTGCACTTTCAGGATCAACTCTGGCACCCCAGCCGTGGTCCAAAGGCAAAAATAAAAATCGGTGAGGAAAAGAGTGCGATGACACACAGGGTCAACAACTGATTTAATTAATTGTGAAACCCACATGGGTGTCACACAGCGTTCGAGGGCGCGGAGATTATTGCCTGTCCATGAAGTTAATTATTAATCTCATTACACTGAAAGAGAGAAAGAGAGAGACGATGTGAAGTCTCAACATACAAATTTAGAAGCCCACGACTGCGTGTGCGAAGCTGCTTTTGACAGGAAGGAGGGGGGGTCCCAGCACATCCCCTCTCCAAGCGCACGTCCCTTGAAACGCATCGGCCTGCCATCTGGGACTGACCTCACACTCATCTCGCGCCGTGTCACAACTTGTTTGCCGATCCCAAATTAAAATGATCACATCTGGAGATAATCACCCCCCCCCCCCCCCCCCCCCGCACATTTGAACTAAACAGCGGGCGATTCTTTAAAGCTTCTCTCCACTGACATCCACAGTCCGTCAGTTCGCGTCTGCAGGAAGCCACGCAGTCGGTTCATTGGGCTCTAAATGACATAATTTGGCACAGAGTTGCGACGAGGCAGACTGCTATATCCAAGACTGCTCCTGCGTGGAGCAACTGCGTCTTTGTTCAAGTGCGAAAAACCTTCTGAGAGTTCTCCCAGGTTGCTGTGGTCATATCCGCAGCGAGCGCGTTCATCAGCTGATGTAAAAAACAACGAAAACAACAACATATATATATATATATATATATACACATATGTGTCTCGTTGCCAGCTATGGGGGATTTTGCCAGTCGAGTAACAGGTAGAATTTAAACTTTGTGTCGGTTCTCAGGGCGCCAAGTCGATAAACTGGCATCCCACCAGGATAAACAACACCTTTAATGCACGCCGTCTTATTAATCTCTCTCACACTTGACGCTCAAACAGAGAGAGAACCCTCTCTCGCTCAACGCAGTGATGTGGGCTTCACTTGCATTTATTTCAAGCGCGTTTAGGAGCTGTGACTTTTGAACCGCTGTTTGCAGGAATCGCTCCTCCAGGAATCCGGCGACTCTTTGTGCTGTGTGTGTGGCGTTATTATTATTAATTTCAGCACCACGGACAGCTGCCTGGCACGCGGCTCAAACTTCAGGCAGCTACGCTCACCTCCTTCATCCACCCTGCTCCCCAGCTCCTCTGTAGTTCGCAAACACACTTGCTTTAGGCTTTAAAAAGAAAAACTCCAACAGTGGCGCGAAGGATATGCGTTTAGTCTGCACCGAGGATCCACTGCACGGTAGCGCTGGAAACTGAGGAACCGTTGGCAGGTAAGAAAATGTGTTTCTTTTTCCCCCCTTTCTTATTTTCTGGGATTTTTTTGTGCGTTGAAAGCCTCCAAAGTGCATTTTTCTGAAGTTAAACGAGTTGTTTTGTAAGGAAGGCGCTTAAGTCGCGTTTTGACTTTGTATGGTTGACAAAATTATTCTTATGATGCTGACAAGACTGTGGTTTTACACCCTTTAATGCAGCAGGCTACACATGTGGATAGGCATTCATTTCTGGAGATATTATCTCGATGCTTATCATCATTTTGACCTGATTTTTGTTTGCATCTCTGGCTCCGGGCATAACCATAAGCAGTAAAAGAATGATAAATGAGCGAGGCTGCTGAAAAAACTACTAAACAGGCGATGCAGTAACTACTACACGGCAACATCCACCATCTCCCTCACTGGGTTGATCTCCCGTGTGACTTCAAAGTGAGACAAAAACTTGATTGACATTAGTTACATGTAAGAAGAATATGATCTGCACAAAGGAGCTGTTTCTTTTGTTTCCAGGCAAAGGCTTTTACTTGACTCTGGCTCTCTTCCACGGGAAAATGGATTGCTATCTCAAATGTTTCACTTTGGAACTAAATTGGGCATTTTCATATTAATTCTTCAGCAGCCGAGACTTGTGATGCCCTGTGTGTGTCTAGAAATGGGGTGTCTGTGTAATTATTTGTTCCACAAGCGTCTAAAAAGCATTTTCAAAACTCATGGGGAATATGAAGAAATGCAAAAGCCGTGCAAACAGTTTGAGGCTGCATCCTTAATACTGGAGAAAGGTATTAAAGGAGGCAAAATGCACTGTGGATTATTCCCAGGGGGCATCTGTGTGGCTGCACGTTCAGCAGATAAAACACAAGAAAGAAAGAAAAAAAATGGCTCATTTTTAATGCCTCAGTTTAGTCAAACCCCAGATTTAGATTAAACCAAAAGGTATACTTATTAGGCTGCTTGATCAACTGTTAATATATCAGATGCATGTATCTGAATTTCTTACATAACAGAATTACAGCAGGCACGCTCCTCTAAGACTAAAAAACTGGAATAATATGTGAGCTCATGCTCTCATGGCTGAAGATGTTGATTACTGTAAATTATTCAGGTCATGGCTGACTGGAGAGGAACACGCTCTGCTGCCATCATCTGAATCCAGAAACAAAAAGTGGCAGAAAGGGGCAAGGCTGTCTAACCTAGTGATCCCTCCACACAGCTCACTCCTGTGTGCGGCCAGGTTCACCTGTTACTCTTCACTTGATGACAACGGGGACTCACTGCCAGTGCGGCACAGGGATAGGGATCCCTAATTACCTTCATTTCTCAGAGCAGTGCAGATAGCAGCGTGAACAAAGACGATACAAAAAAGACTCAAATGCACAGAGAACCCAAAACTCTGTGCACGAACCAGCTTACTCTTATGTAAACATTAGCACCAATGTGTGGTTGACTACCAAGTTATTAATAATGGTGCGTGACTAAACTTTACCCCTCCTGCTTTCTAGATTTCAGTTTCATGTTAAGAGACATCGGTCTTGTTACTTCATCATCATTCAAACCTTTTACAATACACACGAGTTGCATTTGCTACCAGCCACAAGTGATTAAATTCAAGCATGACGACACGCCTGTGCTATTGAAAGGACAGCTTAATAGCTCACCCTTCCATCTGATCACGCAAATACGCACATACATGCAGGTGGGATCCACAGACTGATCATGTTATGTCTCTACAATACATCTGTTTAGTTAAATATTTAATTTCTCACTGCACCAGTGTTAACATAGGAGTTCATCTGCTGATTTAGATTTGGTAATCAGATGGTACGTCTGCACCAGTTTTAATAAGGTGCAGTTGCGTTGCACACAGTGAAGACAGAGTAAGCGTGAAAGATAGGAAATGACGGAAATGCGGTCTTGGCTCCAATTTTTACAATAAATGGGGAAACCTACAGTTTCATTTCTGTGTGACATAAATTAAAATGAAGCTCAAGTCACTATATGATAATGCAAAATACACGAAACCCTGAACTCTCACTTATGACAAGGACAAAGAGCATTAAGTAAAAAACAAAAAAACAAAGCATTGTTCCATCAGCTGATTTCTGATGAAGTAGAAATATTTAAACATGGATTCCAGTGAAAGCATACAGGAGCTTCCAGGTAATTAATGATGCGCGTGACTCAGATTAAAAGTGACTGCTGGAGTGATGCTGGGCATATGTGAGAGGTTCCTAGGTGAGTCCTAGGTCAGCTGCACCAATAATTTCCATTGTGAGTCATAATGAACAGCTGTTCAGTCCTTTTACTTCCAACTCGTGCTAAAATAAATTCTGACTTCTGCTTGAACAGGATTATACTTTGTATTTGAGGATTAAGCAATAGGAGTCTGGTTTCTGCTGTGGTCTAAGAGAGACCTCTGTATGTGTCTGTGGGAAAAACGTCAGTGTGGAAAGGGGTCAGCCCAATGACCTTGCTCTGCTTCTAATACTGCACATTTACTATAAAAAGAAAGTGTCTTAAAGCGTCAAGTGGTGACACCTGGTTTCTGCTGATGAAAGCATGTCCTAACATTATGGCTGATTAGTGTTTGCAGACCCAGTGTTAATGTTAATTAAAACAGCCAACCTTCATTTGCTTTTAGTAACTTAATGTAAAGCAGCAGCTCCGCGGGACCAGTTGTTCTCAGACTGATTGTAAAATGTTGGTAATCTATGTTAATAAATTAGATGACAGCTATTTGTAGATTTTGGCAACCAGTCTGACAGTCGGTCCAAGTTGCACTGTGATTGTCTGGCGACAGTCTCCCACCAGATCAACCAACCAACCAACCAACCAATCAATCAATCAATCAATCAATCAATCAATCAATCAATCAATCAATCAATCAATCAATCAATCAATCAATCAATCAATCACCTTTATTTATAAAGCACTTTAAAACAACCACAGCGGACACAAAGTGCTGTACATTGGAACCATAAAATAAAATTACATAAGATATAAATAAAAGCCAAATAAAAGAAAGAAAAAATAAAATAATTAATTAAATAACTAATTTCATGTCAACGGAAAACTAAGTCTCACTGAGGTTAAAAGCCAAAGAATAAAAGTAGGTTTTAAGACGTGATTTAAAAGTGGACAGTGAAGGGGCCTCTCTAACGTGCAAGGGCAAATTATTCCCATAATTTTGGAGCCATGATAGAGAAGGCCCTGTCCCCACCTGGATCTCGGTACCTCCAGGAGCAGCTGGTCAGCTGACCTGAGAGACCGACAGGGTGTGTGGAGATGAAGAAACTCAGAGAGGGCAAGACTGTGAAAGCATTTAAAAACAAACACAAGAATTTTAAAATGAACTCTAAAAGACACAGGCAGCCAGTGCAGTGAGGCCAGGACAGGGGTTATATGCTCTCTTTTACGAGTTCCTGTTAGGAGTCGTGCAGCAGCATTTTGAATCAGCTGCAGACATGAGAGCAATGACTGACTGACCCCCACATAAAGTGCATTACAGTAGTCCAGGCGGGAAGAAATAAAAGCATGGATCACTACTTCAAGGTGCTGCCTCGAAAGAAAAGATTTTACTCTTGCCAGTCGCCTTAAATGATAAAAACTGGACTTCACCACTGCTCTGATTTGGTTGTCCAATCTAAAATCACTGTCCAACTTAAAACCAAGATCAGTAACAACAGGTTTAAAATAAACTTTCATGGGTCCCAAATCTACAGAGGAGGACTCACAGGGACCACTGGGTCCAAACACCAACAACTCTGTTTTCTTTTCATTAAAATTTAAAAAGTTCAGAGCCAACCAAGCTTTAATGTCATCTAGGCAGGAGAGGTTTTATGGAGATGCCATCCTTCTGCTTCAGTGGCAACTAAATTTGAAATGCGACCCCATGCCTTCTAAGGATAGAACCCAGAGGCAGTAAATACAGTAAAAACAGTAGTGGCCCTAAAATTGAGACCTGTGGGACGCCGCATGACAGAGGAGCAGAAGATGATTCGGAACCGAGAAGGCTGACAGAGAAAGTTCGATCTGACAAATAAGACTTCAACCAATTAAGTGCAGTGCCACCAATATCTACTACATTACTTAATCGAGAAATTAGAATATTGTGGTCTACGGTGTCAAAAGCAGCAGTTAGGTCAAGCAGGACAAGGACAACATGGTTACCAGAATCAAATGCCAGAAGGATGTCATTAAAAACCCTTAATAATGCAGATCTGTGCTATGAAGGGTTTTAAAACCTGACTGAGAAACCTCAGAGATGCCATTATCATCTAGAAAATCTTTCAGTTGACTAAAAACAATTTTCTCTAAAACCTTGGAAAGTAAAGGCAGCTTGGAAACAGGCCTATAGTTCGCTAAAACTGTGTGATCAAGGCCAGGTTTATTAAACAGTAGCTGCACTACTGCATGTTTGAAATTTGCAGGAACCACACCAGAAGACAGACTGCTGTTAATAATTGATGACCTGCACAATCACCTTTTCATGACAATAGATTCCCAGAAGTTGAGGATGTTGAACAGTTGATCTCTTAGTGACGAGCTGGTCAATGCAACTACTTGCAATCAGCCGCTGAATGCAAAAGAATTCAGTGTGATCACCCGGTAACTAAAAGTTTTTATGAGTTGCAAAAAAGTTGCCATCCTACTTTTAGTCTAGTGCGCCTGAGTCCTTGGGCCTGTGTTGGTTGTTTCACATAAAGGATTTCATCATTCCTGTCACAGAGTGTACATAAAATATGGATTAAGCTTCGGAGTCTAAAGTCAAGGCAGAAGTACCTTAGATGTGCATGTAATGTCCAAAATGACTGATTGTATAAAAGTGTATGCGAAAACAGCTGTTCACTAGTTTGCCACTTGATTTATGACCTCTGAAAAAAGTCTCACAATAAGTTCATGGTTTCAATCACTAGTTTGATGCCTTTTTAATACTAAACTTTGTGTTCATTATGTAAAGTGTGGACAGCTAATAGAGCAGTTTTGTTCAGTATCCTTGATTTCAAATACACTCCTTCCTTTTCAAAAACCAAGATAGTGATGACCAAAATGCTCAAGTCAAGGCTTTTAAAAATGGGACTTGATGAACAAACCCCCAAATCATTGTACCAAAATGATTTAGGGGTTGATTTGTGACTGTTGCCTTTGCATTCTTCTTGCCAGCTTGAATTGGGTGGTGCTTAGTTGACTAAAATAAGATGACATGTACGAAGCACCAATCACAAAGCTGTATTTGAATCAAAGTGTGATGAAAGTTGTTAATTTTCTGTTTTGTTACCAGGCTACTGACAATTTCATTGCATGATACTACACTGAGAAACAGGAAACTCTGAATGCTGAATAATTGAGTAATTATTTAGTCCTAATCATTAAAAAAAAAAAAAAAACTTGGATTACCATTTCAGTTTAAGCTTGAAAGAGTTGCTAAATCAAGCCAAATAAAATGTTGAGGTTCACGTTCAGGATTTATTAGTAAAACAAGGAACCAAGAAGGAAACATAATAACCCTCTGAAATAAACCACTGCTTAATCTTGCAACCTAGCCTGAATACAATAACACTTTCATATAGTTGAAGAAAAAGCTAACTGAGAAAAATTGGAGCAGGTTTTTAAAAGCAATCCTGCTGTGGGATCTGGATTTGTAGTTACATAAGATCCCAAAATTGCTAAATGTGACTTCTCATTTTGTCATATTTCATGTAAAATAATGATTAAAACTTAAAATTCCCCCAGTAGCACCAGTCTCCAGTACAGTTGCTGGAAAACAGACATCGATCTGTTGTGTTTGTAAAAAACGCAAATCTCTGAAACAACACCAAGCGCCGCACATCTATCACCGTGCTCGGACCAGCCATAAACCTGGCAGTAATGATCTCTGAGAGACAAGGGAGTGGATGAATGTTTGATGATGGAAGCAGGACGAGGCTGCTGGGAGTCAAAGAACCATTCAACACATGCGAGGGATTCCCCCTTTGCAGGTAGAAAGAGGATGAAGAGGAGGCGAAGTCAAGTGCGAAAGACAAAGCAAGCTGCTGAAAACAAAACAGGAAGCATACACAGAGGTTTTCCATTTGCAGACTGAGAAAAACTGAAGGAATCAATCTGCAGGTAAAAGTGGAGGCCCACAGTATCCAAGCGGTTAGCTTTTTTCCCTTTTGTTTCTGTTGCCTGATTTATTTCAGCCCACCAGTTCCATCCCTGTTTTGGAATGAATGTGCCTGCATTTTTCCAGCTTTTATACTTAAAATAATTCATCAAAAAATTGTTTGGTGAAGAATGATTGCCTTAGAAAAGCTTCTGGTTGCAAAAGCAACACATTGTACTGGGAAATAAGATACGACATTTAGTGTTACACTACAGGACGCGTCAGTGATGCCTAAAGGCAACCTGGGCACTGTGTGGTGTCAGTGGTGCAATTTCAGAGGGAAATTTGAAATGACAGAATAATATTCATCCATTCATCTGGCAGCAAAATGATGCACTCGAGATTAACGCCCCTCCAGACATCCTGGAACACCGTGAAGCTAAAGAGTTAAGTAATGTCAGATTGGGTTTGGGCCATAAGAGTTTCCTTGACAATAAGCAATAGAATATTAAGAAGCTGATATAGAATTTCAGGTTCTTCCAGCCTGATCTTCCATCTATGATTGGCAATATGTGCATGTATATGTTTTGCACTCTTGAGCCCTCTTTCCCATTTACAGACCACCTCCAGCTCGGCCCGTCCCACCCCCAGCCCAGGACCACTCTCTTTGTCAGCAGGAAATGTGATTTTAGGGAAGCCTGACTTCCATTTCCTGTGCTTCCTCTTAGCAAGACTCCAAGTCATTCCACTGGGGATCTCCAACCTGCTCATCCAGACTCATGGCAGCATGTACAGAAAATGACCTCCAGTCTTCAACACTTTCTGTTGCCTGCGGGGGATATTACCATATTAATGCTGCACTCCTGGGGCAAATGAGTGTCATAAAAAAAAAAATCACTCTGGATACCGTCTTCCTCAAACCTAGCCCCCCCTCTTTATTTCCCTCCGCTTTTTTTCCCTGCCTCTCACATCTGCTATCTTTTGTTGTATTTTCTGCAGCCCCCATTGGCTACCCCCCCCCCCCCCCCCCCCCCACACACACACACCCCCCTAACCAATTCCTTCGCACAGTCTGGTTTGAAGTGTGTAAGAGGCTGGCAGGCTTTACACTTCAGAATTAAAAAGGCCATCTGGTGGAGACAGAAACGTAGATGGCTGGATAGGAGGGGAGAGGAAAAAATGAGAGGAACAGTTTGTCTTTGAAGTTAACATGTAGACAGAATCCTGGGTGGGGTATTACATCTAAAGTGTAAATATCGCTCTTAGCGTCTGTCATTTAAGTATACACACAGCAGTTTGGAATGGCACCACACTGATCTACAATACAACAAACTGCAAAGCTTGACTGTGAAAATCTTATTAATTTGAGGAAACTAAAAGTATATGAACAGATAACGAACTTCATATTTGCTGTATAATGTCAAACCTTTCCTTTGACTGTCAATTTCACATAGAATTTGCCTAATTTATTTCGCCCTAAAATAACAGCATTTTGATGGGATCGGGAATCCCAACTTGTATTCCACATGGACATACTGGAATTTTTAAAAGATTGGTTTTCCAACAGGAGTCTGTCTGTCTGCTACCATGATAGGTTGCACACCGGAGTGTTCTGAACAGAGAATTGGAGTCCACTGGTAACACGCAAGCTCCCAGTGGGAATGCAGGCTCAGAAAAGAGACTGACAATGTGTCTGTCAGAAATCCTTTTGTCACCCTTCTCCCTTGAGACTATGCACTTAAGTGCTTTGCCAGAGCCATGGCAGACAATTTTTCCCCCCTGCAGAATCTCCAGTAAATACATTTAGTCAGCTTACATCTCAGACATTCGATGAAAACTTGTGCATCGGTGTTTTAATGTGGCAGAGAGCTACACTTAATCCGGAATACACTCTTCAAACATTAGAATGTTCTTATTGTACAGAGTCATATTCCTTCGCTTGTTGTGGTTGCCTTTGTACGTGCGGCAAGTAGCGCAGGCGATTGCACTGGAGTTTCACTTGTTGACAAGCTGCTGAGGGAGCAAATGGAAAGTCTGACACCTACACAATTATTTTGTGCGGAAGAAAAAGGACCTTTTAGGTTTCACTGATGGTTCCTGAAGTGTAACGCTACATGTCACATCTTGTTTCCCAGTAAAGTATGTCGCGCATACACCAGAAGCATCTCCTAGGCGATAATTCTTCATCAAACCATTTTTAAACAACTAAGAATCTGTCAAAGATAACATATTAAAACAATAGCGGTGTTAGCTGCGTCTTTCTGCTGTTTTATTTCAGTCGCGGTTGAGGGTGGGCTGCTGTTTAGAAGGCAAAACATGAAACGCTCTGGCAGGAATTTGATAAGTTTGGTCAGTGAACAGTGCAGGCTTCCCAGTTCTCCCATAAGACCAGGCACCACGCATGATCAGACTGGCCCACTTGTCCTGGTCTGTCTTCCACTTTCCCTTCACCCTCTCCATCTACTGGCAAGTTTCCATGGAAACAACAGAGAAAAAGACAGAAAAAAAGAGAGAGTGTAGACAGAGAAACAGAGAAAAACCCCAAAGAACGTGGTCTGCAGCCTGATCCCATTGAGAGCTTTATGTTGTTTTAATAGGTAAGTCAGTATTTTTAAATGGATTTGAAGACATATGCGCATTAATATCCCCCTGCTCTGTTTTCATAATCTCTCATCAATACAGATAATTACTGCTTGTCAGCCTACTTGACTTGGTGAGACAATGGATTTGAGGCAGATCATTCTAGCTCAATAATTTACTCCGATAAACTTGTCCCACACTCAACACGCTGCTTAATTAAGCCTCTGGGATTTGTGGGAACTGACACCAGGGAACAGGCGCATAAAACTCTATGTAGATTAACAACTAAAAGGCTGTGTATGCACAGAGAGCAGAAATATGCATGCACAATCTTTTCAGCAGATTTATATAGCCACAAGTACGCCTGGCTCTGTTTTGCTGTCACTGTGGAGCTGGGCGCACATTTATAAGCCCCATTTGCTCTCCTGCAGTTCACCACACATCGAACACTGATACATGCACAGTCACTGGACATTAGTTGCGCTGGTAAGGTTTTCCATCAGCGGCAGAACAGATGTCATTATGCATAATTGTTATTGCTGTGGACCTTTATTGGATCCATCCATAGTGTGTCATTAATGAATTTATAGCTTTCAAAGAGAAACAGACAAAGTTCTACAGAGCTGAGGATAACATTTAGAGATAACTAATCGCTCAAATGTCAAGAAAAAGAAAAGAATTCGCTTAGTCAGTGACACTATGCTCACCAGACACTTTATTTGGTACACCTGTTCAACTCCAATTTAATGCAAATATCTAATCAGCTAATCACATGGCAGCAACTCATTGTACTTAGGCATGTAGACATTGTCAAGATGCCCTGCTGAAGTTCAAACCGAGCATCAGAATGGGGAAGGAAGGTGATTTTAATGTGGTGTGGTTATTGGTGCCAAATATGCTAGGAATGATCTGCTAGGATTTTCCCACACAATCATCTCTGCTTACAACCAAGGTACGCAGAAGATAGGAAGTAGATAGGCTACAGCAGCAGAAGAGCTGGGTGTCGCTCTTCTCAGCTATGAACAGGAAACTGAAGCTCACCAAAACTGGATAATAGAACAGTGGTTTGATAAATCTTGATTTCTGGTGCGACAATCAGACGGTAGGCTCAGATATTTGGTGTAAACAACATGCAAGCATAGCTCCATCGTGCCTTGCATCAACGGTTATTTCTTGGTACACTTCAGGCCCCATATTACCAAGTGAGCATCATTTAAACACCAGAGTGTTGTTGCTGATGATGTCTGAATCTGTATGAAGAATTTAGCCAGTTCAGAAGGCAAAACATGGTCCAATCTAGTACTAGAAAGATGTACCTAATAAAATGTCTGGTGAGTGTATACTTTGATAATTTCAAAAGTCACAAAGGAACCAGAACCAGCAACTATGCCACGCTCACATTGACTAATGCTCACGTTTGTAAAAACCACCATCAGGAGAACACTAAACAATCATATTATTATGTAAGAATAAGTTTCTGAACTTATACTCAATCTTATATTTAATGTCCATGATATCACATCATTTAGCCGTGTGACAGACTGGCAAACTGTCCAGGGTATACTCCGCCTCTTGCCTTACGGCAGGTGGGATAGGCTCCAGCCCCCTCGCGACCCTGAATTGGATAAGCAGAAGAGAATGGATGGATAGATGGATATCACATCATATCACACAAGACTGACTGCAGAAGACTCAGTGTGCTTTGTGAGTGAGGAGTGACCTTTAGCACACCTTCCTCAGTAAGGCTGTCCAATTATACCAGTTAACGAATGTTAAATTTATAGTTAAAAACAGGTTTTTAGAAGGCATATATGTATTAACAATGGAATTATACTTGGTTTTAATACACATAATAATGATTAGTTATGACTATATATAGTAATGTGCATGAAGCTGAGAACTGTTATTTTCCAATGACAACAGCATCATACCATAACATTTTATATACTGTGTTATATGTTTGTAATGATTACACAAATGAGAATTCTTTTTATTTTTTTATATTTAAAATTTAAACATAACACACTGTGTGCCCTAAAAACAAACGGGTGTCTGACCCATCGTTAGAGAACAAGTGCTTTAAATAAACACAGTGTAACTGGCTGTGATTTAACACCCAAATGGCAGCTTTGGTGCACTTTTGCTGAACATCTGCACCCAGTGCACTGTTTGTCTTGTTCACATTGGCCTTACAAAAATGTCTTTTCATTTTCTAAGAATTTCCCACATTAATTTTGTGTTTCATCAAACCCATGAAAATAAATCATGTTCCAAAACAGTGAGTGAAGACTGAAGTATATTCATGTATCTCTAGATAAAATCCCACTAATTCAATTTGTTGGCAACAAAATCAATTTGCTTGCTCAAAACAGAGTCCTCAAATCCATCTCGTTTTATTTTTGCGCGTATTTTTCTTTTGTTGTGCATAAATATTGTCTTTGTAAGACTCTGTGAGCATTTAATGTGATTTGACAAAATGTTCCTTCGGGACACGATTTGTTATCTCTCTCGACTTTCGGTGTACAGGAGCATGTGCACATGTGATTATAAAAGAGTTGTACAATCATCTGCCTTGGAAGAAAAGCAATGTGAGGTCACAAAGATAGAGGGGATGAAATGGAGGGAGAATAGAAAAGCAGAATCAAAAGTGTAGCGTACACGCTCACTAAATGAGGCCCTTGACAATGAGAGATTAACTGTATGCTGCCCGAAAACATGCGAAAGCCATTACGGGGATGTTTTTGTTATTCTCAGTGAACTCTGATCTAATGGTGAACCCTGTCCTTAAGCTGCTTTATAAGCTGGCTATTTCAAAGCTAGACATGTCATATAACTCTGGATAAGAGAAACATTGGTCTTCATGAAAACTGTAAAACAAACTGGAAAAAAATTTGTCTAAGGTAGCGAACTCACTCCAGCTGTGTGGCAGCGCGTGTGGTGACAGTTAACAAATGGAGAGTTTTTGTTTTCACTGTCTTGCCTGTCACAGCTATCATCAATAAGAATCAAAGGACACAAATATTTACTAATGTGTAGATGTCAAATATTTCCAAGGGCTGAGTCTGTCCCTGGCAGACGCACAGTCTGTGAGACAAAGGGATCATTGTACTTCAGCTCAAAAGCTGTGACTGAATTTCTCTGTTTGATCTGTAGGCTGTAATCTACAAACACTCTGAAGAAGAGGACGCGGAGGATGGCAATGATGCTGTAAATGGCCTCCGTCAGAATAAAAACAGTGGAGCTTTGAGATCTGGCGGGGCTGCTGCTGCACCTTCTTTTCCTCAGTGCTGCCGTATTCAAAAGCCGACCGGACGCTGACCAGAAATCGCAGGCGGGACGGTGACTTTGTTTTGCCCAGGGATATGTCATTGGGGAAAGCCCCTGTGTTGGGGGTGCGCCCTCAACCCCGACCCCTCTGGCTGTCCAACCTCAGCCTGCTGTGCTTATGTGTGTCTCTCTTTGCCCAGGCTCCCCAGGGTTTGCCTGTGGTGGGTTACAACACTGACACCAAGAAAGAGATCACACTGGAGGGAGATTTGATGATCGGTGGCCTGTTCCCTGTGCACCAGAAGGGCGAGGGTGCAGAGGACTGTGGAAAGATCAATGCACAGAGAGGGATCCAGAGACTGGAAGCCATGCTCCTGGCATTAGACGAAATCAACAAGGATGAACACATCCTTCATGGGCTCAGACTGGGAGCTCACATACTGGACACATGCTCTAAGGACACCTATGCTCTGGAGCAATCCCTAGAGTTTGTCAGGGCCTCCCTCACCAAAGTGGATGACAGTGAGTACACGTGCCCTGATGGCTCCTACGCCATCCATGATGATGTCCCTCTGGCTATCTCTGGGGTCATAGGAGGGTCCTACAGCGATGTCTCCATTCAGGTAAGGACTAGTGAAAACAGAAATGTTTTTTTTTTTCATTTATTTTAAAAATGCTTTATGCCAATAAATAAACTGATCAAAATTCTGCATTAAATTTGTCAAAGAGACCATTTTCAAAAGATGAACTTCACTTCTAGCTGTTACTGTAGGCACGAGAGAGAGCACCAGAGAGGGGAGGGATTACAAACCCAAGAGTGATTGTGATGGATTGTCATATAACTGTCCATTTAGACTTAAGTACCACGTGCAATTACCCCTTGCGAGATGTTAACACAGGGACTTAATGAGTATCAGTTCCGCAAGAAGGATCTGTTTACCTGTACGCCCATGTGCTTGGCTGATCTAATTTGGAAGCTCTCTTTCTCTTTCCCAGTAATTCACACTTCAGCTGTGGTCCTGTCAGAGGCAGACATGCTACAGATGTTGCACTCAGGACGGGCTGACAGGATGACTAGTGATGGCATGATTACTCTCAGCAGCAGTGCTCCTTTCGGCTCACTCAAGCTGATGCGATGAAAGCTCTGCTAATTGGGCCTCCCAATCTTCTGCTGTAATATGGCTGCCACATAAATGCAATTTCAAGTCATTGTGAAAAGAGATACTGTGCGTCCTGCAGAACTGAGATTTGTAAACATCCACAAATATACATGCCTTAAAGCATTAATCCAAACTCATCATCCCGGCTCAGCCAGCCAGACGACCCAGTACGCCGTCTCATCTGAAGAGCACGGTTCACCCCACTTGAGATATGCAGCTTCATGCTCCAGATATCTGCTTCTTGGAAGAAAAGAAACACACTTCTGCTCATCCAAAAACAATGATTGGAATCAGGTCGCAGATAAACAACAGACTCTGCAGGAACCCCTGTCAGTGGCAGTGCGCTGTTTGCAGCCTTTCCCCACTGCGTATGGCAGGACAATAGGCTGGGGGAAGCGTCTATACACACTTTGTCTACAATATAGACATGCCCACAATGCTAAGCCAAAAATAATTAATTCCCTGTGAACAGCTGCTTCACTAGCTATAGCGGGCACATGAAAAATCTGTCTCTATTCTGCAAAAAATTGATACGATAACTCCAAAAGTTTTTAAATGAGTAAATGATGGTTAGTAAGTTTGGGAAGGTGCTATGTAAATGCAAACATCTTCATTTACTGTAGTCTTGACAAAAAAATAATACCAAATATGTAAAGAAATGATACACTTTGCAGGTGGAGAGCTCCTGGAGAGCTATAGGGAAAAGGCTTAAGGGAAGTCGTGCCTATAGCACCTATAGAGGGATTCCTGTTCAAAAGGAAAGTTTGAAAATAAAGGAGTTGATAAACGAGCTGTAATTTTAGCAAAACTCTGCATCTGGGGCTCCTCAGAGAGTGCCCTTGTCTTGTGGTAATTTATGGGTATGCTATTACAAGCCTGAGGTCTCAGGTCTGCCCTAGCTTCTCGCTGAATATTTCTCATAGTAGAAGTACACCATAGGATACAGATGTCTTTTTTTTCAATACCACAAATAACTTGTAATGAAGTTCAGTCATGAGGTGTGCTCGCCGTCTCTTTCTCACGCCTGGTTGGTGAGTGTGTGATTATGCAAATAAATCTGCCCTCCTCTTACACACTTGCTAGCATTTTAAAATGAACTTTAACCACATAGTTATATTTAATCTTCCTAATGTTCTAAAGATTTACTGCTATTTTCTGGGACAGAGAATGAGAAATATGTGATATTTTTGTGCTGCTGCTGGAAATCATCTCCACATAATGTGTCCGTTCTTTGTAACTGCCTCATTTGTATATAATCTATAGCCTGTCAGACCTTTCGGTGAACCAGCCTGAGTGAGTGAAACTTTATAATGTCTGCCCATCTGTGCGAATGGCACAGAGTTAATACACATGTGTGTATTTCACCCCAAAGGCAAGGCAGTTACAGGACAAGCAGCATTTATTAGTTTAAAGGCGCTTTTCGGTCCGGCGACGTGGCGGAACATGTCGAACTGACAGGTGGTGAGAACGCTGAGTGCTGTCTAAATCTGTCACAATGAAGAAGTGTGTTGTGCTGTGCTGCTGGTGTTGTGGTGTGACAATCGCAGATATGGGGGCGGATCTGGCTGCCAGCCTAGCCATGCTGCAGCTACACGGGCCCAGATTGAGTTAAGTGTGGAGGCGAAGTTTGATGACGCTCTTGCAGGGTAGGTCCTGTCTTCCCCATCTGTGGTTGCAGCCGGGCTTTCTGGTAGATTGGCAGAGGTGTGCATGCACACAGAGGACGGAAAAAAACGGGGGGATGGAATGAAAGCTCATGTTTCTCAGAAACGCGGAGACGCCAACGTGCAAATCTGATCACAGAGTGAAGGCGATGGAGCGAGTCACATGGCGTCATGTGGCGTCAAAGCACTTCACAACCCCAAGTCTGTATCTTAAACAGTCTGGGGGAAGTCTGTGATGCCATCTGGATGCTTTGACTAAATGTACATGTAGAAATCGTTGGGTGATTCAAATTTTTAGCCTCGACCATTTTCCCTGTGGAGTATCCAAACAGTGGGTCATCAGTGCAAGGTGAGTAATGACCTTGTGATGACATGCTCGCTTACATTCAGCATCTTTATTCATGTGTGAAGCACCAACAAGTTACACGTTTACCCTCTGGACATATCATTCTATACTTGAAGCAAAGACACTGAAGCGCTTTGCCAGTCCACATCCGGTGTCACGTTATATTAATTTTTGTTGGGATACCTTTTATATAACCGGGGACATTAGCTTTATTACTCTGCAGTGTCCTAAATGGGTGGGTTAAAGAAAGGGTGCATTAAATTCTACAATTGCAGTCCAGGAACATCTAGCCTCAGGGTCGGATTCTGATTAATACACGGACGGGACACCACTTTTTGTTACCCCGACAGCAGTCTTCGGTGCTGAATATGACTCACCGGTATGAGAGCATCCCCAGGCAAAACATAATCACCGGGGCGCATTAGAAGAACAACACCTCTGGAATGTCAAATACTCAAGTGCTCACAAAAGAACAATGCTCAGGCATAAAACACGGATAGATTTAAAAAGAAAAAAATCAAAAAACTCTGGAACCAATCTGCAAACAATGGAAAATAACACACTGTGATGTTTCAGAGCAGCATACAAAAATCGCTGTCTGGAGGCAGAAACGTGGCTTGTTCCAGGGTATTTGGATAAAAGCGCTTTCTGAATAACGGCAACTTCGTGGATAATTGGAATTTCTTCTGGATTCACAAGGAAGCATGCTGGAATTTAAAAAAATGTTGATCTTGATTTGAGCAGTCTGGTTGACATTTGAAGACTAAACTGTGTGAGCAAAAAAATAGGATATATTTATATATATATGAGCTTTCAGCCAGCTCGAGAATTTCATTTTTATCACCCGCAAAGAAGACTATTTTTAGCATTGTCTTCATCTGCAGGTAGACTGTGCCAATCTCCAGAGCATACATGAGTCATATGAAGGATTTAAACATGGATACACACATGACAGAACGCAAGCCCCGGAGAATAATAATGATGAAACGTATCGGTAAAGCTATGCTGTGCAAAATACATTATTCATGGGTAAAAGTGAAGAATGTGCCCTGAAATTGTAAATAATTCACGTATGATTGGATTATTCAGCCACCTGACCAAATCCACTATTTGTGCGGTTAAAATAAATATCATGTTCACCGCACACATACACACACACAAACACACAAACATCTATATCTATCTTATATGATAGATATGAATGATAACTTGACTTAAAGTCAGCTGAACCCCAGTTTTGTTGTTCTGTGTCTGAGGCTTTTTAACACCAGTGTCCGGCTGGATTGTACTGACCATGTCTGGCAGATATGATTTAAGTCTAAAAAGATGAAATTGAAATAATGACTAAAAAGAATGAAAATGAGTAAAAGCAGTACATGTCCAAGCTGAGTGACTGACATTAAAATGAATGGAAGTGCAGCCGTAGCCTCTCATTTAGTGTAATCTGAATGGCCGCATGGCTCTGGGGGCTTTGAAAGACTATTGCAGCATAAAGGAGACTCGTATTATCCAGCAGCATTAGAGGGCAGGACCTGATCAAAAACAACCTTACTCCAAGTATGTGACAGCTCATATTTCTATTCTGTTAAAGCTGTTGCCAAGCAACTAAATGATAAGAAATAAACTGATAACGATCCACTGCTAATGATAACACCGTGCGTGTGCTGTGCGTGCATGCATGTCCACTCCCCGTGTGCGTGTTTGCCTGAGTGTTCCACAGTGCTGCAGTGGGCCGTGTGTGTGTGTGATACTGGGTGAAGCTAAGGACTGCTGCTTTGGGAATACAGTGTTATAGCTGTAGAAGCACACAGAAACAGTCTTCTGGGAAGAGCAGATGGGCTTTTCATGTAAAAAATAAAAAATAAAAAAATCATGACATCTCTACAAAGGAGGCCTGATATTTTCTGGACGAGGACACTGTTTCAGTTTCTTATTTCTGTGTTCTTGTATATCTCTCGCTTTTAAATGTTTTCTTTTGAGCACATCTCACCCACTCACTAGTATATTAAATTCTTTCAGTTCATTACTGCCGTATATACATTGGTGGATGCTTATAATGAACATGGCCAAAATATTATATCAAGGTCAACGGATGTACAAAAATCAGAATGCTATTAACACTTTCTTATAAACATTTTTTTAAAACTATGAGCTCTGTATGGCAATTAGCTCAATAATATCATTAATATAGTTATATATATATATAATTATAGTCCCACCAACCTGCTGTTGAAACCTTTTGTTTATGTGGGTCAACCAATCAGAGAAAACTTGATTCGGTGTAGAGGGAGATGATATAAAATTGGAGAATTAATAATAATAAAAAATCAGTGCAACATATGTTCCATATCTCCAAAAGATCAAAGCATATTTTTACATTTGAAATTTGCACATATATATTTTTACTTTTCTGTCATGCAATCTGAAATCTTTTCATTGTTCTCCTGCCAACTAGCAGTATATGACAGCTGAGAGATCGGCCCAAGTGCTGCTACCAGATCAGGCATGCCCTCACTGCTTGGTAGGAAACCACTTTCACAGTAATCTGCTCAGAACCAGACCCTGAGCTGTAAATCCACACTAGGCCAGTTCTTAATTGTATTAATTAAATAAGGTGCTGTCTGAGGCAGCATGATCCCTTATAGCTGAATGTAAGAGACTGGAAGCCACACACTACAGCTAAAACCAAAGGCAGTTATGTATAGTTTAGTATTTTGATCCATTCAAGTAAATTAATTTAATGAGTGTTCAGTTTCGCCTTTGCGCTTTATAGAGCGCTTTGAGTACTCCGGGAGAGTAGAAAAGCGCTATATAAGAATCAGTCCATTTACCATTTACCTTTGCATGAATTTTTAAGATTTCGTATTTGTACACCACCTGCTGTCTTTTTTGTCAAAACAAAAACAATAGACAAAATGCCAATCGTTGCCTGCAAAAAGTAAGTAGTAGTAGCAGTGTTAGTGGTGATCCGACACCAAACCGTAAGTTATGTAATTAAGGTTTCAGCTTTTATTTCGATAAGTGCTATATCAATAAATTTTAGTCATAAGACATGCAATATCGACCACTAAATTAACCAAATTTACTAAAGATTAAGATTCCCTCTTTAATTTCCAGTACAAAAGTATTAATATTGACATTAAATTAATGTACAACACCAGAAGAAGCACATGCAGGTCTGTCTATATATAGCCATTTATAGAGCCGTTCTCAGGACCTTCTTAAAACCTGGAGGTGCAGGCAGAAAGAAACCCTCCGAGTGCAAATTGTTAAACAGAAAAGACTGCAGGATGAAAACTTTTCTCCGGTAGACACTGACTTAATGTGTTTCACATCGTTCCCTCTTTTGCCACAGATTTTCCAGTGACAGGATTCATTCCTCAACTTCTTGCCCTCTACTGTCATATTTTGTATTCCTTTGAACCTGTCGGGAGTTCATTCTCGACTGAGAATCCTTGTGCCGCAGAAGCCAGCTGGCAAAAACCTCCCAGGTTAAAGTAACGTAATGATGTTAAAAAATAATCAAGATGACAAGAGTAATAAATGGATAAGCAGAAAAAAGAAAAATGGTGATTGTTGAAGTTGTGCGCACACTATCCTATTTTACCAGTGGCCTCGACCCTAAATCGTCATTTTTTAATACATGCCATATAAACATCTATATAATGATTTCCATTAAGCCTGTTGTATCAGTGTCATGCCTGCTGCTGTGTGATACAAGATTCCATAAGCTACGTGTAAGTGGATTACAGCTCCATTCAACACCCCACAGAGAACTATCACTGTGAGCATTGAAGAATTTCTGCAGCACAGATAAATGTTTTTATTTTTCTAACCGTGCACAGAAAATCATGGCAACAAAACTATGCCGTGAAATGTACTGATACTACAGGTGGAATATTAGGTACCCTAGACAGATATTTATATAAATGTCATCATTATATCATACTATCATACTGTATTGTAGTGACGACAGAAATCAGGCAAAGATTAGGAAAGCTTGTTACAACCGATAGTGACAACCTCCTTATAAGCAGCGTGCTAAGTTATAAATATAATTACCGAGTAATAGAGTTCAGATCAAAGGGGCCAAAATGCAGACACAAAGGAGGCAAGCTGTAACAACCACCTGCATCAAGCTGCAGGTGGTGTAAACCTAAGGGAACCAGAGAACAAAAGGCAGCTGGTGAACTCACGTATGAACATTAACACAACGAAATACACTCACCGGTCATTTTGTTAGGTACACCTGTTCAACTCCTCATTAACACAAATATCTAACCAGCCAATCACATGGAAGCAACTCATTACATTTAGGCATATAGACATGATGTGCTGAAGTTGAAATTGAGCATCGGAATGGGGAAGAAAAGTGATTTAAGTGACTTTCAGTGGTATCAGACAGGCTGGTTTACCTGTACAACCATCTCGAGGGTTTACAGAGGATGGTCTGGAAAAGAGAAAATATCCAATGAGCAGTAGCTCTCTGGCTGAAAATGCCTCATTGATGTCAGAAGTCTGAGGAGAATGGGCAGTATACTTGGAGCTGACGTGACTCGATCATTCATTACTACCAAGGTGTGCAGAAGAAAGCTGAATGCACAACACGCTGAACCTTGAAGCAGATGGACTGAGGCTACAGTTCATTCAGGATCATCAAAACTGGACAATAGAAGATGTTGTCAGGTCCTAATGAGTCTCGGTTTCTGTTTCTTTGACACAAACAACATGAAAGCATGGCTCCATCCTGCCTTGTATCGATGGTTCAGGTGGGTGGTAGGTATAATGGCGTGGGAGATATTTTCTTGGCACACTTTGAGCCCCTTAGTACCAACTGAACATTGTGCAAACACCATGACCTGGCTGAATATTGTCGCTAACCATGTCCATATTTTTATAACCACAGTGTACCCATCTTCTTATGGGAGCTTGCAGCAGGGTAATGCACCACGTCACAAAGGTCAAATCATCTCAAACTGGTTTCTTGAACATGACAATGAGTTCCCTGCATTCAAACGGCATCCACAGTCACCAGATCTCAATCCAAGAGAGCATCTTTGGGGGATTAGCATCGTGGATTTGCAGCAGACAAATCTGCAGCAACTGTGTAATCCTATCAAGTCAATATAGACAAAAATCTCTGAGGAATGTTTCCAGAACTTTGTTAAATGTACGCCATGAAAAATTAACCCTTGTATGGTGTTCGGGTCTGTGAGACCCGTGTTCAGTTTTTTTCAAAAGAAAAATTAAACAATGAATTATTTTTTCACGTGTAAATGTGTTGTGTCTTTCCACTCACTCCACTTGATTATAACTGATTTATTTATAACATTTTATATAAAAGAAAAACGAGAAGCACATTAATTCATAAATGTGATCTAACAAAGGTAAAGGGAAAAAATTAACCATGTTTGCTGTTCATATGTCTTGTAATTGGGATGAAGTAAACATCTGTTGAGTAATTTAACATAAAATTGTTTGATAGTGTTAATTTGGAAAGCCAAAACTCTAGCGGGTCCACCAGACCCATGAACACTGGCTGAGTAACAAAAATACGAACACCACACAAGGGTTAAGTCAAAACAGGGTCCAACCCAGTACCAGCAAGGTATACTTAATGAATTTTCCAGTGAGTATTCTCAGATGACCAATTTGGTCTTCCTAGCATCGATAGCACACGTCTGTTTCTTTGTCTAGAACAGCTCAGAGATGGTTAATACCCTCAGCTTAACAGTCACGGGACTCACAGGCCTCGATGACAGTCTGTTTCTTGCCTACAGGAGCCCTCTTAGACTTTCTGGCTGCTTTTCTGTTAATGCTAAAGTCAGGATGTGAATACAAACTTTAAACTGAAAGAAAAACGTCTTTCACAGCAATTTCTACTTCGAATTTTCTACTTTTCAAGTTCATTTTATATCTCACCAGTTAATCATCCTTGAGCATGTAACACACGGTTTAAACCATCAGTACAACCAAAAGAATTTTTAGCCTTTGTTCCTTATATAACAGCGAACACTATGAAGATGTTAAACACATCCAGTTTTTTGTTTTTTGCTTTTTTACTGGTGGGGTTGGGGGGAGGTGGTGATGGTGGTTATCAGCTTTCTCTGTTAAACTTGGTTTTCAGCTTCAGATTTTGTGCATGCTCACATGCATTTCATGTCTCGTATGACTCATAGGGAAGTGATGCATATTCCAATCAGTGATTCTATTAGATGATGATGATAAAATGATGATGATAAAAAGTAAAAATAAAAGTCTGTATAGAACATTTAAGTCTAAAAAAAGACATGAATATAATGCTGCAGAAAAGCATCAATCTTGGGATTTTGAACATGACGGCAGTACTTTAGAGGTCTCAAACTGGAAACATTACAGCCTAATAACAGATAAATAAAGACGTGGAAATCATTTCAGTTTCTAGATAACTTAGAGTAAAATTACATTTATTGACTGGACAGGTGTTCTTGGTGTGTGCTCTGTGTTCTAGTAGCTGCAGTTCAAACAGTGTATGAAACACTAGAATCAAGTATAAAAACAAGCAAAGATTTTCTGCATCACCAAATTAATTATGCAACACACTGTTTGTGCTGCTGTAACTTTACAGCTGGGCTTCAATCTTAAAAACTTGCACAAAAAATGTATTCAACCAGCTGAAAATTCATATTACAATTAAAACATGTAGTAAATAAAACTATCAGTGAAAATGTGGCACTTCAAGCCAATTTTTAAATCAAAAATTCAGGAAAAAAACTTTTCCTGATCAGGTTAGCATTAGTTACCATGGTGATTTAGCCAGGTTAAAGGAGAGCCATTTTCATGACACTAACACATTAAGAGATGAAGTCACAGAGAGGGGGATAGACTGAAAGACTGGGAGAAGCAGGAAGCATAGAGGGTGAGATGTCACACCTGTGATGTCTAAATTGAAAAAATCAAGATGGTGATAATCAAGGTGCTTAAGTCAGGAGTTGCAGTCCATGACAGAAATACATTGCACAGCACAGCTAGTAATGTATTAATGATATCAGCAAACCTTGATTTTTTGGAAACATTAGTGTCCCTTTTTGTAGTCATATCACCAACATGCTGATATCATTATGTAAATATTAAACTGGGAAAAAAATACAGGAGAAACTCAATTTAACACAAAAAATTGTGAATGTCCCCAATGAATTGTTAGGAAACATTTCCCACTGAAAATATGAAAGAATTATGGAGTACACTGATTAGCTATCATAGGATGAACTGGTAAATGTAAAAATGATTAATCTGTGTTAACATGTCACTTGCACTTTAAGTTATGCGCTGATTTCTTCCTAAAGCAAGCAAGCACAGTACTGCCAGCTGTTTTACCACATGTTGAGAATGGCTGTCATGACGGTTTATGGAGAGAGATGATTTTATGTAGAAATGTGATTACGTATAGGCCTTTCTGCATAATCAGAGTTCCTCCAGATGATACGAACCTTTGAAAAAAAAAATCAGTAAAGTGTTTCAACAACCTGGATTTTCATAGTGTTTCATTTGCTACACTACAGAAGAAGCAAAATAAAAGCTCTAAATCATCCGCTAGTAAAAGTGTTTGATATTGTGCCTGTTTGAGTGGTGGTAAAAAAACAAGACCAGTGGCACTTGATTGTGCATATCATTTTTTGTGTGAAACATCCTGTCATTCATTTCAATAAAATTAGCAGCCTGGAAATCACTGTGATTGGCTCATTTAACATTCATCTCACTACGATCCAACAGAATTATAAAGCTCTGATGATTTAAATCCAAGCACATCACAGCAGATCTAAGGGGACATTTCAGTGCATTGCTCTGTGTTTCTATAAAGATAAATTCTCATCTAAGAAGGATGTTATTGTTATGTTATTTGATGTGACTTGCTTTTTCCTTGCTACTCACTGTTTTCCATCCAAATCAAGCGATTTGTTACCAATAACTTGCAATTTGCATATTGGCTACTACCTATAGGAATACTATTCTAGCCTCACATATAGCCATGCTTTTACTTTGTCTCCATTTCATGATTTTGATACATCAAAGCACTTAAATGAGTGCCATTATTTTCAAATAGATGTCAAAATAATACTACTATATAATATATATATATAACTATAATACTACCACTATTATAAACTGCTTGCAGCGTAAACCAGGTTGCTCTCACTACAGCTACATGCAGATAATATATAGTAATGATAAATGAAATCACACTGGATGAGCTGGAATGTGAATTTCCTTTCTGACTTTTATAAGAATGACTCATTGACATTCAGGATGCAGCACCATGAGTGTGCTGGTGTGAGAGTCGGCATTAAAGTCAGCCATAATTAGGTTGGCATTCTTTTGACTGATCAGACTGACTCCCCTTAGGCTCCCACAGAAGTGCCTGAAGCAAAAGTTAGTCAGTAGCGGCTTCTGCACACACAGCATGCAGTGTCACAACACTGACAAAGCTTATTACACAGAAAATACAAAGTTTTGAGATTCTTTGACACTTTGACGTCATTTCACTCTCATCCCTACCCTCGGTTTCACTCTACTCCTGTCTCGTCATGCTTCTTTCTTCTCTCATCAGAAACTTTTCTGAAAATGTGTTCCTTCTTATTCTGTTTACTTTGTGTACCACCTGTAGCCACTCAGCCATTTGTGCTCCGCACGTTTATTGTTTATTTTTTGTTGAAAGCATTACAGATCAAAAATATTGAGGTAGACAGGCAGTCGCTGCAATTATTAAAGACATAAAAGGATCTCACCACTGATTCAACAGGAGTGTTAAGTTTTAAAGAGACTAGCAGGGGTCCGTTTAAGAAATAGGAGCCTGGATGAAGGGAGACTAATTGCATCTGCAGGGGGAAAAGACGTAGTGTAGTTAATTTCGTTAATATATTTAATAATAGGCAATTATAACAAATCCCACAGATGGTCCGTGTATGTTTTCTGTGTAGCTTTAACAACTTAATCGCTTCAGTCTGAAAGAAAAAAAATGTAGTTGTGACAAAAATATTGTGAATCCTTAGAGATTTTCTGCATAAATGCAGCTGCATATCATTGCATTCATAAATAAAATCCAATTGTGTTACACATTGTGATTTATTTACTGAAGACAGTGATCTAATATTATGTATCTCTCAGAGGCAAAAGCATGGGAATGTTTGTTTCAGGTGACTGCGGATCAGACCTGCTCATTAGTTTTGAGGGATTTTAGTTCCTCAATGCTAATCCCAGGTTTCAGTGCTGAGCAGGTTCAAACCGGGATGTTGGTGGGTTTTCTTACGTGAACTCTTTGCTCCGTCAGATTTGTTTTCTTTGTTTGCATCTTTGACCATTATTTGATAGAATAATTCATGTGCTGGGGGTCGTTGCGTTGTTGCTTGACATTTTAAACTCACTTCATATACAGGTGTTTGCCTCATGTTTGCCTCTAGTATTTAGCGGTTTAATTCACAATTCATTATTTCATCCATGATGGAGAAAGCTCACCTGGCCCAGATGCAGGAAAATAAGCCCAAACCTTGATACTACCACTACCTTGCCTAACCCTAACCAGAAACTTCTATTTTGATCTCTTTCTTTCATAAATCATCTGTCAAACAGCTTTCTGGCTCGATCACTTGACCTTTAGCAGCCCTGGATTGAAGACTTTTGTTTTTGTTGTAGCCAGTGACAGAGGGTTGTCGTTGCAGAGGAGGTGCCCTGGGTTTGTGATGACCTCCCGGGCTATTATAAGCTTCATTTGTATTTCTTATTTGTACACAGTCTGTTTAACAGTAAATTGGCGCGGTCTAAACCTTTTAGGCTCTATAACCCTTTCCATCCTGATACATGTGTTGTGAAAATCTAACTGCCTTATATCCCTGTTCATTAAATAGAAGTGGATTCTGATCCCAGAGCTTTCCTACTTTTCACACTCACAGATTTATAGTGAAACATCTATTCCTCAATTAATACACAAATAAATAAATAGTATTTGCTTTATTTGTTTAACCTTATCTACTTTTATTGCATGAACATCTTTTCTGGTTATATTTATGTAGAAATATAGAAAATTGGAACTGCATGTTCATATTATCAATACTTCATAAAGGCTTATTTGTTGTCTTTCCCTTCCTCCAGGTTGCCAACCTGCTGCGACTTTTCCAGATCCCTCAGATCAGCTATGCTTCAACCAGTGCCAAGCTAAGCGACAAGTCCCGCTATGACTACTTTGCCCGCACCGTGCCCCCCGATTTCTACCAGGCTAAGGCCATGGCAGAGATCCTACGTTACTTTAACTGGACATATGTATCGACAGTGGCATCAGAAGGTGACTACGGTGAGACTGGCATTGATGCCTTCCAACAGGAAGCTCGTGCCCGCCAAATCTGCATTGCCACCTCGGCCAAGGTGAGCCGCTCCATGAGCCGGTGGAGTTATGAAAACGTGATCCGCTCCCTGCAGCAGAAGTCCACCGCCAAGGTGGTCATTCTGTTTACCCGCAGTGAAGATGCCCGTGAGCTGCTGGTAGCAGCCAACCGCATGAATGTGACCTTTACCTGGGTGGCAAGTGATGGCTGGGGAGCCCAGGAGAGCGTGGTGAGGGGAAGTGAAGCTGTGGCAGATGGGGCGTTCACCATTGAACTTTCCTCCTATCAAATTCCCAAGTTTAATGATTACTTCACCTCCTTACATCCATACAACAATACCAGAAATCCCTGGTTCAGAGAGTTTTGGGAAAACCAGTTCCAGTGCAGCCTCCATGATCTAGGCTGTGGGAAACACTCGCTCCGGGAGGTTCCATTTCAACCAGAATCCAAGATCATGTTTGTAGTGAATGCTGTCTATGCAATGGCTACTGCCTTACATAACATGAGACAAGCCTTGTGCCCAAACTCCACCAAGGTGTGCGATGCTCTTAAGCCTGGCAATGGACGAAAATTTTACAGAGACTATATTCTCAAGGTCAAAATTGATGGTGAGTGAATCTTAATGAACTAACATTACTTAAGCAAAGCTTTAAAGAAATATGTTTGTCATTATTTGAACATCTGTATATAAAACTAAATATAACTCCAGGTACCAATGCATGTACTAGATGGTGCCAGATTGAGTTAAATCAATTTAGAGTTCCATAAAATGTTGAATTTAAGACTAAGTCTGCATGTTTATTCACTGCACCCAGAGAACATTTCTATAATGATTCAATTAGCAGAGATGAAACAATTTCCTCACCCTCGTGCTCGGAGGCTGCTTTTGTCATGCATGCAAGTGTGAAAAGAACAATGGATTATTTAGTTTAAAACAAATCAGACACAGCTTAAAAAATATAACTTGTTTCCTGCTTGTCTACACAAAGCTGCAGCACAAAACAAGTGCCAACTACTGTAACAGCATCAGTTCACACACATCGTAAGTGATTGGCTTTCCAATATAAATGCTCCTACTTGTGCAAATTAGCTTTGATTTATGGAAATACTGACATTTTCATTGATATGAGATGAATGCCGACAGCCGTGTTTGTATCCAGCTGTGCTGCATTTCACGATTTCTAAATTAAAAAAAACATAAATAAATAAATAATAAAATACCCAAAGGATTTTTACTATCCAGAGAATTAAAATTGGATGAAAGGCCTTAAATTAGTCTATCCCATGAGACACTGCAACACTCTAAGGAGAAAACATACAAAAACAGGTGGACCACTAAACTCATACATATTTTGAAATCATTACGTGTGATAGATACGTAGGCTGTAAATGAAAATACTGAATGAGGAACCCTACAGTGTATGTAAAAGAATGGCTGTTTAGCACAGTAATCAGACTGAAGCAGTTACTTGATTGCAATTTTATTAACTGTAATTTTAAGAAATAATAAGTTGAGTAATATATTAGTATTATAACTTTTAATAATAAGATTAAAAGAGTAACGGTGATTAAAAATTGACCTCATACTCTGGTTAACAATAAAAGGCATCATTTACAGCCTTTTAACATTTTATTTAAATAAATGAGAAAATAGCAGGTAGATTAACCAGTACTGAAAATTATCACTAACAGCTGGCCCAAGCACTAATTTTCATATGCAGGTAACCTTTCAATTTTTTAGATGATAGCTCATTTCTGCTTTGATTTCCATGAATTTACATTTTGCCATGTAAGGTCCTGTGTGTTCTGAATCTTCATCCTATTGTTCCATCCAGGAACAGACTCAGACTGTGACTTCCATCATGTAAATTGCCAGTTTGCACCTGTGTCCTTTCACAGTCATGGAGTCTATATTGAGGGGCACATATTAAAAGATAAGACTCTCCTTTCAGAACAAACAGAATGAGTTGCATAACATATGAGTTCACAGTCCACACTGTTGTTGCTCTAAAACAATTGAATAGTTAAAATGTTACAAAGTTGACCAATTTAGATATTTATACCTTACATTTTATACCGTAGTCCCAAACTCTTTATGATGAGTCTCTTACATCTGTTACTAATACACAATATTTTTCTCTATTCCTTTCAGCCCCCTTTCGTCCTCCAGACAGAGACAATATAGTCCGCTTTGATACTTTTGGAGACAGCCTGGGTCGTTACAACATTTTTCACTATCACAAAGACGGGGAACGCTATGTCTACCGTAAAGTCGGCTACTGGGCTCAAAGCCTGAGCCTGAACCACAGCCTGATTCCCTGGCCTGGTGATGTTGTGCCCACCTCCCAGTGTAGTGACCCCTGCAGGAAGAATGAGGTGAAGAGTATGCAGCCGGGAGATGTGTGCTGCTGGATCTGTATCCCTTGTCAGCCCTACCAGTACTTGCATGATGAGTTTACCTGTGCTGACTGCAGTTTTGGACAGTGGCCCCTGGCCAACCTGACAGGCTGTTATGATCTGCCTGAGGAGTACATCCGCTGGGAAGATGCTTGGGCCATTGGCCCTGTCACCATTGCATGTCTTGGGATCATGTGTACACTCTTTGTTATTGGCCTCTTCCTTAAACACAATGAGACACCAGTAGTGAAGGCTAGTGGACGTGAGCTCTCCTATATTCTTCTGCTTGGAGTGCTGATGTGCTATTGCATGACATTCATCTACATCGCCAAACCTTCCACAGCTGTGTGCACGCTACGCCGGCTAGGCTTAGGCACCTCTTTTGCCGTTTGCTACTCAGCCCTCTTAACCAAGACCAATCGCATTGCTCGGATCTTCAGTGGAGTGAAGGATGGAGCCCAGAGGCCTCGTTTTATCAGCCCAGCTTCCCAGGTTGCCATCTGTGGTGCTCTGATCTCTTGCCAGCTGGTAGTGGTGGTGGTCTGGCTGCTGGTGGAGACCCCAGGGGTGAGGAAGGAAGTGAACCCAGAGAGGAGAGATGTGGTCACCCTGAAGTGTAACAGCAAGGACTCCAGCATGCTCATGTCTCTCACTTATAACTGCATCCTCATTATCCTCTGCACAGTCTACGCCTTCAAAACCCGCAAATGCCCCGAGAACTTCAATGAGGCCAAGTTCATCGGCTTTACCATGTACACCACCTGCATCATCTGGCTGGCTTTCCAGCCCATTTTCTATGTTACTGCCAGTGACTACAGGGTGAGTTAACTGAGCTTATACCTGCTCCTCAAGCAGGCACACACAGCTCTTTTAATGGAAGTTGGGGAATGCACAGACTTCTTACTATCACTGACTGTTAATTAATTCTTCTCTAAATCACACACACATGGGATGATAATCATTTGCAATAAATTATTTATTCAGATGGCTTTAGATTTCTATAGTCTGACCAGAATACATCCTTGTAGATAATGATAATTTTTTCTGGGCTTGAATTTGAATTTTATATGCAATGCCAGTTAATATTGATTCAGTTGTCAGCAATATCTGCATCGCCTGTGGCTCCCAACAATATGTATTCTTTATTACAGTTGCTTCAATTTTTTATGATTATTAGCACACTTTCACTACCTTATTTTACCTCGAATGTTTAAATAATAATGTGGGGAGTGAGAGCAACCCATTAATGAGACTATGCACCTCATGTAAAACTTTAACAGAACTTCAAAGATAGAAGTCTTTTCCCTCTCTGGGGAAAATGTGCTGTGCGCTATGGTTTTGGTTACATTGTTTTCACTCTCTTTTTATACACTACTTATGACTAAATGAAATAACTGGCAGGCAGACAGCCAGCCAGACATCTGCTGAATAGGATCATACACTGAACTGATAGAATTTCAGAGAAAAGGTGGTCTGAGTTGTGTGGGTTCATCCCACTGGGATCTGAACAACGTGCAATGAGACAGAGGCAGAAGGGAGAAAGACAGCGGAACCTCCTGACACAGCTGCCTCTACAGAAACATGGTGAAGACAGGCTAGACCATGAGGGCTGCTAGGGAACTGAAAGTCCCTGTGAGTCCCTGTGCGTAGCTGTGTGGAATGGAGTGTGAAAGACTGGGCTGCTGAGTCCCAGCTGTGCTTTCTGTCTTGGGACTGTAGTGAGGCTCAGAGGAACCCTTCCTCCAGGCCCTGTAGGCAACGCAATTCGCAGCCTGAACAGACTCATCAGATAGACGCAAATCTCCCCTTTGACCGATGAATAATTACTGAAGCAACTGAGTTGGCACAGTGTCTCTAGTTTTTCACAGGCAGGGACACATTACCAGCGTTCTCCTTGCTTTACACTTCTTCTCAAATTGTTGTCACAGCCTGATGCAAACCTCCAGCTGAATAACAAATACAGATCTGTACTAGGCAGTCATGAAATGTTAAACTAAGCTAAATACAATCTACTGAGCCGTGAATAACACGTTTGATTACCAAATGAAATATTTAAGACGCTCTCCACACCGCTGGGGGAAGAGGGCTCCTCTCTTATGCCAGTGCTGGTCATCTCAGCAGCAAATGCAAGCTAATTAAATAGCTACGACTGTTAAAATTCAAAGTGCTTCTATGAAATCACCGAAGGCTACAGAAACTACTACTGCTTGTGAAGTCTATCAAGAAGTGTGTTTAGACAGATATTTCCTAAATTTGATTTCCTTCAGCTTCAAACTCCATCAGTTCGCTTCCACTTATCCTTTTCAGGGTCACAGGGGGCGCTGCAGCCTATCCCAGCTGTCTTAGGGCGAGAGGCAGGGTACACCTGCCTTCAGCTAAAATTAGTGTAGCACCACTAAATATATAGTAACCATATAGATATATAGGTAGACACAATCAGACTAAGCAAGAGGTGAACCACAAATTCCTTGAAAACCAAATGCATAGCAAGTAACTGTTCACTGTCCAAAGTTTAAAGTTCAGCAGTTTGAAAAACAAACAAAAAACCCTCTCTCGACATCTAAATATCGAATAAATCTTAAACTGATCTTTAAATTACTTGTGATTTTAGCAAATTCGGCATCCATGCCAGACTTGGAAGACTCCAGTAAAGCTTTTCAATAAACGCACAGTAAAACCTGCAATAAAAAGGAAGAATTTCATCTCTCATCTCAGAGGGTCTCTGTAGGGATTAAGTTAGCTGAACACAGACACAGAGACAATGCTGTATTTGTGCAACAAAAACAGCACCATCAAAGGTCAATACAGCGAAAAACAAGGTTGAAGAGAGACTGTAGCAGCCATGCTCTATATCCACACTCCAGAATATAACACATCTGGGGAAATATAAGGGGAAAAGCAGATTCCTTGTCCTCTTCTTCCTTGTGCTCTTTCACTCCAACATATTGTGAATTATTAAAACCACTTAACAGGTTATTTCTATGCAGTATTGTCCATGGTGTTATTCAAAACCAAAAGTATTTAGCCTTTGTCCGCGTTGGGATTGGTGAGATTATTATTTTTAAACAGCCGCCATGCATCCGTACATTACACTCCATGCTTTCAAAACTACAGCTTAGAAATATAGTGAAAAAATGGGAATCTGAGGCTTTGTGAATTTACATTACAACACAGCACCTGAGCCTGTCAGTGTGCACTGTATTTCAAAGATGGTGTGAGGAGAATCTTAATGTTGAATTCACTGCAGATGGCAACTTAGAAAACTCGATGCAACTAAAGGTCAGTTTAGTGATATAGCTGTATTACACTACATGGTACATGACCACACATAGTGATAACCACTATGTTTCCAAAGTGTGAAATACAGTATACATATCAATAATGTCCTGTAGATATTTTTCTTGATTAGTCATAAAATCTATATTCAAGTCATGAATTTACAGAGAGAGTAAGAAACCGATGCAGTAATTAAACAATATTCAAAATAAACCAGGTAAACTGACGCTGTGCCAGTTACATCTCTGTCTCAACTTGCATAGCTTTTTCTGTGGAGCTGTCAGTGCACAGAATCACACTTGGTACCCACAATATTTTAATACCGACATTAGCATTCAGGTTGATGACAGACACCTGCTGCGTCTTGCGAAAAAGAAATGCACCTGCCATGTTGCTGTGTTATATCTTCTCACTGAAAAAAACTAAAAAGACGACTGTGAAAGCGTTGGAAAGCAAGAAGCAGACTGAGGATGCATAGCAAGATGTGGGCAGGGTGAGCCGAAAAGGAGCGAGGGTTACGCAGTTGATTGACAAGCAAATAAACAGATCGCTTAACACCTCTAGTTAGAAATCCCAGCTGATAAACAATCCCCTTCCTCCTCTGTAGCACCTGGCTTTGATTCTGAATTATGAAAGACGTACTTATCATTTCTTTTCTGACTTCAGGGGTTTTTTTTGTTCAGAATGAATACTCTTGAGCTGCAAAAACGGTCCTCCATATACAGAGTTAGCAACTTTCAGGCATTTTCAACCACAGGTGTGAAATTAAGAGTAGCATTTATGAGGTATACGGGAATTCCCTCAATGCTTGGCAATCTAGAAATGTGACTTTACGTTTCTCTTACTGTACATATTTTTGTACCTCTGAAACACAACAGTTTGGAGTTTTACCTTTTGTTTCCTCCTCCAGGTACAGACCACTACCATGTGTATCTCGGTCAGTCTCAGTGGGTCGGTGGTACTGGGTTGCCTCTTTGCTCCCAAGATCCACATCATCCTGTTCCAGCCACAGAAGAATGTCAGTACACTCAGGGTGAACACCACCCGCTTCAGTGTAAACACTGGCCCCGGCTCCAGTTTTTCTCAAGGTACCACCCAAGATACAGCAAAACTCGTGAAACTGAAACAAATATTAAATAATAATAATACAATTGATATTATTATGAAAATATTGCTACATGCTTTATCACTGTGTCACACTTGTCTGTCTGACACTGGGAGTTATACATAACCTTTTTCTTTTGTCTTTTTTAAGTCATACATAATAAAAAAAAACCCCAAACAAAACCTTTTAAAATACCAAAAATGGCCCCATACAACCCCTGATGGTGCAGACCTGGTGTAGCCAAAAATAAATTAATAAGTTTAATAAGTAAATAAAAAATCCAAGTCTGTTTATTTAGAACATTTCTATAAGATTTGAACAGAATTGTTGTGTGTTGTGTGTTATTATGATAATTAAGTGAAAATACAGTGCTTCAATATACATATCATAAGTAGAAAAAAACCAAGCTGCATTGCATTCCACATCATCCATGAGTTAATTATCATGCTTCACAGGGGCATCTGGGACCCAGGTGCCCCTTTGGGTTACAGTAATTTTGGCTTATATCACAAACTGTAACTAGTAGTTACAGTAGTTACACTACACTGCTGACATTACACAAAATATCCTATTTTTTATGTTTTGCAGCAACGGCCTCCAATGTTGTTCCAACAGTGTGTAATGGACGAGAGGTGGTGGACTCCACAACATCCTCTTTGTGAAGATCAGCTGAGTTATATTTTATTTTATTTTTCGCCAAGCATTGTAAACAAAGTTATATAATCACTAGTCCTGAGTCAGGTGTCTCAGATATCGAAGAGGTCACACAGATGATCGTCCTGGCTTTGTTGTCCTCAAAGTGCTGTGAGTACAATGTCCCGATTATTTTCTTTTGTTCTTTTACTCGTAGCATATTTTAAATGAGATGCCAATAAAGTCGCATATAGCCCTTGTTTTTGAGGATTTTACTTGCAACAATGGAGTAAATTATAGTAAATCTGTTAAATGTAATATATACAAGACGTTTTTAATGTAGATTCTGGTGAACCAGTTTGTGCTTTCTTGTAATTTATGTAAATAAAATGTGTTTTTTATTAAAACTGAAATGATTCAAAGTCTGTTCCTTTACACATCATATTGAGATTCATATTGTAGAGGGTAACATATGCAAAAATACATTGCCAATAATCTAAAAATGTGAAATAAACCTTCAATTTTCAGTAGCCAAATCAGTAAAATATACTGTAAATCTGCTGTCATGTTATGTTATAACATGAAATTTTCACCCTTGGCAAGTGCAGGATTTATCTAAATGCAAAACAGAGTACACATATGCAGTGTTTTTGCACTGTGCCTCTCATTTCCCCTAACTCCAGTAATTTATTCACAGGCCTATGCAAAGCACTGATGTGACCAGAAGAACATTTTGGGACTCAGTGTCTTATTTATCTTCACACTTGGACAAAAGAAGCAACCCAGTGATGAATACAAAAGTCAACTTTCACGACTCTTTAAAATAATAGTGTGCAAATCAAACCTCCATCAGCTGGGATCTGAAATCTATGCTGCCCAAATTTTAACAGCTTAAATCTACACCATCTGCCTAGACCAAACAGCCACTGAAATGAGAATTACCTGCACAAATATCATCTGTTGACATGGGATAAAATTCACCAAAGCTGTCTTGGACCCGGCCCATACAGTATCAACGATTTAACACTGCCATCTTGTGTCCACATTTTTTTTTCATTTGTCTTAATTTGACCAACATGCACGCAGCTTTGGGGTTTATCCAAATATAGAACATTTCCATATGAAGGAAGTCAATGAATAATTGCAGTTCTGCTTCAGTAGATCTGCTCACTGGACATCATCAAATTGCTGTTTTTACGTGGGACAGGCCAAACATGCTGTTCCTTACTGTGACAGACAGGCTCGCAATATATCAAGCATATTATCAAGACACAGACACAATTTTGTGGGGGTAATTAATTTTCGGCATTGCCTGATTGTGCAATACAGTTGATTGCAGCAATCCTGTTAAACTCTTGAACTGATAGTCTCACCCTCATGAGGAAAACCACCACTGTAAATGTAGCTCATTCATTTTAGTTCATCACGTTAGGCAGCTTTTAAACAGTCTTTCTGGATTTTTATTAAGTTAAGTTACAACTAAACTGCTTAAGAGACAAAGATTGTCCAATATGTTTGTCTAACCCTTGGACAAACACAAAGGTCACATGGTACCCTGCTGTCTGAACAATCCCTTTATTAGGTTGCTAGAAATAAACATGTATACGTAGCATCTCATAGTATCTTATATTATGCATGCGATTAACTTATTAGAGCAGTTGAAAAGTGGCTGATGAGTTTAAACTGTACATTAATAAATTGTCACACACCACCACCACCAATTTTTTTTCTCTGCAACCTATTCACTCCACAATTTTAGCATAAAATATGCATATAAGTTTAAAAAAAAATGACTGCAATAATTTTTTTTTATCAAGTTGCAGTAAGTCTAACATGTTCAATCTCACACATTTAATGTCAAAATATACTGAACTGGAAACATCAGGTAATTAATATTTTTGCTTAGCAAGACTGTTTGCTAGAGGTTTTTTTTAAGTTAAGGGAGCTGTGAAAATGATATTATATAGCAATTTGCTACTACATAAAATTCTATGAATATAAAAATATTTAAGCTGATATATAAAATATATTTTCCATGAAAATCCGAAAAAGAAACGCACAGTTGTGAAGCTCCTACTGTTGTTAATCGTGGACCGGATGAAGGGAAAGCAAGGTGATTAATCCTTTGAGAAAGTACCTCTGTTATATTATATAGCTATAGGTAGGGCACAGAGAGTCACAGAACTTAAAAGACCAGTTCATTTTGGCCTTGGTCCTCGCTTAATCCACCTGTGAAAGGCACAAACGAGCCTCACACCGGACTCAGCTAGCTAGGTGGCGGTATAGCCGTTTGTCCGTTCCGTTGACTCCAGCAGCAGAAGAGGAGGGCACAACTCAGCTCCAGCACTTCCGTGTTTTGTAAAGTGATTGTAAACTTACAGAAAATTATAGACACTCACTTACAGCCGGTGTTCTGCATTGGTGACGAGGAACATCTTTGAGTCTGCTGTTAGCATCATTTATCGTTACAAGGTGAGTCCCGTACACAGGGAAATTCTTGTTGTTTTTATGATAAATAACAAGGGGCGGAACTGGTCCAGTGTCTGCGCTGCTTCAAAACATATCAAAACTACTGTTGCAGTGTCGGGTGTTGTTTTTACTAATGGCAGATAGTCTGTAATTATCGGTAACGGATGTGTGGGGAGTACTTCGGCTTGTTCTGATGAACAGTCAGAGATGGTTGTATGAGCAGTGCAGGCATGCCGGTGAACTTGTCCAGTCATGATGTCCAGAGACCAAAGTGATAAGTTTGTGTACAGGCCTTTCAGTTAGGACCATGGCACCAAAGAGACGAGCTGCTTCTGCTGCCAAGGCTGGTGGAAAGAAGGTCAAACAAGAGCCTGAAACACCAAAAGCCAAAGATGCCTTTACCTCTGCAAAGGAAGCCCTGCTGGCTGCAGGGCCACAAGTAAAAAGCAACAAGAAGGTAGATGAACACTGTTCATTGTCATCCTGTGGAGAGGTAGGACACGTGAAGTAGGGCTTGTTAGTGCAGGAGCAGAAAGCTGATTTTGATAAATGTTCTCTAATGTCTTCACCAGGTGTATGAGGATTACGACTGCATGCTCAATCAGACAAATATCGGACATAACAACAATAAGTTTTATGTCATCCAAGTTGTTAAAGCAAACAAGAAGTACTATTCATGGAACAGATGGGGCAGAGTGGTGAGTTTGTTCCAGTTTTTTTAAATGCATTTTGTTCTGTTAATTCATGTACCCACCCACACTATGTGTATATATATTTATACATATATATTTATGTATATATGTGTATAGAGAGAGCGTGAGATAGATAGATAGATAGATTCTTTTTCTAAAGGGCTTAGGGGGGAAAAGCAGACATTATTGATTTTTAACCCCTTATTGCTGTGTGTTGACATATTAGCATCACTGTTAGTGCTTCATTTCTAACCTGGTTTCAGGGGGAAGTCGGACAGAGTAAACTTAGTTCGCCCTTTGATAAGGCTGAAAATGCTGTCAAGGACTTTGAGAAGAAGTTTAAGGACAAGACAAAGAACAACTGGAGCGACCGAATGAGTTTTGTCTCTCACCCTGGGAAGTACACCTTGATAGAGGTGGATGGAGAGCAAGATGCTGAAATCAAGGTAATTTAAATACCTGATGATTAGGTCAAGGAGCATTGAGTGTGGTTATGAAACCTCAAATTGTTAAAATCACAGTATGAAAAGCAAAGTCTCTAAAAAATAATAATAATAATAATAATACAAATTCTTCAACTGCGTCTCTAATATTTTAGACTTTTGACACTCTGTATGAGCTTTAGCAGAATCTCCCTGTGCCTTCTCTTGGACATTGCAGGTAGACTGTGTTGATGGCAAGCCAGCCCAGGTTGCAAAGAACGCCCTACCTTGTACCCTCGATGAAGCTACACAGAGCCTCATTAAGCTCATTTTCAGCAATGACATGTTCAAGGAGGCGATGGAATGTATGAACCTAGGTGGGTGTGTCTCACTTGTAAATGTTTTCACACGACAGATCCAGTCTGCAAACACTCTTTGTATTTAAAATACCAGTTGTGTAATGTACCTGTGAAGCTGAAATGGGTGCAGACTTTAAAAATACTCCTGTATATTAAGCCTAACTTGTATTTCTAAGAACTGTAGGAAACAATAAAGAATGCGATGTAAATGATTAAACATTGTTACAAACAAAGGGTAAAGTCTACATCTGCATATCTTCCCTCATCTCAGCATTTTGGACATATATGATTAATGTTCTGGGCTTTGCTAGCTGCAGTAGGCAGAAAGCTAGAAAAGGCAAAAATGAAGAGATAAAACAGTAAAAGCAATCCCAGGCTTAAAACTCGATAGGCTTCTCTCTGCACCTTTGTCCCCTTTGTGCATCCGTACATGTTTCATAGCTCTAAAAGTAAGTGAGTGCTGGCTTCACACATTATTATGCTTAACCCACTGCACCTCCATAACTTGTTTCCTGTGAAGACTTAATAGTAACTATCTGATTTGGTCTGAAAGGTTGCGTGGTTTACGAGAGTGTCCTGTTTTGACTATGCTTTTCTAAACCCTGAAATCAAAAGAAGTCAAAAGAAGGATCAATTGTGTAGCTTCCTCTATGAGCACACTAATCATCTGAAAACAACCTAACCTTACATTTTTGTTTCTAATTTGGAAACCTTTTAAATTGCACTAAAAACACTTTTTGACAAGTGTTTTTAGTGCAATCCTGGGCACAAAAATTATGAAAACATGCAATGATCTGCTTGAGAATTGTGTTTTTTGTATGTGGTTATTACGCAGACATCAAAAAGATGCCTCTGGGCAAGCTCAGCAAGGTCCAGATTGCAAAAGGCTTTGAGGTTTTGGAGGAGATTGAAGCTGCTATGAATCAAAAAAGTGGAAAAGGACGTCTAGAAGAGCTTTCCTCAAAATTCTACACTACAATCCCACATAACTTTGGCAGGAACAGACCGCCTACTATTAATGACAAAGAGATTGTGGAGAAGAAAAAAGAGATGCTCTTGGTAAGATTTTCTGGTTCATAAATTAGGAGAAGCTTTGTCTCGCTGTGCTGTGTTCTCATTCCTAAAGTCTGTTCCCTGTTGTGTGTTTTTTACAGGTGTTGGCTGACATTGAGCTTGCCCAGACTCTGAAGTCAGAGACTGAGAAGGCTCAAGAAGAGATGATACAGACGGTTCCTCACCCTATAGACCAAGACTACAATTCTCTCAAATGCAAGCTGACTCTGATGGAAAAGAACACAGAAATGTTCAAGGTACTGTCTCTTACGTGACTAAGTCTTATAAATACAAAGGTTTTGGACTGCTGCTTATCTCAGATCTGCTATTCATGTTGTTTTATACAATAGTAGCAGTTGTGTTATTTCCCTCTTTGTGTTTTCACATTTGAAGATCATAGAAAATTACCTGAAAGCGACTTCAGGTGACTATTACAAACCAAAAATTCTCAATGTTTGGGAAGTCGATCGAGAGACAGAGGTAGGCACTACAGCCAGTTTTATTAAGTCAAACACAGAAAACGGGCGTCCTCTGACCGAAAGCACATGTTCCGCATTGCAGGGGCAGCGCTTTAATGAGAACGATAATCTGGAGAATCGGCGTCTGCTGTGGCATGGTACAAACATAGCAGTGGTTGCAGCTATCCTGAAGAGTGGTCTGAGGATAATGCCCCATTCGGGAGGCCGTGTCGGTTGTGGTATCTATTTTGCCTCTGAAAACAGCAAGTCTGCATGTTACGGTAAGGCTAGAAGCAAGAAACAAGACAATTTTGGGTCTTTATTGGAGTCATAACATTGTACTTTTCACTTTCTGTCCATTTTCAGTGCGCCCTTCCAAAAATACAGGAGTGATGTTTCTCAGCGAGGTCGCCCTTGGCAAAGAGCATACCATTACCAGAGACAATTGTTCCTTGAGGACGCCTCCGGCCGGGTATGATAGTGTGGTTGCACGAGGCATGGTCGAACCAGGTGCAGTACTTTTTACGTTTTGTACGGTAAAATAATACCTTTTTATAAAGAAATATACAATGTCACAAAGTAAACTATCAGCATATTGAGAGATCTGCGTGCCTTTTGTCCTTGAAATTGTTTGGCAGTTTGGATGAAGTTTAATTTCTACTGGTAACTCATGACAAATTCATTAAAAGAAACTTGCTATTCATGTTATCAGATTGTGTCAGTTTCCCCCAAATGAATAAAAATATAAACATTTGAAAATCAGAGTGGCAGTAGCTTTTCTGTGTGCAGCTTACATGATCTCTCTGTGCTCGCTGCCTTACCTCCGGCCCAAAGACATGCATGTTAGGTGAAATGGTGACCCTAAATAGGCTGCAGGTGTTCATGTAAGCACCTTGTGGCCCGTAGTGCACTTTGAATGATAAATTAGTCCGGAAAAGTGCAATATGAATGCCACCTCCTGTCAATTTTGTTATATCACTTTGTGATTCTTTGATTTCAGATCCGTCCAAGGATATCTTCATCACCCAGGAGGGTAAGAAGGTTGCTGTGCCTCAGGGTAAGCCAATAAAGCAACCCCAGTTTTCTGATAGTCACTTCAGCAACAGTGAATATCTCATCTACAAAGAGAGTCAGTGCCGCCTTCGCTACCTGCTGGAGCTAAATATGTATGGCTAATTCTAACCAAAGAAAAATGAAGGTCCTTTTGTTTGTTTCTTGGTGATGGACTTCCTACAGTCCTTCTGATAAGGCTATGGTCTAATGCAGTGAATATGGATCTGTTCATTTTAGATGCACTTTTCTGTGCCTTACGCTTATGTTTGTGTAGTTTGCAAGTTTTTATACATACTTTAAAAAATGTAAAGCTAATATACAATGCATGGTGGTCTTTGCACATTTTTGTTTTTGAATTGAATTAGTGGTTTTCAAACTGGAGGGCTGGACTACGATGTGAAAAATGTAAAGTGAAAACTGATTTCAATTCATGTGATTTTGTTTTTTCTTTTTTAAGAAAAAACAGTAATGTTCAAGTTTTTAGTTGTTGAGAAGCAGTGGATGACTTCTTACAGCTAATGAGGTGGAGCCTGCCATTTTGAGAACCATTGAATTACATATTGAACCTCACCTTCTGTTTGGCGTCTCAGTTCTGTTTCTATAGGGTTTACATATTTGCATACGCATCATTTTGTCTAAGTGACAACGAAGGACACAGTTCTGTGCATCAGAAAGAAAGGGTCTTGAATGTGCACTTATATATGCATTTTGAGTAGTGATAAATTAAGTTAAACTGGTGTGGGAAAGAGGCATAAATGGTACCTATACAAAGACATATTTATGAAAATGTAAAATGCAAATTCTTAGGTAACATTGAAGAACTGTTACAAATGTAAGAAGGCTTCAAGGAGTTTTCTGCTTTGGAAGCCAGTCCCACTATGCCTTATTGGTTTATTCCAAATACAACCACATGGTGTCATTAATGAGAAACTCCATTTTAGATTAAAAAAATGTTTGTAGTAATGCACTATGACATTACGTGAATATAGAATATACTGAAGTGCCCCTGCAACATCTCTTATTATGAAGGCAATTAGTTAAAATGATGCCATAATGGTAATGCACTGACTGTGATTGTAAACAAGTAATCCATAAATAAAGAATAAATCATCTAAAATGTTTACTGGTTGTTTGGATATCTTCTCTTTCGAATTCATAATGTTTCTCATATAATGCTGTGTTTATGTGTTATGTAGAGTGCTTAACACATTTATTAGTCCACCACCCAATGTAATGATTAATCCACCAGCATGTGCAGACTCTTTAATCGGAGTAATATTTTTAATGCTAAAGTAAAGTTATTGTTATTATCTGTGAATTTATCCAAAAATGTATCATCTTACAGAAAAGTGGAAAATGTAGTATAGAATATTGGTGAAGATTAAGATGTTTTCTCTTGTGTGTATTTGTGGTTTCTTTTTTTTAATAACAGGTGGTTTAATGATTTTTTTAAGCACTGTATTGCAAAGGGTTTAAAGGACTCATTTTGCAAGATACTAGCTCACATTGTGCTTGCTGCAAACACTGCTTATCATTTATTTATTAATGTTTAGGAAAGTTCGTATTATGTGAGTGGTGTTCTCTACAGGTATACTATAATCCAGCTCAATGAAACATATAATTTAAGATGTAGATGACCTAAGATCCAGTAAATTGAAAATATTTAAAGTCAAATAGATGTAAAAAGAAAACCGTTGCAGTGCCAACGTAAGCTACATTAAAAACAGAAATAAATCTTTGAACTGGTGGCTGTTAGGACCCAGGAGAGACTGGGCTCTGGAGGAAGACAGAGGAGTGTGTGTCCGCTTGAAAAAACAAAAAACACATCACTCACACAATTACACAATACAATGTGTGACAGTCACCGCCATACACAGCATCAAACAGCAATTGGGGTGTTACTAGAGGAAGGGAGAAGGAAGAGAAGAAGCATCATTTAAAAATGGAAAGCCGTCATGGAATTGGGAATATACCTGTCTAGCAGCTCTGAAACTCTCCTCTTAAACTTTTCATGTGGTATTAACAAGAACAACAAAAAAGCTGGGACTGCATAAACAATATGTGGGATTTAAGCTATAGTGGTGTCAGCACTGACACTTGGTTAACCTATTCAGATTTAACTATGGTGTAGAAACAGAGTGGTTCATGGGTAAGTTATTTCAGTTTGATCTCATTTTTCAGTGCTCTATTTGTTTCTTTATTAAGCAAACAAAAATACAAAAGGGAGTCAATAAATATATTTTCCCCACAATAATGTATGAAGGCACAGAAATTTTTGAAAGTGTACCATTGCAATCTATTTCAGTATCTAGTAGTGGTACTAGTGTGTTCCTACAGCAGGTCTAAAGTAATAACTTGTACTTGTCTACATTTTACCATAACAATGGGTTTATAATTTCAGTTACTTTTATTAGTGTGTCTACCAAAATCTACCAAAATTTGTTCAGTCACAGTTGTGATTATAATAACTTCTACATCACATCATCTCCTCGTAATTGATCCTGACATTGCAAATACAACAAAAGGAGTCAATAATTCCTTCCTGATGAAAACAAAATGCCGTGTGAACAAAGGTTTATCAGATTGCAGTTAGATCTAAATCAGTCTGTAAAACCACTTAGAGTACTGGCTGTTAATGGATTAGACTTTTTAAAGAGAAACAACTCTCCTCACAACTCTTTAATTTAACAGCAGTTTAGTAAGCTGACTGAACGTTGTATAACCATTGTTTTTACTCTAAACGTTTCAAAGTTTACCCATCAATATGTTTACACCAGCTGCTATTATTCTTATGACCTTTTAACAAGTCACAGTGAGGAATTAAATGACTGTGGTAATTTAATTGCAATATATTTCTCAATTAATTCATATTAAATAAAATTGCAAGACATTCTATGGACAGAGGCGATCACATACACAGAGATAAAAAGCATACCTTTTTAATAGATACATAAATACGCTTGTAAAGTCTGCTTTTAAACTACTTTAAAATGTTTATAGATGTTTTATGAGAGTTTTTCCATTTCCTTTCAACACAGATCCACATATCAAGAAATCTGAGATAAAAATGGAGGAAGCTGCGATTTAATAATGGCTGACAAGACCAGGTCCATGTTAGCCTCTGTGGCAAATCATTCTGTTCTGAATCTTACAACTGCCCTGTGGGAACCCAATCCTACCGTTCCTGCTGATGTGGGTGTTGTCACAAGCTCTCAGTCACAGATCAAAGATCTTTTCGGTTTGTTCTGCATGGTTACCCTCAACCTCATTGCTTTGTTGGCCAACACTGGTGTGATGGTGGCGATTGCTCGTGCGCCTCACCTTAAGAGGTTTGCCTTTGTGTGCCACCTGTGTGCAGTTGACTTGTTGTGTGCCATCCTCCTGATGCCTCTGGGGATCATATCCAGCTCGCCGTTCTTTGGAACTGTTGTGTTCACTGTTCTGGAGTGTCAGGTTTACATCTTTCTTAATGTTTTCCTCATTTGTCTGTCCATTCTCACCATCACAGCCATCAGTGTAGAACGTTACTTCTATATTGTACACCCAATGCGTTATGAAGTCAAGATGACCATCAATCTTGCTATTGGTGTCATGTTACTGATCTGGGTTAAGTCAGTCCTCTTGGCTATTGTCACACTGTTTGGATGGCCAGCTTACGGACCTCAGAGCTCGATTGCAGCGGCTCACTGCTCTCTTCACGCGAGCCACAGTCGCCTAAGAGGAGTATTTGCAGTGCTATTTAGTGTGGTTTGTTTCATGGCTCCAGCAGTGGTTATCTTTGCTGTTTACTGTGCTGTGTACAAGGTGGCTCGTTCTGCAGCCCTGCAGCAAGCCCCTGCAGTAACAACATGGGCAAATGCAAGCCCTGCCAAGGATCGCTCTGACTCCATCAACAGCCAGACTACCATGATCACTACCACCCGTACTCTGCCACAAAGACTTTCTCCAGAGAGGGCATTCAGTGGAGGCAAAGCTGCACTGACTTTGGTATTCATCGTAGGCCAGTTCCTGGTTTGTTGGTTGCCCTACTTCATCTTCCACCTGCAGATGTCTCTGACTGGTTCCATGCAGAGCCCTGGGGACTTGGAGGAAGCTGTCACCTGGCTGGCCTACTCCTCATTTGCTGTCAACCCATTCTTCTACGGCCTGTTGAACAGACAGATCAGAGAGGAGCTGGTAAAGTTTAGACGTTGCTGCCTTACACAGCCTTTGGAGTTTGGGGCATCAAGCCAAGAGGGTTCGTTTCAGGAAAACTTCCTGCAGTTCATTCAAAGAACCACTAGTACAACTGAAACTCGATCCAACTGTGCCAACTCCAGTCCCCAACCATCCACTACCCATACTGTGGATCAAGTAAATAAGATACCTGGACAAATACCAGAGGAGCATGCTTAAACAATGATGAGCAGAAGTTGTGTACTGCAGAGCTAATATGTAGTCACTGTAGCTGTTCTTTGTTTTTGCAAGACATTTGATCTTAATCAATATGTTTCTGTCCGTGCTGGGGAAAAGCAGGCCACTTTTGAAGGAATAAGTGATGGTGGACAAAATCCAGTGGCCTCTATAAACAGAAGGAACAGTTACAATAATGCTTTTAACATACATATGGACATTGATAGTATTGTTTTAAGATAGTATTGGAAAAAATCTGTTCAAGTACAAATATAATGTTTAGGATATTTTATCTTTTAATTATGATAAGTTTTCCTATTTAGGTCAAGGGACTGTGGTTGTACTGTAACCGGAAATATTGAAATGATGATCTATTCTCCAACGTAATTTAACCTTTCTCTGATTTCTCAGATTTTAACAGTGTTTGTGGTAATTTTCTATATGTTTATAAATGTAAATCTGGAATGAATGTAAATCTGGAATACTGCAATAATAAGGTCTTGAGAGTTGGTTCCCGGTTTCCTCTCAATAACAAGTATATTATATATCTCAATAATAATGTATATTTAAATGCTATTTTTGTGTTGATATTTTTAAAGTGCTACATGTTTCCAAGCTGTGGGCCTTTCTATTTAATATTCAGGAGCTTGTGGTTATCATATATGACCAAATAATCCCGTAGAAGTGCCAATGCTCTCTGTGTTCAGAGGTCAAATGAACCTGAGGGCTAATACCTTTGAGTTCTTCTGTGCAACAGATATGCTGATGGATCATGGGCATCAGCTGGCTCTGTCGTCGTGGAAATTGAGTGACTGGAGGTGACTCGCACAGCACCAGCGACCTTTCAGCTGGATGTATACTTAAGAATCAGATCCTGATTGGAGTTTGCTAATTCACATTTAAAAGGTCTGGAAGTTCAGATACGGATCATTAACATGCAAAGAAAGACTGAAGGTAGGTCACAGAAGTCCCTGCAAATAAGGGCTACTATAATAGTGACATAGGTATGGTGAGGAAACGATAGTGAATTTACAATGGAAATCATTACTGGGCAATGATTATGCTCTGAGAGTGGTGACAAAGTGCTATTTTATGACCCCTGCTGTTTGTGTTAGTCTTTCACAAACAGGGAAAAAGACAGAATAGTGTGGTTACAGCAAATAACGGCTAACACCATTTCACTTGCTGTACTATACACGATGCACCACTCTTACCTTACTGTAGCTGTATATTTAATCCCTGGGTAAATGCCGTGGTAGCTTTTTTTATTTTATTTTTAATGATGCAGAAGCACACAAGGGAGCATAAAGGACTCTATTATTCAAATGTACAGTTTTGAGATTATAATAATAATACGCACAATTTAGGACTCACACACATCAATCAAGAGATTAATAGTAGGACACACAGTAAAACATTGATGCAAAAATAAATTGTGTAAATGCTGATGTCTTTGGGGATAATGTAAACCACCGATTACTGTACATTTTTACTGTGACCTCAGTATTTTCTCATGACAAGCACAAAATCTTTACGCTCGAATCACTAATTAATAAGTTGTTGTTATTCTGCTTTTTTTTTCCAGTTAGGCTGTTTTCAGCCTTTGTTGTTGTAATGTTTCCAGTGTTTGTGTGTGTTTGCCTTGAGGACAGCTGGTAAAATTTTGATTACACCAGTTTTTCATAATCAAAGCATTGGATTTTTTTTTCATAAATAAAGAAAAAAGAATAGAAGGTGCATTTATAGTTTACATAGCTTAATAAACTCTTTTGAGAATACAGTAGCACCAATTTAAAAAGGCAAAGCTTCATCACATCACAGCATCACAGCACTGTGTTATAAATTTTACAGTAACAAATTTTACTTGTAAATTACAGTAAACATACCATAAATTAACGAGAATGCTGCTGGAAGTAAACGTGGATGTACACTCTGAAGATCTTAATACTAGCAATCCTATAATACAGTCTTATACTTTAATGGGGAATTTTCTTACCGTGCACAGTCTGGATCACCATCATATCATTTCTCACGACCACACACACACACATACACACACAGCTGGTGTGGAAACAGCTTTGAAATGTACGAGTATTTCTTTTACAGTAACAGGAAAAAAGGTCAGACAGAAGTCTGACCTCTCTCTTCAAATCTGACAGAGCTGTGGGGAGTATAAAACAGCAGCGGGTTATTGGTGTTGGGTGCTTTTGTGCCTGTTTGCTGATGTTCATATTATGTGTGGATCTACCACCCTTTGAATCTGAAAATGTAATTCTAGAGGTTCAAGACCTGTCAACAGTTTATATCTGCGCAGATAGAGGAAATTGAAGGATGGGGTGGGGGAAGAAAAGCTCGTTTTAAGATATTTGTTGAGTGTTATCTCATCCGGCTGAATAGTGGCAAAGGAAAGAACACTCACTTTGACACACACATTTCAAAGGCCTGATCTGGAACAAACTGATCACAGACAACACAGACGTATGCACTCTTTGATGTTTTTATTTTGCAGCTGGCGTGAAAATAAAAAATCCAGTCATGAAGATTTGAGGTATTTCAAATCACAGTGTGCCTGCCTCCTTAACAGATCTTCAGGCAATTCATCTGGGCCTGTGAGCTACAGACAGAGGACATAGTGAAATACAGCTATGATGAATGCTGTGAAGAATTCTAGCTCAACACAAATCATGACCTAGACTGTTGTTTTCAGGTTTTATTTTGTACAGTTTTAATACATTTTCAGAAAATAATAATAGAAACACACAATACTATAAGTCATACCACTATGGCCTGGGCTTTGCTATTAGTTTTATTTAATATTATGTTTTCATTTATTGTTTTCCATATGCACACAGAACCTAATCTGGGTAAAGTACACTTGATATTTTAATTCTGGTTGGGTGTTTTAGCAGTATACCCAACCAAGTACTTGTGCAGTGCTTATGCTATCTTTTCAAACTGTAAGTATACACTGCTTTACTGTGATTTTCCTCTTAATTTTTACTGATGATATGACTTTGATTAAAATGATAATTTTATAAGCTAGATTAAACTATGTAAGCAACTTTTAATAATAAGTGAATCTACTGACTGTGAACACAATCATATAACACAGTCTTCCAGGGGCTTTTCATCACAGTGGTTGCCAAACACTATTAATCATCAGCTAATCAGATCCTGCCAACACTACCACAGTACTGCATCCCAAGCATGTGGGGAAAAAGAGCAATTTAAGCATGTGTGAGTGGAATAGCTGCTTTATGTAACAGGGATGTATTAAAAAAAATGCAATGAAGAACCATGACCAACAGAGTGTGCTACATACCAGTCAATCCTCCTCACATCCTTTTATTTTGACATCTCTAACAAGACCAAGACTTGAAATAATTTTCAACACATAACCGGATAGACGGCTGTCTTCTTTTTCACAGAATATTAAGTCTTACAGATGCGACAGAGCTGTCTATGATCAAATCTGACACTCTTTACAGCACAGTTGTGCCCAGAATATTGAATTGAAAGATCCATTTGATTAATTCAGAGGGCAGTACCAAAGAACATGTTAAAAACACGCCTACGCCACACACTTAAGTGAAAGAAACCTTCAGCAATACATTTTTAAAGGTCAGGGGAGAAAAAGTCACAATAAAATATAGAAATACACTTAATATGATATGAAATCAATACATAAAGCTCACACTGTAATTTGATGCTTTGAAATGAATGAGGATTCATTTTGTGAGGACAATTTAAAGACTCTAAGTTTTGAGGGTTTTTTTTCTTGATACAAGGAGCCATGCTGAAGTTAAAAAAAAGTGACTACACAGGCACGGTTTTACAATAGACAAACGAATACAAAAAAAATCAATGGGACAGCTTACTTTATGCTGTGAGGGATAGAGACTGCTAGCAAGGAGCTGGTGATTTGGTGAGGAGTCTATATTTAATTGACCAACACTGCCAAACACTGTCGCTGTGATGAAGTAACTCTGTAATGTGAGTGCCAGAGTACTCCCCCTGATCATCACCCTGGCAATATTTAAGCAGGAAGTCAGGACTGATTTGATTCCACAAGTGATGGATATTTCTCATGCAGGCACAAATGAGACTTATAATGTAGTGTGTCACAAAATGTCAAAGCACGGCTGTAAAAGCCAATAAAGGCATTCCTCAACAGCAGTCAGTTCAGTCAGCAGAATACTATGTTCCACCTGGGTGCTAGCAACAAGCCAGCCGTCCTCCTGCTCATCCTCCCTGTTTTCGATGATACCATTCAGACACACAGCGCAGCTTATTGAACATGGAGGACGAAAGATTGAAAGACAAGAGACCATTGGGGGAACTGCTGGAAGTAAAGGTGGATGTTCACTCTGAAGCTCTGGACTTCATCCACAGTGACACGAGGCCTGTGATTTATGACAGGGATCCCAAAAAAGTCAACAGCAGTCTTAAGGTAACCAATGTGCAACCAGCAGAAACATGAGCAGAGAATACACAGTACAGGACACGAGACAGGGAGCACTAAATCTTAGTAACTAAATCTGTGTTTCAGATTTAGTTATTAAGCTGTTGTTGTACACGTGACTCATCCAATTAAAAAGTTTGTAAGAGTAAATTGTTATCCAGTTTGGATAAATTCAGTCCTTGTTGAAAACTTTCCTTATGCTTAATTTCCACTCAATGAAAGAGGAATTACCAGTTTAATAATAATAATGTGTTTCCCAATACTGACCTCAAGTGGACATATGCACACACTCTAATAGTGCTATTAGTGACATGTAAATGATTTTTTATTGTTAGTCATTAGTAAAAATTGTGGAGTGAGTGTATTGAAATTTTACTGGAATCTGAGGGAGAGCATGGCAGAAATAGTTTTGGACCACTGTTATAAAGTATTGTTTTGTTTCTCTGATACAGTAACACATTCATTTACCTCATCTCTCATGATCATTTTCTGATATTTGTAACATGCAAATGGCATTCATGCCAGCATAGGAATCACTTACAGTCTCCCTGTTTGTGTCTGGAGGTCATGTTTGAGGATGTGATTGCAGAACCCCCCTCTGTGCGGAGCTTTGATAAAGTGTGGCTATGGAGTCACGCCCTGTTTGAGGTATCCAGACTATGGTGCTACCGATTCATCTCTCTCCTGCTGGCTGTGCCAGTCTCACTGGCAGCAGGGCTCCTCTTTGCTGTGCTCAGCTGCCTGCATATCTGGTAGGACACTTACACTGTGACAAGCAGACTTACAGACAAGACTGAATAGCTGCACTAGTTTTCTGCTAAGTAAGAATCTTTAGGCAGAAATGGTTGTCACGTTTTCTCTGATACATTCAGGGGACTCTATCCAGGAGTCCAAAATGATTTTCACTTCCTTTTTATTAAATGAGCTCATATTTTGTCCTCTTCTTTGTGTCCTTCAGGTTGATCGTGCCATGTGTGCAGCTCCTTCTCATCAATATGCGCTGGGTTCAGACTGTGTGGGCCAGCATACTGAACATTTTTATCAGTCCATTCTTTACCAGTATTGGAAAGTGCTGTGGTCAAGTCACCATCCTTCTGGCAAAAGATGAAAACTGATGGAAGCACACTGTGTGGAAACGATTGGTTAAAACAGCAATTATGGCACATGAACAGCGGCGACAGACTGCATACTAATTCTGCTGGGAGGGAAATGATCATCTGTATTTTAACCATCTGTGATTATTCTGTTTTTATTCACTTATCGTGTAATTTGTCATGCTGAAATATATAATTAGTCTTCTGTTTTCTAAATATTATAGTGCATTATGCATAAAACCTTTTGGCTGTCTAGATAAGGGCAACACAAAAAGCATACACTGAGGGGAATTAATAAATAATAATTCAATAATAAATTATATTTAAACCTCCTTAATACACATGTAAAAGAATAATCCACTGAAAGCAAAGTGAATGACAAATATTGCAATTAATTTCCAATTTAATCCACCCATAAAATTTGAACTGATTATAAAAACAGATTAGGAGGTTAAGAGCTCTAGCAGAGCACTGGACAGTCCTCTGGATGGACTGATGTGTATGTGAGGTTAATGAAGACAATATGAATGCAATATGTAAAAAAAAAAAAAGTTTCAACACCTGCTAACAACTTTTGGTTTAAGGTTTTGAATCCAGCTATATGCAGTAGTTTCTACTAAACAAGATGATAGCTGAAGGTGGAGACCAACAACTAATTTCACTCTGATTTATTTTTCTATGGAAAAAGGTTCCTCTGAATCTTCTTTTAGCTTGATTGGAAGTAACACGTTTATAACAGAAAGCCTCCTGTGTTAAATGTAGTGTAAATCGAAAGGAGTGGAAGTTTAAGAGCCAGAAGGTGTGCAACCTTGGAACCTGTCTGCCATTATCTGTGGATGATAGTCAAATACAGACCATCATCTGCATATTCAAATAGAGACCTCTGATTGCCTAGGCACCCAATCACATCTGCATATTCCAATTTAGATACACCAATTAACCTGACAAGCAAATTTTTGGACTGTAGAAGAAAGCCCAATTACCCATGCAGACATGCAGAACATGCAAAACTAACTATTGAACCAGCGTGCTTCCCCTTGTGTTTGAGAAATTAAAACAAATCTGTAAATGTTGTGATTCACCTCATTTGTACAGCTTGTAGGATCAAACCTAATATTTGATTAAACAAGTGTAAGAATTTATTGTTATTGGAAATTCATTTCATTATAAATCATATTTTGTATTTGTCTCAAGTTACACACCCAGCAGTGCTCATTGCAAAGGGAGCACCACCTGTGTGCGTAATATAACCTGAGCTAGTGATACCTACTCTACCCACTACATTCTATATGAGTCTAAATATAGGCATGAGACCCGCTTGTGTCTGTGTACATTAAGTGGAAGACAAGAGCCAGTGCAGTCTCAGCTAACTGCGCCGACACCCATGGAGGCAGAGGTATGCCCACCGTGACTCTCTGCAGAGCTATTTCTGTCCGTCTGCCTCAGTGCCAAGAATACACCCCTAATTGGCTTGGCACCCAATCACATGCACTCTGATCTCATTCCACCTCTCCCTCTTCATCTCCGTCTCTACCAACAGGAAACTGGGACAAGGAATGCCAGTCCTTCATCCACAGTCGAGCTTCCTGTACTTCTCTTACACGCAACTGTTTGAGATACATAGCAACACAGAGCTGCCGGTGCTGCTGGTGGTGCTAAGAGCCTTTGAAACAATTTTCATCACAGCAATCTCTGCGCTGCCTCCTATTCCCCACCTCCTTTTTTTGTTGCAGCAATAGTGTATGAGTTTGTTTAGGGAATATACTGATATAGAAAGCTATGACTGATAGCAACAACTGCAGAGCTTAAGACTGAAGCCTGTTTTATTTTGGGGACTATTGAATTTTATGTATTCGCTGTGACTAAATCAGAAGTATACGAGAAGGCTAAGGACATGCATTTGTGTGGGCTCGTCATGCTCTGTACCACAGCGTATGGAAAGTAATGACTGAGTCACATTGTTGTTATGATTACCATTATGAAAGTAAACATATTGATTAGAATATAAAAGCTAAATTGTTTTTGTTATCTATTTTCTGCCTTAGCCTCCAATGATGGAGCAGTATTTTCCTTAGTATTTGAGCACTCTGTTGTGTGTCAAAACCTTCCCGACAAGCCCTCTAAAAGAATATACAGTGCCTCAAATAATTTATAATACAAATTCTAAGCTGAGAAAAATAGGACATGGAGGATGAGTCTGAGTGTTAAGGTGAACATTAATTAATTACATTACCATTACATTAATGGAACAGAGTGCTGTTATCATTGATTGTTGACGTGCAAACATGTTAAAGTCAATCCTCTAAACTTAACTCCAGTCTTAAGACTGTGTGTAGTAACTAAAGCCACAGGATGAGACTTTCTGCCTCACTTTCGAGTGGAAGTTGGGGCCTCTGTGCAAACCCGGCCCAGTCAGCCCAACAACCCTGTGTGAAATGTGACACAACCCTGGGTTCTCCTTTAAGACATTCCTTTTATGTCTGTGTGCATTACATTGTGTGCAAGTGTGTGAGTGTAAACCTTCTCTGTGCGTGCGGGGTGGGGGGGTCAGGCCTCCATTTTTACGAGGGCGTCTGCAGCAGCTGTCCCCTGGCATGTCAGCAGGAGCGGCACAGTAGTGATACCAGGTCAGAAGCGAACTGAGGCTGCTGCGCGCAGGTTGATTAAAGGTTTATCTTCACTTTCTTCATCCAGGACCTGCAGCCCGACCATGGCGGATCAGTACCAGTACAACACTAATGAGGAGAAGTTTGTGAAGGACAGCCACACCAAAGAGATAGATCTAATTAACAGAGATCCCAAGCAGATCAACGAGGACGTGGTGAAGGTTTGTGCAGCATGGACACGACACCCTGCCATTAACAGCTTTAAGAATCTGTCACCTGCTTTTGCATGTATGGAAATGTGGATTTTTTTTAAGTGGTTGCTGGAAAAAAAAGAAGTGATAACATATGAGTGTAACGGCAAAAAAAAAAAAAATAGACCAAGAGCTATTCCTGTTGCTTGTGCAGAACGCAAAGTTTATTTTAGGAAAGGGGCAGGACAGCCTGAAACTGATACACTGTGCCACGATGTGTTATTTAAGTTACTGTTTATACTGTGATTGTTGCCATGTGTTCACCACAAAATCCTTTATGTAAGGACAGAACCCACCATACTTTAGATTATATATTGTTTGACTTAAGGTAAACATTTAAACAATGAGGATTGTGATTGTGTGTAGTGTGTAAGCTCATGACTGATTTACAGGCTTGCTTTTGTCAGTTTTCAGAAAATTATACAACAGTAACTCATAATAACTGAAATATTTATCAAACTGTAAGGGCTATCTCTGATCCATTTACTCCTGCATAGATAGTACTTTTATTGATGAATTAGCACTTATAATGTAATCCAATTCTTTGCTAACACTTCATATTCTTTGCTTTTTCATTAAACCAAAATGATTTATGATCCATGAAAACGCTATCCTTCAATTAGTCACAGAATCCTTCAGAGGATTTGACAGCTTATGTATGAACCACGTGCGTGTTAGGTTTTTCTAAAATTACACTGCTTTTTGCTTTACATATGCCTCTAATAGTACTCTAATGCCTGAAATGGCCCAGACCATGCAGAAAAATATAGAACAGCAGTGCATTCATTCATTCATTTGTTCATTCAAAGTATAATCTCACCCCGCTATCTCTGCGGGAAACAGCCTTTTTACTCCCAAATTGATCATAACCAATGTTCTGGAAGCAAAGAAAATGCTTTAGATGTGGACATGATCACTTTCTAGCTTGAATAACATTTCATCACTGAGCCTGAGCTGAAAAAGCAGCCTACCAAGACTGCACTTTAGAAAACTAAAAACCAAATCAGACCAATGTAAAGTAGCTCTCATGAATTTTACACGAGTTTATCTTCGGTTTGTGCTGCAATAAAGCTTTTAGAATTATTACGATGCTGCATTAAACACACTCCTCAGTTTTTCTCTGTTTGAAAGGCACAAAGTGCTACAAACAGTTATTTTCTCTGCATGCGCCAACACTGCAGCTTTCTGAGGCATATGATTACTAATTATTAAGCAGGTCATCGCCATGTGCGTGACGCTTGCTCTGAAAGCGTTGTTCTCTTATGTATCGGTATTAATGAATGGCTTTTTAAAATGTCTTATTAGGTGGAGTTTGAGGATGTCATTGCAGAGCCTGATGGTACACACAGCCTGGATGGGGTGTGGAAGCTCAGCTACACCACTTTCACTGTTTCCAAATACTGGTGCTACCGCGTTTTGTCTGCTGTCTTTGGTATCCCCGTGGCCCTGCTCTGGGGCTTCCTGTTTGCCTGCATCTCCTTCTGCCACATCTGGGCTGTGGTGCCCTGCATCAAGAGCTGCCTGATTGAGTCGCAGTGCGTGAGCCGCATCTACTCCCTTTGCATCCAGACCTTCTGCGATCCCTTCTTTGAAGCCTTGGGCAAGATCTTCAGCAGTGTTCGCGTGGCACTGCGCAAAGAAGTCTAAGAACTCCTGCAGTAGTGTTTGTAGCGTGATCGGATGAAGCGTAGTATCTTTTTATACACCAGAAGACCAGACTTGGCATCTTGCTTGCTGCCTAATACTCTTCCTCCACCTTGACATGACATGTTGTTCCCCACCCTCCCAGTGTCTGACTCATCGATCTGAATCCTGACATGCCCACTGTGGGTTGTGCCAGCAGAAGTTCTGTGACAGCTGAAGCAGGCAGTGTGGTTCTCCGACAGCTCTGGCACTTCTGGAGAAAGGCCCTATCTAGATTCGATCGCCCTCATGTATTATTTGTTACACAAAATGCTCGGACAATGTCTACTGGTTCACTGCACATGAAACGAACTTCACGACACTGCTGTAACCTGAGGATGCTGCTGCTTTATTGAATCGCATTTGGCCATCTTAAAATTGATGCTGTATGATCCTGCATCTGGAATTGTTTCACTTGAATTAAATGAATGTATCTTATTGTTAATACTTTAACGTGAGTGAAAGAATTTATCTTTGTCTGATCCGGTTTCTTTGTGTATTCTGATGTAATTTCCCCCTAATTTCTGATTAGTGTACAAAACATAGTAGTCGTTTTGAAGACTTACAAATGCATACATGTGTCGAACAGACACTTCCTCTATTCAAAGTGTGATGAGGTGAATAATAAAAATGCTTATTTGCGTATTTTAGTCAATTCTAAACATATATGTTGGAGTGAAGTAAAATTTCTTTGTGAGATCTGTGTTAATTTTTCACAGTGTTTTTCTTTTCTGGTTTTTCTGGTTTTTTCTTTTCTTTTTTTTTAGACCTGCAGTCTGAGAAGCAAAAACATTACAAAAATACCTTAAACTGGACAGAAAATCGTTTTGCTGACTATGTTGCACCAGAGTTTGAGTGTATTGTGTGCATTTTTCAAAACCTTCTGAGAGGCGTCAGAAAATATCTGAGCCTAACATCTGTTTCACTGATACTGTCCTTCTGGAAGAGGTGACCTGTGACCTGTGACCCACCAGAGGTTGCTGTTGTGTATCTTTCATGTGCTTTTCTTTTGTGTCTGAGATCCACGATCAATAATTCATTGTCACCACACTCATTTCTTCTTAGCTATAAACCACTTTTGTATAGTCCACATACTATAATACTGAGAAATAGCAGACTCTTCAAGACATTATCACTCTGTTTAATGCCTTATGTAGTTATGCAACCACATTTTATTAAAACAAAAAGGCTTTAATCACTTTCATTTTACTAGAATGATGCTCTTAATTTGTAAGACTTAATTAGGTTAAGCTCTCATCACACATTTTAATAACCAAGACACACATTTTAAACTCACAGACTTTAGTAAACATATGTTTACTGCAAGATTAAACCTTTTCACAGATTTTTACAATTCTCACACTGAATTGTCAGGTTGAATCCACTGGAAAGCAGATTAAAAGGAAATGCAGGGCTTTATTTTCAAAAACAAATTTTCAGTTTCATGAGCACAAAATTAATGCTGCTGAATCACTGGAAAAAAGGGCAGTTAGCAAGTAAAGTATAAAATATAAATACTCATTTTCTAAGTTTTTCATTTACATATTTTTTCTGCCTTTTGCGAAACATAAATTAAAAAAGCAGAATCACACACACTGATTGGCCTCCATATTTATTTTTAATTAATGTACCCATAAAGTACTTGTGAATGAGCAGTTATTGATGTGGTCAATAACCGCTCATTTATGAGTCATTTAATAATAATGGTTCCATTAGTGGCTTTAAACATTAGCACAGTAACAAGGCTACGAATGACTGAATCCATACATATGTATACCTGTTTAATAGAAAGATTGGCCTTTGCATTAGGTACACCTTGCTAGTACATGTTAGATTGCTTTTTGCCTTCAGAACTGCAGTAATGGTTTGTGGCACAGTTTCAGCAAGGTGCTGAATCATTCCTTGGAGATTTTGCTCCACATTGACATGATAGCATCACACAGCTGCTGCAGATTTGCTGGCTGCGCATTCATGATGAAAATCTCTCATTCCATCATATCTCTAAGGTGCTCTACTGCACTGCGATTTGGTGACTGTGGAGGCCATTTGAGTACAGTGAACTCATTGTCATGGTCAAGAAACCAGTTTGAGATGAGTTGAACTTGTGCCATGGTGCATTATCCTGCTGGAAGCAGTCATCAGCAGATGGATAACTGTGGTCATAAAGTGATACGGTTGGCAGCAATACTCGGGTAACTTTTGGGGGGGAGAGAGTGTCAACAAAATGACCACCAGCCACTTATTCTGTTTCACTATATGCCACTCGTGACACTCTTAATTTCCCAATAAGTTGGGGATAAATAAAATGATTGGAATCTGAATCCGTCACAATCATCAGAGCAAACAATGTTTTTTCCAATCTTCCATTGTGCAATTTTGGTGGGTCGGTGTAAACTGTAGCCTCGATTTCCTGTTCTTGGATGACAGGAGTGGCATCTACAGTAGTATGATCTTCTTCTTCATCCTGATGCTCGGTTCCAACTCCAGCAGGTTGTCTTGATCAAATCCACATGCCTAAATACATTGAATTGCTGCCATGTGATTAATTGATTCAATATTTGCATTAATGAGCATTTGAACAGTTGTACCTGAAAAAGTGGCCAATTAGTGTTCAAGGTAAATATTAGCCTACTCAAATCCATCATTTTGACTCTTCAAGATTAAATCTAAAGCTTGGCTCGATCAGTATAAGGCAGCTGAATAATAATGAAGCTCGCCTTTTACACATCTGAGGGATGTTGCTGTACTTTCAGTATTATTTATTCATATTTAATTATAATATTCATTGTATCATACAGTTTTGGCTTTTCATTCAAGTCCCTTCTGACTACCAGTATTGATAACCATTGTGCTGCAATTAACAAATCCAGACTGTCAACACGTCAGAGTTATTTAGTCACAGCTTGTTTTATTTTCATGTCATGCAGCAACTGTTGCCTTCAGGTATCTGACAGAAACATGAGTCACTCATTAGTGTATAAAGTCTCAACCAGGTCAGGTCTCAACCCTATACTGAATTTTGGGGCTGAAACAGGATGTTCCCAACTTGAATGTTATGCCAAGAATCTTTTTAGACTCCTTTCAGGAGGCGAAAGGAAAACTAACCAGCTGTGTTTAAATAATTTTATCATAAGTGTATTTTTGGTTGCTTTCATTCTTTATTTTTTTAATATGTTTTTTGAAAATATTTACCAGTGACAGGCATCTCACATCTAACAAGAACTCAAGTAACATTTTACATGTTTTACAGGTATGCAGTCCACTGAAAATGTGACAAAATGAACAATGTGGTGCGCAGTATTTACAACAGAAGAACAATTTCATCACAACACAACATGACAAGTAGGATCCAGAAGCTCTGCTGGTGACACTAACTGAACCCATGCTGTGGCTGACGGCGCTTAGAAGCTTTGTAAAGACTGTACTTTTTCTGCATTGCAAACATATACTGTACATCTAAAATGAAAAGTGTAAGAAGAAAATACAACAAAAAATCAGCTGAAGATACAGCTTAGTCTGTGATTATCTCTCTGTGAGTTTTAAAGAGCAACGCTTTACCCCCTAGGAATACTCAGCTGAAGATTTCCTTTTATCACAATTCTTTTCCCACTTCACTCTGATATAAAACAGAAAAAAAATTAAGACTTTTGTTGTCTTCCCACTTCTAAACATCAAGCATCAGTGAGGAGGCATTAAAGAAATCAAACTGCTGGATATTTTATGGTCGACAGCACGTAGTGAAAGGCTGAGGGCACAGCGCAAGGAGGGGAATGGAGGGCCCGGGGCTTATGTGGTAGAAGTCTGTGTGATGCTCCTCTGACTGCTAGTGCTCTTAATGGCAAAGGTTGAAGAGTTGCTCTTGTGACTGGAGTTAAAGTCACGCTCACAGTGGCACTGGGATGACTTGAGGTAGCGGGTGGAACAGCAAAGATTCTGCCTAAGATCCTGGAACAGATGCCCGGCAAAGCACATATAGATCCAGGGGTTGCAGCAGCTGTTGAGGCTGGCCAGCAGCATGGAGATAATGAAGGGCATGGCTGCGTGTGGGGAGAGAGAAAAGTTACAAAGATGAAAGATTTATGCCAAGTCTGGACTGAAAGGCAGCTTGTTTACTCTGTGAAATTTTGTATTCTAGCAAATAAGATGCTGTTGACTGGCTGACAGTGCGGTACAGCTGTCTTTATCCCAGTAGAGTTTTTTCACAGTGGATATTTTCATGTCTCACAAAAGCCTATGAGGTACCGTGTTACACTGATATTGACCATAACTGTGTGATATTTAAAATAAATATTGATATCATGTTCAATTCTATTCTATTCTTTTTATAGTGTGACAAATCACAAAAACAATCACTTCAAGGCACTTTATATCGTAAGGTAAAGCCCCTGCAATAATAGAGAAAAAAGCACAACAATCAGACACTATGAGCAAGTACGTGGCGACAGTGGGAAGGAAAAACTCCCTTTCAACAAGAAGAAATCAACAGAACAAGACTCAGGGGGGACAGTCAGCTGGAGGTGAGGATGTGTTGATAATATTGAAATATCTGCAGTTTTTCTTCTTGAAATCTTTTGTGCATTTTCCTTCATATCATCATATTATGAGTTTAATTCATTTGCTAAAACAAACAAACAAACTTACAAACTGAAAGATACTTTTTTTTATAATAAAGTTAATGATGGGGTAAAAAATTTGATGTGATGACAGCCACAGACTAAACCAACCTGCAGTCATCTGTAATTTTTGCTTGGCTTCCTTTAAAAAATAAAAATAAAATTGCTTGTGCCGACACATTTAACATATTCCTGGAGATGCATTCCTGCTGAAAACAGCTCCTGTTTCAGGATGCTGGCAGAGTGAGAAGGGGGAATATACAACACAAAGAATTGAAATGGTGAATTATTTAAAGAAGAAAAGTGATGACTTTCTGAAACAAAGGGAATTCCTGCAAAGAGGAACAGTTAGAAAAAGAGAAGTGAAAATGGCTCCCCTGCAGTGTCATTATGATACCTTACACTAAGTAATCTGCAGAAGCGTGCAAAATGAAGTTTACACCTTTCACATGACATTTAACAAATGTATGGAATATATATAATTACTTTACACCCTGTATTTAACCTCATCTCACTGATTGCTGATCTTTTCTTCAGTGTGTTTATGCTCCTCCCATTTTCATGTTGTCTTTAATGACAATTTCTAAGCTTGAAAGAAAGAAAAAAATCTATGTAAATGCTCTTTGGAAGGGTGTGAAAGTCACATGCATGATTAAAGGTAGCCATTAAGGGTTGGATTTATGACTCAAAGAACTCCTTTTAGAGGGTCATGGATGTTACGATTTGAGCAATAGTGTGTGAAACAGCCAGAGCATAATATCAGCTGGAGCAGTTTTCAGACATTTATTATCAGAGCAGTGAGAGCACGGCCTGCACTGATGCTGAATAATATCAGGAACTACTCCCAAAAAGGCTTTAATAAATTAGCTCCTGGTGTCTTTCACAAGGAAATAATAAATCACTCAGCAAATGAAAAGAATAAGAAGCATCATCTCCTGGGTGGTACATCTGTCTGGCTGCCACAACTGATAATAGCCTTCTCAGCAATTCATTACTGAGATGACCTAATGCTGAGTCTTTTTTCCTGTGGGCAAACAAACATCAGCAGTAATCTCATTTTGATTATTACAATATGTGATATTTATGAGTAAATTGCATTTTTCTCTTCACATCTTGTCCTTTAAAAAGTGTAACACTTGGAGATTGAACAATGGGGCTTTGTGTTCCTCAAGCTCTTAATCAATAGTATATAGAGTGTGAGCCGGTGTCTGAGGGCAGCAGGCTCAGTGGGGAGATGTTTGTGTTAAATTTTCTTTCTGGTTTTTTTTGGGGGGTGGGGTGATTCTGTGAGTGTCTGACTCAGGCTTTAACCTTCTTCTGTTTTTGTCCTCTACATAATGAAATCTGTCTGGCTGTTAAATGTGAAATCACAGATGCTGCTGATGTCCTTCTAGCAAACCTGAGAGGAATGGGACATTTTAGTATCCTATGACATTTCCAGAAATAGCCTTGATAAGCCTAACCAGGTGCTAAAAATGGTCAAATTCTCATCTGTGAAAGGTCCTGTCTCCTTAACATGAATAATAACGCTGACATCTCAGTAGTTTGGGAGGAATTTGGAAAAAGACTGACTAGCTTTGAGGACATATTCATACACTAAATGTGTGTATACTGCACAACCATATACAGCATACAAATGCTTTGTTCAAATGACAGCAAGGGAATACTTTGGTTTCTTTGCAAGCTAAGCGAGAGAAGATGGATATCACTGTGCTGTCTGCACTGGAGCTGCTTGGCTTAACGTAGTCTAAGGAGCTTGGAAAGAAAAGTGACTGGATTTCGTCAAGTTTCTTGAACACGTTTCACCTCTCATCTGAGAAGCTTCTTCAGTTACAAGACCAAATGGTGGAGAGTCCCAAATTTTAAGCCTTAGTCGGAGTTGTTCCTTAATAAGACATCCCCTCTGTTCAAAGATAGTCGTTCACAGTGGACATAAATGGCTTCTTTTACTCCTCTTTCAAACCATCTCTGTCCAAAATGTGAAAAATAGCATCCTTGAAAGAGTGACCTTTGTCCTTTAGATACAGATGTACAGCTGAGTCTTGTCCTGTTGAGGTGGCTCTTCTATGTCGTGCCATGCATTTATGGAGAGGCTGTTTGGTTTCTCTAATGTAGAGGTCTGAGCACTCCACGCTGCACTGCACAGAATCCACTACATTGTTTAGCTTGTTTGGGAGTTTTGTCCTTGGGATGAGCCAGTTTTGTCTGAGTGTGTGGCTGGATCGGAAGTGCACTGGGATGTTGTGTTTGGAGAAGATTCTCCTGAGTTTCTCTTGATAAACCTGCTTCATAAGGCATGACAATGTTGTTGGCTCATGTGATGAGGCAAATGATTCAACGACCCTCTTAAGGGACACTCCCACTAGGGCTTAAATACCTGGGACTCTCCATAATTTGGTCTTAGAACTGAAGAAGCTTCTCAAATGAGACGTGAAACATCTACAAGAAACTTAGGGAAGTCTAATCCATTGTATGATCCTTACTAATCGTCCAGTGTAATACAAAGCACAATCTGTCATCTCCTTGTATCCCAACCAAATATTAGATTAAAGAAATTAATGATTAAACCATTTGAAAACTGACAACCATTTGCTGATTCTTTTTAAAACATATATTAAATGAACTGACTCTTCCTGTTGTTTCTTAAGCAGTCTGGTCTGGGTTAACGTAAAATTTTTTTATTATGACTTAAAAAGGAAAAGTGTATCTGCACACGCACACATGGATGGCATTCCTGTCTGCCTTTTGTGCATGAACACTGGCGTGTGTCACTGCCAGTTCTGCCCTTTCTGAGTGCTGTTCACTTTCAATCATCAACCTGTACTGATGGAGCCTTCTGCAAAAGAAAATAAATGAATCACTTCATTTTCCATTCACAGGATCAAGCACTCTTTTCTCGCTTCTCTGACGCTGACTACGGTGCCCTTACACCAATTAGCCTTTTCAGCAAACTATCGAGCAATAAGCCTCTTATTTTAAAACTTAAGTGTAAGTATAAACATCTGGTGTGAACAATGAAGCTTAAGGAAGTTCCGGTCAGCCGAACCCTTTAATGCAAACCCACAGAAGCAGAAGAACAGAAAGAACCGTAACACCAGAGAATGTGTCCCATTTACTAAGGGGGGCATCATGACAGTTTCTTTTATTTTATTGTGCTGTGTGGAAAAGGACACATTTTTCATGGTCACTAAAGAACACATGATTTAGTGACAAAAAACAAACAAACAGATTTTGCAATGCCCTTTGGCTGTTTATTTTTACTCACAATGAGATGCAAGCACATTATTTTGCAACTCTCTCGGGTTAATGGCTGAAATTTAATTTCCTTAATCACCAAGGTGATAGATATGTGCTTTTAATCTTTTCTGCTTAAAGAATGTCGCTCAGATGTGCAAATGTATTGTGACTCGTTAAAGCTTATGATGTTGAGTGGGTGTGGACACAGTCCCGCAGATCCATACACACTGAGACCAAATACAGTAGATGGCTGTTTAGTGGCCATTGTGGCTAAATGTCAGTGTACCCCACCGGCGCAAATGAAAGCTGCTGAGCGCGTGGTGGTGCACACTAATTTGGTTAATGATTAGCAATCACTCAGTCTCTGCAGTGCAGGGAGGCTCAAAAGAAACTTGAAAAACTCTGCTTTGCCCTGATGTTTCTAACCGCAAAAACGTGTATTATGAGATGAGAAAACATTACTGAAAACAGTAGAATGAATTCACTGGTTTCCTGCCTAGAATGTGCCAGTCACAGGATGGCAATACACATTTAAACCTTTTAATTACGTACTCCCAGGTGCATCAGTGGTAATGATATTAATGGTAATTTTGTTAAAATCACGTGAATATCTCACATTGGCTTTGCGCTTCCAAACGTTTATGTGAAACTCTTTCCTCGTTTTTGACTACGATGACCTGGATGACTGAGAACCTTCACAGACATCTTTCCTCGTTTTGTTTTCTTTGCGTTTGTTTCACCGTAAGACCTCTACCCAGTCTTTACCCCACCCTGTACAGTTTGCCGTTCTAGTAAAAACAGAACCAGGTTTTCTTTGAGTCATTATAAAACGTAAGGCACGAAGCACCCGAGCACGCACGGCTTAAATTGTGTTTTCTTTCTCAGTCTGTTTCAACTAACTCGAGCTCTGGTGCACAAATTAACGAGGAACAGATTAAAAATAAATAAATAAATAAATAAATATATTTTATTGTCATTTGTAAATACTGTGTGGATGGTGCGAAAAGAAGGAGTGATGGGAATAGCATGTTTTAAATTAATGTAAGTGCGTAAGGACGCGTGGAGCACGATATCCTTTGCGCACTGCCGCGCACTTGGCATATTATTAAACTTAAACATTGATCCTACCCTCACGGGGGGCTGCTGGATCCCACGCAGACCACATCTGAACTGAGAAAAAGGGGGTCCAGCAGACGATGTAAGCCACCACGATCACAAAAGTCATCTTCACTGTCGTGATCTTCGCCTTGGAGATGAGCTTTACGCTGCTTACACGGGCCAGTGTGTTGCTTTTGGTGGTTTTAGGCGTCAGGTTTATGCACTGCTCCCGTCTGGTTTTCAGTTTAAAGTTTTGCCATATTTTAAAGCTTATTAACCCATAACAAATGCTCAGTATGGCCACTGGAATTATGTATATGGTAAGGCTGATCCATGTGATGTAAGCTTTGGCTCCCCAAGGTTTCACGAAGTCGCCCCAGCAGTCATACACCCCTGACCCGGCCGAGCCAACCTCCCTCAGGGAAAAGATGAACATCTGGGGGATACTGAAGAGCAGACTCAGGATCCAGGAAAATATGACATATAAACGGTCTTTTCTCCTGTGCAAAGAACGGAGGGGCTGACAAATTGCCAAACACCTGTCTATAGACATCAAAACTAACATATAAGTGGAGGCGAACATCCCAACGACCTGCAGGTATTTCACCAACCGGCACAAGATGTCTGGTCCATAGAACCGAAATGTAATGTCCCAGATAAGTTGAGGGAGAACTTGAAATATCGCCACAACCAGATCGGCGATGCTCAGGTGTTTCATAAAATAATACATACGAGACTGGCTGTGTTTGGTTGTGTGGATAGCCAACAGGACGCACAGGTTACCCGCGAGCGCCAGAAAGAGGACCAAGGCGAGCACAGTCACCTCCACCCTCGCCACTTCTTCATTCCGCTTCAAGGGGTTTGTCTGATTCAAACCACCGGTTCCGTTAATGAGACTCGAGTTCCTCCAAGATTCATTGAATTGCCAAATGTCACTTTCATTTGAAATACTTTCCATTGCTGCAGTCTCGTCCTCCGCAGATGCGTCAGGGTTGTGCAGTCATGCAATAGCTGAAAGAGTCACCTGGAGGGTCTTTAAGTCTTCCGTGAGTCCTCACCAGTGGCAAGACATAACCCTGCTCAAAAATGTTTCCTTAATAATAAAGAAAGGAACTCGTTCTTTGAATCTCAATCACCCATACATTTCCCCCTCTGAAAGCAGGATATGAGTGTGAGAGGGAAGCAAATGTTTCCACTTATCTAAATCATATAGAACAGTTCACAAAAAGTCCATTGAAAAAGAAACGTCAGCTGAAGAAGGGAATAGTAGCGACCAACAACAGGATCTAAAATATAAGGATCTCACTGGTCAAAGTAACATCCCAAAACAAAAATCATTCTTTCTCAATTAAGAGGCTGTGGTCTTGAAAATATACATTCATCTGTTTTCAAAATTAAGATTAAGGCTTGCAAATTAAAATGTTACAGAGAGGGGCGAAAAGCTATAGAAATGGAAAGCTCCACCGTGATCTGTGGTAAGAATCCGAATGACCGGCACTACAGCATAAGCCCCTATTATAAGATTCCCAGTTCAGTAAAAACAGACAACAGCCTTACTCATCACCAACACTACCACTAGGTGGCTATATGCACTATTCAGTAGTAACGTCGATGGTGTTTGCAGCTCGGAGGACCAACTCTCCTCCAGATCTGCAATAAATCACGGAGCTCATTTTATAACCAACCAGCCTCATTCATCATCATCATCATCAACTTTATTTATAAAGCACTTTAAAACAACCACAGCTGACACAAAGTGCTGTACATTGGAACTGTAAAATAAAATTACATGAGATATAAATAAAAAACAAATAAAAGAAGAGTGAAATCATTAATTAAATAACTACTGCATTAAAAAAGAAACTAAGTCTCACTGAGGTTAAAAGCCAAGGAATAAAAGTGGGTTTTAAGACGTGATTTTCTCATTGATGAAGATTGTTTGTTGTCAGATTTAATATCAAGAAAGCTATGAAGAAAACACTAGCTCCAAACTGAAGTCTGATATAGAAGATATATTAAGCTGTTTTCATATTTTGAAACCGCCTGGGAAGTCAGAGTGAAATATGTTTTTATTCTGCTGGAGACCTGAAGGGATCCTGACGTCAAGACACCCAGAGTCAAATTTTGGAACAGCTAGAAAAGTAAACATGTGTTTAATAAACACAAGCTCATTCACAGGCTGAATGTGAGTGCAGGCACATACGGGTGAATAACTTTAAAAAAAATTGTACCATAAAACACATTTGTATAACTTAAAATCAGAAACGTGTTGATTGTACGTATGAAATGACATTTAAAAAAGAAAAAGAAAGCAATTCATTTTTATAAGGCACGCCATAAATGGTAATAGTTTCAGTCTTGTGACATCATCTTCGCCCTTTGAAGCTGATCTGGCTATGAATGGGAGGAAATGCTGGCTGGCATATGAAATGTCTGAAGCACAAGCTGTTTAGGAGAGGCACTGAGACCTGACAAAGAGCTATTCTTAAAGGCACGCTTTTTATTGGCCTGAATCAAAAGGCATCTTAGACCAGATGCATGACTCGGCTGCTTTAAGTTTTGGAAATGTCTTCCTGATTTTCTAAGGGTCACTTTAAACTGTCCAGTAGGACAAGAATAACACTGGTTTTGCTTATGTGACCAGCATTCTTCTTCTTTTATTCTTCTTTCTATAATCATACATGTATATATATATGTATGTGTGTATATATAATAAAGGAAGACAGAATGATGACCCCGCACACATGGGGATAAGTGTGAGGGACCAAGCAGCCAAAGCAAAGAGGACAGAGGCAAAAAAAGTATCTTCAAAAAGGGTTTTCTTTATTTTAACCATCAAAAAGTCCAGAATTAACAACATTCAAAAACATACTTAGCAGGCCCATAAAAGAGGTCAACTAAATATAACTCCACGAAAAGTAATTTCCAGAAACTTAAACAAAACAAAGTGAGACACAACTTAACTCACAAACTGACCTAATTACAAAGACACGTGAGAGTAGCTTTTATAATGATTTGGCCAAACCATTTACACACAATAGGGGGGAAAGCAAAAACACACACTAATATTAACTAAGCACAGAATAACCTAACTAAACCTAAAACACCCCTGCTCCTGGTAAGCCCATGGTTGGTCCTGCTGAGCAGGCATTTTGTTCCCAGAGTCCTCAGCCACACCTTTTGCCCAGACAGGAAACAGCCACCGCCCAAACCCAGGTAACTCAAAGAAAGAGAAACATAGTTAATATAACAAAACATTTTAGAAAAACCACACAATGCTACTATGTGCGCGCCTCATAATATCAGTGTTAGGTTTAACCAAATGATTAATGAATTATATTAATGAAGAAAACTGCAAAGCAAACTAATAAGGTGAAAAAATGGACTGATTTACCCCTGTGTGGCTGATGCCATCACAAGAAGACATTTGCCTTTAAAATGTTCATATCCATGTGTTACATTGGCCTGATTCCTCTGTACATATACTTCTTTTTTTCTTCCTACATGTGCTGCCAAGAGCAGCACTGCACTGGGATTTAGGGATTCAAATGACAATGGTGATTAATACTACTTAAGCGTGAAGGGTGTTGCGCAAGTCCTACATCAACATGAAAACTGTTATAGATTAATTTGGAGAGTTAGTGCAGAAATGAAAGGACAAAAAAAGAAAAAACACAGAAGGATTTGTGCTAAACATCATGTGAAATACTAAATAATGTGTGCCACTCTCTGTGATAGAGAAATAATATACACCATTAACCATGTGAAACCGACAGAGTGTAGATGATTACACTTAATGAGTCCTGAGGTTTGCTTTTTTCATGACCACATTAAAAAAAAACATATGAAAATGCTCTTATGTGATTTATTTGATAGAGTTTATTGAAAAATAGGATTTGTCTGCTACTGCACGCTGTTTACATTTCCAACAACACAGCCTTGAAAGCCTTGTGGGAAAATATATCTATGCCACAGGGTCCTTCCCACTTTTGTGGTTTTTGGTTTGGAAAAAGGCAGAGGCACCCCGGAGTTTGAAAGCAGTTATGTAAAAAAAAGAAGATGGCTTAGCAGCGACTGTAAATTAAGAAGATAAAGAAGAAAAGAAGGGTAACGATGAATTGAATCTACTGTGCAATCTGCAGTGAAAATATTTAATGTGGTTGTTAACTAGATCTCTGGTGAGACGCATAGAGTGAGTCAGCAAGTAATGAAAGAGGGGAGGTCTGAAAATAACAGAATAGCAAGAGAAATTGTCCCAATATAGCAGAAGTGAAAATGGAAAAGTTTAGTACATCCAGTACGTCACGATCTGCAGCTCTGCAGAAAGTTTGATGAGTGCTAAAACGTTTCATGGAAGAAGATGTGGAATAAAGTGAGAAATGTTTGCAAAATGGTTCTGAAAATGAAAAGCACATCCCTAGTCCATCAGGGCTGCGAAGCTTTAAGGGGATGGTTTGTCAGAGGTTGTGTCTCGATGCTATCTGACAACAGAGAAAGGCTGAAGCCACACTGCCAAGTCTGGGCCTTATAAGCGAGTTACGGAAAAGGCAGACGATGTAAAAGATATTTGTGCAAACAGACGTATGTAGAGGAGTAATCTTAGCTTCAGGGATGTGTTAAATAAATCCAGTACACCCAAAAAGTTATTCCATTTAAAAGCCATTGCCATAGTAACAATGACAAATGCAGATTTTAACCCCTTAACAACTAGTGTATCATATTTCATACATGAGTATTTGAGTCTTCTACATGACCAGTGTGGACCTTTAAAACCTAAATAATTAGCAAAATATATCATTTGAAACCAATAAATTGGAAAAAAGGCACAAAAAAGGAAATATATGCAAATTAAAACTCATATATACAAAATGATATTTAATTTATTAAAAAAAAACACCAGAAGATTCAATAAACACTCAATTTTCAACAAACTGGGGCAAAATAAATAAGATAAAATACATTTCTGTTATGTTTCTGTCTGCAGGTAGAGGTGCTCATTCTGAGAACAGATTGGTCCTCATCGGGACATATTAACAAAAACATGTTCTGGCTAGTGTCTATTGAAGCAACTGTGGTGTAGCATGAAATAATAAAACCCTGCAAATCGTAAAGCGAGCCAACCTTACTGTACACCTTTGTGTTTGCAGAATAACTGTTATAACAAATTATTTTCTTATTATGCGTCAATGTCTGTAGCTCCGTAATGCTTGTAACTTAAACTTAAAATACAAAAAAAAAAATGTTTCAATGGTATTTTCTCTTTGTTTTCAATTCGGGTAAACCCCCTGGTGCTAAACTTGGAAACAGTTGGCTTCACGAGGGCAGCCTAATATGCTGTTAATTCTGTTATATGCTCAGGTGACATGAAGCCTTTTGATGTGAGGAAGAAGCACAGATTCAGTCTGAGCTGCAGGCTGCCTGAAGAACACAGCTTCATGTTGTGCATCTATTAAAGGCGAGGCCACTGAAATGTGACACTGGTATTGTGTGCGGTTTATTCGTTGATTGTGATTTAGCGTTTAATTTGTGTAGTTTTGGTCAAAAATAGAAAAAAATTCAAGCAACAAATCATCAAAGTGGTGCTTATGGGTTGAACTAGGTGTGGATAATTGTGAATGCATTTCGAGTGCTAAGCAGCAGGAAATCTGGTTCGAAGTTGGTGCTTGATTGATTGTTTGAAAAGGAAAGAAGGCTGCAACAGTTAGAGGCTTGTGTGACAGAGCAGAGTGTTAGACGGATCTTTCCTCCCATGAAGAGAGAAAAATTGACAAGGCTCAGAGTCCAGGTTCCTTGTGGTGAGGACAGACCGTCATGGAAACATTAGGAAAGTAAGAAAGATTACAGATGGAAAATATGATGGTCTAGAATTTCCTGATATTAGCAACGTTAAAGGAGAAAATTCATTGGAAACTATTGGAGGGGATTTGCATAAGGACTTACCCGTGTCTGGGTGATGAAGGAGAACAGGATGGCAAATTAAGTCTGCATATGTACAATGTTATAATTCAAAAAGACTCAGCTCAGAGGCAAATTACAGCTGACTGGTCTACAGAGAATACCGTATAATAAAAGGTCTTCACATAGTCTAACTGCAGTGATTTCATTTGCAGACATTTATTGCATCACAAGCAGGAGTAAAATAAAATAATGTTCCCCAGTACAGCACCCCATTTATGACCTCACTAATACACACTATTGTTTAAAAATCTGAACATTATAAACCGTGTTAAGACAACATTTGTGAATGTGCTATTGTATTGAATATATTGCTCAGGTTTTCCTAATAATGTACAGCGCTTTACAAAAGTCTCAATATTTGCTATGACCACTTTTTTTTTCTTTAACACCTTTGAACCTGAACTCTCTTGTTATTTCTTTAAGTAGTCTTCAGGAATAGTTCAGCAGGCTTCTTGAACGGCATCCAACGCTCTTTTTTTTGGATGCTGGCTGCCTTTTGTTCTGTTCTCTTTCAAGATGATCCCACACTGCTTCAATAATGTTGAAATTAGGACTCTGTGGAGGCCAATTCATGACTGATAGTACTCCACTGTGTGTTTTTCTACCCAGGTATGCTTGTACTGCACTGGCAGTTTGTTTGAGATCATTGTCATGGTAAAAAATTAAGCCACTGCCAATCAGATGTTTCCTAATTCCATCAGTTTTGGCAAGCTCTCCAACACCACTGGCTGAAACGCAGTTCTCAACCATGACCACGAGTCTCCACCATGTTTACAGATGGCTGTAGACCAGGGATGTCAAACTCATTTTACATCGTGGGCCACATACAGCTCACTTTGTTTTCAAATGGGCCAGAATGGAGAAAAGCAACAGAAGAAAAAAGAAGTGCGCTTTTAGCGGCATGTCTCAGTTTTTATACAAGACAAAGAAATGCTACTTAGTTAATGACAGAGATCTGTTGGCACAACTCTTTGGACTTTAAAAAATCGCAAATTGTAAATTACAGAAAAAGTTCTGGCAGCTCATTACCCAGACTGTCCTGTTATTATAAAGCAGAACGTTTGTATGTTTGTACATATTGTAAAAAAAGTCAGATTTTTATAGTAGATCGTAAAATCAAAACAAACAAACAGAAAAGGAACTTTTCTCTCATTTAATTGATTATCTGTTACTTGATTACTCTTGTGTAGTATGAAAGGTTGTATGTGTGACTCTAAAGACATCCAGTGGGCCAATTCTGGCTCCTGGACCTCTCTTTTGACCTCCTCCTGTACATATTTATGACAATTTCAATTTAAAAAAAATTGCATTAATCATTTGATCAGAGCTGTTGTCAACACCCTACCACTGAGAACAGTAGATGTTTCAGCTTCAGGTCCAGATGCATGTCTCAGGTCCTAGCTCAGGTCTTTGCTGGATATTTCCCTCTTACATGATTTAGATTAGATTACTTAGATTTTTTTTAGGTTTGCCACTTATTCTTTTCTCCTCCACTTGTCCAACTTCCTCATTGTTTTTTTTTTAAGTAGACACTGCACACAATGCTGAGATATACCAAGATTTTGGCTAATAATTCTGTGCAAGTCATCTTATTGGTGCAAAAATTCTATTTTCATGTCAAATTGTGTAATTTTTAAAACCGGTTTATTCCTTGAGTCAGATGCCTTTTTTTATGCTTAGATAATTTATATGCCAATTTTTAGTGTCTTAATAAACAAAAAAAACATTCCTCTGAAAATGGTCAGGTGTAAAGACTGCACCCGCTGCCTAAAGAGAAAACTACTGCTCATGGCCACTCTTTGGAAGCAAAATATAAAGACATGAGGGTTAGCTCTAGACTGCACGGTACTGTATATTGTATTATACTATACATAACTAGAACTATACATTTACAGGATCTTAAGTTTACACACAAATCATGGCTTTAAAACTTAAAGTACTGATCTTTTTTTGCAGAAATATTTACACAAAATCACTCATATAGTGCTAAGTGTTTAATATAATTAATATATCCAACTTTTACAAAGGTGGATACATGTTTAAGATTTTTTGTGTGTGCCTTAAACATTATATTACTTTTTTGATTGATTTTATTCGGATAGTACTGCATTTGTTTTCTTACCTTTCAGCCTGTCTTCGTTCCACTGTGGTGTGAATTTCCCATGTCACAGGAGAAAGATGTGGCGGAGTGAGCTGACAGATGTTTTCTGTTTGTACAGACATACAGCTGATCTGGCACTGAGACAACTGTTGTAAAAACAGTATAAGTTTACAGATAGTTGTGGACATTGGAGCTATAGTAAACGCAGGCAACACTTTTTTTCCGAAGCGCTGATAAATTTGCTGTGATCACATCGAGCCTCATTAAAACAAGTAAGTTTGGTCTCCACGTTTTCTGCCCACTAAAACCTATTCAGCATATGTATCCCATCCTCATGACTGATTCCACTTGCTCAGCACTTCTCTGTGCTGTTCCCACACATCTTGGGCTTTCAGTTGACAGATCTAATTAGAGACAAGGTTCAGGCTCAAACTTCTATTGAAGTAGGATGCAAGGAATCTGCTCGCTAATACTTTTGGCTCCTGCTGCTTTTGTAATAACTCAGATCATGATGTTCTCAGTCATTTTCCTCTGGGTGATCTTGTGTCATTCGATGCATGTAAAAGCATAACAATGCACTCTAAAGTGTTGCGGGATTCTGCCACTCCTGGCTCAGTGGGAGTAAGATATATTCTGCATGCTAATGTCACTTAAACCATGAGAAACGTTACCTTCACAGAGGAGAGGACGTTAGTGATTTCTGAGATTACAGCCATGGGTGTTGGTGGCTTGATAGATTGTCTAAACAAGCAAACTAAGTCATGCATCACACGAGCTCGAGGCATCTCTCACTCAAACATGGAGCTGCGATAGCTGGAACTTGTTGGATAACAGACTTGTTGTACGATATTGCATGCAGAGTTCTTGATGTGGGCCTCAGCTTTGCGGAAATGCCCTACTTCATTACAGGAGCTTCCTGAGTTCAGGCTATTTTAAAAGACATCTTCTTATAGAACAATAAAACAATAAGACCTCATGTAGTGTGTCTGGAAAACTTACTTACATGTGGGTTTGCCCGCTCTGAAGGGAATTTACAGGATCTTGAATTAAAAAAAAAAAAGCAAACAACTAAACAATAACTCTTCCCAATTCCAGCTTCGCGTTTGTTGGACGAAACACACATTGTTCGATTCAGGCTACCGACAAAATCCACAAATAACATCTGGCCTGTTTGCCAAGAAAACTGTGATTATGGAATCTCTACAGATGGCTCTTGTCACGAAAGGGTGAAGAATGGATGGATGATGTCAGATAAACTTAATTGTTTTTTCCACATGCGCAGTGCCTTAGTATATAAAAGCAGAGGCGTTCGCCTTATTATCTTTATGACCAGTCAACTGTATTTTCTTTCCTCTTGCTTTTATTGGTGAGATGAATCAAAGGCATGGCCACGATGAACGATGATGTGTCAACCATTACAACCCACCTTTGTAGTGTATGAATCCAGCACTGCTAATTACTGCACCTCTAATAAAAAAGTACATTGTAACGTTTACATCTAAAACTAGTCAAATTAACACCTTTTATGGGGTCAAGATTTTAATTTGTCAGACATTTTGATTAATGACCAACAGCATGGTGTTACATACAAGTTTATCAGTTCGCCATCTTAACTAGCTTAATTTTTTCGACGCCACTTTTTTATGACACCACCCTCTAGTGGTGCAATATGGTATATAACATTACAGGACAGAAATCTACAACTACTGTTTTTGTTCAGTTATTTTGCCTGGTTTGCTGAAGTATGGCACATATTCTGATAACCTCAGATATTCTAACAAACTTTTATATTAACTTCATGCAGCTGTTCCTCAGACATGCAAATATTTGACTCACAAGCATTGAAACAAGGAAAAATTGTGAAAGGCACGACAGATAACATTATTCCATTTACACCGTGACCTCAAAGCAAAGGAAAAACAAGGCTGTGACGGGAGCAGCAATACTGAGACGCAGCCAAGGGCGTCACTGTTTGAGTGTTAGACACACTGACAATACATCAGAGCTTCAGTGTGACAGTGTTTAGAGTCTGTTATTAGTGAATGGAGCGAACGGCAGAGTCGGGTTTATGGCAATCACAGACTAACCACCACACATGCACCTGCCGCGCCATCAGAATAAATGATCAGTAATTCTTTCTTTGCCCATATTTAGGTAGTGCTCTTCTAATAATGTGCAGCCAAAAACAAATCCTTCCCACTGATATTTGCAACGTGACTGAAAATGGGACTGAAAAAATATTTACTTCTTTTCTTTTTCCTCTCTTTGTTTGATACAACTGGGTTAATATTTTATGTTCGTTGCCTCAAACAGCCTCAGAAATGAAACACCAGGATTTGGTGGCATTGGGTAAAGCCGGTGTTTCTTTTAAATTATTCAAAATACCTCGGACACAGACTTGTGCAAGAAAACTGTGCTGAGACTACTGGCACTGAGACGTACGTGAGGGAGGATAATTACAGCTCTTTGAACAACTGGTAAGTCCCCTTTCTCGGACCATTACCTCCAAATACACCAGTTGGCCGGTGGCCTTTGGACTGTTTGTTATCCTCTGTGTGTTTGTGTATTGGTGTATCTTGGAGGTTTTGGAGTCTATAATATGGCTTCATGGGACAAAAAAAATACCCTAAAAATAGAAAACAAAAACTACATCATTGGATTTAATACCTAATAGCTTCTCATTTCTAATGTAAATGTAGTATAAATGAAAGATTACTCCTTCTACCAGCCAGCAATCATCAGTAGAGCTGACGTGCTCGTGTCTCGTGAACGTGTCTGTGCATTTTTAAACTTTTAGGTGTTTGTGCTGCTTCCGCTTTTAAGTGCAAAGCGGAAGGTTCAAGTTCATTGGTTTCTTAAACGACAAATTACACCAACCTGTCGGGAAAAACAAGTTTATTATAGTTCAAACAACAAAATCTATTCACTGAGCCGTTTTCTTAACTGCTTATCTGATTTAGGGTCATGGGGAACAGCAATATCAATACAGAAATGCAATACTAAGCGAACACGAAATGTACACAGCAACAATGTAAACAAATCCATAATCTAATGCAATCAAAATAAACACTGAGGTGGATATAATAAACCGCAAAGCTTCGAGGGATACTATCAACGTTCTAAGAACTTCACAGAATCTTCTGATCGGGTTGAGAAACTTTTAAAAATTGTTGCGTCGTCTCTTTTGACTTTATATGCTTGCAACTAAAAAATAGGAAGCTTCTGAGAATTTAAAGGAGATATAAATCATACAGGCTTGCTTTTATTATCTTTTGAAGGTTACATATGTTGTCTAAAAATTCTTTTTCCATAGTCATTAAGTGAGCATCCAGTTTTGCTTATTTAAAGTGTGTTGTGGTTTTACATTTGCAGCAGCCCAATCAGGACTGCTTTTGTTTTTTATATATATTTTTGAATCTTGGCCTTTATGTATAGAGGCCAAATGTTTAAATATTGTATTATTGCTATTTTTAATTTACCTCAGACTACATTTCCACTCATGCTTATTTCTCTCCTTTTGCTATGGTCACCCAGCTCTCACCTTCTCACCCTCTGTATCGTCCTTGTACAGTCACCAAAAGGTAAATGCAACGGTGAAACAGAATCTACAGCATAGAAACTGGGGAAAAAACCATTAGAAGACAATGTTATTTTTAGGAGGGGTTCAGATGAAATTTAGGTGTGCTTGAGCACCCCCCCAAAAAGGGTCTGAGCTCACCAATGGCTAATGTTAATGTGTGCACAAGGGAGTTAATGTAGTTACAGAAGTTTTACTGACCTCTTGAAATTGTATAGAGCAGGGACAAAGCTTCCTGGTTTGAAAAACTTAGTCAATGCACAAGTTTCTTAAACCTGCATTCTTTGAAAGCCACCAAAGTGTGTGTCAGTCACTCAGTTTGGCTCATACTGAATAAGAAAATTAAGTCTGTTTTGGAAATCTTGCTCATACTATATTCCAAAATGGAGCTTTATTGGTTTTATGAAACCACAAGCGGTTGACTAATGAGCAGTCATTAGCGAATGAGCAGTTTGACAGAAAGCGCCACCGAAACAAGAGGGCAATGGTGTCAATGCTCATCCCGAGACTTCAAAATAAATATCTGACAGCAAAGTGTTTAAATATTCCCAAGAAGAGACAGCTAAGTTAATTTTACTGATATTACATTTACACTGAGAGTTATATAACTTTCTCAAAGAGCCACAAGTTTCTTAGTGCACCCTCTACCCAGCCAAGCTTCATGGTTCAGCAGTCATATGAGCGTAACAAAGTTATTGTTAGACAGTGGGAAGCAATCATGAAAGTGAACTTTTTCTCATCATCCTGCCCAACACCAAAGAGAATAGAATCAGAGGTTAATAATCCCATTTAATTGAAACAAAACATAATCCTCTTACCAAATGAAAGCTATTATTAGCTTATCAGTAAGTACTCTATCACCCCATTAAGAGCAAGACTGAGGATCATGCTTAGCCTGCATTAGTGTCAGATTTTGTCTTCAGTTTGAGCAGCCGAGGGTCTATTATGCCCATAATTTTCAGATCATTTTCCCTTCATTATCTTCTATTCGAAAAGAGAAAATCCAGAGCAGAATGGAGTCGAGCAAAAGCCAACTCAAACATCAACAGCACTGCTGGAATTAACTCATAAGGCTTTAAAACACTGATATGTCTGCATTGTTTAATGTGTACCCTCAGATGCAATTAGACTCCCTAACTTTAAAGAACCAAGAGTGAGTATCCTTGTAACAAAAACCTGCAATTGGTGTTTTTCTCTAAAATGTAAAGAATTACAATTCATAGCTTTTCTCAGTCTTAACAAAGTGGTTTGGAAATTGTTTTTGGTGGCGAGAAAGCAAGGACAACTTGGATCTTTGATTGCTTTATAAATAGATGCATGTCAGGGTCCCATACTTTACATGATACCTGGTTCATCTGCCTCAGTAGGACACCTGCCTCTTAGCAAGTTGATGTCCTTATTGTCCCTTTACATAGCAATTCATCATGTTTTCAATTAACTGTCAGTATTTTTCACACAGCGGCTATTGACCTTTAGCCAAAAACAAACCCCTATCCCATTAAATTACTAGATTAATGTTGTTTATCAAGCTTCCTGCTCTTGCACAGGGCTTAAGCAGCTAATAGATGAGGCAGGTTTAATGTTTTCATTCTGGATGCTTTTCTTTAATGTGTAGCCCCACAAAATATCATTAGCATGTGGTACCTAGCCCCAGAAGGACATTTTTAGTCACTGTTGAAGGTGATAAGCTAATTAGCCAGATGACAAATGCCAGATGCTAAATGAAAGAAAAGGACATCATGGTACAGTTTGTGGTTACAACCCCATGGCATGACCCGACAATCATTGCTTTTTATTCTCATTCTAGCTTAGCTAGCTCTATGAACAGCACCCGAGCACATGGATTGCACAGGCAGCCAACCTGACAAGCATTTGGTTCACTAAATTCACAAATCAAATCAACTAATTTAAGCATAAACAACATATTTTAAATCGCATAATGAACTGATATGTGTAACAATACGATGTAATACAATACAATGTGTGTGTGCATACAATCACGCACACATAATATGCTCATAGAGGAATGTAGCCACAGTTACAAAGCTATCTGTAACGGATGACATTGTATGCAAAACAGGAGAAACATTTTCTCGACATGCAGAAGTAGATCAATGAATTCATCACTCACCAGGACAGTTGCGGTAACTGACTCTAAGAGCTGATAAACTCAACACATTTCCATTTGTTCTGCCATTTTTTGAATAAGATCATGCTTTTAAACTAGCTGCACAAGCTGAAGAATGACTTTTTTGGTTCCAAAGACACATATGGGGATTAATTCCCAAAGTATGACTCGAATAGGACTGGGTGTTCAAGTTTTTCATTATCAAATTTTAGGATTTAGTTTTACTTGGTTGTAAAAGTATGTTAGTAAAATTCAGCTGAGGGGACACAGCAACCTTTATGGACAAGCCTGGACCCCTGGGGCCCATCTTAGTGCTGACACTGGCAAGCTCCAAGCCACTCTGAGAGCCTTCTGTGTAGTAGCAAGCACTGCTTGCTTTACCTTGAGCTTCATCTAAAAACACAACACGTTCCTCTGTGGAGCTTTCCAGTTCTATGCATCCACTTTGGACATTTCATTTTAGCAATTAAGGTGCTTCTTGTTGAAGGACAGAACTGGGTACTATGCATTAATTCAGACCAAACAAGGAAGTCCACCATTTTTATTTCTAAATCCATTATGCCCTCTTATTGTGCCCACACAGGGACATGTCTTTACTAATTTGTTCCAGTTCTTTATAATCAGGAGCACAAAGGAGACTACTAGGGAATAGGGAGTGGATACTTTAGACCAGCGGTCCCCAACCTTTTTTGCACCACGGACCGGTTTATGCCCGACAATATTTTCACGGACTGGCCTTTAAGGTGTCGCGGATAAATACAACAAAATAAAACTAGTACCGGTACCGAAAAAAAAAAAGATTTATTCATAACACATGTGAAAAGACCCAGGAAAACCGAGTTAACGATAAAAACGATAACAAAATAACGCTGAAAACCGATAAAAACCCTGAAAACCATACATTTCACACCTGAGCCTCTACTCTCACGGCCCGCTACCAAACGACTCACGGACCGGTACCGGTCCGAGGCCTGGGGGTTGGGAACAGCTGCTTTAGACTTCTCAAGACTTGCCTCAAAGCTGTACATACAATTAACCAGGAATGTTATTGTGAAAGTTATTGAGCTATTTTGTGACTTACAGATGAATGACTAATTCTGACACATTACAGTTGCTTATTAGAGTAAACATTAAGTGGTATGACATTATGAACAATTAAAAAACAAACAAAAAACCTGCTTACCCTCTTTATGGGTACCAAGCACTTCAGCATAACCAAGTGTTACAATTTGGCCCTGATACAGCCACACCAAAAAGGAAATACTACTGACAGATTAATTTATTATCTTTTTTTACTCTTTTGGTGCTATGACCCCACATCCAATAATGTAAAAAAGGAAATACTGTTAATTCTAAGGTTTGATCAGGTCATGATAAAAAATGAAGTTCTTATCAGGTCTCAAAATCTGGTAAATAAAACCTCAGATAAACAACACATGACTTATTACACTTTGCCATTATTTATTTAACAAACACTGAGCCAAAATACAGTAGCAGTGTGTGGGAAAACCAAGTACACCCAATGGTTCAATAACTCAGGAACTTTTTTGCAGGTTTTTGTACAGTCTGTCCTTGGGATGGATTTACTGGGCTGTCCAGTCCTGGGAAGATCGGCAGCTGCCGTTAATGTTTTCCACTCATAAAAAATTGTTCACAGAATAGAATGATGACCACAGACTGTTTAGAAACTTTTCTTTCCTCATTGGCATGATGTTAACACATGATTGTCAGTTAATCAGGTGCATTTGATTAGCAGCGCCTGGCTGAACCTTGCCCTCTTCATAACGGTGCACTTAGACGTTCACACGCTGCTTTTACTTTTTGGCTCATTATTTTTCTAGCTAAATAAATTAAATAACAACACAGTGTAATATTTCATATTTTTTGTTTATGTGAGATTACATTTACTGAAATTTAGAACCCACTAAGGACCAGATTATGTTTCATTATGTCCTCATACATAACACTTTCGAATTTACAAATGGTGGTGTCTCTTTTTACCATGACTGTATAAGCAGGCTACACCACATGCTTACCCCTGTTGATGAGCTCCCGATGGATATACTTGTTTTTCTTTACCGATTCTTCCAGCTTGCATGGAACACAGAGAGTAACTGGATCCAATTTAATTTGTTAGCTGACTTCCTGTCTTATCCAAACCTATTTACAAACTATGCTTAGCATGATGGAGCTTCAACTGAAATAATTGCCAATAAGACACATACAACTAATTTAGAAACAAGACAAGCTCAAATAAGGAAATTATAGATGGCAATGAGGAAGAGACAGAGCTTTAAATCAATTTCATTTATAATAGCATAGCTTACTGCATTCATCTCAGTGTTTGGGACAGTGTTTCATTAGATCAGTGTTTTCCCATTTTAACCTGGATGCACTTGGGGCCCAGTTTCATGCATAGGTGTCACTTCTATTATGATAACTTTCCTCATATTTTCAACTAATTATATCATGGAGGATGTCCTGTGGGAAAGTAGAAAATAGATTTCTTCCTAATGATTTCATAAAACATCTTTATCTTGAATCTGATTTAGGGGCTAATAAGCTAAAATTAGTCACAGTAAAGCAGCATACTATGCCTTGAATAAGATTACACATTAATATTATTATTATTGTGTGACAATGAATGTCTCTGATATACAGATCTGGACCAGGGCATCAATGAGCTCCTGGATCTGCTAAGCTCTGAAATGCAACCTGGCAGCATTGGAATCATTAACTCATCAATTCCTTCATCCTCTGGGAACTGCCTGCATACTCTCACCCAGGGGACCAGGCATTGCCATGCACCAAGAGAAACCCAGGACCCTGTAGAGGTCTCTGTGTCCCTCCATGGATATGCCTCCTCAGAACCAACCCTCCACCAAACCAGTCAAGCTGAACCATATTACAGGCAGCACAATGTTCTCCACAGCTTCTGCAGACCATTTCACATCTGTCACTCAGGCTTATCAGACTCCTGGGCAGTGACCCTGAGGGCCCTGTAGAGGACACTGGGCCCTCAGGTTCAGAGTTCATATTGTAGCTTTGGCAGTGGCCATCCTTTTCCTCTGTGCACAAAGGAACAAATACTTGTCATGCTGCTGGGTTAAGGACCTTCTACGGCAGCTCTCCTAGAGGAACAGTCTGTCTCTGGGAATCTCGTCCATGCACTTGAGACTGTGCTGAGAGACAGAGCAAACCTTTAGACAATGGGATGTATTGATGTGCCACCTTGGAGCAGTTTGACATCCCGTGTCACCTCTGTAGGGTCACCGCATCGCCTCTCGTTAACAGCAGTGACACTGACCCTAGCCAAATGCAAAACCAGTGGAAAAAAAAGACCCAGAAAACACGAGGACAGAAAAATGACCTCCAGCTGTAAAACCGTTCCTGTTTTTTCCCGTTTTCTGACTTAACGCTTTACTCTGATTAAAAAGAGTTTCTTTAATTTTTTTGAGCTGCATGCATGATATGGATTATCAGGCTAAGCAGGGTCAAAAAGACTTTGACACAGAAAAACAGCAGCATAATTGGGGAATTAGACCACTGAGAGATTTAGAGTTATTAGTCAAAGTGGGACACTGAATCATGTTGCTAAACTGTTTAATTTAATTTAAATTAACATAGTTATTACACAATTAGCCCACATTTTTAATTTAATGTTGCACAACTCATCAAAACATCACAATCAGTCTGAAATACCAACACTGTGTAAAAGAACTTAGACACATCATTGTTATTCACCTCAACATTAAACCGAATGTGAGAAATTCTGATGTGCTTTGTGAGTTCCTTATCAACTCATCGTTAACCAAATAAATATTGAAAAGATAGAAGCTGAGTGACTGCTATATTTAGGGCATGACCAGAATTAAATAAACACACACGCACACAGATTGCTTCCTCATATGTATGACAAGGGCCATAACTGGTCATTCATTTTGTGAGGATAGCAGGGCTGAGACATTCCACTCGATCTTGCTAAGATGGATGTGGAGGGCTCAGCTATTCCATTACACTCAGTAGTGCTGAGCCTGTTGGACTGTGCTTAGGTGGAAGTCCGCATACTAATAACTCCAGCATATACATCTCTGTACACAATCCTGGATGGAAAAGCACATCTTCTTACCTTAAAATATAATTACTTCGACATGTATTGGAAGATTGAAGTGTTTTCATGATAGTTTCGAAGATAGGAAATCAAGCCAACTGCAGCACTAAAATGTGCCCCGTATGTCAGCAGCAATTAACTCTCGGTGTCACTTTTACAGAGTCTCATTGTGGTCAGTGGTGCAATCAGACTGACTGACTGTATTGGCTGTTTTGTTTATAAATCTGGCTTGCAGAATTGGGTTCCCACCTGGGAATGGAAATACTTTCAGGCAAGTGTAATGTGAGGTCCTAATTAGTTCCACAGAGGTTAAGATGCAACACAGTTTGGAGAGCTGATGGCATGATTTCATAAGTGTTTCCAGCTCTGAATGCAAACGCCTATTTTTAGCATTAATAATTTGCCTTTTTACATTCTTAATTCATATTTATTCCCCAGAACTACTTAAAACATATATTCAATATTCAGGAACAACTGCTGTCTACAGTATAACACTAACCAGACGAGATAAAGGCAACTGACAACATCTGTCACATACTCCTCGAGGACTCTGCTCTGTTCTTTCGGAAAATTTTAACTCACATTAAATAGATAAATTGAACTTTAATGGATGTGAATAAAAAGTGACCCTTCTCGGCTTGTAGATGGTCGATGGAGAAGTATGTGCAGAGTTTACAGAGTGAAATGCACTGAGAATAGAAAAAATATGCAGGCGTCTCTCCTTAGGTCTCAGCTTAGGGGCAAAGGTATATTACAGAACAGAAGTCAGACATTAAATAGCCTTTATTGTCATTCCAGAAAACACACAGTAAGCTCGTTCACTACTCTACAATTAAAATGTTACTATCATCTTATACTCAGAGGCAGCTGCGTTAGCTCTTTGTGGGAATTACAGAGAAACTCTATTGAAGACAAATGAAGTTAATTTGAAAAAAAGGATTTAATGCTAAGAGACACCAAATGAGAGAGTAAATTACTTTACTTTGCTATAAGCACTTTCTCATTTCTAGACAGGACAGCACAAAATGAACTAAACCACATTTAACAGTCAGAGTCCTGTATAAACGAAAACTAAATGAGGCTCTAAATAAATATGAAAAGTGAAGGGATAAGAATATCTCCACAGTCCCAGAAATTCCTCAGATTAATAATGATATCTTTCAAAAAGACTCAATGATGTCTGCTGGGCAGTGGAAGGCGATGCGACTGTAAATTTTATATTGCGTTAGCTGCACTATGGATGACCTGCAACAGTCAAGCTGGGATGCATATAGCAGACAAGAGGAAGGGCAACAGGACTTAAATGAATACCTTGTTAGCTGTAATAAATCTGTGACTAAATCTACACAGACCATCACATGAAGAATAGCACATTCACTTTAATGCATCAGCTTCAAGAGTGTCATATGTGGGAGCCTATGGGTTTAAATGGCATCAGTGCCTGCAAAGCATCTGTCTGTCCAGGCAGCACTGAATGCATCATGTTTGTGTGGATCTCCCTTGGTCTTACTGCATGATGAAGCAGGTCGACAGAACAGAGAGTACAGTCAATAACACGCGGGGTAACTGTGGACAGCTGTAATCTCATAGCACACAGGATTATGTAGTTGCCCCCCTGTGACAACCCTCTTGCTGATAATAGATTTGACAACATGAACACTGTGTGCTGTCTCCAAGGAACCATTTAATTTACAAGCCATTGAAATGATTACACGCACAATTTTCTGCACATATTAAAGCAGAGCTGATGTTTTTCCTTGCCTTCAATTGCATTATCCTGTTTACAATCCCCTTGACAACTGAAAGTGTGATGCGGCTCTAATAAACACATTTCATTCTCTATCCATTTCATGCTCCAACATAGATCATTCAGTGACACATCGGGTGGGGGTGGGTGGCTGACAACTGGAGGTTTTTGGAACGAGTTAATAAAATCAACTTAGTCAAAATGTCAGCTGCCCAGAAAAGCAAGAAGCTGTGATTTAGTTTGACTCTTTTCCCTTCAGTCTTTTCTTTGTCTGCCTTCTCTACACCTGTTGGACAACTTCTTACATTATTAACATCAGATTTGCTCATTCAAAGCACAAAACTGACCCGAGTAAAGAAAACTCCACGTTATTGTTGAACTCCTTCGAAATCAGGTAACGTTAACATTCTGTGCGAGTTTGCTGTTTTCTAAGTCTTGCGGCATCCTCATACTGCAGCTTGGAAATGGATCACTCTCGCACCCCCGTCGACTGGCAGCAGTAACAAATAAGATTGTTTGTGGCATATTGGCAGATGAGAAGAAGGCAAATGAAATGCTGCCCCTCGGAAGGACAGATGTGCTTCCTACCACTGCAAAGCTGCTTTGTTCTGTGCTGGCATTGCGGGGATACATCAGTAGTCAGCACATGTCTTACCTCGGGTCTTTATCCCTGAAATAATGTGATAGACAGGGATTACGCAGCTGGAGTATGTATGAAAGGCAAACAATAGCACAGGGTGCACAACTCCTGAGAAAGAATGTCTAAAACAAGTGTTTTTGTCCTGACTTCTACCAACCAAGACCATAAACAGAGTGACCTTTTAGTTTTTCGAATCTGAAGCTCATGCACCACATCAATGACATAATTGCACAATTAAACATTAAAGATGAATCACCACAGCTGCTCAGATGCTCTCACTGAATTAGCTGTAAATCTCTTCTCTGTCAAAGCGGTGGAAATTTAGCCAGGGCATGTCTCATCATCTCTATTTATCTTGTTGATTTAGAGCTCTTGGAAAAGAGACACAAGGTAGCTTTGCACCTTAAATCACATAACTTGTAGAAATGGAGGCACGAGCCAACACATTCTTACACTGTAATATTTTATTGGCTCCAGTAAGAAACTTTGGAAATTTTGCGTTTACTGTGTAATGTCATAGACAGGAAATACAGTATAAGACGGCCAGCTATGCGCAGGTACAATAACAGCTAGTTAAGAATAAGGAGAAAGCGTTTTACTGTGAGCTCCAGAACCTTCTGTGCTGTGAAAAACACAAGGCTGGTACCCGGAAAAAGCAATCAAGAGGAAACCTAAGAACAAAGTACACGTGAAGTGATCCGTGAAAAGTGGAAGCTGGCTTTTTGTTTGTGATGACAGATTGTGCTCCCAGTGGTTTCACCTATGTTATCTGTGAATTAATGGGATTTGAAACCGTCACTCTTTTACTGCCTGCATTGTTTACTTTGTTTCATATTATTCATTTACACTGCATATGCTCTACAATGCATGTTGTTTGCCTTTAGGCTCTTCGGCTGCTGCAGGTTTTCACTTGTTTTCTCCTGCACTCATTTTTCTCTTTTTTACATAAAAAGTCACCAGGATACTACCTTTTCCCAAATGGTGATGACACCAATAATTCCATTTTAATAATTAATGACAAAGTGAAATGTAATCACTTGAGCTTGTTGTAACAGTGTAGCAGATATCAGCTTTTAGTGAGAGTCACAGGGATGCTTTTGTGTTTATGTGATCGCCTTCCTGATTTTGTAAAGCCACTCATCAAAGTAATATTTTCACAAGTGTGAAAAACACCACCATGATAGGAAAAATGGGACAGCGTTAGCCATTAAAAGGAACGGTAAAACTAAAACAATCTTGTGACCTTCATGCACAGGGCTTTAACCCCAAAAAGCATACATTGTTCGTTTGGTGTTTGCAATTTCCTGCTCGGTTTCTCTGTGTTTGCTTTTTTTGACCTCTAGTTCAACACAGCCTTTGCATAACATCAGACAATCCTTTAAGAACAAGTTCTGACAACCAGGAAAAAGGCAAAACAGAAGTGAAAAAGGACAGAGAAAACCCCAGTGTAGAAGCCCTGACATTGTTTTTTCTTGCTGAGAAACAGTTGTCTGCGTGCCAGGAAAAAAAGGGAGACCTGGAAGGCTTGGATAGAAATGAAATTGTCCAATTCTGGTCTCTATTGAAACTTCTTCCAGTGCCTGCAAACAGCAAACTGAAACTGGGAGTTGTTAAGAGACATTCTCAGGCAAATGTTACAGCAGGCTAATGTGATTTGGAAAGTTGTGGCATGATGGTTCAGGGAATGAGCGGATTGTGATAAACTTGATAAACATGAAGCAACAACACCCTTAGAGGAAAACATAGATGGAAAATAGTTATTTGCCTTGACCCACAAATTCACGCTTTAGTTATGTATTAGCAATTCAATCAAGGAGCATTTCAACAAGCATTACAGCAGATTATCCAGAGACCTATACTGATTTCTCCATGGCAGCTAGCTGTACTTGACAAATTGATTTTTATTTCTCAGAGTGTCTTGGGTTAAATTACCTATAATTGATGAGAATTTACAGTTTGTGATTGTGTTTTGTCATGTTTTAATTTACTCATTTACTATGTGAAAAGTGCAGTATTTTCTAGAATTGCACCCAGTATCATCTCAAACTTACTGAATCAAATACCAGTATCCAAAGTACGATCTCTTACAGTTTATTAGACTAAATGCTAAAGTTAATGTTTAAGTAAATATTCAGTAACATAGGAGACAAGTAAGGAGATAAAGGAAGACATTTTCAGGCATCTCAAGGTGAAGTTTGACTGCATTCAAGTCAGGGCTTTGGTCACACAAGATAAGATGTGGTCTAGTTATTATAAAAGTTGGGAAACTATTGTGTTATAGCAGCCAAAACATAACAAAACAACAATCCAAACAAAAATAGATTCAAAACATTAAACAGCTCAATAAAATAAACATAGAAAAAAGCAAAGAGCTCAATAAATCAAAATCTGAACAAAATAGGAAAAGAAGCCCGATAAACTCATACTAAATGTGGCTGTTGTGGTTTGAAGCAGACAAAAAGACAAAATGTTGTGCTGCCTATCCAGCAAGTGGTGCATAGGGTGGTTTGCATCCATTCATTATGCATTCAGCCACAGTCATTTGGATGACTTCTGCAGCAGCTGATGGAGGAATGATGGAGGAACTGGATTCAACCAGCAATAGCAATGATGGGACAACAATTCCCTTGGCAGGTAAGATGGACAAATTCCCAGAGCTAGCAGTTCAAAATTCAGGCCACAGACACATTCTTTTAAAATAACATTACTGAGATTAGACCACTTACTTAAAAACTGTAAGCTCAGTGTTAATTCTTACCACTCAGATTAATTTCCCTGTCTGCCAGGAAAAGTCACACTGTGGTTTGGGAAGTGTGAGTGTGGCTCCGTGAAATCAAACTACACTCATTATTCTCTCTGGTTCTTAAACTGCTCACCAGGCTCATCCATCTCACTGTCCAAGGACTTCACATTTCCCATGATGATTGTTGGAACAGATGGTTTATATTTCCTCCTGTTAGCCATTCCCGTGGTCTCCTTGCAGGTTCTCCAGGATTAAAAGCCTCGCTCCGGGGACTAGAACTGCTGGTGTGATCAGCTGGTGAGAATCTCTGTTTTCAGAGTATCAGAAAAAGCAGAGGGTAGACTTGCAACACTTGACAAAATAAAAAGCAGCCATTTCTCCACCACACCAAGAAAAGTCAACTTCATGTGATGATGAAGTCATTAATCTGTGTGATCAGGAGGTAGAGCAATTTTTTTCATGTTGGAAGCTGAAACATCTACCTTTAGCACTCTTAAACATATTTTCATCTTGGTGTACTGTACTGCCATTCAGCATAACCCTGACCAGACCACCACACAAACACACAAAATGATGCTGCCGCCATCACACCTGAATATTGAGAATATTGTTAATTGACACCAATTTTTGTCCAGACACAAGGTTCAGAATTGATGCCAAAAAGTTCAATCACAGATTCATCAAACCAGAAAACGTCTCAGTTGACCAGATTAGAGATCAGGGCATTGATGGTAAGCCTTAAAGAGATTTCTCACATCTCAACCAAGGATTTCTTCAGGTCTCCCAAAGTTATCGTTTGTTACTTGGTCTGTTCTCTTACCAAGGCCCTTCTCCCCCAAATACTTAGTTTGGCAAGAATACAAGCAGTAGCATAAACCCTGTCTATTCCAGATTTCTCCCATTAGAAATGATTTTGGACACATATGCACTGTCAGTTGTTGGATAGGTGAGTAGTGTATCAATGACAAATCTAATGAGCAACAAACAACGGCATAGAAGTAACTCAAAGAGAATATAAATATATGAATATTTATGTCAATGTGATATTTGCTTTTTTTTAATGGAAAAGTAGGAATCCCAGTTATAAGTTTATAATCTAATGAACAAGTTTAAAAATTATCCAGATTTTGTTAGATGAGAGACGTTGATTACTTATTGGAACCTCAGTTCTCTCTCCAGTTACCCTCCCTTGTTGGTTTTATCTCCCGCTTGGTGAGATAACACAACAGGAATGTGACACAGGAGGTACTGCAGAGCTGCTTTACTTCCATGTATGGCTTCATGTCTACAGTTTTCCAACTTATCTTCACTCTAAACCTGCTCAAATAACTAAAATGTGCTTTGACCTGGGACAACAAAAAAAGGAATATCAAAACAAAATCATTGAATAGTTCATAAGTTGAGTTCACCACAAGACTGAACACAGCTGCGGCACGTCCACACTTTCTACGATGACTGTCAGTACTGGAGGAACATACATGCGCATGTCAGTCTGAACTGCTCATTCAGCTTACAGTTGTCATGGTGTGAGAGTCAGTGCTCATGCTCGACAGATCATCTTTTCCAAAATGCCTGTGATTGATTCAAAATGATGGGGGTAGGCAATTAATTTTTCCCAAGGGGCCACATCAGAACCAATAATTAATATAAATTTTATTTCTTTATAAAGTGCTACAGGTGGAGCTAAATGTTACAATTAGGCAATGAAAAAGTGAAAATACATGCCAACAGTTTACCACTATTTAATCAACAATCCCCTTTCAGCCCCAGCTTATCAGAATCAGAATCAGAATCAGAAAGGGTTTTATTGCCAAATGTTGAGCAGGTTTACAACATTAGGAAATTGCTGCGGTGCTTCAGTGCAAACATACTGTCATAAAAATATAAAAATAAGAATAAGAATTAAAAGTGCTACGTAGAAAGATATATACATGAGTGCAGGTGGTGATCAGTGCCAAACATGGAATGATGCAGTGAACACAGCGTAGGGTCATGTGTTAGTGGTGGGAACAGTCATACGGTTATTGTTCATGTGTCCGACAGCAGAGGGGAAGAAACTGTTCTTATGGCGAGAGGTTCTGGTGCGAATGGACCGGAGCCTCCTGCCTGAGGGGAGCAGGTCAAACAGACTGTGTCCAGGGTGAGATGGGTCAGCTGAGATCCGAGCTGCACGCCGCAGTGTCCTGGAGGTGTACAGGTCCTGCAGAGATGGGAGTCTGCAGCCAATCACCTTCTCAGCAGAGCGCACAACACGCTGCAGTCTCTGTTTGTCCCTGAGAGTGGCTCCAGCGTACCACACGGTGATGGAGGAGGTGAGGATGGACTCGATGATTGCAGTGTAGAATTGCATCATTGTCCGTGTTGGCAGGTTGAATTTCTTCAGCTGCCTCAGGAAGTACATCCTCTGCTGGGCTTTCTTAATGACGGAAGTGATGGTGGGCTCCCACTTCAGGTCCTGGTTGATGGTGGTACCCAGGAAGCGGAACGAGTCCACAGAGGTGATGGGGGTGTCAGTCAGGATGATGGGGGGGAGTGGAGCTGTGTGCTTCCTGAAGTCCACAATAATCTCCACTGTCGTCTGGGCATTCAGCACCAGGTTGTTGTGGCTGCACCAGGACACCAGACGTTCAACCTCCCTCCTGTAGGCAGACTCATCCCCGTCCGAGATGAGTCCGGTAACGGTGGTGTCATCTGCAAACTTGATTAGCTTGACAGACTGGTGGGTGGAGGTGCAGCAGTTGGTGTACAGGGAGAAGAGCAGAGGAGAAAGAACACAGCCCTGAGGGGAGCCGGTGCTGATGGTCCGGGAGTCCGAGACATTCTTTCCCAGCCTCACACGCTGCTTCCTACGTTATCTAAGTTACCTCCCTAGAATTCTCTGCCTGAGTCCCTTTCATTCAGTGCACACTGCCAGGTCTTAATAATCTTCTTTACCCCAGATACAACAAACGATTGTCTGGGCTGTCAAAATTGCCCGCTTTGTTTTTCAACTCCCCATCATGGCTTACTAGTTTTTCTGAGTTTATGGCTAGTCTTATGGTTGATCTTGACTAATCCGTCCCTGAATGTGTGAAGCTTGTTGCTTTTACAGCTTTAATAGCAAAGGTTCAGGTGTCTGTTGCCACTCTGCATCAGTCAAATTCTTGTACTTCTCTGCAACTTTAGTCTCCTAATGGTGATTCAAACTACTGTATGGTGGATATTTATGTTTGAATCCTACTTCACCATTGACCTCACCACTCAGGGACAACCAAAGGGCCGGATGTTGCCTAGAGGCCATACAATGTCCAGATCTGGTCCAGACACTGAGAGATTTAATTTTAGTCCCTTGAAGCACAATCATGTTGTACAAATGGAATTACAGAGCTGTAACCTCTCACATTATAAATAAATATGAAATAGAGTGCTAATCAAGACCTAATAACATCAGGAAGATAATGGAGAACACCAGCAGTGTGACAAATTTTAGTCATGTTGTGCTGGAGGCAATGGAGATGTGATTGTAAATGCTTTGGCCGCCTGTTTCATTTAATCTCCAATGCTAATTTGATAAAGTGTTTAAAAGATCTTGTGCATCTTTTATCTAAAATGCATGTTGTAACATAGTTAGAAAAGTTATTGCATAAATTAAGTTCATTATCATTTGTTTTCTTTGTTAATGGATTGTGCTACTTCAAATGCACTCTACTATATAATGGCGATCACCTGGATAATGGTAATATTTGATTTTCCACTAGGAATATTCAGTTATTAACCAGTTTGTACTGGTCACAAGAGCACCAATAACTAAATGCCAAGTTAATTAAGCACTTTAAAGCCTTTGCATGTCTTTTCTGAAAAATGCTGTATAAATGAAGTTCCCTTATTTTATTTTATTTTACTTTATTAGAATTTAACCATCCCCTTAAAATGTAATGATTTTTAGTTGTTTTTGACTGAGGAAAGAATATGTGTTTTCTTATTTTATCCTCCTCGAAGTGGCCACCAAATCATGGGTACACTGTGGTCAGGGTTGAACATGGTCAACAACAATACCCAGGCTGTGCTCAGCTGGTACTAAGGGGCCCAAACAAAACTATTACACCACCACCATCCACCTAGACTGTTAATACAGTAGATGGATCAGTGCTGTTATTTAAGTCAAATTCTGACCCTATCATCTGAATGTTGCAGCAGAAATCAAGCCTCAACAACATTTCCCAATCTTCTAATGTCCATCTTTAGTGAGCATGAATGAATTGTAGCCTATGTTTCCTGTTCTTAGTTGACAGGCGTGCCACCCAGTGTGGTCCTCTGCTGCTGTAGCCTGTCTGCTTCAAGGTTCGAGATATTCTGCATTCGGAGATGCTCTTCTGCATACCTTTGTTGTAACAAGTGGTCATTTGAAGTACTGTTGCCTTCCTTGCAGTGTGGACATTTTCCTCTGACATCTGGCATCAACAAGGCATTTTCATTTCTCACTGGATATTTTCTCTTTTTTGGACAATTCTGTATAAACCTCACTGTGGAAAAATCCCAGTAAATTAGCAGTTTCTGAAATACTCCAGCCAGGCCAGTCCATCTGGCACCAAGAACCAACCATACACATTCATAGTCACTTAAAAAATCTTTCTCCCCCTTTTTGATGATCAGACTTTAACAGGTTGTTTTTACCACGTCTGCATGCTGAAATGCACTGAGTTGCTTCCATGTGATTGGCTTTAGTGACAAGTTCACACCGTACACATCAGTATTATGTCTACAGATGCTTTCTGCCCACATGTCCAATCCCCGCATCAGTAAATATCACCAATCTAAACGCTAAAGGATTTCAGGGGGGAGTTTGTTTCAAAATAATAATTATTATAATGAGACTTAAAAAAGTTTTTTTTTTAAATTGTCCAAAAAATATATTTCACCTAATTAACCTCTCATCTGCCTCACTGGCCTCAATTATTATTATAATTATTGCCACAGCAGAAGATTTTTTTTTATTATTATGAAATTTTAATTTTAAAACTTTAAAACCACAAAAACAGCAGACTATAAATGTGGCTTAAATACACCAGAGGAAATTAATGTATATTGTCTATTGGTGAGGGAAATTTTTCTTTTCGCTTGCTTTTCTCCACTGAGGTCAAACAAAGTCAGCCTGAGCACCACAGAACTGGTACAGATGGTTATTAAATTTACCCAATGACACTTGAGCTCTGTGTAATGTTTGTTTTCAATTTCAAGTCATTACACAGCCTGCTGTTGAGGGACCCATTCACATCTCTCAAAGTTAAGAAAGCTATTAACAGCAATAACAAAAAAAAGAAAGTTGTCCACTTTCTCCTTTTCATTCACATTCTGGGCACTAACTGGAGAGAGTCTTATATCACAAAGCTTGGCTGCAGATACTGCCTGCTGCCTCCGAACATGCAACAGCATGTCTAGAAGAAAGATAAGATTGCTTTAATTGCCAAGAAAAAGCGTTAATCATGTCACTTAATTCTGTTATGGTTTGTTCTATAAATGGTCTTTTGTCCCCACTAAACAAGCAGTAAATGTGTGGTAATCAAATCTTCATGTGCCAATCTGAGATAGGTGGGGAGTTCCACAGCTGAGGGAATCAGACAGCAAATGCCCGGTCACCTTTGGGCACAAGCAGAGAAACAGGAATCATCAATAAAGCGCTCATGGGGCACATGGAAGCAGGAGCGTAATAATCACTTAAGGCCTAAAATCTGACATGATTTCAATCTCATTGAGAATCTCAACTTGCCCACCTCTTCTATCCAAGTGCTAAACTAAAGCGAGTTTTGTCGGGAGAAGCCTCATTGAAATTGCAAACATGTCTAGTGGCAAATGAATGCTACTTATACAATCCCTGTTTAGAGTACACGCATGTGGCAAAAGTAATTTAAGTTGATTCAAAGGGATCTGATTATGGAGCACAACTGCGTGATTGTAATTCGATATGAAATATCCTCTGATGTATTTATGCAAATCTCTTATTATTCTCTATTATTCTCAGTACAGTATTTTTTGTGCAAACCTCGACACATCTCTAAACATGATGCAGGCTGTTGATGGAGCAAATTAATTTGATCATCTGCAAAAACCCACATAAGCCTGAATGTTAAGCAGGGCTGCTAAATATTTGCATATACAGTAGTGTTTACATACTCTGCATCCTACTGTCATCTGCTAGTGTGTGTCTCTGTGCTGGAAGCACAGTTTGTGCCTTCCTCTTGAACTCGCAATAACAGATTGTATTTTCTGTATAATGGACTTATTGTGTGTTTGTTTGGATCCAGCATCTGTCAGCCTGCGTTAAATCCTTTGAACATACCTTTGCTGGGATGGGACCAGATGGCATTCTCCTATTACCTAAACGAACTGTCATGTTTCCATCTGGTATAGGAAACAAAGGATGCATTTAGCATTTTATACCATATATAACTGTGACACTAAAGGTTTACCATTTGAATTTATGTTAAAAGCTGAGATAGCTGTTTTACACTCAAATTAAAAGAATAAAAAAAGTGAAAGAATTAGCAACAGTGTTTTCAAAATATGCACAAAAATACTGTTGCCCATGTGCAATCATGGGAAATGTGCTTATTTAAATAGAAATAGTCCTCCTAAGACAAACAATCATATGTCATTACTTCTCTAAAGGCTATAGCTTTCCAATGTTTTATCTTTTTTAGCTTCTGTGCCACCTCCAGTTTATTATACTAAGGAATAGGTTCCTCTCATCAAGTCTCAAAGAAGCTATTCAATACTGTAAATAACTGTAATTTAATCTGTCAGTACTTTTTGTGTTAAATGATAAGCCTGAGTCTGCCATTGTTATTCCACACAAGTAAATGAAAGACTGAACAGGATTTTCGGCTTCCTCTCAAACAGCTCACAGTTTACAAGATAACAAAAACAAATTAGGCCTCAATGTTTTGCATTTGTTTTAATGAATTAGGAATTACATTTTAGTGGTAAAATTAATTTTCATCTTATTCGAGAACACCCCAATGATGCTGGAAACATCAGCAATAACCAAACCAAAACACAGTTAAAGACCAAACGAAAACAACAACAACAAAAAGCGTTGAACAATCTGCTGATTATACTAGATGCTGTCAAGACACAAAATTACTTCCTGGATAAAACCTTGTCTCTGTGCCTCTGAGTCTGTTGTCATTGCTGGTGTTTCATCTTACTAGGTAATCGATTGCATTTAGGTCTTAATTTCCCATTTGACAACAAGGTAGAAAACAATCAGGGGCCTGTTGCTGGTTGCTTTAAGTAAAGCGTGATTATGTGACCAGAATTGAACACAAATCCACAGCAACGCATAGCCTCATCTTGGCCAGGCTCACTCTACACAGTTGAAAGCTCGGGTGGGTCATACTACTACACTAATACTGTGCTCTTGACATATACCTAGGCCAAAAAGTACTCTTTTGAAGGAAACTCAATTTTACAGTCTTTGGTCTTGTATTATTCATTCATTAATGGTTCGACTACATCATAATTATCACTGAGCCTTGCTTTTCACACTTTGCTATAGTAACAAGTAGACATGCATTCAACATGAGTGGTTCATAGTTAGGTCCATAAATTTTGGTCAGCGACACAATTGTTTAAATTTGTACGGAAGTGGGTTAGGACCAGTGGAGAAAAAATGTGGGCGTCGTTTTTTTTGCCCCAGAATTCTGAGAAAAAGTCAGAATTCTGACTTTTTTTTGTAATTTTGTCTCTGTACACCACCACAAAATCAAGATGTGATTGAAGTGCTTTTAGTGGTAATTCAAGGGGGTTAAAAAAAAAGCATTGCATAAACTGTTTCAGAATTACGGCTATTTTTTGGATGAACTGACAATTTTAATGGTAAATGGGTTTACTAGTCCCTAAGGACTCCAAAGTGCTTTACACATCCAGTCATCACCCATTCACACACTGGTGATGACAAGCTACATTGTAGCCACAGCCACCCTGAGGCGCACTGACAGAGGCGAGGCTGCCGGACACTGGCGCCACTGGGCCCTCTGACCACCACCAGTAGGCAACGGGTGAAGTGTCTTGCCCAAGGACACAACGACCGAGACTGTCCAAGCCGGGGCTCGAACTGGCAACTTTCCGATTACAAGGCGAACTCCCAACTCTTGAGCCACGATCGAATTAGAAGGATTGTTTTTAAGACTTGGATGAAAATCATTTTAATTCAATTCAGTTCCTTAGATTCAATTTTATTTATATTGCGCCAAATAACAGCAACAGTTGCCTCAAGTAGCTGTAGTCAGTCAGTGAACCCATGGACAGCACCAAATGCTGTTTCCAATCTTGAGATGAACTGCCAGGTCTTGACTGCAGCTACCTTCGGTTGCTGCTTGATTCAGTATTCAGTTTTATCTTCAGTTTTTAAAAACCTCACTGTTTGGTGAGATCTGGTGACTGACATGGGCATTTAAGAATATCTCATTTCTTTGCCTTGAAAAGCTCTTTGGTTACTTTTGCAGTATGTTTTGGGCCATTCTCCAATTAGTTTTGCAGGATTTCGCTGAACCTGGGCAGAGATAGTATAACTCTGTACAAGTCATAATTCATCCTGCTACTTCTGATGGCAGTCATATCATCACTAAACACTATGACAAGGTCCCACTACCAGCTGTACATGTCAATACCAATTCATAACCAGTGATTTCCATCTTCTGTCTCTCTGTATTTACATTCATGAAGGCATCTGTGGATTGTTTTAGATTGTTTTATATACGGTATCTATCTAGATGCTGTAAAGTTGTTTTTCTTAACCATAAAAAGAATTTTGTGCCTTTAGCTATCTTCTGTAGTCTTTCAGGCGTTTTGATGTCTCTACACTTGCCAGAGCATTCTTCTTTTTTTAAAACTATGTACCAGATTGTTAATTTGGCCACTCCTTAAGTTTTTCCGATCTTTCTGGTAGTTTTATTTTTTATTTTTCAGCCTAGTGCTGGACTCCTACCAAAATCAGGTTCAACACTTCAAACGAACGTCAGACTTTTTATCTGCTTAATTTTCATGAAATACTGAGAGGACACGCCTCATCTGGCCATGAATGCTTGTCAGGCAAATATCCAATTACTTTTGCACCTCTGAAATTGGAGGACTAAGTAAGTAAGTAAGTAAGTAAAAATGGCTGTAATTTCTAATTAGACATTTTTGATTATCCCCTTTTTCTACACTTCAAGCACATATTGTTGGATTTAAAAGTTGTGTTCCCCAGTTGGGCTGTTGATTGGCTCTTTGGGGGTAGAGGCAACTTCCCATTATCCATAGATGGCTATTTAGTGTTTAGGAAAGACTAAATCATTTTAACCAGAAACATATTTAACATTAATTTCTATTACATAATATCATGACAGATACTTTGTTAAATGCACAATGACTGTATCATTGACCAACACTGTTTGTTGTCTCCACTTAAAAACAAGCAGTGTGTAGTAATCAACTCTGAGTGTGCCTGCCTGAGATCTCCAAGTAGAGAATTCCACAGATGAGGGACTCAGTTAACAAATTCCTAAGTTTAGGGCCAAGTAGAGAATCGTGAATCATAAAAAAAGTTAAAAGATTGCTGATGTGGACAGAAGCCCCATCATTTAAGGCTTTAAAAATCAAGCAGTAATATCGTAAAACCATTTCTAGCATTCCCAGATTTCGACTGAAGGACAGCGACAATTCGTATATCGGGGCTGATTCTTTCAGTACATGTTACAAGGCTGACAGCAGTGTTTCAGACCAACTGCAGTCTTTGGATATTTCACCTACTGATCTAAAAGTAAAGTGCTCTGAACTGGTCGATACTGCAAGAGATAGAAAAGCATCATCCATGCTATTAAGTCATTAGTGAATATGTAAGACATGATCTTTCTTAACTGTCTCTGGTAAAGCAAAGTAGAGGGTCCACCACTTTGGCCACCAGAGCATCAACCGACAGTACCGAGTAAAAAATTATTACTAGATTCCCTCTTTCATAAGTAAACCAGACTGGATCAGTAATGCTGGTATTTATTACCTCAAACTTTGAGTAATTTGGCTGCAGGAAACATTTGGACATTCATCTGATTTTGAATAGGAAATTAGTGCTGTGCCCAAATTGGACTAGAGGTTTCACATTTTTACTCGGTGTACTTCTTATACCATCAAATATCACTTTCAGGTTTCATAAAGTAATTTAAGTGATTCATTTGCCATCACAAGTCCTCTTTGGAAACTTCCAAGTAAATGTCAAGAATCCTCTTGAAGTAATACAAAACTGAGTTGTCATGGAGATGGTTAACTTCATCCCGTAAAGACAGCCATGAGAGGTCGTTGAAATATAATACAAGTGGGAATCATGTACGTGACTTTACAGTCAAGCTGTTGCTTTAAGGTCAACGGGGAAGGTTCTTCCTTGTCGTTCTTGGAAATGGCTCCATGTTCCCTCTTGTTATGAATCCTTTACATCTGCTTACAGTTCTGCTTCATTCAAAGCATTTTGTATTTTGAAAGGTTTTCACTATCTCGTAATGTGTGGACCACTGAGATCTACTGAGACTTAAACTGTAGGATTGAAACTTTAAAAAAAATGTTTTACCTAGCTTCAACTGTTGGTTGCATTTCAATAAATTCCAGTTCTCCACGTTCAAATTTCTATGTAGACTGTAACTGACAAGTCAAACATATACAATAATCCTGCCAAAGTTATTGTTTACCTTTGTGTTCTTTATTAGAACAAATGGGAAAAAGTGACTTCATCACAATATTCTTTTAATGTTTGAAATAGAAAAAAAAAACAATCACATACAGTAGCAGTGGAACAATGGAAGATAGTCTCTAATGTTTTGCAGTACCTGTAACAGGAGTTAAAGATTTTAAAAGGTCAAAACTCTTGCAGTATAAAAAACTGTCAAATCTGAACATTTAATCAGTACCAAACTCTTCCCACACCACACTGCCTAACCAAGACTAACTAAGCTCAATAAGACTCCTTCTTCAGCTTGACAGCTTCCTTCACCTCTGGTGTCCAACATCTGGTTTTGGGAACTACTTTGTGGCTGCAGCTCCTTGCAGCAACTTCACCAATGCAGGTGTTGAGCATTGTCCACTTCGACTCAATGTCCTTAGCTTCCCTCAGAATGCAATCAAAGCTCTGCAAGAGGCAGGAATTGATTATTGTGGAGAGTGGGGCCTCTACCAGATGCTCCCAGCTCACCCTGACAATATGTTGGAACCAGGTCCGTCCCCTGGTGGTGACCTAACTCAACCTCAGTTGGTGATCAGTTGACAGCTCAGCCCTTTTCTTTACCCCAGTGTCCAAGACATGGACAAAAATCATTGCCTGTAACCTAGGGTGTTCTTGTGGCATGTGCACAACACCCTTATTGTCAAATATGGTGTTCTCTATTGCACAATAACAGAACACCACTAAGGGTCAACAGAAGGACAGAGCCACATAGCTTCTTCGAGTAACCTGCAACAATTCTGCAAAGAAGAGCGGAGCAAACTTCCTTCGCACCATTGTGAAAGACTCATTGCTAGTTATCACAAAAGCTTTTTTGCAGTTCTTGCTGCCAAGAGTGATGCAACCAGCTATTAGGTTCAAAGAGCAATTACTGTTACACAAAGGGCCAGGTAAATTTGGATTGCGTTTTTTTCACCTTAATAAATGAAATCATCTTTTAAAAAAAAAAAAACTGCATTCTCTATTTACCCTGGTTATCGCTGTCTAATTTTAAAATCTGTTTGATGATGCACGATGATGTATGTAACATGAAACATGTAAGTGTGACAAATCTGCAAAAATCTAAGAAATTAGGCAGGGGAAAATGCTTCTTCATCTACCTGAATCCCAAACCAAACAGGAATCATTTTAACTTGTTTCCAGCTGAATTAAAGGCTCCATCTAAAACCCTGTAATTCTACCAGCTTCATTTTGCTTTGGATCAAGAAACTCCATCACAAAAAGTAAGAAGTACAAAAAAGGATGAAGCACTTATGCCAAAGAAACTGTATTTACTGCAGTGAGTCTTATGTAATATACAGTGCAATGCTAATACAAATTGCAGAGTAAGAAAATAATGTTCATACCCATTTCAACAAATGTTGAATTTTCACCAGAAATGCACTGAATATGGATAATTTGTTGTTATCAATGATGAGTTTAAAGTGAGCTACAGCCAGAGGTGGAGAGGTTCATGCAGAGCACTGAGGATTAATGTGCCCCTGTATGCGAGCTGCCTTAGATTCAGACTGATCTGTAACTATGACATTAAGATTGGTTATCCTTAAGTGATTTGATGGGACCTCGACAGTTACAAAAACCACTCAAAGGTCATTTTGACTGAATAATGTGAATTGGGACCAGAGAGGAACATCATAATATTTACTGCATATTTATGAGCCTTTAAATCTCTTTCACCTTGTGTTAGACAGATGATAAATATCCTGTTCAACATTGCTGTCAAGGCACAGGCAAGTAAGGTGACTGTCATTCAGGTGAGGTGTCTGGATCTTTGCCAGACACAATGGGTATGTGTGATCAATGAGATCACTACCTGCTTCACTGCTTCTTAAATCCAGGCTGAGATCAAAAGCCTCTCAGTGCTCTCCTGTTATTTGAAAGAGCAGTTGCTCTCATGCTAATTAACCCAATGACAAAATGCATCATTGTAAAGGAAAGAATAAGGATGCAGTGAGATAAGGCATGTGTGGCTTAGTGCTCATTTCCCTCCATTCAGCCGGAGCCTAATGATGTCTGGCCATGTCTCTGCTTTGTCTGAGGGGTGAGACGGTTGACTCGGAAGAACCATGTGTCTGACTCCGGGCTAGCTCTGTTTTCAATCAAGGTCAGCTCCCAAATGTTTCCCTGCTAAGTCTCCCATGCATGTGCACATAAACACCACCTTTTCTTCTTAAGTGTTTACACTCTCTCTTGCCTTGACCTCAGGTTTCTGCGAGCGCTGAGTTTATTGAGTTACACCAACCCTGGTTACTTTTCCTTCAACGAAAACAAATCAATTAAAAAAGCTACAGATGTGTTGTAAACTTTGAAAATTGAGAATGACAGAGGAATCACACAGGACAGTGCCCCTAACAGGATTTGGAAACTCATGAGGGAAATTTTGAAGATGGAAACGATAGATTCGTAAACAAGACTGAAACCTAGCTATCCGATGGGGGATACAAAAATTGGGAATCATTTAGAACATTGCTAAAATGCCTTGATGCCAGACCCTTCCTTTCAGAATTCTTTGAGCTGTTAAGAAATCAACGGTAACTCAAGCAACAACACATTCAACCTTGAAGCAGCTGCACCAGCAGAAGAACACACCCAGTTACTACTCCTGTCAGCTAAGCACAGGAAAAAAACAACAATTCACATCATGACAGCTGATCTGAAAATTCTCAATTTTTGCTGCAAAATACAGACGGAAGAGTCAGAATTTGGTGTAAACATGAAAACATTGATCCATCCTGCCTTTTATTAACAGTTCAACCTGGTGAAGGTCATAACGTAATGATGTGGGGGATATTTTCTTGGCACACCTTGGCTGTACAAAAGTTATGGCGGCCACTTCTATCAGGATAGCGCACCATGTTACAAAGCTCAATTTATCTCAAATTGTTTTCTTGAACATGACAATAAGATCACTGTAGCCTTGAACAGACCACCTTTGGGATGCGATGGAATGGGAAATCAACAAAATGGACAAATCTGCAACAACTGTGTGATGCCACGATGTCAACATGGACCAAAATCTCTGAGGAATGTTTTCAGCACATTGAATTTATGCCACAAAGCATTAAGGCAGTATATGATGTAAAATACAAAGTATTCCTGTGTCAAAATATTGAATGTTTCTATTAGTTTATTGCTCTTAAAATCTGCAGCAAAACATGCAATAATACAAACTATGGATTCGAGTCAAAACACAAACAGGTAGCAACAACAGAAATGGGACATTGACCAGAATATTGCAAAAGACAAAACTGTAAAAAAGACCAAAGATTTATTTGTAAACATGAAATTACCAGTGCAACGTAATCAGGGTACAAAGAAATGTTCAAAGGAATGTGCATGTCCTTCAAAGTTAGCTGATACAGAAGCCGTGGGATTTTCTTTAGATTTTTTCCCTCCTTTCCTTCGTCTCTTCTTACGTTTTTCGCCGTCGCTTTCCCAAAACAGGCGATAAAGTGGCATTGTCTTCTGTCGAGTGGGATGTTTGCTTTTGGCCTGGGGTCCTCTCGACATCTCTGTGAATGAGTATTTAGAGACAGCTAGTTAATGTCTTGTGAACAGAAGAGATTAGAACAAGCAGCTTGGAAGGTTGGAGCGTCAGCAGATGTTCTTATCGGTAATGTTTTGACAACGTAAAACTGAAACCAAAAGATTTGGTTATTTATTAATTGAGGAAAAGAATGTGCAAAAGTATTGAGTGTGACCCCCTTGTGAAACTATTCCACCATGTATGACGTCTACCCCCTGGTTAAGGTGACAATGGTCTTGATTTTCCACTTTTTGTACTTAATTGCTTGACTTATTGGCAAAAACCATTTCCTGCCCGATGAGTCTGAAGAGCATCAGGCCCTCAGAAATATTCTTTGTCCGTGCCATGATACACTTTGACAGATCCCCATTCGGTAAATAAAAACGAGACATCCACTCACATCTGTTTGTCATCCCACAAAACACCTCATTTTATTTTAATTTCACCTACAAATTAAGTGCTACTCCGACAAGTTAACAAACCTTTGCCTCTGTCTAACACATAATATTGGGGCCATGGGCTCTTAAATCCCTTCATTTTAATCAAGATTAAATTCTGTGATTTCCCAGTCAGACATGATTACTCGAGCCAAAAAAAAAAAAAAAAACCTTCCACAGGAGTTATGATGCACATTGCAAATTAAAAATGGAAGATGAATGCCTATTTGCACTTGCATCTGACTAACCCAAAGTTCATACAGTCAATTAACATCAAAAGCCCCTTTAATATCACCAACTAATGTGGAGAAGACTCTATACGTTCTGATGAGAGCGAGGACGCAAAGCCTCGTACTGCATTCGTACTGATTGTCACGCTGCTGAAAGAAATAAAAAACCCGACTATCTTCGGCAACAGACGGCTTGACAGCCCTCCAGCAAATTTATTACAGTGGGTTAAAAGGTTGCTCGCACACAAGTTCAAAATAACTTTGAAAGGAAGAATGTTGAAAGGAAGAAGGCACGCCTCTGCTAACAAAAAGCTCTCACACTACTGCCCGACGACGATCGGGCAAAATTAAAGTCAAAATGTTCATTTGAGAACGTGGCAGAAAATTATTAATCAAAATATTATATTTATCATGCTTTGCAAAAGCACAAACTGCAACATACAGAAATTAGGTCAGCTGAACATGTGCAACTGAAAACAACTGCACATCATTTAAGTCAACCTCGGTGAAACTGCACAATCGTTAACAAAATCAGTAGCGCTAATCTCACTGCTGTGCTTTTCCTGCTATTCATATCAAAATATGTTATGTGAAAGAGGTCAATTAAATCTGTCAGAGGAGGAAACTTTGTATAATTTTATCCTCCATATGATTACATTTAGGGAAGTGGAGGGATAAGATTAGGAGTCAAATTCTCTCCTCCTTTCCTAAACAATAACAAGAACATGAGTTTTTGAGAGCCCTGGCATTTAATTTATAGTTTGAGCTTTACAGGGTTAAATAAGATGGGTAAATGAAATTCACCCTTCTTACTCTTAAAATATAATCATCTTGGAAGCAAACATTTAAAGGTTTACAGGAAAGCTATAGTGAGAAAAGAATAGAGGTGAATCTATACACTCACTCACACTCCCATCTTTTATTCTGGGGGAAGTGACGCTGTTGTCTGCAGAAGACGTCAAGAGTAAATACTCAATACTTCTAAATAGGCAGTTTCCCTTTATGGATTACCTTTCGCCACGCCAATGTTTTGCTACCATGTGTCCCCATGTGGGCTCAACAGCTCAGCACGTAGCTTAAAGTTACATCCCCGTTAACGAATCATGCTTAACATTAACAGACAACGATGTGTAATCTCCTACACAACAAGTGTGCAGATAACATGGCTTAGAAACCAAAAGGGAGCCCTGATGCCACCAGTGTCTCATGTGGAGAATCACTTAAAGTTTCACCTATAGATATAATTCAACATTCATAGACAAGACAAGGCTTTTAATCATAACTGCATAAAAAGGAAAAAACAATATTCCCGCATTGGAATTAGGGTCACAAGGCCACATGGACATTGTAAAAGAGTAAGGAGGCGTCTTCTAGGTGTTGTGGATTATCGGTAAGCACAGTAGGAAGCCGATCACTTTTCTACTGGTCCACACTTTGCTCAGTATTTTTCCAGAGTCTGACAAAAACTAGAGGATGGATATAAATCGATGCTCGATGGAAGAACATTTCCTGTCACTCTTGTTTCAAAAACACTCGACTTCAGTATAGAATAGTGCCTTATGACTACATTCAGTCAAGTGTTATGTGGAACGAAAAGATTAGGAGTGAAAACTGGGAAGTTTGAGCCCAACTTCAGGGTCAAAAACACAGATAAAGAGGGGAGCCTAGACAAGGAACAAAAACAAAGCTGAGAATAAGCTTAGAAAATGTTTGTGCTATCACCTTTGTGACAGTAGAGCTGTGAATGCATTAAATACATTAAAACTGCATTTTCTAATTGTATTTTATTTATTTATTTATTTTACTTAAGCAGCACAAAACACATGCATGGAGAGGAAGGAAAGATGCAAAACTCTGTGGTCGAAACACCACCACCACCCTGGAATGATTCAGTGTCCTAGTGCATGGTTTGCAAGTGAATGAGCTCCGACTCAAGTGTTGTTATTTATGTGAGTCTTTTGGGGGTTAAATGCTGCATGTGGTGTTCTTTTCAGGCTGAATCTCACTTGACAGAGATGACAGAAACAAGCCCGAAAAAGTAAGAATGAGGGAAAAAAAGAAAAGAAAAATCTGGAAATTGTAATGTGGAAATCTGTATAATAAAGTACGATAAAAAATAGATTCATTTAATACAAAGGGGTCAGCACAAAAAGCAGACTTCAGGTATCCCAAAAAAAATAAATAAATAGATTTAAGTGGAAAATAGAAAAAATATCTGCCCTTTAGACTGATAATACTGAGATGAACTGACTAGAATCCAATAGTTTATTTCGAACATGTAAATATATTTGGATAACAAGAGAAAAGAAAACCTTAAAACATCACGTTTTCATGAATATCTCTATGTCTACACATTGAACTTCATCCTTTTCGACCATAAACAAAATTTTTCTGTTCCTACCCAGTTTTTTTAAATGCCATTATTTACAAACCAAAATTCAGAATGCGAGCAGAAGGAGAGTATGAAGAAGGATTGGAAGGGCTCACAATTAAAGCATACCACAACATCTGTCAAACATGGTGGAGGCAGTGTTACGGCGTGGGCATATATGGATGCCAATGGATTCAGGTCACCAGTGTTTACTGATTATGTGCAAGTTGGTAGAAATACCAGGACTGATTTGCATGGAGCTATTATTTCTGATAAATACTGATTCACAGTATAGATGATGACCTAAAGCTACCCTAGAGATTCTTTAGACAGAAATGTAATTTTTTGTAATGTAATATTTTTTATGGCCCCATTAGCCTCAACCCAAACGAGCATGCTTTCTGCATGACACCCACAATCAAGCATCAACTAACGGTTCACTGCAGGAAAAGTCTGACAAAGCATCTCAAGGAAGGAAACTTCAGGCAGTCACTGACAGCAAAGAATTTATATTCATGTAATAAAATTATTTGTCAATTACTCATGAGCCAGTGAAAGCGGAGCGGCCATGTAAAAATGCCTATAAATCCTTTATGCGCAAGTTTGCCAAAACCTCTGGATTAGAGCTAAGTCTTCACTTCAGTTGCATCTTGATTGCATCATTTCTAATCCGTTGTGGTAGGGCAGAGCGGCCAAACTGAGTCAGATCAAAATATTTGGACCTAACTGTATGGTCTTGATTTACTTCAGGATATAACAGCTGACAGCACCATATTTTTTAAAATAAATTACAGTAAGTTCTACCTTTCTGTCTCCTGCTATACTAGAACTGGCTAAAAAACAAACAAACAAAAAAAAACCAGCTAGTAGGGGCCTTCAGAGGTATCAAGTGGAACAAAAGTTGTGCCACTGAGTGTTACATGGAACTGGAATGTTATACTGCAATAACGTGCTTTTGTGGAACACCATCTTGAAGTTGCCCTATGGCACGGGCCCCATCCTGAGGGTGGCATGCTTGGAGCAGACACCAGGTGTAAATCAGTCACCTGACTGTCAGCACCAGAAGCTCAAAACAAGCGTCAATAGCGGAATAAGCCGTTTTCCATTGGCACAACCCATAAACTCTACTGTATATATATGCATGGGTGCGTTTGTTTGTGTGTGTGCGCGCTTCTGCATGTACAACACGAACACAAAAACATCAACAGTATGCTAACATACAACATTACTTGTAATATAAAGCAAAACAAAAAAAGAAACAGATGGATGAACAATATCAAATTTAGGCAACAGCAACAACAAAGTAATCACTTACTTTCTGGCAGGTTCTGGACCAAAGATGTCAGAAATAGAACTGTAGGGGAGGAAACAAAGAAAGGGCAATAAATTAACTGTGGCTACATGCACACTAACACAAGAAGCCATAGCAACAGTAACAAGTGTCCACACAACTAGTATTAAAATTACAAAACGTAACGTAGGTGAAGCTGATTTTCACGTTTTACTTTTCACGTCTGATAAGATTCAATCTTGATGAGATTGAGAAACACTGACACAAACATCCAAAGAGTCTGTCCCGACAAACAAAATCCTGCAGCTTTTAAACTAAAACTAAATGAGAAACACTTAAACTGTTTACATTTGGGAAATCTCTAATGGAGTACTGTAAATGTTGAACATAAACATAGTAAAAACATACCAGTGTGATATACCGTGATTCGGGATACTTGCTGTTTCAATAATAAACACATTTAATGACTTGCCTTGTATCTGTGTTAACTTGCCTGCAGGAGAAATGTGAGATTACAATAAAACCTCATATTTCAGATTCACTGTGTGTTTTACTGTACCTGCAAGATCCATCACAGGCAAAGATCAATAAAATGTGAAAAAGACCCAGGATGTTACTTCATAACAAAAATCGACCCTCAGTTTCCGGCTTGATTTGAAACTAGACGGTATTGCACAAAGCTGAGGCAAACACTTCATAAATCTGAATATAGATACAAAAAGAAATTCACTCTTTTTTTGGGCTGTTGTCAGAATATAAAATCTAAAAGTCTGCAATTATGTGCTGCTGTTCCTCTCGCACACCCAACAGGCTGCTGTGCTGTATCGGTGGGGTGCATAAACTATAAACTGATCTAATTTCTGCCACATTCATGCTCTGTGGGCGCTGAAAATAAAGAACAATTCCATACCCCTGATAACAATATCACTATTATATTGTTAATTGAATGCATTGTGGATGTTTCGCTGCCTTTTTCTCTCTCTGCCGTATTAACCGATTTGGACGTTCAACACCTCCGGCACAAAAAGCTTTTTGTTCACGCCGTGATTTATTCTTCTACTGTTCTCGCTGTAAACCAACAATAAGCTATCGATGTGCATCAGACTTCGCCGTGTATTTTAGTTTCTGTGTGACATTTTGAGTTTTGTGAGGCGCTGGACTTTGATTTCATTTGCATTTGCAAGTCACATCTTGTTGTGATTTTAAGAAGTAGAAACAGGGAGGAAGATCTGTGAAAAGCATTATTCCACTCATGTGTTTAATGGCTTAGAAAAAGAAAATAAATTGTCCAAAGTGATTAGTTGCACCTTTTCAGTCTAGAAAGCCAAGTGTGAATATTAAGAACAGAATGTGACTGGAAAAAACATTATCTTCCCCCTTTTAAAATAAAATAAAAAATCAAGACGGTCTAAAAACAAAATGTGTCAGCTCATGTTAGCTCAGCAGTCACTAACGGTGACATGATTGATTACCCTTAAAAAAAAAAGATAAATTACTTGTGATGCGGACTAAAATACAAAAATTTAAATGGATAAAAAACACAACTCTAGTAGAGACTACATTACATTTTACCATGAAATTTACACATTACACCCCTTAGAAATGTGGCACACCAACTCCCTGATAAGCAATTTTAATTTGAATAAAATGTGAAATGGTGTCAGAGCTGAGAACGCATGAGTCAAAAAGGAGGAAATTAAAGTTTTATCAAAAGAAACTGCAAAAAATATGCATTGAAAAGCACAATCTAACCTAAGACTGGGCTTTTCTCTCCCTGAGGGCGAACAGGTCTTAAAGCAACTTTCTCTCTCCACTTATATTAAATATTCTTGGAGAGCTCCTTTGGTTTCCCCAAGCTGTTGATCCTTAAAGGCACGGATCATTCCTAACACCATTAAATACCTCACAACTCTTTTGGATAGTTATTGCTACTGTTCAAATCTCCTGTAAGCATGGGCCGGCCAATTAAAGTCAGGGTGGACTTAAAAGGAGAGGAACTAAAAGTGCTTGTTTCAGACGGTGGATGAACTCCAGCATAAGCTAAAAAACAAAACAAAAACAAAAACATGCAAAGCCACTCTGAGAAACCAACAATACAAATACTGAGCTGACAAAAGGTATTATTTAAGTGTGTAAACCCACAAAAAACCAAACCAAAAAAGTGCTTCTCAAGATGTGCTAGTGGCAGGCACTGCCATTTACCAGCAGGTCCCTGTTGGCAAGCTGGTGCGTGCGAAGCATTGAGCATATCTCAACATTACTGACCAACTTCCAGATGAGGTTTGGAGCTCGAAACAGTGGGGTGCTTTACAAAAGAAAATGAAGTGGAAATTGGTCCAGAGCTGGTCCCATACTATCATTTACTGGCTACTTGGCCTGTGTTTATTGCACGTAACTTTTCATGGCTGGGCACAGAAACTAAAGTCAGCCTTGTGTGAAAGCCACACTTCATAAGCGGAGCCTTAAAGGTACGTCCCGCTTATATAAAAATATGACAACCATTTCATCTTTAACTCACAGAACCTCAGCTGTCTGCGGTGTGCTAGGAATAGCCATTTTTCTAGTTAGCAGGTGATCTCTGAGGATAGAGACACGAGTGCTGCACTGGCTTCTTTCCCATTATCAATGTACACCTAACTGTTGTAGCCCTTCAATATACATATTTAACCAAAGGCTGTACTTATTCATCTGTAGGTAATGTTATTTTACAGAAACTACACGTTATTTGTTGTTTAGTTAAAGTGGAAATCTTGCATTTTTATCCTTTATTTTATTTCTCAAAGCTTCAGTCTACCTCTCATCATTAGCGACGTGTCCCACATAGTAGCACATGAATCTGGATTTGTATTGTTGGAAATCTCTCTCTCACTTTATGTGTCAAATGAACAAAAAAAGGCTGAAAGGGATTATGAATTTAAAGTAACGGCCCAACTTTAAAAAGGCACTTTTGTCTGATTTAGGCGGCACTCTGCTGACAGCACACACAAGAGGCTATCAACATCATTTATAACTGTGCGGCAAAGGACCTTGTCTCTTTCCCGAGTCTCACAGCACGGGGCTTTATTTAGCGACAGCCAGTTATCTTTCCTCTTTGCAATTATATTCAAAGCTATAATTGAATCCAGACTGAACACCTGCGTGACTCCACACCGATGCTTTTTGCCTACTTGATTGGAGAGAGGGGGAATCTAATTACCTGAAAAACAGCTAATTATCAGTTTTATAGAGAAGTTAGGAACTTGTCAGTTAATCTGGACTATCTGAATGCAAAAGTCACAAAAAGAAAATTGACTGTTAATGTTAACCAGTGCGTTTTATGTTCTAATTAAACATTACAATCAGCTTAGAAGCCCCCAAAAGAATGTGTTATTTGACATATACAAAACAAATGCCTTTAGGATTTTTAAGAAAATAATCCAACAACAGATTTAATGTGAACGCAGTAAGAGCAACATGAAAAGAAATGCTGCAATGTTTCTGGAAATATGGTACTAATGACTTCTTTAAAAAATAAAGAAAAAATCATGGCTTGTAGAACTTATTGGAGGAAGCGCGCTAGTTTTTCAAAAAGAAATTTGAAATGTAAAGAGAATGAAGTGAAACTCCATGGATGGGGTGTGTATACTGTCATTTTTAGATCAGATTCTTTACTGATTTATTTATGTATTCCTGGAGCCGGTCTGATTCCCATCGCTGCTTCCTCTGTGTGTGTTGAAATCCAGGCTTCTCAGGCCTGTGGTTTGATAGCAGATCCACAGACATGTAAGCAGATACGAGCCTCTCTTCATAACAGATGAATATTTCCACTAAGAGGGTGAACATGATAGCAAAGCGAGATGACAGGATCCAGTCTGGAGTGCTCAGGCAGTGCTTTAAAAGAGAGAATCAGTATTATATTTGCATTTGTTTCATTGCGGCTCAGTGCTCGGATCTACTTGTTTTGCTACTCTCGGTTTCATCTTAGTTGTGTCTCCTCTGCCCAGCGGAGCAGACCCAAGAGCAGAGGAGACACACACGGAAACATAAAGCAGAGAAGAGAGGAAAAACATCTTTATAGAGTCTTGTCACAAGCGGGGGCTCAACATTAGCTGTCATGTGTGCTTGGGGCGATTGTGGCTCAAGAGTTGGGAGTTCGCTTTGTAATTGGAAGGTTGCCGGTTCGAGCCCCGGCTTGGACAGTCTCGGTCGTTGTGTCCTTGGGCAAGACACTTCACCCGTTGCCTACTGGTGGTGGTCAGAGGGCCCGGTGGCGCCAGTGTTCGGCAGCCTCGCCTCTGTCAGTGCACCCCAGGGTGGCTGTGGCTACAATGTAGCTTGCCATCACCAGTGTGTGAATGTGTGTGTGAATGGGTGGATGACTGGATATGTAAAGCGCTTTGGGGTCCTTAGGGACTAGTAAAGCGCTATATAAATACAGGCCATTACCATTTACCAACTGATGCTTCTGGATTATTTGCTGGCACTTGTGTGCACGCGCTGTCTGGTTATAAATGAAACCCTAAGAGACTGAGGTGTGTCTGATGCACCTGTTTATTTTGGGTTGAGATGCTGGTGTCCAGTGCAGCACTCAGTGGTTCTAAATATTGTTTGTATTTTTTGTTTTGTTTTACCTGCTGACGGACACGTCGCTATAGGTGGGGCTGGACGGCACCTCGATTACTCCTCCTGATTCCTCGTCTTCAGCTTCATGTTCAACCTTCACTTCTGTGCAGCTTTTTATTTGTGCACCTTGATCTGAAAGAGGCAAACCGTAAATGCTGTACGACGTCATGCTACAGATCCAGGAGGAAATGACGGGTCAAAGGTTTCTACGTAAAATGAATCTCTTTCCCTCCTCACTGATGTGATAAGTAATGTGAAAACAGAGTGGCATGACATATGCTAAATGTTGAATTAACATTTCTGGATTGCAACACCAATTTTTAGAGAGCATTTGAATGAACAAACACCAGGCATCATCTCTTTGTTGATAAAAAACTGAGCATTCAGTGGTGGAAAAGTGCTTATGATTTTCTACTCACTTGGAAAAACTACTTTCTTACAAAAAGATGGGACTTTTTTTTTTCTTTAAAGGCAGTTGTGTAGAAAAAAAAAAAACCTTTTTCACAGGGCTGCAGGGTCTGTGAAAAACTAAGTGCACAGCCACATTTTGCAGGAATAACTTGAAGTAATTATTTTTTGCATCAGACAAACACTGATGCACAGACTCTTTACAACATTGCTTCAATTCACTGAAATGTGCAGGTATTTGTTCAAGCACCGCTCTTTTCCAAGGCAACAATCTGATTATTTCCTTTTTCATCCATTGGATTGTAGATTTGCTGCTGTGCTTGAGATCATTGTCCTGCTGCTTGTCCCAATTTCAGCTACGTTTTAACCGTCAGACAGCTGGCCTTAAATTTGAGTTCATGGTCGTCGCAGTGACTGCGAGGTGTTCATGTGGCTGCAAAAGAAGCCCAAATCATCATCCCTCCACCACCATGCTTGACAGTTTATATGAGTTGCTTGTGTTGATATGTTGTATTTGCTTTTTTCCCAAACGTGACACTGTTCTAGAAATCTCGAGGTTTGTTCAGACGTTTGCAAAGCTAAGCCAGGCTGCCATGATCATTTTAAAAAGAAGAGGCTTCCACCTGACAGCCATGCTTATTCAGTCTTTTTCTAATTTAAACATGCTAACTGAAGCCTCTGAACTCTAACATGTAGGGCTTTGATTTTTTGCATTTTCTCTCAACATCATGTCTTCACACCGACGAATGCTCCAGACTAACAAACTACCAAAACGTCTGCTATTATAAAAGGTGCTCGCACTTGCAGACGATCAGTTTATCAAGTGAATTTGATTAGCAGCACCTGGCTGCTACTTATTCTCTTAACTCCTGTGAAAGCAGCAAAGGTGTTCTTAGTCTTCACAGGGCTGCAAAGGAAAATATTTCCTTTTCACGCAAGTGTACAAGATAGCAGGTAACCACAGACATCAAGTGACTTTTTTTTTTAAAGGGCGTCAGAGAAGTGCACAGAAGTGTCCTTTGGCTAGAAAATATTATGTCTGAATGTCAAAGTACCTGCAGAGTGCGTTTTTTGTACGTCCTTGTTCACCTCGCTGACTTCCTGTTTAACACGAGGTTGTCTGGTGGTCTCCATGCGGCCGCGGACCTGCGCTATTAGCCGGGAAAAGTCACTACTGTGCTGCTTCCCTGTGGGCAAAATAGCATATCGCTATAGGGTCAAACACATCAAGAGGATAGAATGATTATGACGTTATGTGATAGTCACTGATTTCTAATAGCGGTTCAAGAGTCTAACCTTGAATTCAATGTTTAGATTAAATGCAGTCATAAATTAAAGTTATTCGAATTAAATGGTTGCTAATTAAAATGACTGTAACGCACAGTTGACCACTTGGAGCTGCAGTTTAAACTCACGTCTCAGAAAGTGTTACTGCAGAACATTTTTTCAACCTGCTGTTATTTTACCAAATGGGAATGTTTTCTGAATAACCAGCTACCAACTGTATTAACACTAAAAGAAATTGGTGTCACAGAAAGAAAAGGCTGCGAGCTCCCGGCGGATACGGTGTGTGCATGTGTATACGCCGCTTTCACCTTCTTGCCTGCTCAGGCACCACTGCCCATGCCGGCAGAGTGAGTCATCCACATCCTCCTCTGATAAATCGGGAGGTTATCACAGCAGCGCAGCTATTTATAGAGCACACCTCTTGTGAGTCACATCCATTTTTCAAACACTTTTAAAGTTAGCTCTTAAGAGTTATTTCCAACAAGCTTTTCATCTAGTTCAACTATGTCAACATGACTTGAGAACAATGTCCTGCGATTTTGGTGAACTGGCCTCTGCCCCGAGGATAAAAACACAGAGCTCATCTAGATTTTCTTGCTTCTGTGTATCCGAGTGATTACCTCCGAGGTCACATGGGGGAAAAAAAAAGTCTCAGACATACAAATCAACAGACAAGTGGCCCTATGAATTATAATAAAATACTGGAGATTATTTACACAGACAAAAACCTATGTCACCACGTGCTGCTAAAAATCAGACAACTGTTGTCCATGTTTCTGCTTCTTTTTTAACTTGTTGATGAAGGTATGTGAGGCTAGCTTATAGACTAAAGTAACACTTGCGTTATGGCTGGGCGACACTTCATATGCAAAACTGCAATCCTCTTTCTGAGAAACAAAAGCATGTTATATTAGAGATACTGAATATCAGTAACCTATGCCGGTTTTCACAGGGACAGTCGACCTATCCACAGTATTACCAAGCAACAATTACTCAACCAGACAAAAATGTCATGCAGTCTTTATGATGGACTGCCTCTCAGTAAGTCCTCTTACAGTGGATTTCCCAAGTGAACTAGTGACCTATAAGAATTGATCACCGAGAAGCCTGATGGAGGCTTTGAAAACTGTCATAACAGGCTGTCAATAACATCTATCCAGCTAATTTTAAACTTTTATTTCTTTTGTAGCCAAAAAATATATAATATGCACTCTAATTCTGAACACCCAATACCCAATTTCCTTCGGGGTCAACCTTCAGGATCAATAAAGTTTTATTAAATTGAATACGTCTCTATTCCTTCATTTAAAAAAAACTCTGTATAGAGTTAATAGAGAAGCTCTCCTAAATTATTTCAAGCGTTCTCATTGTACCTGACATAAATCAGTTGGGTGATGAGCCCAAATTTGAGATTTTGGGTTCAAACTGACATTAATATACAACAACGACTGTCTACAGCCATCTACCCACCCATTTACAATTTTCCTGGAAAAATATAAAGAAATGAGAGGTGGCTTAAGACTTTCACAATACTGTATGTGTGTTGTATTTCATGGGAGCCATACATTTCAGTCTTTCTTTCCAAAGACAGCAGTGACCAAAAATGAACACCGTTCAGTTACTGGCCAAAATAAACATAGTCAACAGGACTCTGGCTTTTTTTCTCCATCACCAAAGTTTATTGTCACTACATGTGTCGTTCTTCACAAGTGTTGATTTCAACGAAACATTTCCTAGGACTGCGTTGCTGTATGCGTGTAAAACATGCAACGTTTCAGCACATAAAAGTGTCAGGATGAAAAAAGAAAAACTTACTGTAATTTGAATGCATGTCTTCGATCTCTTTCTCAGACTGATTCTTTGAGAAAACCATGACCTGGAAAAAGATTAATTGGAGAGACATTTGTTCATATTGACAATGAATCAAGAAAAACAAATATTGAAATTTTGCAATATTTGTAAAGAAACTGAGCTAACCTGTCTTTTTTTAAGCCAGCACCCGTGCAACAAAAGTACTGTTTTTTTATTACAAATAACTCATTTTCATAAGACTGTGAAATTTTAAATTGTAAGAACTTGTCAGAATTATTGTTTCTCAAAAAAAAAAGATTAGAAATACAGTAAAATAAACCTTGCTGATAATATATAAACGCTACTGAAAATGCTGCAACGTACATTTGAGAAAAAACAAAAACAAAATTTAAGCTCTCACTAAGCAGTTAATACATACTGGCTTGGCCTTCCCCTGCAACTGGTTTCTCATCTTCTCATTGGCCTCGACCTCTTTGGCAATTTCCTCAGCTGTTGACAGACGAAAGATGAATCTTTATTTGGCTTGAGGTGACAAATATTGTCCCTTATATGAAATGTACCATTTGACCCATGAGGTGGCAAAACAAAACTGAGGTTTTCAAGAAAAGTAAAAAAAAAAATCAAGACAAAAACCAAACTAGTGAAGTCAAATATCACCAACTTCATTCTATGTTTAAGTCTCATGGGGAAAAAATGTTAAAGCTTTGTACCACAGCAAAGGCATTTCACGATAGAGTTACAAAAAAAAAACCAAACAAACAACAAAAAAAAACTGCCTGTTCCCAAACAAGCAGAGTGTTTGTTAAAGCGAATGCAAAACGGTTCAGTCTGATTTTGTTGAATTAACATTCAGTCTGGGGACCATCTGCTGGACTTTGAAAACGAATGCTGTCCCGTTCTCGTCTTATACACGACTCCAGCTGCTCAACAGTCCCGGGTCTTTGTCGTATTTCTTGTTTCACGATTTGTTAAATGTTTCAACTGGTGAAAGTTCAGGACTGTGAAATATGCAAAAGCTTCACTGAAATAAATGTCGTCTGGATGGGAGAATGCTTGTTTAAAAGTCCGGATGCACTGGATGGTCCCTCTTCTCTTTAGTCCAGAGGACCCTGTGTGGAATTTCAAATTCCCAATAGTACGAGGATAGAACAGTTTTCCACTTTTGCTCCGTCTATTTTAAATGGCAGAGAAACGAAAGCTGTATGTTCTTTTTGATACCCAATCATGTTACCATCTGTTTCCATTTAACCTCATTAGTTATAAAATGTTGATTGAGTTCTTTTTTTTTCTTTAATGTTGGGGTATACTTTTCCAGCCTTTTGGTGCCTCCATACCAACTTTTGAGACATGTTACTGACATAACATTCAAAATGAACTAATATTTTTTTTATGAAATGTTAACGATTTTGCAGTTTAAGCATTTAATGTTTCCTAGATTGCGAATAAGATATGGGTTTATGAGATTTTGCAAAACATTGCATTAGTTTTTATTCACATTTTACAAAAAAAAAATCTCAATTTTGGGGGGATTCTACTGTGTTTCTAAATATTTGAGTGTCATTTTCTGGTTAGAGCATTTAAGTCCATGCAAGCCTCTGTCTGGTATAATGAAGAGTGCAGGCACAGGTTCAGGGGCTGCCACACTCCCTCCTGTCATTTGTTCTATAACTAATAAGGGCAACAAGTACACAACTGAGAGCTATTACATGACTGTTCCTCTGTTTTGTAAACAACACTGCATCTGGCCCCCTTTATGATGTGTGATTTTTCATTCCACATTCAAGTGTGGCTATTTGAATAGACTACAAACACTTCTGATTTTCAAGTTGAGGTTGGACAATATCCTATACAGTCCACTTCTTTTGTTGTGTAACAAAACACTGTGATATCACAGTAGTTTAGAGTTCTTGTTTTGTTTTTTCATTTTAATAAAAAAAAACAGAGCAAATCCTCTCACCTGATTTCGGGTTTAGAGAGTCACACTGGGCATTGTATAAGTAGACAAAATCTTGGTGTCTTTTGATCAGCTGGTCTCGAGATCCCTGCAATGGCAGATGGCATTCCTTCAGCCTCCTCTTGAGCTCCTGCACTGAAAGCAGGTTGTATACCAACTTCGGCATTGGACGCCTCTTCTGGCTAAGAGAGCGGAAACAAACAGATTCACTGTATATTTTCAGTAACCAACAGATATGACATTTTAATGCTTGAGGTGCATCTCTGTGCTAAGCTACAACAAAAATCTACAAAAATCTAGAAAGAAATGCTCTTGAACACAAGCAGAATTTTTATTGTCATAACGGAAAAGGTTCCAAATTAGGTATAAAATTAATATCTTTACACACTAAAAGAAAAGCAAGTGCTTGCAGACCTGTTCCCCACTTTGAAGTAGAGCTGGGCGATATGAGATTTTTTCATATCACGATATGTTTTTTTCATTTCAGGCGATAACGATATCTATCACGATATAAGCCAAATAACTATATTTGTAAGATTTAAATGTGCCGTTGCTCACAAGTAAAATGTGAAATAATCAGCAGCTTGTTTTTATTTAAATATTTATTTCCCATAATAAGTTCAACAGGGTAGATGTACTTAAGGAACATGAGACTTTTTCAGATAAATAAAGGCAAATATTACAAACTACACAAAAGGCAGCCGCTAAAGCGTTTAAGTTTCAAAATAGAACAAACGAAATAGACTAAATTGTCAATTCCACTTAGAAACAAAATATTAATTCTAAAAATAAATCTTAGTTTGTTTTACAGAAGAACAGACAAAACTGACTAACTTTTGTCAATATCAAATAAACTGAGAACTAAAAGGAAATTCTCAATCTCTCCTTGTTGTATAGCTGAGCTTTTCAAACAGTTTTAACAGTTACTTTAGTCTGACAAAAGCCGAATGACGAATTAGCGCTTCCAGTCAGAGACTGAGGCTACGTCCACACGTACACGGGTATTTTTGAAAACGGAGATTTTCCGTTTTCGTTTTAAAAAATAATCTCGTCCACACATAAAGGCAGAAATGAAGGAAAACGCTGCTATGAACATGCCAAAGCAGCAGGTGGCGCTAGATTCCTAACCGTGCAGAAATGTTGGCCAATCAGAAGTCTAGAAGCCTCGGTGGGAAAAAGTAAACAAAGCTGGGGCATAGAAGCAGAACCGAGTCGTATGTGTGGAGGGACAGTAAACACTGCAGAGAGTAGAATTAACAGTAACAGTCTTGTAGAAATTCATTTCACCGAAACAATAACGTGGCGCAGTGTGACGCATGCACCAGTTTATTGTATTTCCAGACTTGCTTTCGGCACAATTTACAGTGCACGCTACTCTGTTTTTTGTCAGACTTGAAATAGCCGAAATACCTTCACACTACGGAACTTCTATGGCTCTTCCGTTCGACAATCTCTCCGGCGTTGGAACCATCATCTGTTTTCTCTTCGGTCACGCTCGGTTGATTTTTCTAGTCGGCACACTCATTTCCTCCATTACCCGCTGGCTGCTTCCCAAACAAACACACGTGCGGCTTGGCACTTGTGCTGTATGTAACAAGTCACGCGACGTGACGCTGCGGCTGTGATTGGTTCGGCTCTGCGCTACTGAATTTGGATTGGCTGACCTTTTTTTTTTTTTTTTTTTTAAGAGGACAAGAGTGGCGAGGTCTATCGCGATAGCTTAATTTCTCTATCGAGTAAAAGTTATATCGCGATACATATCGTTATCGTTCTATCGCCCAGCTCTACTTTGAAGCAACCATTTCAGAGCCGATGAGCTCAAAGGGTCGCATTAATTTTGGTCGTCCCAAGTCTCCAACCACTGGTTCCCCTAATGTGATTGTAGCTTTAGTTATTCACAAGTTAAGCCCTGTGACATCAAACTACAACAAGACAGATTTTCAAAAGAGTTCAAGAAACTCATGACTGTTGCTACTCTCCCTAAGAATGGGAGCGAGCCCAGGGGTTACAATGAAACACTATATCTGTATTTGTGAAAATCTTTGTTCGTGTTTCTGTTACAACAAAAAATAAAAAATGAATAACAATGGGGTTCAAGAAGAATACCACAAAGGAAACTCTCTCTCTCAAAAAACAAAAATCAAAACAAGCACTTCTCATGTTAAAAAGAAAGCCTGGATGTTCCACAACACATCACTGAAAAATCTTTTAAACCTCTCTAAAGGCACAAAAGTTCCCCAGCATGCTTGGAGGTAAACAAGAAACTGCACAATAGCCACAAACTCTCATATCAGCCTTAAAGCACTGGAACAAGTATTACAGTTTAAGGCTACTTGCAACCTTTGAACAAACAATAGATGCAAAATTGTATCAAATTTTAGAGGAAAAGAGCAGGGCAGGAGTCCAGGACCTAAAGCTCAGCAGATGTTCAGTAATGGAACAAGACAACAAGCAAAAGCACATAAATCAGCAACGGACTGGCTGAATAATAATAATGATAAGAGATCATTCGTGTATGGAAATCCTGACCGTAACTTAGTCGAGATGCTGTTCATCAATATAAAAACTGATAAGCTGAAACTGTTTTCCAGGAGAAGAGATAAGATACCACAAGAAACATTTGACAGAAGTTGTTGCGTATAAAGGAAACATTATTTTGGAGTTATGAAATTCAAGAGTGCATAGACTCTTTTTGTTGCCTGAACTGTGAGTAATTGTGAAATCAATACAGACATGACCTGTTCATGAGAGTTATTCATTTAAGTCATATTGTGTCTGGCTATAATCGGCTTATCCAGACCAAACCTACAATATTTTTCCCAACATTTCTGTTTTTGGTAATTGTACGGCATTTTGTATCACAAACTGTATTAAATGTTATTAATAAAGCAGGAAAAACTGCTGGGAGGACATAAGGTCATCGCTTGACTGAAACCCAACTGTTGTGTTTAGTTTTCTTTGTCTTCTACTTTTATTTATTCTTTTTTTTTTTTTTTTTTACTGCATCCATGTACAAGAAAACTTTAATCTCATTATAGAAAAGACATTTAGCCACAAGCTAATTTCCATCTGCTGTCCCTAGGCAGGTATACACAAGATTAAATAAAAATGCCACGTAAACATAACTCCACGTGGTACCTGTTAATTTGAAGCATAAGGGGTATTTTTAGTTTAAAACAAAATCACAAGTAATTAAAAAACAAAACATCTCAGCATGTTAGGCTAACATACACATGTTAATGACAGTTGAAATAATGTTTAATAGTTTAAAAATAATTTTACAGCTAATCTGATTCATATCTGTCTTTTAGTCTGTCTGATCCACTGATAAGTTTGGAGATAACGGCAGTGGCTATCATTTCTAATGGCTGTTTGTTGTCTTTGCTATCTTGGATGTCCGAGACCTCCAACATCTTAGGTTGTCACACTGGTGTTCGTTCACCTTCGGAAATTACTGATCTTGAGTGACCTCTCTTTGCTACAATTTCCTTAACTTGAGGAGACTTCTGACTCTTCCTACGTACGACCCTTTTATTTGTATCCTACCTCCCAAAAGAGCATTAAAGCTTGACAAGACATCAGTACAGTCTTCATTTAAGTGATCAGTAAAGTGGATACTTTACCTCCTCAAGCTTTCCTTCTTGTCGCCACTGGTAAGACACGTGTCCAGATGTTTGTTGATAAAATGCTGGGAAACACTTACAGAACACACAGGGCACTCCACTGCAAAAAAGACACACAAAATAATGTTGATAGTTTTCGTGCTATGACTCTATAATATATTTCCATGTAATTTAGTGCATGCATCCAACCAGCTGCAGTTATGCAATTCATTCATAATTCAAATTAAGCACATGAAGACCTGAACCGAAATGACACATCTGTATGTTTTGTTATCAATATGTTATATTCACTGGAGGTGAATTTTAATTGTGACCCAGTTAAACTAATAGTGACAATTAAAGCAACAGGTCATGAAAAACACTGACAGTAAACTGTACTCTATGCTGTCTTTTTTGTAGATGGTACAAAGTTGGTATGAAGATGGAATTCAGTCAATGTATCTCACTGTGCACCAGTCACACACTGTTCTGTACTTTAGATCCATCACAGTACAGCAAACTAACCTGTTTATCCTGCACTAACCTGCAGAGGATTTCCATGCAGCCTTTAAATAAGGTAGTTAGTCTGCCTCAGTTTGAGTTGCAGCACGTTTCACAATATCAAAAAACATAACGTCACATGTACAGACCTAATATCTGGTTTAAAAACATGTAGGGCCACTTAGATGCTGAAGTACCGCAACCACAACTTATGGACACCTGCAGTCGTTCAGGTGTCAAAAATAAAAAAAATAAAAAAGCCCCCCCAAAATCCACCCAATCCCCCAAACAAACATAATAAACCCACCATCCCGCTTTTAACCCCTGACTTTGGCACATGTCGTCTCTTCTTATGTTTGAAGGCTCGCAGTGACATGAAATATTAACTCCCCTCAAATGTGTTACAGCAAAAGTAACAAGCCTGTTTTGAAAATAAGGAGTAGAGAGTATGGATATTTGTTTACAAATGTAGGCAGTAAAAGTTAAAAAAAGGAGTCAGGGGGAAAAAAAACTACTCAAGCTACTCAAGTACTTAAGTACAGTAAGGAAGTATTTGTACTTAGTTACTTCCCACCTCTGAAATAGGATGACAAAAATGAAAAAAGAATGGGGAAAAAAAAATCAGTGTTTGCCTACTGACTGCAGTTTTTTTTCCCACATTTGGTTATAAATTACAAGTAGTTGCAGTGACCAGTTGCCCAGTTTGAATCTGCAACACCAACAACTTCTTGCAATCTTTCTGGGTGCAAGGTGATTGTTCTCATTTATAAACACAGAGTGCAGTCAAACACTCTGCAATCAGTCTGAGTCAGACAGTGCTGAAGAGCACAGCTTCTTCCAAGACAGGAAGCTGACTCAACTGGTTGCTTCATGTTAGTATTCCTATATAAAAATAAGGCTGCCAAGTGGCTATACTGGGTTTGTTTTTCCAGTTAATCCACCTCCTGCAGCAACTACAAATCTATTTGTGGAGGAATTTCAGTATTAAATCTATGAGGCTGTTCCAACTAACAGATTTGTGATTTTTCCCAGTTTATCGCAATTAATCCCATTTATCATAAACAGTTAGCATGCAATTCCCAATTTGAGTCAATCACAAGCTAATAGCAGATTGATGCCATCTTATTGCCCTTTCATTGCCATCTAAATGCTTTAAAAGCCACTTTTACCCATTTTTAAAGCAATAATTTCAAGGGCAACAGCCACAGTATGTTTACAGTTAAACTGGATTTACCTTTGATTATGGGCTTAATGTCTTTTGAAGGTGTTAAAGAATGTGCCATCCCATTTTCAGCGCTAATACTTGGAAAGGCCGTGAGTGACGTCGAACCCTGAGTAGAAGCATCGTCCATATCTATGGGTTCTTCTTTCACAACCACTGAAAGCTCAGCTTTTCCTGAATGTAGGTCAGTATCATTGTGGATTCCTGCAGTCCATCTTTTCCCCTCCTGAACGCACTCAGAGATGGAACCATTGCACTGGGTTTCTTTGCTGGAAGGTGTTTTAGGCTTCTTTTGGAAAAATTGGCTCAGCACAGAGTTGTTACACCTCTGGCCCCTCTCCTTCGGAGTTTTGCATTTAACGGCTGAAGCGGGAGTCTTCGGAGATATTGGAGGAGAGTCAAATTGTGCTTTTAACAACTGTTGCCTGGAAAAAGAGAAAAGAAACAGGGCACATATGAATGAAAAAGAAAATACAACACAGTTACATGCTCTTTTATTACATTCAGTTTGAAAAAAGAAAAAAACGACAACATAGGAAGTGTGAATAAATGTTGTTGGCATTGAAGTGAGCCCTGTGATGTTCTCTTCACCTGCTTAATCATCTCGCTCCTTTTCTACTGAGCCAGAAAAAGGAGACACTTTGGCTGCAGCCTCAGAAATGTGGAAAGCAAACAAATTGCAGCTGGGCTGTTACTTGACAATAAAATGGAACCAATGAGGTGTGCGATGTTCCACTTTCCATATTTAAGAACTTATTTGTGCTTTCTGTCTACATTAGGAGGAGGTTCATGCACGTGCACGCACAGATGCAAGCACACGCCAAGTTAGCTTTGCACACATGTGATGTGGAAACACGTTCTACTCCTCCCAACCTTAAACAAATATGCTCTCCCGATAACATTCATCAGTAACGCTGCATACACATAGACAAAAATGAATAGAAAATGTCCAATGAACAAACCCACCATCTTTGTGCTAATGGCATTTTTCCCCATGTGTGATGCACTTAAACCACCTGGCTATCGAGTTATGTCCAAAGCTCTTTTCATGAATTTTAATACAGAGCCTCACAATTAACACACCTAAGCTTACCAACGCAGAGATGTGGTCAGGGCAGTTACCCCCTGCACTCATGGTCTCGCAGTGTCCCAGAGACTTATGGCATTACAATAAAACCACCTCTCTCCATTCTTATTAGTTAATATTATTAATAAAATTTGATCTAGTTGGAGAAACTAAAAGTTTCCTAAAATGTTAGGACAGACATGGAGCAATTTAAACAGAGTTATAGATTTCATTTACTGACCAATATATTAAATAAATGTAAAAGATTTATATGTGTTGTATTTACAACCATCCAAAATAATTATTCCAGTGCACTAACATCATTCAGTTGATTAGCCCAGTACCATACTGTTGTATACGAATTCGTCTTTGTTTGTTTTTTTTTAATCAATGAGCAGATAGGAATTTATAGTAAATAAATAATTTTTAAAAAAAATTACTATGAGGTAAATGAAATGAATGAACTGGTCCTATTATATGAACCAAATTCTCTAGCTTCTCTTCAAAAGCTGTGCTTCAGCTTTGATCTCTGATTAGGTGGAAAAGGATGAATTTAGTTATTATGAGGGAATGAAGCTAAAGTTTGGGCATTTTATTTACAATCCCACTGATCTGTAAGATCAATACAACCTACTTAAATTCTCAACACTTACTGAATTTAAATAGCTGCACCATTGATTTTCTTTACAATGTGAGAGCTAAAGTTTTATAATTAGAACTGGGTTTTAAAGGGCGGGTATAGCTTCTACAGCACTTTTTAAAGCTGGGTGTTAGAGACCTTAAACCATAGATACAGAGCAGGAGATCAGAGGAATTCCACACAAAGCCTTTGGACCAGATTTTATAAAGTCGCCGTCGCTGTTACTCGGGGACAATACACACGGTAATTGTGCCAAGACTTTAAAAAAGCAGCCCTGCAGCAGTCAGAATCATTTCATTAATAGGATTTTGTGTGTGGACATCAGTAGACCTCAGGGAACGTAAAGAAAAACTAATGAATGGTGTAAGAAAAAAAATGCATTTTTACAATAGGAGGGCTCTATAGCAGAAAAGTCTGGGTGCTAAAACACCATCGACACATTGTGAAATGAAACCTAAAGCAAATGAGACCCTGAACATCAGAACAGCTCATATCTTATACCCAGAAAGTTTCAAAACTGCAAAAACTGTTATTAGTGTCAGTATTTTAGAGTATTTTTATTTTGTAAGAAGCTGTGATACAACAAAATACACAACCCGCATCTAAATGATGTGGGTTGTGTATGAAACACAATTTCATAATGCGATGGTTCAGCCTCACAAATGGTCTCTCAACACTAAATCCAAACCATGTTGCATTTATAATAGAAAAGGGCATGTTATGATTGTGATCAAACATATTTTGTTAGCAATTTATCTCTTATCCTAATGTGCAAATACACAAATGAGACAAGAGGCTGCAAGGTAACTGGTTACTGTACCAGTGTAAATATGCAGCACTGAGATTACAGCTAATGGTGTGCTAGAGGGGGAAAAGGCCTCTAATAGAAGTAAATTAGAGCCATCAGATAACAGCAACCCAAAGCACTGATTTCACAGTGATAAATCCGAATGAAGGAAGTTACCCCCAAACACATGCTGGACCAGAGAATCTACCAACCGCATAAGCAGATGTTTAAATAATTATTCCCTAAATGCTTTGCAATGCTGTCATTTCAAAGCAAATAATCCAGTTGAAACAAGTCTATCTTTACACAAAACAACATTTTGACAGAGTCAAAACCAACAAATCCAATTTCTCAGATGCTCAGTGTTAGACAACAGGAAATTAAAAAGAGAAGGAAAAGGCTGCTGCCTAATCCACTCATTCGTAACTGTGATGACAATCAGAAGGGCTACAGTTTGAAGGGAGACCTTTCAGACTGTTGATAACAGAGATGTGATTGATGGAAGGGACAAACATTGTGGTAGACTGACTGATAACAGCATTCAGCATTGGCATCAGCCCAGATATTGGAGAAACAATTCTAATGACTTTAGGCAGAGGGAGCGGGGGGGAGAGCTCTATTTAGGCTCGCAGGCTTATTTTCAACTAATCTTTAGGAGTTGCTACAAGATTCCCCAAAATATGGATCATCAAAATGATCTGTTAATAGATGATCTATAATACAAAGGAACATATATATCCTTTGAGAGATGTTTTCTGTTCTACATTTGGATTATTATTTCTTTAGAAAAGAATGACAGGATGGCGTCACTCTCAGTGAACAAGAGTTTATGAACTCCGGCCAGAAGCGTTTTCTCAAAATGTTCCCTACTTTCACGCAAACTAGAAATGTTGCTGTCTGGAGCCCCACTCTTACACTATTCCCGGGATGGAGATTGTAATGCGTTACTACCTCAGTGACACATATGGACTATAGATATGAAATGTTCCAGAAGGAGTCAACCTCAGCCACCATCCCTAAAAAAAGTGGTTTAGGAGGATTAGTATTAATCGGTAAACCTGGACCAGATCTTTTTTTTAAGGTTTGTGAATACAGAGTTGCTGGCGGGGAGGTTCTGACGTGTGCATTTTAACAGAAGAAATGGAAACGAAAGCAAAAGAGAAAAGCATTTCACAGATGTAGTTTTTGCTGGTATGAATGTGACGAGTTTGGCAGATGACAAACTTGAATCTTTTTCAAGTACAGAGAAGGGGTGAGGGGGCATTGTTCTATGCTTTTTGGGACAATTTACTCTCTGTCCATTTGTCCCCTAGAGGGAAGTTTCACTGCAAATCAATACAAAGTCAGTCTGAGGGGCTTTGCTTTTATCCTCGTCATTACAGGATAACAATATCCCATCCACAGGCTTAAATGGTTGAAACATAATCATATGCTAAATGACTAAATTACATTTTGCAAATATCTAACCAGCCAATGACCCGGGAGCAAATCAATGCAATTAGGCATGTATTCATGGGCAAGATGACCTGCTGAAGTTCAAACTGAGCATAAGAATGGGGAAGAAATGTTACTGCAGTGATGTTAGGCGTGACAAGATGGTTGGTGCCCAATGGGATGGCCTCAGTATTTTAGAAACTGCTGATTTACTGGGATTTTCCCACACAGTCATCTCTGGTTTATGGAGAACGTACCAAAAAAGAAAAAGGAGAAAATATCCAGTGAGCAGCAGCTCTCTGGGCAAAAGTGCCTTGTTGACGTCAGAGGTCAGATAAGGGGTTGATAGAAAGGCAACAGTAACTCAAATAACCTCTCATTACTAATAGAAAACTGGAAAATTGTTGCCTGTTACTAGCCTGGTCTGATGAGTCTTAATTTCTGCTGTGAGATGTGGATGGCAGGGTCATAATTTAGATTGAACAACATGAAAGCACGGATCAATCCTGCACTGTGTCAACGGTTCATGTTACTGGTTTTGTGATGCCATGGCAGATATTTTCTTGACACACTTGGTACTAATTAAGCCTCAAGGCAATTAAGCCTGTCGTATAAACTTCAAAATCCTACGTCACCACATTCTCGAGTTATGTCGACACCGACGACAATAACCATTAGCCTTTTATTACTGAGGAGTGAAAATGTAAGCTTCTCCAGAGCTATGTACAATAATAATAATAATAATAATAATAATAATAATAATACAGTTAAACCCTTTTTACATAAGTTTAGCATCACCAGGGGAGCTTGTGTGATTTATAACCCCTGTGCCAACCTGAAGGAATAAATAATTAAGAGTTTGGAGTGACCTGTTGTACCATGACATTGTAAATAATTTACAATAATTACACCTCCCTATAAACAACTGTTCCACAACAGAAACACAGACCAACAGCCTGTGACTGCAAGCATGTGGCCAGTGTTATTAACTACAGAACAATCTGTTTTTACAATCTATTTTAAGGGAAAGGTTTTCACTTGTGTGAACTGTGTCACTAGAGCAGAAGATTGAGGATAACATGCAACCTAAATTGTACCTTGAAATTTCCAATAGCCCAGCTCTGGACTCTGCACCTCATCTCTGCGTCCTGTTGTAATGAAAACGTATCAGCCCCAGAGCTACACAGCACACAGGTAAGTGCAATGCAGTGAGAACTCTGAGTGACCTCAGCTGATGAAAACAAAATCCCCATTTGATTTACAGAAAATCTGTGAATAAGAAGCAGATTACTAGGAGGCAATCAGGCTGTTTTTTCAATACTGTACAGAAGAAAAAGTGAAATAGTTTTCTTAGTGGGCATAATGTAATCTTGCCAATAACAATGGGATCCCCTGAAATCCCTGCAGTGATCTTTTTTTTTACCCCTTCGGGTCTTACAATCATGAAATACAAATTGAAGAGATGCTCAGAGCACCTGTGCTCATGGTAAAGAGGTTTACGTGGATTGCAGAGGAAATCTGATTTGCCATTTTGATTACTCATTTAGCCTGCCTCTGCAGGATGAAGAATTTTTTAAAAACCACTTTGGCTAGCTGCAGCAAAATGGATTATATTAAATCATTGTGTCCCAACAAGTCTGATGTGCAAAATGCCAGAAAGAAATATTTCATTAATGATGCTTAGATGAGAAGCTTACTCACAGTCCACTTTATTAGGCACAACTATTCGCTAACAGATATGTGATCAGCCAATCACCAGGCAGCAACTCAATGTCTGACCAGATATACATCAAGAGCAACCGCTAAGTGACACTGAACATGGCACGGTTGTTTGCGTCAGGTCTGAAAAATTCCAGAAACTGCTGATCTTCTGGGAGTTTCCCACAAAAACATCTCTAGGGTTTCCAGAGAATGTTTGAGAAAGAGAAAATATCCAGCGAGAGACTGTTTTCTTTTTGAACTGTGTACATCTGTGATGTATTAACTGAATGACAATAAAGGAAATTAGAATGCTGTTGGTTGTTGATGCTAGAGGTCAGAGGAGAATAGGTCAGCCAAGAACAGGAACCTGAGGATTCACACAAGCTCACTAAAATTGAACCACAGAAGACTGGAAAAACATCACCTAGTCTCACGAGTCTCGCTTTTTGCTGCAACATTCAGATGGTAGGGTCAGAATTTGGTATAAACAACATGAAAGCATCGATCCACTTTGTCTTGTGTCAACAGTTCAGGCTGCTGCTGCTGGTGGTGGTGGTGTAATGATGTGGGGAAATATTTTCTTGGAACACTTCTGGCCCCCTGACCATCATTTAATCTCCACAGGATACCCGAGTATTGTCGTTTATTGTGCCCCTTGACGACCACAGTATGCTAGTTTATTTATAAAGCACCTTTCATAGATAGGCAGTCATAAAGCACTGCACAATAAAATAAAAGTGCAGTTAATGGCAATAGATGCAGAACAAAGTAAAACATGTAGTTTGAAAACATCTCAACAGAAAGTCAAGTTAAACAAAAAGGTATTTAGCTGCTTCTTAAAATAGTCCACAGTCAGAAGTTGGAGTGGGAGGCTGATCCAAAGCCTTGGTGCCACAGACTGAAGGCTCTGTCCCCCCTAGTCTTTCATCCTGTACGAGGAACCGCTAACAAATTCTGAGATCCTGTGATCGAAGACCACAAGCAGCAGTGTGTTTAGTAACAAGCTGGGATAAATAGTCTGGAGTCTGGCTGTTAAGTGCTCAGTCTGTGAGTACAAAACTTTTAAATCGAGTCCTGCAATTTAATGGGAGCCAACCTAAAAAGTAATGTGAGCCTCCTTACAAGAATGTGTAAGGAGTCTGGCTGTGACATTCTATATAGCTTGGAGGAGTCAAAAAGATGATTTATCTAAGACCACGGCGTACTTATCTTCTGGTGGCTGCTTCCAGCATGATAATGCACCAACTCACAAAGCTCAGATCATCTCAAACTGGTTTCTTGAATATGACAATGAATTCACTGTACTCAAATGACCTCCACAGTCACCACATCTCAATCCAAGAGAGCACCTTTTGGATGTGCAGCTGACAAATCAGCAGCAAGTGTGTGATTCATATCAGTACGGACAAAAATGTTCGTAGCACCTCGCTGAATCAGTGCCATGAAGACTTAAGGCAGTTCTGAAGGTAAACTGGGGTTAAACCCGATAATGTATAACTACTGAAGTGGCCGGTAAGTATATAGTTTGCATACACACTTATTCTATATGTGTACCAAATCATGCAATACAGCTGCAAGTATTTTTTTTTCTGTCCTTTAACTTAATATTGTAATATTGTTGTGGACCCCACTAGTGGTGATTCAGTGTGCACTAAGATCTAAATGCATAAAAAGCTCTTCTTCATTTCAGATACAAGACAGTTCACTTGCTACTTGTCATGAGCTGTACATTACCTTGCAGATTGAAAGTTTGTGACCAAGTCATCCAACAGACGGTTGTTCCTCAGGTCTGCTTCTGTCATTTGCTAAAAGAAAAAGAAGCAAGATATGAAGAAATTCTGCCTGTAGGGTCCAAAATCCAGTGATATTTACAATTAAAGTTGAGCAAGACAATGTTTAAGTGATGTTCTTCAGTGAATTACTTAAATAATTTAACCAATATTTACTGATATCGATTAAGTCTCTTTAGGTGATGTCCTTAATTATTATGTAATTCCATTACAAGTCATGGTCATACTTACTGTATTGCAAACTGGACACTGGAGCTTGTAAGAAAGAAATTTCCGGATGCACAAAGAACAAACTGCAAAATAAAATGCAAACACAAAGCTGTGTCAGCCTGTTGACATTTTATCACATCGCTATTTGACGTGTGTGACAGTTTTTAATTTAGCAAATTGTGAAATTTGAAGAGTGACAGAGAGAGGGTGAAGTTTTAGGAGAAGATGAGAAAAATAATATTATGTCTGCAGCTCTACAGTAAACCATTTTAAATCGTTAAAAACAAAACAGTAGAAATTTAATGTGTGCCTGTTAATGTTGCGTTATGGTAGACGATCAAAAATAATTTATGTAAATATATTTCGTGATCTGCCTCTGCAATGTGTGGGATATAGTTCATAAACCAGACAAAGGACAGCTGATTGCTCGTTTCAAACAACCACTCAGTGTTCTTCCTTTTATTTGCATAAACTTCTTTTATGACTGCATCTGCACTGCTATTACTTTTTTTTTATCATCAACAATTTTTTTTTGCACTGCTATTACTTACAATTGTGTGAGCATTTTGTCATCATTGAAATATTGAGAAAGTCGAAGCAAATAGGACACCGAAGCAGCGCATCGACATTCTGTAAATGGGAGAGAGGAAAAAAAAAAGAGCTGAAAATCAACAAGTACCTGCAATAATAACAACAACAACAATGTATTTTACCTACTAAAAGTATGGCTGGCTCAAAGCATCTGTGCATGAACCTTTGCACTTTTAATCATACATTATTTTAGGATGAAAATATCCAAAAGTTGATTGTGTTCATCTGGACGTAGCATTTTGTGGAAGAAATGTTTCGTCACTCATCCAAGTGACTTCTTCAGTCTGAGCTGATTGCAGGTTTCCACAATCTTATAAACAGTACATTTGCATAATGACTGAAACCAGCCCACTGAAGGAACAATGGGCTTTGATCAGTGAAACCCACTGTGCTGTTGATCAATGGTCATGAGAATTTGCATAATTAAGACTAAGGAACTGACCTCCCAGCCCATTGTTCTTTTAGTGAACAGAATCGACTTCTGGAGATTTACTTACCTGGATGATTGAGAATGCGTCAAGACATAGGATGAAAATACAAAAGTTGACAGATGAAGATGTTACTCACTGAATGATAAATAAATGGTAAATGGCCTGCATTTGTATAGCGCTTTTCTAGTCCCTAAGGACCCCAAAGCGCTTCACACTACATTCAGTCATTCACCCATTCACACACACATTCACACACTGGCGATGGCAAGCTACATTGTAGCCACAGTTGCCCTGGGGCGCACTGACAGAGGCGAGGCTGCCGGACACTGGCGCCACCGGGCCCTCTGACCACCACCAGTAAATGTAGTACGCTAGAGTTGGTGAATGTCCTCGTTTATCAAAGGATTGCCCATACATTTCCATACAAAGGATATCATTTCCTAAAACCAGTCTATCCAACTAAATAACAGGAAACTATCTAACCCTCCTGTCTCAAGCTGAATGTTCTCTTGTAAGAATGTTCAAGGTTCCACAAATTTTTTTTAATGTGATGTTTGCATAGCATTCAAGAATACAAGTTGTCCTTTCTTTTCTGACCGCAGACAATACTGTGCACACATTCTGAGTCATCCCTCATGTCTTTATTTTTTGCTTCCATGGAGCCAAGCTTTCGTGTAATTAAAAAAAAAAAAAAGGGCTGGTCACTGACAGCTTTTTCTCTCATTTTCAGCACCCTCCTTGTACCTGACCATTTTCAGAGGAATGTTTTACTTTTCTTCTTGATTTTTAAGCCACTTAATACTGACCTATAAATAAACCAAGCATAAAAACCCCACATAATTCAAGGGATAAAACAGTGTTGTTTCTGCAAATTGACAGATAAATTACCACAGAACCAAATTTAAATTGCATATTTAGCCACAATGTTAGCAGCTGGCTGAATAAGGTCAAAATTTGCTCCCATTTCTTAAGCTGAATCTATGAAAAATTATAATTATAATTTTATACAGCACTGTTCTACTGTAAATGCCTTCTATCCAACATTCACACACCAATGGTTACATCGGCGATCAACTTGGGGTTAGTATCTTGCCCATGCAGACTATAAGAGACAGGGATCAAACTACCAACCTTCTGATTATTAGACGACGTCCTAAACTACAACCCACAACAAAACAGTATGTTTGCACCAACTACTCACTTTCCAAAGCACTATTAGGACAGTGAACAAGTAGAGGTCAAAATTAGAAAGTCTCAGCGGTAGTCAAATTAGATCGACTTATGTCATTGTTGCACTGTATTTACAAGGTTAGCAAACGTTTCATCACTAACTGTAAGCACGTCAGATACTCAAGTGAGTTATAAAGATTGAACGAATGTGATGTAAGGGGGTTTTCAGTTAGCTGGGGGCTAACAGCCAGCATGTCAACAAAACATTTGAAATCAAACATAGCTACAACCTACTTTCAGACATGCGAGACTAGGTGGTAGATCCGCTTCCGTCTCGAAGGCCATTTTCTCCGAAATAACGCGCAGATTCTTGACAAAGTTAGCCTCAGCACTTTTTTTTATTCGGCGCTCAGCTGTGAGAGTCCCGCTCACAGAACGGGATACGTCTGACGTCATTTGACAACTTCCGCTGAGCCACAAATATGTAAAGACTGTAGCTGTGCTCGTCACTCGGTCAGAGTCCGGGTTACATTGTTTCAGTTTTATTTAAGAGGCTGTCTTTATTGTTTGGACTTAAAGGCATAGCAGTACTTGTGCTGCCTCGTATCTTTCTACGGGTGCAGATTCAAGAATATCAGATTTGATATACCTGCATTTTATACACAATGTTTTACTGCTTGACGAATCATAGAAAATAGCAACAAAATAACAAAACAAGGCTTTTTTTCAGTTAAAGTTTGACAGTGGTAACAACTTTTTCCAGAATAATTACAATATATGATGGACAGCAGCTTTTGTCTGTCTCTTTTCCTGATGTACTTTGTTATATGATTTTATATATAACTTCCCGTTTCTACTGAGTTTAATACGTTAATATCAAGCTACAGTATAATTTAGCATACTAATAATATACAATACACATGTACTAACAATTTTAACCAGCTTTAGTTATTCGGTTTATCAGGACTTTGCAGGACTAAGATGCAAAAATCCAGCCCTTTCAGTTGTACTCATCGAAGCAGCAGAGCCAGGGCCAGATGCAAATCCAGCATATCCCCATTCTAGCAACCTCTTAGCAATTCCAGCCCCTGCAGACACCAACCCCCGAGCCCTCGTCTCGTTTCCACCTCCCAACCCCAGAGCCAGGATCTGGTCTTCACCAGCAGGAACAGCTTTATTCTGGGCAATCAATTGCTGTCTTCTTTCTCTCCTTGGCCATCTCTCTTCAACCGACAGAAGTGGTGGGGGAGGATGGTGTGTTCTGGGAGCAGGCCGTGCATAGGGGGGTCTTAGCTGATGGCACTGAGAGACACGTGCAGCAGGCCCCCCTTATAAAACAAAAATGATGCTCACCGGTATATTATGTAAAATACTGGATGTTTCACCTCACATTGAATGAGAGGTGAATCACCTCCTCAAACCTTAAAGAAGTCCAGTCACTTTCATTCTAAGCTCCTTAAACTACCATGACCTGGATCACAGAGAACCTACACACACATTGTGTAATGCTCACTCACTTTCACATTCAGTAGATTGTTAGACTCTCCGTATCAGGAAATGGTATGTGTGTTGCTGTTGTACTTAACAGTCCTGTGATAGCCACTTTGACTATAATGACTATATGTATATATCAATGAGGCTGTGCTGCACATCTGTTGCTATTATGCAATAACATAAAATACCTCTTAGTAATATACAGCACATTTGATGTGTAATTTGTGACATGAACAAAGTTACCACTGGAATAAATCAGTTTAATTTATATTATGGATTAAATATGAAATACATGAGAAATTTTATACAAAAAAAAAAAATCCGTGGACACTGAAAGATCCAAAAGTCATAAAGATTGTGTTTTTCTGGCTCCAGTGGAGGGAGCTAATAGGGAAGACAGCCACTGCTAACTCCAACCAGGGAATCTGAGAGTGGAAAATGACTATTACAAAATAAATGACCTTCTTGTGGTGGATGTAAAAGGACAGGCTCTTCTTTTGTGGTGTCCACACCATGACAGCCTCGTGTTTTTAGATGACACTAACACAAGTGATTCTGGATGACAAGTGTAGCATGAAAAAAATGGTACAACCAGTTCTTAGCTTGACTCATGCTTTATTATAATAGTTATTCATGCCTTTGGCAGTTGTTTTCAGGACATTGATGGGAAAGAAATAAGTTAATCAATCTTGTTCTTACAGTGGAGAATGCTCGGCAGATTTTTCAGAGGCCTTAAATGCAGACAATGAAAACCATCTCCCTTATTGAACTTTAGACTAGTAAGTGCTTACCAGAGATCCACAATAACCCATGTAATGTACAGTGTAAACCCAAAGAAGTTAGCAGAACTTCAATAAATTAAGGCAATCGATTGCCCTAAGGTTATTAAGTTTATGAACTTAAAAGTTGAAGCTTATAAGAACTCCAACATTTGAATTACGTTTGACTAAAAGTAAAATGTTTAATAATTATATTCACAAATATTTATTAAATACAACTTAAAGTCTTGATTTATGTCTCTAATGTCATGTTCCTGGGTCTGTTGACCCGCGTTTTAAGTTTTAGTTTATTTGGATGTTGTTTATGTTTAAGTTCATTAGATTAGTTCATTTGGTTATTAGACTCCTTGTGTTTTCTTCCCCTGTATTTAAGTTTCCCTCACCCTTTGTGTTTCATGCTGCGTGTCTTATGTTATCAAGCTTGTATTGTCATGTCTGCGTCTCATGTTTCCTGTTTTATTTTGAAGGAGTGATGTGTTCTTTGCTCATTGTATTTAGTTTGACTTCCCCTGTCCTGTCATTAGCCTCATGTCAGTCAGCTGTTCCCCCATGTGTTCCCACTTCCCCTAATCACCTCCTGTGTATTTAAGTCCTCTGGTTTCAGTGTGTTATTGTCAGATCGTCTGTGTTGTTTCTAGGCCAAGTGGTCATGTCAAGTTTTCTTATATCAGGTCCATGTTCCTGTTGTAGGTTTTTATTTAATTTAGCTCACCCAGTTTAGTTTATTGTTAGCCTTGCCTTTTGCCTGCAGTTAATTTGCCAGCCTTAATCAACGGCTCGTGTTTGGTTATTCAAGTCATGTTTTGTTTCGTCTGCATTTGGGTCCACCTTTCACTCTACACACAGTCGACCCCGCTGATTGTGACATCTAATGTGAATAATGTGGCATAACTTAAAAGAAATGAGTACAAGTCATTTTTTGAGTTATGAAAACTGCGTATTTATTGTTCACTTTCATTATCTTTTTTTAATTAAACAATAGTCAAACATCAACATTGAAAACTCAAAAACAAATCACACAAAACTATTTCTATAGTAAACTATATTTAAGAAATATTAAAATAAATCATTTTAAAAAGACTTTTAAGTGCTAAAGACATGGCGTGTACTTTTGAATATCTGAGTAACAGATTTGATTCATTACACTGTAAACTGTTGAAACTCTAAAATGTACATATACCACTGTCCTGGTTCTGTGATTTGTTAATACCTGCTTGGTTAACCTTCATATTCAAAACAGTGACTATTAGAATTCTATTGTAGTCCAGTGATTGCAACAAAACAATGAAAATAACTCCACCAAAAAACAAAACAAGACACTATGCTTGGATACAGTGATCTGCACACTTAAGTCTCTAAGTTGGGGAACAGTTTACCAGCTTCCAGACTACTGTACTCTGATTGAATACAGTGTTATTCAGTCCCTTGGTAATAATTGTAGTGGTAGATATAGTGTAAAGATCACTCCAATCATTATGAAGAAGTTCATCAGCAGTTCTTGGGAGACCTCCATAAAGTTGTAACAGACTAGGTCGTTGTCATGGATTACTATAACAAAAAAGAGGTGGCTCAACAGGCTTGTCCTGAATGAATGTAAGCTCGTGATCGAAAATTAATCAACTATTTCACAAGATGATTTTGTGACAAATCATCTCTCCAATTCATGATCACTAGCAGTGACCCAGATGATTCTGCAAATCGTCATAATATTTTTATGTCTTTAAGCGTCACCCAGAAACTTTTGGTGTGTAGGAGTTATGTTTGAAAGTTATGTAATATTTTAGCTACAACTCTATATTTTTGTGGTCGTTTTGAGAACAAATTACATGTGGATCGGTAAAAACAGATGATCTATGTTCTTCATAGTAATCAGTTCTGAGGCCACCAAACCCAAGTGACACATAGAGAGGGAAAGCTGAGATGGTTTGGATATGTGCAGAGGTGGGATAGCAGATATAGTGGACAAGGGATGTTGAAGCTTGAGCTGTAAACAGTAGAAAAGGCAGGAGAAGAAAAAGAGGAAAACAAAAACTGAAAACAAAGTGGGCAAATGCTAGAATTCAAAATCTCAGTTTGAGGTTTGGGTTAAATCTCTTTCCATTGTGAAAGTTTTAAATTTCAGCCGAAACCTTTGCTGTATTAACTGTATTGGAAATCTTCTATTTGAAAATAGGTATTGGCTGAATAAGACGGCTGTGAAGCTTGGCGTAGAACGTGTTGGGCATGCTCGAAATGCTTGCCCAACACCAGGCTCTGCTGTGGTGAGAACAGGAACCTGTGTTGTTTATTAAAGTGAGTGAAGTGGGTAGCACATTTGGTTTCTTGTAACATTAGCTGTTGTTGCAAAAGACTGAAACAAGAACTTTTAAAAGGCAGACGTGCAGCAACATATTCCTGATGAAAAAGGTTTTCATCAGAGGGTAAATCTTCATTAAGACACACATCCACACATGTGCAATAACACTAAGTGCAATTCTCTTTTTCTGACAATGTTGTATTTTATTCTGTTGTATATAGTATTTTATTCTATTGTGTACAGTATCTTATTCGTATTCTTATTATCTTATCCTATTTTGCTACTGTAACTTTGCACTGTCCACTTTCTGCTGTAACAAAACAAATTTCCTAACAAAGGTTATCTTATCTTATTAACTCCATCCCCTTAAATTTGAAAGAATTTTACATAATACTTGTATACAATAGAGAACATTTATCAAAAAAGGGGGGGAACTTAGCAGGCTGTCTCAGCTACTGTGATGAACTCAGCTAACTTATTAGCTGTTAGCCAGCTGAATGAGAATTGCTTTGCTGACATTTCACTAAAAGAGCTTAGGAAAAAATAGAAAGCTAAAGAAAATTTGAATGCTTATTGCAATACAAACGATGCTGGTAACGAGTGATAAATACAGAACCACCTAATGGACCTGTCACAACACCGGTGTTTGTAGGTTTTCAATGAATCCCACCCTCTCACTTTTCAAAATCAAACAACTGCAGACAAGTGGGCAGACCTCCATATTTAAGAGGAAATGACCTCACTAGTGAAGCCTTACAAAATTAATTAAAAAAAGATCACTTGACTGTTTCTAAAGCTTGCAGTTGATGTAGTTTTTTATGGGAAAAAAATAAAAATAAATAAAAGTCATTAATAAATGAATTGCAGTAAATTCATTATTTTTAAGTCAAACTCTTTTTTTAAATATTTAAAAATTTTATGTAGTGTTTTAAAAAGAAAGAAAAGCAACCAAAAAATAAAGCAAGAAACAAAAACCAATTAGTTAAACTATTTGTACTTAATGTTAGTGCAAGAACCTGTGAGCACCTGATAAAAGACATTTTACTTTTACTCCATTGTCTTTTCTCAGAATCTCAAACAATCCAGCTCTTGTATCATTTAACAGCTGCTGTAAATCTTTGCATCTTTGCTGTGTTTTATACACTTGACTGAATGCACTTAGACTGAATCGTGAAGGTTTGGTTAACGTTTTTCTTTAAGTCATGATGTTTAAAGAATCCACAGAGCAAGAGACAAGGTATACCCTGGACAGGTCGCCTCTCTCTCGCAGGGCCACCACACAGAAACAGACAATAGTTCACACATAAAGTCAAATCAAAATCACCATTTAACCTGAACCCATGCAAGTCTTTGCACTGTGGGAGGAATCCCTGAGGAGTACCCATGCAGACACAGTGAGAATATATAAACTCCACACAGAAAGGTCCAAAATTCAAATACAGGACCTTCTCGCTGTGAGGTGACAGTGCCATTAACTCCACCATGGTTAACAAAAAGTTAAGCAGAAAACATCTTCCAACTCTGACATTTCACTCTGACTGTGTTTTACTTTGCCTCTTATGGGTGTACTGTACCAGCAGACAAAATGAAATTAGCCCTGTCAGGCAGCTTTAGCTTCAAAATAATACAAACTGGTATCTGCAGAACAGACAAACACAAAGTAAATGCTTTTCACTAATAAGTCATGAGATAAGATGCTGACCTTGGAAGTAAAGCCACTGCCTCGATAAAGAGATATTTCCAATTTGATCAATACAACACAGGGCTGGATTTGAAATGCCAGCTGGCAGTTTGTAGCTTGTGGCCATTCCAAGCCCCAATGTCATTGATCATGTATCCTTAACAAGGCACTAAGACCTTTGTAATGCTGCACTTTGGGCTTAATTGTTCCCAGAACATGCATACATGTTGCTCTTAAATCTGAAGCTCAAGTCTGAAAGGACAGTTTCAACTATCCTTGTGTAAAATAGCTGCCATTATAAACCGGTGTCTGTTTTGTAATCATTGCAGTTTGATTAAATTCTCTTGTAATGGTTCCCTGCTGTTATTTATCAGATGGCTCCAGCTTATATAGATAAAGTCAGTGGAAGTGGAAAGAATACTACAGAGTCTACATCAAAATTCTGATCATGGGGCAACTTTTTTGGATTTGAAGTGGATTATTTTGGGATTTCAGCCTTAAATGCAAGGATATCAAACAAATAGCAATGAACACAGTTTAACCTGAAATCCTTGTGATGATTGAAAAAACTCACTAATTATTCAGCACTCTTACAGCTTACTGGACTCTTACAGCCGCTGCATCGCAGATATTCAATGATTTAATGACCACCTTTATATACACAGATGTTGAGCATTAATCACAGTAAGTGTCATGGAAAAGGTCATGCCTCTGTAATAGGTTGCTATCTTATTTTTTCTTCATATATAAATAATATATATAAATAACGAACAATTTTTCACCATCCATTATTTCCTGTGTGACCGATGTTTCACCTATTAGACTGCAAGGCAGCCAAAAATGTCATCTGTGTCACTGACATTGTAAATGTCAAGGCAACACAAGCTTCTACATTTCAGTTTGTTATGTTAGGTCTGATTCACTGAATTAATTTGGTTATAGATAATATTATGCAGCTTTATTTTGCTTTTTCCCAGCCAAAAGTCTTCACGCTAAAACAATGTTTTCAGTTCTCTCTCTCTCCCTGTGTGTTTGTGTGTGTGTGTGTGTGTGTGTGTTTGCCAAAATTCATTTATCTCTTTGAATATTACATCTCAAAAGGCTGAACCATGCTTTAAGTTTGCAAATCTATACCAAATGAAGAAATCACTGTCATGGCCCTGTACACCGACCAATTTCAAAATATGTCAATCTAAACTGCTGTGTGATAAATGCTCAAAAAAGAAGCAGAAAAGGACAAATAACACAAACAGATATGGAACCATGTAGAAGAGACTAAAAGTCTGATTAGTGCAGTTTAGCCATATGGCCATCCAGTCAATTTTCAGCACTCTATAGAGACATTCTTATGGGCTTGGAAACTGAGGATGTTTAATCACTGGATGCTCCGCCAAGTGGAAAATATATCCCTATATTAGTAAGATGACATGATGTACTGAGTGCCTGTAAGAGTCTCCAATTCAGATTTTCAGGAACTGTGTTACAGATTAAACCCATTACCAGCTATTTTACTCTGTTTCTAGTTCAGTCTGTAATTTTGAGATGTTCTTTTCAGAGAACTGAATTACTGCTTATGTGTGTTTAAGGATTATCTTTGGTGCAATGTTTTCTGATATTATGAAGCTGTAATCTGTAATATTATGTTTTATTTTTTTTATCTGCCCTGTGGTCAGAGCATTTTTCTAACGTTCTCCTCACATGGAGAAAACATTATTATGATATACTGTAGATGGAATCACAAATAGTTGGCAGCAGGTCAAAATGAGCTGTTCAACTTTTACTTTTTATACTTTTGGAATATTTGCTGTTATCCTGACAACAAAAAGAAAGAAAAAAGGTCTCAGTATTTAGCACCATATAGATTATTCACAAAGCTATTTGTCTTTAACTGTTAAACCTTAACTGTTGTGATTTATGCTATCACTGCTTAATTATAAGTTACTGCACAGAGCGCCAGCTGGCAGGGAAAGCAGGTTCTCTCTTCTTAAATTGAGGTTGAATAAAGGCAGCAAGCCAAAACTATTTAGTTAAATCTTAAAAGTCAGCTACAGAGATTTTTACAGAACTTTAAGACCAACACTGTTTTGCACAAAGTCTCAATTTTAATCTATGTTTTACCCCCAAAAGACCCGGTCAAGGACCCTAAATATTTTAAAAATTCTCATGTTAAAAGTTAAATGCACTGTCTGTCTTCATATATGGACTATATTCAAATTTGCAAAAGAAGAAGCATCTAAACGTGCACAAACATCATTCTGTCCAATGCAAAACAGTGAAATATCAGAATGAAAAAAAACACACACAAACACATTTCTGGAGCCAGATTTTTAAAAGATTATCTTATTCACACGTTTATAAAATTAATCACAGTTTTAGCCTTTTCCGCATAATTTGTAGCCATTATTTGTAATTCAGAGTCTACAGTAGAAACTGAGCCTTGTGTTTATGATTTTTACATTGAGAAATGTCCGACAGGCTGCTGCTCCTTAGACATTATGCAGAACCTTTGAACTGGGGAGTCTGTGGGGAAATCATGATCAGCGTTTCTTCAGCGAAGTGTAGCATTTTAATGTGGATTCAAACAAGCGCCACTCATAAGAAATTTGTTAAGGATGCTAGCTTTCACTTTCACTGAAATCCATTTCACTAGATGAGATTGTGCCGCTCCAGAGACTGAAAATATATATTCTGTTTTTTAAACAGCTACCCATTAAGCAAGCTCCAACAAACACATCATGAATCACTGCTGCATGCTGTTTTATTTTCTTATGTGCAGAGAAAAGAATCTCATATAAAACTAAATCCAGTCATTGTGTTTTACCTGAAAAGTACCTGTTAAATTAAAATAGTTATGTTACAAACTCTAAGATAAACTACAGCTCTTTTTTGTGGTTATTTCTCAATTTCATATTTTTATTTTTTATTTTTTATTTTTTATTTTTTTACCTCACATCATTTTAAAAATTGGTTATTAGATAATAGTAACAGTACCTCTTTCGCCTTATAATATTGTTTGGCAACAAGTGGATTTTCAAGCAGGATACCAGGAAGCAGTTTTAGGGTTTTATTGGAAACAAGTGTTTGAGAGAAAGGTGGCTGGGATGGAGTCCAGGGCTGGCTGGAGACAGGGCTTTGGAGAGACGAGGCACTGAGTTTGCCAGGGGAGAGTGGGTTGGCAGGAGAGCACCAGGTAATAGATGAGCAGGGTTGCTAGCAGGCACACACAAGTGATCCAAGCACACAGAAGGAACTGTTTAGCATGAAGGAAAGTATAAGGCAACAAACTACCAGCACAGCAGACAGAATTATTGGGTGAAGAGTGACTGGAGAAGTTAGAGATGAGATGATGAGGTGCAGGCAGGTGAGAAAGCCAGACAAAGGAGGGGAAGGGAGGAAGCGACACCCAGAGATGCAGACAGACAACATTAAATGTGCGGGCAGACACACACACGGATACACACATGGACACACAGACACACGCAGCTTTTTGAGCTGGCAGACACCCTTGTCAGTCTACACTTGTGAAACATCCATGCCATTTAGTTCAGTTGAAATTTTATATTGCTGCAATGGAAAATTGCTTTAGCTCATTTGAAACTGTTTATTTCACTTTACCCAAAATTAAGAATCCCATGTGGAAAAATCAACAAATACTTTGCCCTTAAGTTAATATGTACTTCAAGTGTATTTCAGTGACCTGACGGCGAGCACCAGTGCATTCAAAACCATCAGGCCGACCCTTTTGGGTGATAAGCTAACAGCAATGCAGGTGGATGCTTCTCTTGTGTCCTGGATAGCTGACTAACTGACAGGAAGACCACAATATGTGCGTTGTCAACATCTGACAAGGTGATCAGCAACACAGGGGCACCACAAGCGACCGTCCTCTCCCCTTTCCTCTTCACCCTCCACACCACAGACTTCAGCCACAGCACAAAGACCTGCCATCCTCAGGTTTATCTGATTACTCTGCGGTGGTTGGATGCATCAGTGAGGGTGATGAGATGGAGTACGGGGCTGTGTTCGACTCCTTTGTCACGTGGTGTGCACAGAATCATCTGCAGCTCAACGTAACAAAGACCAAAGATTTGATTGTGGACTTTAGGAGGACCAGGAAACCAGTGATCCCCGTTTTAATCCAAGGAGTTGGTTTGGACATTGCGGAGGACATTGCAGGGAACTGTACACATAGATAATTAACTGGACTGTGCTAAAAACACCACTGCACTCTACAGGATGGGCAAGAGTCGTCTCTATTTCCTAAGGCAGCTGAGGTCTTTTAACATCTGTTGGAAAATGCTCAAGAATGTCTATGAGTCTGTTGTAGCAAGTGCCATCCTCTATGCTGTTGTATGCTGTCGCAGATGCTAACAGACTCAATAAACTGATCCACAATCACAGTAATGTTGTGGGGATGGATGTGGAAACCCTTAAGGTGGTTTAGGAGTGGCGGATGTTGTCCAAGATAAGGACATTTCTGGACAATACCTTCTACCTACTTCATGATGTGCTGGCCACTCACAGGAGCACGTTCAGGCAGGGGCTGAGATTACCCAAATGCAACACCGAATGACACATGAAATCATTCCTGCCTGTGACTATCCCCTCCTGCATATAAAGCACAGTGCAATAGTGACATCCTTTTGCACACCCTCTACAGTGAAAATAACAAATAAAAAGTTTTATAGTTTACGGTTTAGAGTAAAATGTCAAACATACATATTTAATCTCTGTAATATTCTGGATATTTATAATTGAGCCATTTGTATATATTAGAGCTATTTCTTTTATTTTTTAACTTATACATAATATACTGTATTATTTAATTTAGTTCAGTCTGTTACTGCTCTTATTGTTTTGGAGCAACTGTAACCACATAATTTCCTCAGGGATTAATAAATGATTCTGATTCTGAAGTCAAAGGTGATTGTGTCACATGACCATGTGACGTCACTCACATGGCTCTGTGCTATTATTTCACTTAAGCAGTGAACATATTTGGTTCTGGACTGATCTACACTGTCAGCTCGAGCTATCCCAGAGAGCTCAAACACAACAAATTGTTCATGGAGATTTCATGGAGAAAGAGACATGTGGACACTGCATTGTTTTGTTTGTCTTTTAGAGCTAATTTGTATTCAGATACACTTCAGGGAAAGTCTAAGGAATTTCTGTGAGTTTATATTAGGAAGGAACAGACTCAAATTTAGGAGAAATTAGAACTACAGTGTGTTTTCACAGTGATAGAAATGTTAATGAATACATTAGCAATATCACTTTTTAGGGGAATCGTTTTGCTTAATTTTGTCTGATGTTCTTTTTTTTCTCTTTAGCAACTGTTGTGTAAATAGCACTGATAACTTCAGTACTTTATTTTTTAATTTCTATTGATTTTTTTGTACATAAAACGCAGCCTTTGTTTAAAAAACACTCTATAATAAATTTGGTCCTTGAAAGGAGAATGTATCTTTGTTTCTAGCAAGCTGATTGCGACAAAATTTTGGTTTTACCTTTAAAAAAATCTGCTTTTTTAAGCAGATTTTTTAAAGGTAAAATTTGAGCAATTTTTTAAAGTTGGTTTAGAGAAACATTTTTTTCAGTGTATATCGATAGCCCAGATACCTGAGTTTCTATAGTATTTTTTTTGTAGTCTGACATGTGGTTTACAACCAGTGATTTAACACATCTTTTTCTAAATGTAACTGCAGTTTGAGTTGCATTAGTTCATGCAGTCAACATTCAAAGAATATACAATTTCATAGACATTCAACTATTGAATGAGAGGCTCAGAGTACATTTAATACCCTTATATTAATGGTCTATTTTCCGGGAAGGTTTGCTTTAGCTCAATAAAGGAATTGATGATAAATATTAAGTACTAACAACAAATAAGATTTGAGCCCAAATATCTGCAGTGAAACATTTGGTTTGGTTTATTTTATATGAAATCTCACCATTCAAAGAGAGTCATCACAACTTTACAACAATGCAATAAAATAAATAAATACACAAATAAACAACTGTAAAATCCCAGAGCTTTCATGTCCACCTATTTGCTGTCAGGGTGTAAGCAGTAATATTTATTGACCTGGTTTCATGCAAGGCATGTCATGTTTTTTTTGTTTTGCTTGACTTGTAGGAGGATGCACATAAACAATAACATTTGCAGGGCCAACATGTCTGTAGATCTTTGTCTTGAAGCTACGTTTATTATGCATGCTGTATATGCACTACCCTGCTCCACTCCTGCATTTCAAAGATACAGGCATAGCTAGAAATGTCACTGAATTTGGAGGTGTTGAAATCTACTATAGCCATGCAAGTCTGCTGACTGAGTTGTTGTTGGAAATAAAATGTTTCCATTTCTAATTGAGGTCAGAACTTGTTTTTTTTTTAATAAAGAGGAATCACTAAAATAAATTTAACAATTGGCATACAGTGTAAAATATTATGTATTTGAGGCATCTCCTCTGCACTCTCATTTTTATCCAACAGACTGAAAAGCTATGAAAAATAATAAAGCCTGATGTTCTCATCTTTCCACAGAAGTGTCTTTCTTGCCAAATCTAATTTCAATCTGTTCTAGGCTCTCTCTCAACTAAAACATCTCTGATTCAGTCCCTTTCATATTCATGTACAGTGCCAAAGTACTATGGAGAAGAACTACTTACTCACTCACTCTGTGTGATTTTAGTTTACTGTAATGTGCTGTAGTGCATTGTAATTCTGTAATGACATTTGTGGGGGAAAAGAAAGACTTCATAGCACTCTGTGCAGTCATGTGAAAACAACACACATTGTGATTCGATACCTTCTATATCAAATTTCAGCAGCAATATTTGAAGTAATCATTTTCTGTATGACTCTGTGAGTCTCTCAGATCACTGAAGGAATTTTGACACACTCTTTTTTACAGCAGTGCTTCGGTTAATTGAGGACAGTAGGGATTTGTTTTGTGCACAGGTATCTTAAGATCCTGGCACAGTATTTCAATCAGGGCGAGGTCTGGACTTGGTCATTGTAAATTTGCTGCTCTGCTTGGGATCATTGTCCTGTCACATGACCCAAAGTGGGACAAGCTTTAGCAGTAACCTTTGTTGGACAGATGGCCACATACAGAGGTTTACAAGGTAGACTGAATGACTGCAAGTTGCCCAGGTCCTATGGCTGCAAAACAAGCCCTAACTATCATCCGTCCACCACCGTGTGCCACAGTTGATATGCTATGTTTGGTTTTTGCCAAGCATAGTGCTGTGAATTATGGCTAAAGATCTCCACTTTGGTCTGGTATGTCCAAAGGAAGTTGTTCCTGGAGTCTTGTGGTTTTTTTCTTCAGGTGCAACTTTCCAACGCTAAGTTTTGATACCATGTTCTTTTCTAGGGAGAAGAGGCTTCCTCCTGACAACCCTTCCAAACAAGCCATGCTTGTTCAGTCTTTTTTCTTATCGTATTGCTAAAGGAGGAGACCTGCAGTCTGAGACAGTTTCTCCAAGCATGGCCTGACCTTTGGCTGAATTTTCCGAGATTCCCACTCCTGAGAAGATGACATTGCATTAATACACACCTGAATGTGTCAAACCTGCAAACTGCCAAAACCTCTGCTTTTACTGAGGCGCTCACAAATTTGATCAGCATCACCTGACTGCTATTTACCATCTTAACTTCTCTGAAAACAGTAAAGATGTACTTAATATTTCACAGGACTGCTTAGAGTCCTGTGAAAGCTTCCTTCCTTCACATGACTGTAGGCTGAAATAAAAAATAAAAAAATCAAACCAGGTGGTGCGTTCCAGTTTTTCAGGTCTCTGCTTTGGTTAATGTAAATTAATTTTCTGACATCATCTCTTTGCGCATGACGAAAAGTACATATTGCTTATTTTACAGCTATAAAAGAATCCACATGGAAATGTTGAATGAAATTAAAACTGGCTTTATTATTAGCATGAATGTTCTATGGCTCTTTACTATGGAACTCCAAAGTGTTCAAAATTAAATAAATAAATAGGTCAAGATGAAATAAATAACTATGTGAATAAATAAGACACAGATATGTAATGTGAGAATGATATTGTGAAATCATGGAACACATTTTGAAAACAATGCTCATTATTGTGAAATATATTGCATTCTGCTATATAAATTTACTTATTATTGTGAAATATTATTTCATGGTCATTATTTTTCACAATAACAGAGATTATTCCTGAGGCATTTTATTTATTTCCAGCCGTTTTTAGTCCAAAATGACCTTTTTTCAAAGTCAGTCTTTATTTCAAAATCCCGTTTTTCTCGATGGCCTATTTATTTCATAATGCGACTTTTCAGCAGAATGACTTTGTCTGTCAATCAATGTAAGTGGGCTGGACCTTTGCACCTATTGGCTTATCGTTTACCATAGACTAGTTTTCCTGGATACCGGCTCCGCGGACGGCTGCTACAGCTAGCAACAGCGTGCTAGGTCAAAAGTCACGGAGGATGGCGGACTGGCGTGAACTTCAGCCAGTTCTGCTCATTTAAGCAAATCAGAGAGGGATCATTTACCTGTAGATACTGTTTTGAGTCGTTTAGATGATGTTTCTGAAATGTCTGGATGATAATTGCTCTTCAAAATCTTAGCATCGATGACAGCATTGTCGAAGGTTTAAGAGCAATTCAGCACCGTGTTCGTTTGGAATACGCCGAGGAGGAACAACAGTCTTCAAATGTTGGCCGTCCACGTCTAGAAATCCCGGTGCAGCACTCAGGACTTTAGTGCTGTCCGGGATAACCATCGGGGTAATTGCCGATACGTTTTCTGTGTCTCCGAGCACAATTAGGAGGGAAATGACGGAGGAAGGTCTAAGGTAAGTTTATGCTGTAATTGAGCACCTGTGTGATTCTGTACACAGCATTGTTTAGATGTTGACCTTAATTATGACGTTTGACAATGAATTATTATCGCTTACTTTTTTTTGTTACTGTCTAAACTAAGTGGGGCAGCTACGGCTAAAGCTATCGGCGCCATCTCGGCGTTGAGACACGTTTAGCAGTGTTAGCTGTTAGTGTGTTAACTCGGAGACTGGGGTCAGTGGAGCCTGTAGGAACCTTTTACACAGAGAGTAGACCCACCAGCTTTCCACAGTCTACTTACTTATCACATCTTGTTAGACAGCAGGGTCATTAGTGCTTTAAATAGTACATAGTTGAATGTTTCATTGCTGTTTGCAGTTGATTGTTCTCTGATAACGCATAACAAGGTTGATGTTAAATAGCGAGTTTATTGAAATGGTTTTGTCTATTTCAGCAGCATTATAGATATCATACTTTCTCTGGTGTCTTCGGCAAAGCTAAAACAAGAATACATTTACATCCTTGGTTCTTTCAGCATTAATTGGAAAACTTTGAGATTTGCTGTGTGTCTCCCAAGCCATTCTTTTTTTATCCCACCTGTCAGGTATAGATGGCAATACTTTAAACAAAGTTAAATTTGTTATACCTGAAGAGAACCAATCCTGACCTAGAATGGGTGAATGAATAATTAGTTGGTAGCCAATGCCTAAGCAACTCACATAGGCCCTGGCAGACTCAATAAGTCCATCTAGGAACAGCTGCAGGAAACACCTCTTCAGTTTAGATTTAAAACATGTGCATGCTCTTTCAGGTTGATGAGGATTATGGTGTGGACTGGACAGGACAACATAATCGCCGCCCATCAAATGAGATCACCATTCCTGAGATTCAGCTCCCAGATGCACTGAATGAACAAGACCCTGCTGTGCTACCAATACTTCAGAATCACTTGTAGAAAGACATTATTACATTTAATCAGTTTCTATGTCAGGAGGATTTTTTTTTTTTTTTAAATTTCTACAGCTTTGTAGCTAATACTGACTCAAAACAGCATAACCAATTTCATTTTCAACAAAACAGTGAGTGGCTATAAAACAGGATTTGTTTTATACAGCTGTCACTTTAATGATATTCATTTCTTGGTTGGATATACAGTACATGTCAACTCTGAGCAGATTTAATACAATGAACACAGTACAGTAGTGTAACATCTTAATTCAAATAATTTTTTCTAGAAATTTTTTTTGTATCAGTAGCGAGTATAAACAAAACATATTGTGTAATTTATAATGTACAGTGAACAACTGATTTTGATATCTGAACTCTTCATCAGTTTATATTAAAAAAGCCATAAATGCACACCTGTAGTGTGTATTTTTCACTGTCAAGTGTATTAAAAAGAACTAGAACTCACTAGATTGTCCGTTTCTTTGAACACTGAGTACAGTAATGTGATGCAAGAAAGAAGAAATGGTCTAATTTTACCATGTGGTTATGGAATCAATCGTAAACCAGACCAAAACCTGAGTCAGTAGAGTTGAGACACACCTGAATGTCCATTAGAAATGACTCATAGGTACAGTAGTGTGCAGGAAGACGTAGTACTTCAAAACCGGTGGAAGACTTTGGAAGATTGCTGTTGACCACTTCCACAGTCATTTCTCGGCAAGACTTCCCATCCTGTCCAAAACTTGATGAGGGCTTTTTGTTGTGCACAAGATGCTGCAACAGAAGATTGTTTTAAACTATAATGACATCCTATATTCATTATTTTGAATCTTTTATAGAGAAATACCATAAAAGATGACCACTTACATACAGGGCACCAGACATTTTTGCCCCACTCAAATTGCTGTTGTAGCTTTTATAGATATTTTTATGTTAACAAAGCTAAAAGTAGTCTACATACAATTCTAGTGCAACTGATAATGCCACCACTTATGTATTGCATGGAGCAAATAACAAAACAAAATTATACTATAGTGTAAAACTGGGCGATAGAACGATAACGATATGTATTGCGAAATAACTTTTTCTCAATAGAAAAATTAAACTATTGTGATAGACCTCACCGCTCTTGTCCTTTTATAAAAAATATATATATATATCGTGATATGAAAAAATCTCATATCGCCCAGCTCTACTACTATTCAGATGTTAAAAGATGTGACCTGACCTTACCTCACAACAGGGAGCAGTCTCTGATTCCCTTGGTAAGAAAAGAGGAATGATGTCTGATCTTTCTGTCAGAAGCGGCCATACCATGGTTTCCTTAAGCCCTTTCCTCAGCTGCTTGACTTGACGACTTGTTTGTGTTATGACCTACAACGGTGAGACCAAACCAAAACTGAAGTTGGAGTCTGTAAAGTGACACACACTTTAAATGTTAAATATTTAAAGAACATCCACTGTACTAGTAAAAGCGTTTTCAAATTATACCCACTTACAAAATCACTACGTTGAACTAAAATTGCTTTCTTTTCTTTCACATAGATTACTTGTCTTCCATATTAGCACAGAAGATAAGCCACTTTAAAACAGTCATGAATAACTATTACCTACAACAATGTAAATAGTAATACAGACATTAACCCAGAAGACAATTATTTTCTCTTACCTAATTTATAGAATTCTTTGCTATGATAAAAAACAGTATTAAAAAAAAATCTGTGACTAAACTGTTTAAAAAGCTCATATTTGGCAGACAGACAGACTAACCAAGCAATAATAACATATCGTTACTTACCCTGAACAGCGTTTCGTGGAGTGGAGCTAGCTGTGATAGCGTTAGCATTTGCTAACGTTAACCCTGTGCGGTTGTGATGAGAACTTGGACCAGGGACCACTTCATCTCCAGTACACTGCTGCAATACTCAGACTGAGGTGAAGACGTTCAATCTAAGCGGTTAGCAAGTTCTCTGAGTAACTCAGAAACGGACTTGTTTCCTGCAGCCATGCCCTTCACAAGAATTGATACACCTGTAACGTTATTCGCGCCCAGTGTTTTGCATTTGTCGGTGCCTTAAGTTTATTTTGAGCTGCATACTGCCGCTAGCTGCATAGGAGACGCATTGCACCATTGCTGCTTGCTGACTGCTTACTTAACATGTAAAGCTTATGACACTTTCTGTGCGGCAGAGTCTCCATCGCGTGGCCATTGAATGAACTACGAAATCTGGTTAACGGGCGGCATCATTTTTTAATTTTACATAAACCCCCTGCATTGCTGTTGAACTGTGAAAACAAAGATCATCCATCTGCAGTATTTGTCATCTGTCCCTCATTCATGGAGAACAAATGTGATTAGAGTTCAGGGAGTTTTTATATATAAATGGGTGACAGGAGGGTTGTGTTCTAATGTTTCTGGCATGGCAGAGGTTCACTTGTCTCTAGAAAGAACGATCACCGTCTGGTGATTCAAATCAAAGTGATGATTTGAATCATCACTTTGATTATTTAATTACGCATTTCAATCCTGATGGGTGTGGTCTCATCCACAATCACAATGCCCCAAACCCTGGAGTATTACAGATCTTCTAACAGTCTGAGTAAATCACAAAAATTAGATAATTACATGCAATGACTTTCACAGTCACGAGAGATTTTGGACCGACATGTTTTTAAGAGTTCTCCAATGCACTCATCAAAACACCAAATGCTGGAATATGTTTTGGGAGAATGGTGTTCATACCTCCAGCAGAGTTTCAGAAACAAGCTGGCCTAACATGTTGCTAAAATACTTTTTTGTTTACTTTAATTTATCATGCTTTTGTGATGTGATGTTTGTGTAAAGTTGGTCAGAAGGTCAGAAGGTTGCTTTGTAAGTGCGCATGCGCCATTAGCGTGCTGCCTGCTGTAACCCTAATTTCCTTCGGGATTAATAAAGTATTCTGATTCTGATGATTTTGCAGAATTAATAATAATAATAATAACAATAAAACATTCTTCACTGTGCACACACGGCAATCAAAATTGTACTTGATAAAAATACCTAAGCAGTGTCTCTAAACATAATGATTTTACTTTAACATGCCGTAGTACAGTTCCATGCTGTCCATTATATACTCAGTGCCACATCATTAGTTATATCCTGTTATGACAGGGTAGGACCCCTGTTCTCCTTCAGATCTGCTTTTATTATTTGTGGTGCACATTTAACGAGGTCCTAGAAACTTTTCTCAAAGATTTTGGTTCATATTGACATGATAGCATTACAGAGTTGATGCCATCTGACATCAACAAGACATTTTTTTATCAGGTGAAGTGATGCTTACTGGATATTTTCTCCTTTTCGGCACATTCTCTGTAAACCCTATAGATGGTTGTGTGGGAAAATCCCAGCAGATCATCAGTTTCCTACTTACTCAGACCAGCTCATCTAGCACCAACAACCACACCGTGTTCAAATCTGCTTTCTCCCCTATTCTGATGCTCAGTTTGAACTTCAGCAGGTCATCTGGACTCTATATGTTTAAATGCACTGATTTGCTGCCATGTGATTGGCTGATTAGACATCTGTGCTGTAAACTTAAACAGGTGTGCCGAAAAAAACCCCATGGTTTATGCATACTGTAACATTGTGGCTCCGAATTGAATAGAAACTTCAAGCTGGAGGTCGTTTTTTTTTTTTTTTTTAAATTGCTGAATAGTTTAATGTGTAACACTAGATCATATTTTCTGAGTTTTTTTGAGAAGTTGTATGTACCTCAATATTACACTTACAGTAATGTTTAGCCTTGACAAGGTTTCCCATTAAAGATGTATGGCTATTTCAAGACAGAAGACAAACATCTCTCTGATTACGTTCTTTGTTTTGTTTTGTTTTTCTTTTCAAGCATCAAAACCAGTGACTCAGAAAGTCTGGATGACAGAGCAATAATGGTTTTTATTTGGATGCAGGAGTTTTCAACATCCAGTCAGTGGCATGATGTACGTTACATCACAGGTTTCAACCCACCAGACACTCACCAACAAACAGCATCACCAGACAAACAATTAAAGAGAAAGTAAACAGCGTGACAGCAACTCACACTCCGGTCCTCCGATGGGGCCATATTCTGTTCTCATACTGGGATTTTCTTCTTGATTAATAGCTTGCTGTCTTCTCTTGTCACCAGACTATCAGTGTAACCCATTTAAGCACACATTCCAGAAAAGAAAATGGCACTGTAACATCACATGTAGGGACTGATGAGAGTGCACCAAGTGCCTTTATAACCTCTCATGTAGAGGGTCCATATGAGTCCATCTGGCAGCGATGTTTTTTTGAAAGGGAAGGAGCAAAATGGCAAGAATTAAAGGCTCAACCACAGCACAGGCAGTTCACAGGGAAACCCCCAAAAAGTAAAGGAGATGATTCTACCGAGCTCTGCCAGTAAATTACGTATACAGTAGTTCTTATAGCTCCTGATCTTCAGGTCTCACCCAAGCACAGACGAGCAGTTCAATGATTTTATACACAATATAACACTTATGTTGGCCTGACTACTGAGTAGCAAGAGAAAATAAAGATTAAAAGAAGGCAACATCAGTTTATAATAAACATGACAACTAACCACATATCACAGTTAAAAAAGTAAAAAAGTAAAAGTTCAATAAAAATTGATGTTGTGCACAAAAGGCACTCAAATCTTCTGCTCCACTTATATTCTATAAATAAAAACAAAACAAAAAATAATAATCTACCTAAATGTAATTTATTTCCCCCCTTTTAAATTGAATTGTGTGCTTTCTTCATATTTTAATAACAGAAGCGTTTTGTAACATTAACTTCATATACTGTAGATCAACTGGTGCAAAACTAATAACCAGGTTAATAAGATGTTAAAACTAGAAGGATTCATTAAACCATTGCGATGATTCTGGATCATAATGCCCATCGAGAGCAATAGCCTCCGCTTGCTTATGCAATACCAGCAGGAACCAGCAGAGGGGGTGACAGCACTGTGTACGTTTAAATGCTATATCAACTTTATTCTGGCTGTACTAGCTCTCTGTTCTTACTAATCCTTCCACCCTGTACTTTTGTATATAGGTAAATAATTTGATAGTCGAAAAGCAAACAATACACCAACAACAAGCGAGTATTTTCATTTTACATCAGGTGTCTGCATTTGACAGGGAAACTGTGATTTCAATGCGAATAATTTTTGTTAGATTCGATGCATTTTTGTTATTTTGCTTTTGTTCAATCAGGCGTTGTTAGTTCTTGTTCACTTCTGATCTAGCAACAGTTATGAGTATCTTAATTCATCACTCTCAACCCACGTAAATACTAAGGGCAGTTACTTAGTCCAATTTTTAATTAAGTTGTGCGTTTCACCAAGCCAAGGCACCACATACCGTCGAGTCCCACATTACAGCGCAAGACATGCAGAACAGAGCAGGCTCTTTGGGATGCGGATTACAGGGTCTTTAGATTACAGCTGTCAGGATGACAAGAGGTACAGTAGATATAAATACTTAAATGTTCTTCTTTAGAGTTCTTCCAACTAAGAGTACGAGTCTACAATCTGAGTGTATCGGTAACCATAGACAATCTATCATGTAAAAGGCAGAAAGAAGGAGGCCGTTCTGATGACTGCACGTTAACACATCTAGTTCTCCAGCTTTTCTGGGTGAGCACAGCATTTTCAGTGTGAAAGAGGAACCATCAGAAGTTTCACTGTTTCTTTCATAATACTAAAAATCACCCAAATATGACTTGAACCTGAAAACCTTTTGCGAACTGAGAAGAGACTGAAAGATATGTCAATAACATACTTTGTGTTGTTTCCAGCAGCAATTAGTGGTCTATAGTTCACATGAGTACCATTTGAACAGTACTATGGTGAATGATGATCTGAACTCTTTGTTTTCTTTTCTTTTTTTTCAGTCAAAATGTTTGAACTTTACCGGAAATGATAAAAAGGTGGTTCAGAATCCTTACAAGTGCCATTCATATCAACCCTTTACGACATTTCATATTAACCTGTACACAAATAACACTTACAAATTACTAGCTATATATTATGTACAAGTTTACCACAGGATTCCTACATTAGTTGGTGCATTATTCTTCTGCATTCCATACACAGCAACTAGAAAAACAAAATAAAATATGGAAACAGCCGTGTTACGTCTGTCCGCTGTTCAACCATGCGTGATGGTAGAGGCTGACTTATTTTACTCTAGTACTGATTAATAATTTCTAAGACTTCACAGATCATCTTCATGCCAAGATGCTCCATCTTTTGCAGCGAAACCCACACGAAAAGTCAATGTATGGTGGCAAGGCATTATTTTTTTTTAATATGTGGGCATCTGAATCCTGATTTTAGTTTTTCATTCTTGTGGATCAGAGTTTAAAGTCATATGGATTTCTTAGAATTAGCAAGCTTGTTCACAGATCATTTCATTGCAAGTCTCCTTTCAGTGATGCAACTTTCCCTTATTTTCCCCAATCTGTGCATGCAGGAATAAATTTCACTGTTATGTTGCTGAAGATCCAATGTATTATAATACAAACAGAAAGGATGTTTATTTCAAGTAACTTTGTATTTACAGCCATAAGGCCTTTGCCCAAAATGGACAAACGGACATATTTTTACGCCTGAACAACTGCCGACGTGAGGCGTTTTCACATAAGAGGAGGGACTGAAAGATTGGCTGGACTGGATATGTGATGGGCAGAAAACCAAATTTCACACAAGTATTGCTTTACTTGCATTCATTGCATCTCTGAAACAAGAACATGGCCACAGACTTTTGTTAAAACTGAGGTATAACTGAAATACACGTATTCCTATACACATTTAGTCTAGTTAAATCAAGTTTCAAAGAGAGCTGAGCTTTATCACACCTCTACAGCTTCTGCCACTGCTTTATTACCATGGTAACATACTTTAGAAGCTTTAGTGGCATCCTTTATATACGAATTAAGTCAAGCAAAAAACAGACAGGAGTATATCCGTATCTGGTTTGCACACATCAACATCTGTTTCCATAAGCTTTTCTCCCACTTGGAAAGCTTCACAGGCCTCTTGCCTACAAGCTTCCACCTTTGCTACATGGTACCAGACTTATCTCCGCCATCACCGGAAATATTCACATTGGAACCCGCAGATGCATTGTTACTCGGAAACATCTTCTCAGTGGGAGTCACAGCTGGACTGCCGACCCCTGAAGAGCTGGAGCTGCTTGAGCGGTGCTGCGTTGGAGGAGGTCGGACTGGTCTCATGGGCGGGGGGCGTAACTGTGCTCCAGCCAGCCGGGCAGAGAGAGCCGGTTTAAAGGTGGTCATCATCTCAGATGTTGAGCTGCTACTGCGCCGCATGGCAGCATCTGGATCACGGATCATAATGGTGTGCAGTGGACTCCCGGGCTCTGAGCTAACCGGATTCTTCATTGGCTCCAGTGTGTCCAAGACAACATCGGGAGCCTGTTTAACGGTGTTTTGGCGCTCCAGCTCCCGCAGCTCATGAAGTGCCGTATTCATAGTCTTCTCTATGTCCTGAAGAAACGAAAAAAGCAGAGAAATCAGAAATAAAAGCCAGGACTCCACTGCGTTACCTAAAAAAGTTTTGTTTAACACGGTTTACAAAAAGCTTAGTTATCATGTCGAATATATTTATATTTCCATAAAATGGCTTAAACATACCACTGTTATTGTCCTGTTTATATTCATACTGGGTAGAAAAAAAACTCAAGATGGTGGCGCGTGCATCATGCGAGGCCCAGCATCTCTTCGGATTTTGCAAATTAGCTGTGTTGTATATACGTAGCACATCTGTATATTTGTTCACAGTACATCTGTATATCTGCCCCTCTGTATAGCAATACAGATCATCTGTATATTGGTACATGTATATACATCAGCACATCTGTACATTTGCCCATAGACCCTAATACTAATCCTAACTTTATTAGTTATTCCAAACCCTTTGAAAAACTGACCCTTCCTGAATTCTAAAGCAAGCTTATTTATGCACTGGTTAGCAAATGAAGAGAACCTGGATCAAGGCCAGCAGTGTGCTCTAGCTTCGGTTTCAGAGATACAGGTCTACCTGAGTGCAACAATATCAAACATGGATGTTGGCTACAGTGATGTCATCCATTGTGAAGTATCAGTACCTATCAGGAAGTATCAAGCTTTTCCGCCGTCGCCATCTTGCTAGCAAAAACTAGATATGATGAGGATTAGTGGGTCTGACTGTGAAACCGCATGCTAGTTGGCTAACAACTTGTGATTAACAACTCCTTAGCTTGTGGTTTCATACCACAAATAATCCTCCATTTGGAAAGATGGCATAATGAAGATTTTTTTCCCAACATGAGCCAAAGTGAGTGACTGAACTCGTAAATTCAGAAGAAAAGTGTTCACATAGGTTAGGACAGAAAGCCTTTTTCTTGTAGACTTCTATAATAGCAAACGTCTTTTTGCAATCTAAGCTATCGCCATCTGGTGGCTGTCAGACAGACACAGGTTTAATGCACTTTGGCATTGGCTTCATTTTTTCTAACCAGGTAGTTACGTCCATGTTTTATACTCTATACAGTCACATCTCCTGCTCTCAGACAAGCTTCCCTGTCAACTGTTCTCACTTGTACCCTATTAATGTTTGAGACAAGAGACATACTCTGTGAATTAAAATTTAAAACTGTTTATTTTAGTCTTACCTCTGCCAGAGCCTCAGTGTCTAGTGATTTGTGGTCCCCCAGGCTGCTGTGGCGAGTGGTCCCTGGCACTGGCCTTAGTGGGTGGCCCTCAGGATAGCCCTTCCTATCTGGATAGTTTATGCTTCCTGCACTGCCAAAGGTACCAAGGCGCCTTTTTTCTGGGCTCTCCATGCGGCCTTTGCTGATGGATACCTTGTGAGGGCTGCTAGGACAGGCTGCAGCCCGTGGTGGAGTGTCAGGCACTCTTGTTGGGCTCTGGGTGTCTGTTCGGCGACGTGGGATTGCTGCTCCATCAGATCGCAACCTGACCCTGCAGACATGGATCAGATCATATCAACTGTCAAGAAAATGTCTCAACATTACAAACACTTGAAAAATGAAAGGTGTTTATTTTTAAATGTACCTCCCCATGACTCCTCCAAAGTTGTAATCCGGTGATTGCTCGCATGGTGATGGGACATCGTTTTTGGATGAACCCTTATCTTCCAGCAACGGTCCACTGCTGGCTTCACTATCTGCTTTCTGGCTGAGGTTATCTGAGAACGCATCATCTCTGAAAGAGCAGATTCAGGTGCACTAAGAATAAGCTATGGATGCAGACTACAACAAATACAAAGGGCTTACAGTACTTAACACAAGATAAAGAACTACTAAAGCTCAGTCTGTTGGCACGTACAGGTCTTGTACTACGATGTACTGATGAGGGATGAGGCCATCCACGCCATTGTGACGGCCTTCCCACCAGTCTTCAGATGCTCTGTGATACAGAAGCAGGGAGGCTCCCTTCTTGAAGGACAGCTCCCTGGGACTGCGTCCCACATAGTCAAATTTGGCAATGGCCTCAATCTGTTCCACTTCTGAAAGAAACAAACAAGAAAGTAAGCATGAAAAAACGAATCAAAGTGGACACAGCATGATTAGTCATACCACGAGACAGACAGCACCGTGTAAGCTGTATCTCATAGCTCTTTTTTCTGTGGCAAATCCCTCAAACAGGCACGTTTCCTTTATATCAACTTTATTACTTGTGTATGTGGGCTGTAAAAATACAAACTGAAGCACATATTATGTTTTCTAACATTTCTTGGTTGCTTCAATAGTAATTGAACTGGAGAGTTTGATTTGATTTGAAAGGTGGATTTCAAAAGGCCAGTAGGGTCAGTCAGAGTTCACTGTGTGTTGAACAGGAATCATCTATGAGCCAGAAAACCTGCAAGTGTACTTTTATTTTGAAAACCCATTAGAGGTGTGTCTGAGTGTTACAGAAGAGAGCACAAGACAAAGTTGAAAAGCAGCTTTGTTCATGTTTTATTTCAACTATAAGGACACTGTCATTGCAGCGCGTGTAAGAACTATATTTTAATTTCTTAAATTAAACCTGACGCATTGCCACAGGAGACAAACTGCAAAAACACAGCACTTCACTCCCAATACTAAGGCCAGCAGGAGAATAACTTGCATCAGGAAACCAGCCTTTGGTCTTACCAAGTAAGAAAAGCACCAAAAGAGCCAACAACACAGATGAATGTCACAGATAGTTGTTGTCACCGAGAGGAGATATGATTCTCTGTTTTACCTGCGTTTTGGCTTACGTGCCTGCCCTGATTATGGATTCAAAGCTAAGAGTGGGAAATACTACACAAAGGAGAAAGTCTCAGGAGAGTTGCTGACTAATGCTGAACAAAGAACAAGCATGAGAGCAGGGGGTGGGGTGGCCAGACACACACATACGCACACACAAATAGATCAAAGAGGCAGTGCTGCATGCCAATACTCTTTACTCAACTTGCCTTCAGCTTCAAACATCACTTAAGCTGTTGTGATCAGAAGCCGCTGCAGCTCAAGCCTCGCTCACCTCTCAGTCAAAAGCACTAATAAAAAAGGTCAGGCTATATTTAAGACTTTCTGATCCACAAACAATTCTAAAATCCCACATTCTTATATGTCTTGTGTGAAATCCTTGTTATACACATGTTTAAAATGTGAATTGCTTAGCAAACGACCAGTATATCTGTTTTTAAAAATAGTTGTCTCTGGAGCAATAGAATAATAGTTAACCACAACAAGTCTAAAACTACCATCTACCACAATGTGAGAGAATGATAACGTTATGCTGAAGTTCTGAATTTAACTACAGACACAAGACCACAGTTCAGATGGCCACTAACATCAGAGCTAAATGAAAATAACAGCTCTGCCATTTATAGGTAGGTTTATACGCTGTATAGGCATAGAGGTAGCCTGACTGCTTACAGCGGTTTGCAAGTCTTCACTGGCCCTTATTTCTTTGCTTTGCTACAAAAATGGAAAAAAGGTGCAGCGATTTATTGAAAAATGCAAACATGCATGGAGATATAGTGTATAAAGCAAGAACAGAGCTTAAAGGTCAATATTTGATTTGACCACCTTTACTCTTCAGCACAGCCTGACCTCTCTTATTGTAAATTCTCTTTAGGTAATTTTCAGGAATAGTTCTCCGGGGTTCTTGATGGACATACAAAGCTCTTCTTTGGATTTTGGCTGTCTTTTGTTCTGTTCTCTGTCATGATGATCCCACAATGCTTCAATAATGTGAAGGTCCAGGCTCTGGGGAGGCCAATCTGTGACTGATGGCGTTCCACTGGTGTTTTTCTATCCAGATAGGTTTGTACTGCATTGGCAGTGTGTTTGGGATCATAACCATGCTGAAAAATTAAGCTGTTGCCAATCAGACTTTTTCCAGATGGTATTGCACGGTGGATCAAAATCTGATGGTACTTTCTAGTTTTCATAATCCCCCAACACCATCAGGTAGCCTCAAATCATGACAGAGCCTCCACCGTGTTTTACATACGGCTATAGACACTGTTGTACCTCTCTATACTGATGACAGTCTTTCTTTTTAAATGATTTTTTTGTGGATTTATCATTCCTTAAGACCCTTTGCCATTGATTTTTAGTCCAGTTCTTGTGTAATGTGGCATAGCTCAGCTTTTTCTCCGTCTTCCTTCCTTAAGAATGGCTTCTTGATAGCCTCTCTCTCACAACAATAATGCAGATGTTCAGCAGGAGGATAATTTTTTATGTTCAACACCTTAGTTTGGTATGTTGGCACACAGCAGTAAACAAAAGGCTGAAAAGGCTGATGGGTATTCTCTTAGTTATAAAGGTATTAGGTCCTAAAGCCTTTTATAGTAATTCAAGTGGTGGCCTGTTACTGTTGGTCAGTGGGAGAAAAATTATTACGAGGCCTTTAATAAAAAAAGGAAGCGACTAACCCTCATCGCTGGTGTGTGGTTCTGTCCCATTATCAGCCTCATCAATGGTTCCTGGTTCACTGTGTGGACTGTCACTAGAGAAACAAAAACAGACCAGAAAGACATTAATATGTAGATAAAAAAATATGAAAAAATCATGTTTGTACAGTGAATTTGTTAATTTACTGTCACAATTCAGCCTTAAAATCAATGCAAAACAGAGCTGAACACACTATAGTATCACATACATATTACACTGTACCACAATACCTACCAATACTCTTCGCCCCCTGTCATGCACTTCTCATAGACTGGGCCATCCAGCTCTCGTTGACTTGGAAAGATGACTTCATTGTGGCTAATTATAGTCTTGATGACTTCGTTAACATGAGCTTGACATGCTACAGGATCCTGGCCATCTGGGATGGGCATCAGAGTTGGACCAAAGCAGATAGCTAAATTGTATGGATCCATCATGTTCTCGTCACTGTACTGTGAAAGACTGACGGACGGCACAGGACAGAAGTCACAATTTTTTGTTATGTATGCAAACTGTACATCTATTTAGCTAAAACCTTATTGATAACCAAACAACATAAATATGTGCTAATCTGATTATTAAGATTCATCAGTTCATTTAGAAACGATTCAATTTCTCTTTCTATTTTGTCTATTTTGACAGAATTTGCAGTAGCAGATACGTCTCTTAGGGCGTCACTGGCTTCACCTGATTTCAGTCCTTATGTACAGTCATCACTGCAGCTTACTTGAAAAACATTTTGATCAGTCAACCTCTCCAAGGAATCAACTTACACCGCACAGCCCACTCTTAATAACGAAGTCATCGAGTCATCAAAAGGAAATCATCAAGAGGAAGCCATAATAAATGTCTACTTGAACATTGTACTTAAGCTGAGGTTGAGCAGCATCATTGCAGTTCATATGGCTCCAACAAATTTGACAATTAAATCAGCTAAATTCAGTAAAAGGAGCACAGAAAACATCTATTATCAGAAGAAAGGTTTCTTATTCCAATATGGAAACCTATAAATAACTTCTAAAACACTGATATAGTAATAAATACCATGTCTTATTTTAAATACACTTTTGTTTTGTCTATACTTTTTTCCATATTGTATGCCTATTCTGTAATTTTCATATTAGTAAAGGTGTAAGATTCAGTGTCATATCCTGGTGCTTAAGCAACCGCCGAACTCATCTTTTTACACTGTTTTGGGAGACCCAAAGCAGTGAAATGTGTGACTCACTGGTTAAGGAAAGCAAAAAGATATCTCATGACGATTATGATGGTCCGAGGAAGAGTGACAATAATCTGCTGGATGTGGTGTGCTCTCTCAGCTTCAGACTCCAGCTCTGAAAGACAGAAACAGAGACGTTTAAAGATGCTGCACTGAAAAAAAAGAGAGACACAAACTGCAGCTACAGTGCCAAGGCAAAAAGTGGTGGAGATTCTGAAAATGGTTTTTGACAATTTAATATGCCGCCTCATGCATTTCACCAGCCCAAAGCCACAGTGAGTGATCACATTATTTGAAACAGTGGAGAAATTATCCTGTGGTGAACTTGCACGTGGCACAGTTATGTGGCCTGCACCCCAAAGCAGAAAGCACTGGTGTTACTGTTAGACTGCTTCCACGTGCAGCACGGCATGACTTTCTCTAGTCCAATAAAGCTAAACATCTACCTATCACTGTGTTTTCTCTTTTCTGTGAAGGTGAGTGAAAAACGCTTGAAGCAAGGTCTGTTAACTCACTGATAGTAGAGATGAAATCCAGGAAACGCTCCTTTGGGAAGAGCGGGTTCTCGAGTCCTCTGAAGTACAGCTTCAGGACGCCTGCCACTGAGTTTATATCATGCTCATTCTGATCATCAATCAAGGGATCCTCACCTAATTAAGAAACACACGAGTGCTTTCAGCGGCAGCATTTGTTGAACTGAAAAACGTATCAAGGTAGTTCATCCCACAGATCATGTTGAAATATTGACTAACCTCTCTCAAATGAGTTTTTAATATCATTGACCTCCACCTGCGATCCTGGCACACGAAATATGCCTTGCTGCTGCAAACCTGAAAGAAATACAACCCAGAATTTACTGAATTAGAGTTACGCTAGCTGCCATTATCTCCAAAACCACTGCCAGCTTCTTTGAAAGCCCACTGGAAACACATAACACAGAGCAGGAAATGTAATCTAGTCATAAAGGGAGATGCATATTTTTCCAGCAGAGGGCCCCTCAGTGAGTCTGCACCATATGGTTCCAGTTAGAGGGTTCTAATCAGTTTTCTGTAGTTTCATTAGGTCCAGATCCAGGGGAAAGGCCTGCAGGCTAAACCAACGAGCTGAAGACAGATGTGAAAGGTAGACAGGGAGGAGTTATGGGCGGTGGGGGTGAGTTGGCTGAACTTACTAAACAAAGACCAATGGGACTTTCAAAACTCTCAGTGTGTGACCTATTGTTATGAGCCTGCGAAATCACTGGTAAGCAGCTGAGTGCTGCGGTGGCGAGCAGAGCAAGCTTCTACCAGCATCTATTTGTGAAAATAGACTGCTGATGTCTCTTCTTGTAAGTCTAAAGAAGTTTTCAAAGGACTTTACTTTACAGTTCACTCTCGTTATTTTTGCCCCATCACGCAGAAGGGCTTGATGAAAGACTTACCATATAGATTGATGTATCTGATACAGCTTTCAACAACAAGTGGAATTGGTTGACCTGAATCCTGAAAAGAAAAGAAATAAATACATTATGAATTTTTGCTTTTATACGGATCTAATAAGTGATATCTATCTATCTATCTATCTATCTATCTATCTATCTATCTATCTATCTATCTATCTATCTATCTATCTATCTATCTATCTATCTCATAGTATAATAACAAAAAAGCAAAACATGACAAGACAGAAGTAGTCTAATACCAAAAACTGCACAAACAGTTGTGAAGACTTATAGCATGCAGGTAGAGCAGAAGCAGCAGCAAATGAATGGCTACTATTAGTTCGGAAGTTTTAGTTTGTCATGTTCCCTCACTATGGCAGTACCTGAATGCGGGCGCGGGCATTCCTTCTTCCTCTGGGACAGAAAGCAGCAAAGCACAGAAGAAGAAGAGGAAGAAGGGTCAACAAAAAGGTTAGAAAAGCTCAACTGAGTCCTTTGCAAGTTAAAAGCAAATTACAGGGACTGGTCATAACACAGCCTTAGAAATGCAGTAAGGATTGGGTGCAGTGAGGGACAAAGCAGACATACTGCTGACTCCTGCCTCAGTCCAACAAAAAAAAAGAAAGAAAGAAAAAAAGCCAGAGATGGTAAATTGTTCTGGAAGGAAATAAAGAGACAGCTGACTGACGCTCTGTCTGTCTGCACCACCAGAACCGTGGAAGGAAGGAAACGGATTAGAGGTTAAACAGAGGCGTTATATCATGATCAAGGGCAGCTGGAAGAGGGAGGAACAGAAGGCTAAAGAGGAAGAGAACGAGAGCGAAGGCTCTAGCTGCCTTTCCCTCCTGCTCCACAGGGACCGCTCGGTCATACACCACCACCAGAGGGTACCTTGATGAATGCCTCCATATTGCCGTTAAACAGCTTATGGTTATACACGGAGCGTGGCCTAGGCTTCCGCATTTTCTGTGGTTTAGGGGGAAGGGTGGGGGGCCTGGAAATGACGGACAAAAGGAGAAAAACAAACAAAACAAAAGACCACATTGTGTGAAACTATAGAAAAAATATGGTTCAAAAGCAGGTATTAAAAATCTGGCTCTAAAACAGAGCTTTATCATCTGTTTGTTTGTGGTAATACAAACCAAGCGGTAGAGTAAAAAAAGGGCTTGAATGCAATTTCCATTTCATTGCTAACAGTGGATTTGGAAGACCAAGACTGGAGTATAATTTTTTTTAAATGCTTAAGTGCAAGTAAGAGAGAAGTAATTAAGTTTCCACAGTTTATAGTTAATAAAAATACAGACCTAGAAAACCAAATGTGACATGTGATTATACAACCAACTGAATGCCTTTTGCATCATCTTTAATATTATGTGAACACTAATGAAAATGACACAAATTGTTTTTGATGTCATTTTATTTAAGAACATACTAGGACAAACTAAAGGAAAATCCTGAGGCCTCAATTCCCCGAAGTGGTGAGGGATCTTTTCCTCTTGTAGGGAAGGATCACTGCAAATCAGCACAAAGCTGTTTTTGTCCTGATGGTCTCTTCCGATATTAAAGTGCACCATTCATGGGGCACGAGGGGTCACAGAAGTGTGATGAGTGTAAAAGTACAAAAGCGAGCTTCACAGTATGCAAAACCTTAACACCAATGCATCCTCTTCAAAGCACAAAATGAGGGAATATGTTTTAGCAGAGTGGTATTCTCTCTGTTGGAGTTACTGAGTGGCTGTTTAGATATTGGATTTTCCTTAAATTTCTCATCTGTCATTAAAAAAATCATCAAAATCTGTTATATCCATTCACATACATAACAAAATCATATATGGCCACAATATACCCACAGAAAGATGGAAACAACCTTTTGGGTAAGTTCAGCAAGATGCAAAGAAATATCCTTTTAATATTTATAACAATAAACAATATGTTTTAAAAAAAGCAACTTGTACCTTTTTTGCAAATGTTAAATACTTTCATGACTACATAATACACGCAAACATGTCATTTATTTTTCCGGTAGGAATTCTTTAAAAACATTTTCTTTTCCTTTCTTTTCTAAAGATGAATTAAATATCTTGAATTCTGAAAAGAGTGGAATAAGCAGGTGTTTTGTGGCAGAGAGTCAGAGATTAGAAGCAGCTTGCTTCAAGTGCAAGCTTACCTTGTTGTTCCGCACTCAGCTCTTTCCCCTGCGAAGGAAAAAGACACACACACACACACACACACACACACACACACACACACACACGCACACACACACACGCACACACGAGGGAGATGTTATATACTGGTTTCTTTCTGGTACACATTATACAGACTCCAGTCAGTGTCCAGCCTCACTAAAGGGATTCATGACAAACAACATCGCCATTGAGGGCTGGGTGAATAAAATGGTGCTAACACCATTCACTGAAAAAGCTCCTGAGCAGTCGTAGCTAAAGCCTCAGGGGAGCCAGAGGGCCCTAAAGGGTTACAGAGCAGAGAAATGAGGGTGGCAGCTGCAGTGTTTGTATGGTGGGTAGGGAGGGGTCCTTCAGTATTGAGACTGAACAATGTCTTTGCTTGCTCACTGAGCCTTTTGTTATAGGTTTTTAACCACACATGCGTATGCTTATCCTTGCATTCTGATAAACCTAAGAACAGGAGATATCATGTAAAGAATTATTTAAAAAGAGAAGGATAACAATGGCATCAATGAGAGCATTATTTATTTATTCTATATTTACTCTGACTAACAAAGGAAGAAAGAGTGAAGGCTAACTCATTGCTAGCAGGTCTTTGGAGCATTAAAGTGAGGAACCAACAGTTAGCCTGGTATGAAATCATTCCACTGAGTGATAGACCTCGCTACCTTTGAGCAACCTTGGAATTACAGAGCAAGCATTCCTCATTCAAGCATGAGCGAGAAACTCTAAATTGATTTTTGATTCCTCTGTGACATATCTATTCTAAAAAATAAAAAAAAAGTGACAAGAACAAATCATATTTTACAGAATAAGGAAATTGGTGAGTCTTTATCTGGAAAAGAAGGGCTGGCAGATGCCCCAGCACAATCTTGTCTAGTGCCAACACTTGACATTATGTTTTTATTAATACATGCAGCAAGATGTAAACGCCATGTGGCACTCACCGGTCTCATCTCGTTCCCCTCTGTCATGCTCCCACGCAAGCGCGCGTACACAAACATACACAAACATACACAAACGCGCAAGTCTTGGGTGTGAAGCAACGAGCTAATGAGCACGACTCGGCCCTGATTGATCACCTGAATAATTAAACATGGGTGGTACCTGGAGGCGCCATATGCTCTGCTCATACATTCTCTCAGCTGCGACACCACGGACATTGAATGATAATGTGATTGTTTATGGGTATAAGAGTGTGCAGATGATTGCTTGCCACATGACTTGAATGTAATCACAGGAACAATCTCAGGTCCTGAAAATATAATAAATGCTTAAATAATGAATATAACCTGAATATAAGTGTGAAAATCTATGCATGGACGACTCAAGGCCTCAGCTGGCTGCACCTTGTGTCCTTTCCTATTAGTTGAACCCCTGGTGCAGGAGCAGCTGCAGATATGGGCCTCAGTTTGGTCCTGCTGATTGATTGGGCATAAACTGTTCACAGCCGAGGTGACAAGGGGACCCTTGGGGAAGAGGGGGAGCCAAGAAAACCTCTCTCTTGCAGCCTGGAAATAGAAACCCCCCCTGCGGCTACACCATACAGAGACTAACTGGATAATATTTTAACCACTGGAGATAAATAGAAGGTGGAATGAATACCTCAAAGTGGATATGGTCTGCTCTTTCGGGTGGTACTTTTCTATCTGAATATCAGCTCTTACTCCCTCTGCTATCTTTAAAAAAAGTGTCTGGTGTCTTTGTGGACTCTGATACCTCGCTTCCTGATAGCTGCACCACTATAACCCCGAAATCAACAGTTTTCTGTGGGTCATTACTCAGCAAAACACTAGTTCATGCACATGCCATTACCAGACGCCAAAGAGAAATCAAGAGAAAGGGATTCTTACCTTCCCCCAGTGTCTGCTTCAGCAAGTCATGCTTGGCCTGCAGCTTAATGATGAGGTTACTACCATTCAGGTACTCTTTGAATTTCTAGATGGAGATGTGAAGAAACATTTCAGTACCATTGAAATCAGCTTAAATGCTTTTTCCTCTGCTCAGCTGATAACTGATGGCTTTATTTTGAAAAGGTGCTCAGAGGCCATGACTTTGGACCGAGAGATGAACTCACTGAAAAGTAGAACATTTCTGTCTCCTGCTGATTCGCTCTCCTCTTGGCTATATTGAGCTTGCTCATGTACGTCTCAGAGGCCACAGATTTGATGGATTCAGTGGAACGGCTGTGTTGAAAGGCATCTGACACGTCAAAGTCCTCCACTGTCAGCATGTCCTGCAGTGTTTGCATGGTGGCATCCAAAGTCTTCCTCACCTGGAGAGATAGCAGGGTCACCCATAAAGCATTACATCGTAACCTGTGCTGCCCATGTATTTTGTTTTGCATCAGAATATGAGTTGAGAGCAGGCTACAGGTCAAGCATACATCAGGCCTAGTCATGAAAATGAGGAGTGTCTGGCACAGATACAAACTGTTCATGAAATTATTGAGAGAGGCTTTTTGTTTAGAATTGAGATTGATAAAGCCCATTTCCCCTAATGGCATTCATTATCTTCCAGAACACAATTCACTGGGAGACAGGGAAGAAACAGAGCTGTTGGCGCTTGCAATTTAAACAGTCCCTGGTTATTATCGCTTCCATTTCCACCTTTCTGTCGGCGTTTCTTAATGAGAAAGGTCTCTTTTCATCTTTTCATCATATATAACTTCATAGAAAACACAACATTGGCAGTGTGACAATCTAAATATATTCCCAGCCCCTGCAGAGAGAGGGGTCATCGGAGAGTAATTGCAATGAGAACAGATGGTGATGTGGCCATCCTGCTCCGATGGTATGATGGCCTTGGGGAAAATGAGAGAGGGCTTTTTGTTTAAGAGGGGGAGGAGAGGGCTACTGGTGCTGGACAGACACAGCTCATAGGCCCTCACCTCCTCATTTTCAATTTTTAGTGTTGCTAAGCGAGACTGCAGTTGATGGTAGCGCATCAGAAGTTCGGTCTGAACCGGCTGCTGGGCGCTCACTTGGCACACCTGAGGGTGGAGAAAAAACAGGTTAGAAAGGAATAAAAAAAAAAATAATTAAACTGCAATATTTTCTAGCATCTCACCTCATCTCCCATGTGTGGCAGGTATTCAAAGCGCATTGGAGGACAGAACACCTGGTTATGCATATCCATGATCTTGTGCTTGTCACTGCGGGAGTCCAAGTTGTCCACTGCATTCTCCAGGATGTCCAGTCCCTCGTGGCGTGATGTCTCCAAGTTGTACTCCGCAGACAAATAGGTCCTTAGGGTGCGTGCCAAGCTAGCATGGTAGCCCAAGTCACAGCACTGCAGAGACACAATACTAGATTAATAACTCAGAAATAAACTGTAGTTGTTAGCAAAATGGTAAAAACAAAAAATTAGTGGAAAAAAGGAACCACTGCATGTGGTCTGTAACTACAACTGAGTTTTCACAGTAATGCTAAGTGAAAAGTTCCCGTCTGAAATTGGATGTAGTTAAAAGTCTGCTAACAATCACAGGCAACAGCAATGCCATGATATACTGACCATGATATACTATTTAATTGTGCTATAAATTAATACGCCAATATATGTGAAAGAATAAGAATGTAAAAGTGAAACATTCAAGTCTAATTATATTCAGTATTTTTTCAGTTATTTATTTAATGGACTAAATTCCAAATTATAACCTGATACAATAAAAAAAAAAAGTACAGTTCATAGAATTACAGCAGCTAGCACAGTAGGACATCAGGGATAATTAAAGAGCCTTATCACACAGAGCTGTAAGAAGTAACCTAATTAAGAAGAGAATAGTAGAGCAGAGGTTTAGAGGGAGCTTGAGGCAACTGACAGCTCTGTAAATCACTAAGTAGACGCTCTTTAGCACTCTTTAGTACTGAGGAAGTAGTCTCTTCAGTTTGTGTGCTTCATTGCACCACTCAGTCAAACTGGCTCAGTAGACCAAACACTCGAGGGAGTGAATTAGCTTCTTTTTAACTAAGCAAACAGAGTGAGAACACATTCACTCATATCCTTACATCCATATAAAATCTAAATAAAATGCTACAAGTACTATTAACTCCCAGTTGCACCGCACTATAATCATAGGAAGAGTACAAAGTTTCTTATGTGGTGGGCTGTGACTCTCATATGACAAACTAAGCCTTTTTTCCTCTCACTTGATTGCAGCAGACAAACCAGTGGAGCTCATGATCCCACTCCTTTTAGCCCAGCAGGATTAAGGATGACATGGACTTTTCATTTTCTAGACACTGAGTACGCAAGAGCTGCCCAGCAAAAAGGCAGCCACAGCCACAAATCGGGTTCCCAGCATGCCAAAGTACCACCATTGAGCTGCATATAGCCCAACAAAGGTTAAGCCACAAGTCATGTGTGTAATATTACAGAAATGCCACTGAAATCATGTCTTATCACAACCGTCCAGGAAAATGTGCATCCATCACTGTGGCTAATGTAGCTCCGTATGGTGAGCTGGCCTCAGGCAAAAATGTAACAAACAGGCCAGGAGCTCAGAGACACGAGGAAAACACAATGTGACCTTCAGATTTAGAATTTATATATTATATATTTATTTTTCATATATTTCAAATGTTGTTGGTCAAAAATGGTGATTAAAAGCTTCTTCATCTGCTTTCTGAGCCATAATGGGTAGCAGGTCACCCGAGGTTGAGAGGCTTGTGCCAGCCACATTAATTGTATTCATGCCTGCATAAACAGAGCCTCTGCTTTCACCAGCTGACTTTCACTGACTTCCAACCAACAGTGGTTTGTTAAACAAAGTCATCCTTTTAAATAAAGATAGTGAGACTGTCCAGCAAGGGTTTTGATTAACAATGTGAATAACTTTTAGCTTGAATTGTCAAAAACAACCACAGAAATCACATTTCGCATACTGCAGATGAGGAGAGATGGGTTTTTTATCAGTGAAAATTGAGTTTTCATTTGTAATAAGTAAAGTGCAGCTGCTTAAGCTTCAGAAAGCCTGTGTTCTACATTATGATTCATGAAAGAAAAGCTCACAGATACCAGAAGAAAATGTGCCTCTGTGTGTATGTGTCTTTGTCCTGGGCCATGTTTTTTTTCCTGGGCGACAGTTAGAGGCAGACAGTTACAAGGACATGCTGTGCTTGTCCCAGCAAAGCTCCCAAAAGCAGCATCAACAAAAACAAATGAACCACAAAAAGACTGAGGAAGAGGAGAGCAAGCAGACTGAGCAGAAATAATTCTGTCAACACTGATGGAGCCCATTGAAATCATCAGTCAAAAATGTCCTTCTGCGCTGAAGTACAGAACATTGCTAAACTAGATTTAATGTCAACAGTTAGTCAGTAGCATATCAGTGTTAGGTTTGTTATTAATAATCCCCCCCCCCCCAAAAAAAGGTGCTAAGTAGACTTTACTCGGGCCAACAGAGCAGCTTGAAAACAAGCAGCTTACAAGCTAAGAGCGAATGAGACACGCGAACAGATGGAGAGAAAAGTGACAGTGCTACGGTGTTAAATCGACATCAGAAATCCCAGCTGACAGAGGTAAACAAACACATGTGCTTAGTGCATACTTACATCAATCATATCAGAGACGTCATGGATGTAATATTTTGCAACCACAGCATTTGTTGCTGCCAGGTTCAACAAATAGTCATTCCGAGCTTTTGTGCATTTCAGCTTATTCTCTGAATACTTGGCCTGCCTCTGGGGAGATAAGAGGAGAGAGCAGACAAAGGGGAAAAAACACATCAGTGCTGTAGGGAGGATCATGAGACAGGTAGAGATGGAAGAGAAAGTTTGGAGAAACAGGCTCTAGAGAAGCTAATAATAATAATATGTATTAAGTGGCACAGCCAGGCTCACACCTAGTTATTATGGCTGTGTGCTGCAGCCAGTTTGCCTAGCTCTGCATCAAGACCAAAAAACAGCAAAAACCCGGGGCTGGAAATTTAGGCCAATGTGAAAGTAGCTTAAATGGACCTTTAGGGGTTGTTACAAAAGTGAGTCCCTCTGCACAGACTAATGTTAAAATAACAACATTTATGATACAAACAATCATATTTACATCCTGATACAAAATTATAGATTTCTTTTTTTGAAATTCACCTTTTGTAATGGTTTTAAGTCTATGGATACATATTGCTAACCAAGCATGCTAGCATTAACTAATAGCTTTACACTCCAAACATTTTCTGGCCACCACAAAAAAAAAGGTATGGCTATATAAGACTAAGGCAAAGGCTTCACAAAAAACTAAACAAAAAACTAAAGGGTGATGCTACAATGATTGCATAAATTTTATAAATCTTATAGAATCTCTAATATACAGTTTATTGTTATTATTGCGAAACAATACTAGCTTGTCTATGTAAAGGGAACAAAACTACTCATTTCTACCTCAACAAAGCACCAGTTATGATATTATTAAACCATTTCTCTATAAAAACAGACATTTTAAGATGTTAGGTATGAATATTTGTTTATATAATTGATAGCCACAAATACACGTGTTGCTTCTACCTGTTTACCATGTATACATCAAACAAACCAAACAGGCATTTTCAAATTTAGCTGACATGGTTTGCCTTTCTGTCGGCCTGTATTCCAGTGAAAATTTAAATAAATACCTGCAGTTGCACTCAGCACTTAAATAGGAGGAAAAGAAATGACACAGTGACATAATGTTCTGAAAACAGTGTTTTGTGTTTTTTCTGTTACATTATGCCGAAAATGCTGCAAAAACTTGTCTCACACCAGTAAACCAGTGATTCAGGCTCAACCCAGAAAACCACTGCTGCTGTTTGAAATGCAACAAAAGATTCACAATTATATTCTTTTTTTGTACTTTGCAGGGGCATTTTAGTTCTGATTTCACTAAGCCACTGTGATGCAAATTTTAGCAGGAAAAGACTTTAACTTTGCATTCCTTCGTCTTCCTCTTCCAAGTGTTTGCCGGTAGAATAATGAGACAAAAGTGTGGAAACCATTCACAGGAAAAAAACATAAATTCACCGCCACGTTGTGTTATAAATAGTCTGTGGCTTCCAAGCTAAGCAGCATCTCTGAGGATACCAGCCTGAGGATGGAGAAACACTGCCGTACTGACAGCCTTTTGATTTTCTGCACCTGAGAGATGATGGAAATTTCATTTGCATGAAGAAATCTGAGACGAAGATGCAGAATAAAAAATGCATAGGGGTATCTAAAGTTCAGCATGCTCCGGAGAGCCCAACATGGAGTGGAGAAGACTTTTCACAAGCTAGAAATCTGAATAAGATGGAAAGGGAGTGGGGTTATTGGCCGAAAGTACTCATCTGGCTGCAGACCTACAGTATGCTCCTGAGACTTTCTGTCTAGCTGCTGGTCTACTCATCTCTCGATATTTCCAAGTACACCTGACAAAGAAAGCTGGCTTACCATTAACTGCTTAAAGGTTTTTCCTAACCTAAATGTAAAACTGATGATTCAGGATTTAACAGCACAAACAGATCTGAATTTATGTAAACATATATATATATATATACCTTCTCCTTCATCTTCTCGATTTTCCTGACGGAGCTGCGTCTCGGCTGGCGGTCTTCATGCCGGAGGAGGTTGACGTTGAGATCTCCCGACTTGCTGAACTGTTTCTCTTCCTGCTTCTCAGCGTCTTTCAGCTTGCTCTCTGCACTGATGCTCTCAGTGTGGTACATGTGATATGTTTTCATCACCTGCAAGAAGAGTATAACAGATGATTTTATGTGGCTGAACATCACAGCCTTTTACAGTATTAGTTACGAGCTAAACGTACAGAGGTTTGTGGGTAACAAATACCTGACGATACTTTGGTTTTATGTTCCAGAGTACCCTGTATTTTCCTCTTGCAGCTGTTTTTTAAATTCACAGTGTAAACATTATTTATTACTGAGATCTGCATCACTCTCAATATTACTTTTTACTCTTCTTGAACCTCATTTTTGCTGTTTATTTTCTTCGTTTTTTGCATTCACAGTATAAGACCTTCACCATGTGCTTGTGGCACTTTTACATTAACAATGCTTTTTTTTTTTTTTTAAATTGTATTCTGTACTATTTTTATTCTTTATCATGTTCCTGTAACACAGTAATTTCCCTTGTGAGATCAATAAATCTTATCAGTGAAGGGCGGGTACACTGTGGACGGCTAACTGATCTATCGCAGGGTTAACAGAAAGAGAATGACAAACATCCACACGCACATTTACACTTATGGCCAATTTCAAATTGCTAATTAAACCTAACCTGTCTTTGGACTGTGGGAGGGTGCTGGGGTACTCAGACAGAAGCACAGGGAGAACATGCTGAGCTGTCCAGCGGATTCAAACTCTGGACCTTGTTGCTGAGAGGCAACAGTGCTGGCTACTGGTGCCATGTTATTAAACAGAGCAAATAACTCTCAGTATGAGCTATTTACCATTTAACATTAATTAATGATACAGTATTAAAATGTTAATTAACACCCTAGATAAAATAATACAGCGTGAGTAGTAATAGTATGTATTCATCTGTATTTTTAATCACATGGTAAATGGACTGGTATTTATATAGTACTTTCTGCTCCATCTGTGCCTAAGTACTTTTACCGAATTTTCACACTCACACGGATGAATCAGGGCAAACTTGGGGTTCAGCACCTTACTTCAACGCACAGTTTGGGGGAGTCAGTAAAGAAAATCTTCACTGTCTCTTTACAAAATCTGGTCTGATTTGAGCCTTTTCGTGGTGGCCAGGAGGATCAGTTTGGGTCATCAGTACAGAAGTAACACAGATGTTACTACATGTGGAATATTTTAAGTGGATCCAGAGCCCCAAAGTTGTCTGTGGTTTAGACTTGGCTGTCAAATCTCCAACTTGCCCCCTCTTCCCCTCCTCCCCTCCTCGCTGTAGCTTTCCTGGCCTGTTTCCTACAGTAATTCCTCATTACCTCATCCTTCTACATTTTCAACTCTTTGGAGAAGCAGAATGACATTTTATTCTGTCTTCCCTGGAATTAGTGTATCTCTTCACTTTGATCTCTACTTAGACACTTAAACTTTTACACCCCTCTCCCCTTGTTCAGCATGATGGGGATACGACCGCAGTGGCAGAAAACCCTCATTAGACAACGCAGGAGCACCGCTTGTCCCTCTTAACTCAACACAGATGCTTACTGAGAGTCTCTCGGAGGCCCATTCCTAATTCTCTTAATGAAACATCCATATGCCAATTGCAGCTTCAAACATTTCACCCATTAATGATTTCCTATGAACACCACAGGATGTGAAGCAGTCAGCATAAACAGTTATTTATTTGTTTCCTGCAATCAAGCAGCTCGATGCTGTGCTTAAACAGTGGGGTTCTTCTTTTCTGCGTGAGAACTGCACATCAAAAGCACATGTTTGCTGTTGGGTCACTTACAACTATAATCTTTCACTGACCTCAAATGATACTAATGTGACTAGAGAGCAGTCTGTCCATTGGAAAATTGAAAATGTAAACTTGTAAACTTAAATAGTGCATTTCTATGCTAATTGAGCAAAGTCCTTTCTTACTACAAGTCTTAACAAACACAATTGCTGTTTTTTCTATGCCTGAGTCTAGCACTGACACACTCACACGTCGACGGATGTATTGAGAAGACTGGTTTTTGAGTATTGTGTTTGCTATAGGTGTTTCAACATTTATGTTGTCGTTTAAGTAAGATTATTACTAATAGTTATTAAATATTATGAGCTCAAGCATGAAAAAGTAAGTCATTTTGCAGAAATCTGCAACATCCCTAGCACAAAGAGAGACCCACACAGGCACAGGAAGAAGACACAAACTCCACTTTGTTCTGTCAACTTCCTGCAGTGGCAGTACTATGCACTGCTCCACCACCACCACCACCACCACCATCATATTGCTTATATTAATGCATTAATGTGTAGGCACCATTTTACCACAGAAGTTGCTTATGGTAATATTATTTAATAATTTATTTAAATAGCACCGAGTGGTGAAGAGCTGTAAGGCAAACACCTAAGAAAAAATAATCCTACACTATTTTTGGAGTGTCACAGCTAGGTGTTAATTTAGATACTCACAGACAACAGAAATTAGGTTAACACTCCGTTCTTTCATATGCTGCCAAAACTATTTTCTGAACATGTGCTGCATTTCAAATTTACTTTGAAGCATCTGACTACAAGACCTGGTTTTTCCCCTATGTCTATATGTTAAAACATAGAATGGGCAAGCATACTTTCTTATAAATAGAGGAATGAAAACTAGATCCAAACCATCACCTGTGACAGAACCTCAGAACCACTGTTGTTATATTGTCAGCAACAGAATAACTGTGTGAAACTAAGGAGCAGACATCAGGCACAAGGATCAGAAAGATAAGATACACTATAGCTCTATTTATCCCCTTGGGGATATTAAGCTCGTATACCAGGAAATTAACACAGGTACAAGCAAACAAAAGTAAATTTTACAGGGCCGAGCTGCTGAAAGCAATATCAGGAAGTGCACGACTCTTTAGGACAATCAGGCCCTTTTCAACATTTTTTATTTTAGGGTTTGTTTTAATGATAAATTGCAGACAACAGGATCTTCGAGTGCTTTTTTTTACTCCCATTTCAGCATCGCACTATATTTGAAAAACAATATTTTGAACAACAGCTTCAGCCCACAGTCATACCTCTCCTCCCCTTACCTCTCACCAAGCTGCCAGAGATCCAAATGGGATTTCACAGTTTTGTTTTAGCAAAATTCGTTTTGTTGGCAACCAGCAAAAGTGTTGGAAAATACCACGAGGTAACCACCATGTGGCAACGCTATTGATTTAGCTATTTTGAACAATGAAGTAACAAAGGTCTAGTCTAAAATAGAACAAAATACTGCTGCCTGTGGATCATCAAGATGGGAAAGAGACTGCTCTGTCAGTCTTGTAACCTTTAAACTGCCTTGAAAGTGTTTGCTACAGGTTGTGGTGATAAGGAGAAACCATTTCTAACACACCACTTTTCAGCTCTGAAATAAAATTGTTCTTTTAAATAAATGGTGGCAATGCAGAATGAAAACATAGACTGTATACAATGATGGTCATGGGCTTCAAGTCCAAAAAGTGAAGCCAGTAAGAAAATGACTTTAATCTGAATCTTTTTTTAATGGCTAGCACGTCCATGATGAGAATCTCCTGTTCCACCACCTCTCAAGGGTGCTCTGTTAATTGAAATCATGTGACCGTCGAAGCCTTTTGAGTACAGTGAACTCTTTGCCATGTTCAAGAAACTAGTTTGAGATGATTTGAGCTTCGTGACATGGAAACATTTATCAGAAGATCAGTACACTGTAGCCATAAAGGGATGGACACCGCATTAATACTCAGGTTGCCTTTGCTATTTAAACGATGCTCAGTTGGGCCCAAAGTGTGTAAACTGTTACTGTTGTCTTCCTTTTATCTCAAAGCACTCTAACCATTCTCCTTTGGCATATATACCAATTCTCTTTAAAACTTGTAAACTTTAGAGTTGGCTGCATGGGAAAAACCATCTGGCACCAACAACCATGACACGTTCAAAGGAATTTAAATCACCTTTCTTCCCCATTCTGATGCTCAGTTTTAACTTCAGCAGGTTGTCTCAACCACGTCTACATGTACACATGTCTACATGTCTAAATGCGCGGAGTTGCTGCCATGCGATTGGCTGATTAGATAATTGCGATAACGAGTAATTGACCTATCAAAGGTAATACCAAAATAAAAAAGATTCATACCACCAAGGAACATTTTCCTGTTGAGTTTCTGTACTTAGTCACTAGCCTCATAAATTAATTTCAGCGATTTCTAAACTATGGTCCCATGTTGTTCCTAGAGTATTTAAAAGTAGAATGGGAGGGAGAGCCTTCAGTTTTCAGGCCCCACTTCTGTGGAACCAGCTTCCAGTTTGGATTCAGGAGACAGACACTATCTCTACTTTCAAGATTAGGCTTAAAACTTTCCTTTTTGCTAAAGCATATAGTTAGGGCTGGACCAGGTGACCCTGAATCCTCCCTTAGTTATGCTGCAATAGACATAGGCTGCCGGGGGAGTCCCATGATGCATTGAGTTTTTCCTTTCCAGTCACCTTTCTCACTCACTATGTATTAACAGACCTCTCTGCATTGAATCATATCGGTTATTAACCTCTGTCTCTCTTCCACAGCATGTCTTTTATCCTGTCTTCCTTCTCTCACCCCAACCGGTCGCAGCAGATGGCCCCGCCCCTCCCTGAGCCTGGTTCTGCCGGAGGTTTCTTCCTGTTAAAAGGGAGTTTTTCCTTCCCACTGTCGCCAAAGTGCTTGCTCATAGGGGGTCATATGATTGTTGGGTTTTTCTCTGTATCTATGAAGCGCCTTGAGGCGACTTTTGTTGTGATTTGGCGCTATATAAATAAAATTGAATTGAATTTACAGTAAATTCAATGATAAATCAGTGTTTTTGACTTCTTAGTGGGATTCACAAAGCTAAAAATATTTAAATTAAAGGTTTTAAAATGGGGAGCTCATAGCTCGACTTATTACAAACAATAATAACAGGATAATGCCTAATAAGCAGAGAATGAGAAAAAAAAACAATGTAATTAAAAGAAAACTTGACCTATAGCAGAAAGAGAGAACAGCCTTTGAGAAAATTATTATTATTTTGCTCAAAAAAATGTGCCAAAGTATGACTTTTGAGACATATTTGTGTTGCTCCAGCATTTCATTTATTTACCACCTAAGCTGTGAAATTTCACACAACTCCCACAACCTCTCTCTCGTATGTAGAAAGAATGAGGCTATACGTCAGCATCTGAGTTCTTAGCTTTCAGCCAGACTGTAGCTGAGGCCAAGTGCAGCATGAGAAGACGGATCATCTGAGTCTTATTATGCAGCCAGAAAGAGTGAGTGGGTAAAACAAATACATAGTAAAACATCTGCCACAGTGAACCTGAAGTGCACTGACACTTCGAACCAAACTGTAAATGTCTGGGAGGCAATTGCTTTTGAAAAGGGAGAATCATTTTATTTATTCAGACACAGATGACCACTTGTGCAGAAAATAGTAGTTTTGGTCTGTTTTTTAAAACATTTGACCAACAACACGGTCCTTCTGAAATTTGCATGCATGTAATTTATACATATGAACTTGTCATTACCTCACATGCGAACCCGAACACTGTGTGCTGTGTCCAAATCTACAGATAGCTTAAATAATGATGGTCGCCAGCACTGCCTTTGGGGTTTTGACTTTCATCACACTGCACATATGAATAAGTCATTTAAGGCAGCTCTGCCATCTCTTCTGTTTCACCTCAGGGTGCAGAAGAAGCTGAAGTTGCTTGGTGCTTGTCCAGTTTGGTGGACTGAATCCCTCAATAAGCGCTCAAATTAGACTAACAGCGCAGCACCAGTACCATTTGTTGCTATCCCAGACATACGTTAATCTATCAACACGGTCTCTTGCAGAAAATCCTGCCATAAGCAAAGCAGTTCGTAAGCTATTGCTAATGACTGTACAGTGAAGACAGTACAACTGCAAATGGTTGGAGAAATATTGCAGAGGAAAGTTATGATAAATCTGCCAATACACTGCAGTTAATTAGAAACATTAATCATAATATATGTAAAATGATATAGCCCATGTCTTTTATTGTTACAGCAATGCGGCATGCGTGACACCCAGGCTTTGTAGACATGCTGTTTAATTAATATCGAGATCTTATTATACTGAACTGATTTCTGACAATCAAAGTTCTCTAGAGTTGACATTTCATAGCTGAAATGAAATATTAATAATATTGGACCTTTTGAGGACAAAACTTTCAAACTATAGTTACAATTCATATCACAAAGCATCCATCAATATGACATTTCACCATTAACCTGTTTTAAATTAAAACATATGGGAAGCAGATGCAGGATATGAGAAAGCTGCTTGGTATGAAGTTAAAATGTGGTTGAACAGAAGCGAAGGGTAAAAAAAAGGAAAAAAAAAACAGCTTTTTCGAGAAAAATGGGGTAAACAACGGGCTACGGTCAAAATGAAGCAAAATGAGTGTTTCTACAAAGACAAAAATAAATAAATAAATAAGAGGCGCACTGTACCAGCAGAGAAACTGCTCATTAGAATTGCTGCATATATACAAAGTGTTGGTATCAAGCACAACAAAGCAACTGAGCTAGAATAGGTGACCCTAAACTTAATGAGCACCTCTACTCTCTGACAGATTTATGCAAACACATTTCATTAAAATGGCACACTTATGTGTCAGCAGGCAATTATTTCACAGCTCTTCACAGATGCAGTCAGTGATGTGAACCCTGAAATCAACCAGATATGTTAGTAATTTGAGCCCTGAAACGGTAAACCTTGGGGAAAAATGAAATTTTCTTTTTCTTCATTCATACCTACCACAAACGTTAATCTTGAATATTCAAACAAGTATATACAGTAAACAGAGTGCAATGAACACTCAGGGAAGACACTGACATTGACCATTTAACAATACAAGAAAAGATAAAAAAAGCTTATAAGAACATAAACTGGTTTCTTTTGATTCAGTACAACTCTAAAAGTTTCATTGATCCTGTCCAAGGCTAAAGGCAGTCCCATAATAAGGAGTGCAAAAAACTGAATCCATAAATCTGAAGGGAGAAAGGCAATTTCTCTTTTTAATAAGGAAGACAGAATGAAAGATAAAGGCTGCAAGGTCACTATAACCCTTCCATGATCACTAAAAGGAACCAATATGTTTTCAGGAACACACAAAGAAAGTAAAGACCGAAAGATGAGATCCATGCACGTGTTAATAAGAGTTTCTACTATGGTGCAGCAAAGGGAATAGAGACGAGCCATGACTGAAAGCTATTTAACTCAAAGGAATACAGAAGAACATGAAAAAACATCAGGAAGACAGTGAGGAGAAAGAACTTTGGGAGAGCTCAGTGAAGAGATGAGGTGTGAGAGATCGATCTGCAGGAGACACAGTCTATTACTTACAGTGTAGAGTTCATTCGTCACCTTCACAAGCTCCTCGTGCATCTGGATACCAATGTCCTTGCTCTGAAAACGGCAAGAAGACAGAACAGGGGTAAGAAAACAAATACTGTCTGAGCAATCAGCAGTGACCCGATGTTTCAAACTCCAGTTGTTATGCTGGCGCTGTGACTTTGGTGAGTCACAGAGAAACAACTCAAGAAATATTAGATGGATGACCACAAAGACTGGTGCAGAGGGTGTCTTTTCTCATTGAACCCCGCATACAAGTGAGAATTGGCACAACTGCACAAATATATTTCAAAATGTGCAAGCAGCGGAGTGTTTTGGAATGGGTAATTGTACTTATTACAAACAAATTTTGAGAATACAGTAACATATAAGCATTTCCACCTTTCTAGGACACCCACAACCTCTGTTGTCAGTCAACAGTGACCAAATGTAACTGCAGGAAATGCAATACTCTAATTTCCTGCAGTTAATGCACACTACACTACATATTCAGATCAATTCTATGTCCTCAACAATGCAACAGCTTGTAAAATATCTCAGTTAATTCTTCTTACAGCTTTTAATACTCTTACAACTTCAATTGACAGAACAGAACATGCCTTTTAATAGAAGGAGAAATAAATAACAGTCGATGCATTGACACCTGTTTGTGTGGTGGGGGAACAAGACTTAATATGAAGACTCTGAGGTGAGAATACAACAACAGGATATCTCAGCATGAGAAGCAGTGAGAAAGATCCTCATGCCCAGTTCCACGCCTACTGCCATTATATGCCGAACAATCGTGTCTTTGGACTATGGGATCAGAGCTACAAACCACAGGAAGAACAAGCAACAACATATTGAAAGGCTGAAGACAACTAGGTGTTTCAAACTAAGAACATTCTTGCTATGAGATAACTCACTGCACCACCGCCGGCAGAATTTGTGGGCATTTTGAGTAAGGAAGCTAAAACTCAGTAACCCATGATTCAAACAGGAACGATCACTACATGGATGTTTTAATGTCTCTAGAATAAACAGCCAAAATGAAATATGTTACCTGACCATCAAATCAAATTCAGCTACTTGTGAATTATAACAGAGGTTTTAGGGCTAAGCTCTGAGAAGTAAACTAAGCTTGAAGTTGCTGAAGGCTGAATCCTACTGTCAAAATGGAGTGGTGAAAAACAAGAGGTACATGAAGTCCCAAGGTTCCTCAGTAGAGCTGGTGTGCAAACGAGACCCAAAACAGTTCCCAGAACCTTTAAGCTGTGATACTGTGTTGTTTGACACTTGTTTTGTGTGTTGCCTGGAAGGTGTCACCTTAGCCATTAACACTGGGAACATTTCAGCTAAAAACTGCAACACAATAACATACTAATAAGCAAACATGATGTTATGATGATGATTGCTAATGAACAAAACAAGTGGTTTGCCAAATACGGCAATGACTTTGAGCAGAAAAGATTATGCATCTCCTCATGTGCACAACTTTTCTTAGACACATTTTTTAACAGTGAAAACAGCTGACTCATTTTTCTCTGGTGTATGGAAGATAATGACTCAGCAACAGTCATTTCATATTTGAACAAAGCAGATCAATAACGGATGTATTTTGCTATAATGAAACCTTGCTGCACCAATGACAAAGCATAGCTGAACGCAAAAACACACAAACACACACAGTATTTTCATCACTTCAGACAGCAAGACACTGACTTACTTTCATTGTCTTATGGGGACCTGCTCCTGCCCTTCTCTTCTGGAGACTTACTGTTACCCTTGGCATAATTACTGCTTGCTTAACTCTAAGCCTGAATCTAGACATAACTTTAACACATTTTGTTTGCCGGAGTTTATTTTTAGCTTATTTTCATACTGGGACTCCACAATATGCAATGTCCCCACAACATAGGTAAAAGAAGTACAAACACTCAACTTGAACCACATCCACCCACAGATCAGAGGCGTTCATTGATATATGAAAGGTAACCTTTTTTTGTCCACACCCTGGTCTGCTATGGTAACTGTGCTTGAAAAAACTTGCAACCCATGAGTCACAAACTAACCTAATTATAATTATAAAAGAATCTCAAAAGAAAATGTTTCTGTAACAGAAACTTGATTATAAAGTACGCTCAGAAGAGGAAAATAAACACAGCCTTGGTAATAAAGAAGGGATTTGATGTTGCAGCTTTGTTTTTATCTGGATCACAAGCAATAAGTTCTTCTCAAACAATCATTGAACTGAATGTAATGAACTGGATACACCCTGAGAGGGCTCCAGCAGCTGGTGAACGGCATCTGTATGCATCAGTGGCTCTGAGGTGAGACAGACTGCAGCGTGTACTGCAGAGGCTTGGGGGATGAGGAAGGTTTCATTGAGTGAGTAAAAACTGTGATGCAATACACTGTAAGAGCTGTGGCGCTTACAGAGCCCTTTATAGTGAACGTACATTTTTAAAATCTTCCCTCAATAAAAGGCACGAAAAAAGAAGATTATTAATGTATTCTGTTTGAAATTAAAAGTGATGTAGAACAGAGAAGACAACAGGAAAATATCGCACTCTGTACATTCATACTTGCCACACCTTTTGTAATTATATTACCACTGACTATTAGCACATTCATCAGAACACACCCTTCTAACTCTGATCAGCCCATCAACAGTAGCATAACAAACTAATATTCATATAATATCAGAGATATTACCTGTAACAAAATTCCTATTTTATTTACTACTTGAAAAACTATTTGTAAAGTTTTTACAGATTACATTTTGTCTTTGTTTGCCCCGTCTCACATTTAACCAAAGCTCATTTATTTTAGTATAAACATTCATGATTTCCTGCAGAAAACACACACACACACACACACACACACACACCATCAGAATCAAACCTCATAAGCAGAGTTAAGTTCACTACAGGAAAGCCTGCAAGGTGAAAACAACCTTCTGGTGTTTGGATAGGGCCTCAGTCATTTCTAAAATGTGCTGACAGAGAGCCAGGTGTTGCTCACACTAGTACGAGCTGTAGATTCTTAGACCAGGGAGTCTCTGCTTGTCCCCCAAGCTGCTTTTACTGCTCCGTAGGCCGTGCAAAACCTAGACATCTTACGAACTCCATGTGCACTTAATGCACTTAATCAGCAAAATGAAAGCTTAAAGGCAGAGCAGAGGTTTGGCTGCATATTGAAATCTTTTCATTGGTAACAAAGTAGGAAAAAAAGGAAGGAGATTGATGGTCTTACCTTTTTGAACAGGCGAATTACATCTTCGCTGATCTGGGCCAGGCGGACAATAACATTGTTGGTGTAGATGTCACTGAGGGTGGCATGGTCACGGCTCTCACGCCTCGTCTGGTTCAGCAACAGATACCAGCAGTTTACGGATGACAGCAAGTGCTGATCTTTCCTGGGACAATAAGAGACATAGAGGACTGTTAAAGAGCTTTTCAGAACAGAATCAGGTCTCACACAGGTGGTAACTATAAACTAAAAAAAAAAAGTTTTGCTTCAAATGTTCAGATTTATTTAGTAAAATTATAGTTTAGACACACTAAGAACAGACACTTGTACCTAAAGCTATCCACAACTCAGAGCTAGCTATGGCTTATAATAAACTATTAAGTTCAATATAGACAACATGTTTATGGTTAGCTGGGGCCTCTCTGTGTAGAGTTTGCATGTTGTTGTGCAACTAAAACTGATGGGAATTTCACCAGCCAGATACAACAAAGTTTGGCTAAAGATTAACACAAAATTATTGTTAGGATAAAAAAAAAATAATAATAAAGATTTTACCTAACTGAATGTGTTAATCCCTCTCACTATCACGTCCTTTTTGCTTTCCAAGACACTCCAAGCAATGCTATAGCTAGCAAGGCACCAAGTGGTTAAATTCATAATGCTCGTGACCATAGCGATCGAGAGAGTCACAGGCCCTGATTGCTGCATAATCAGTTTAAACTGTCTTGGCCTCGGGTGCTTTTAAACCAAGTCACATAGACACTGAACAACTGCACACACACACGCACAATCCCTTCAAACCCATACCCTTGTCTGGATTCAATCTGAGCATTAATCAATCAAGCAACCCTGAGGAAGAGACAAAGGGGGCGGGGAGGGGGGTAAGAGCATAGAAGGGAGAGAACCAGAGCACAGCAGAGGATTGGGTTTCACTGTTGAGGGGAAGAAAAAGACGAGCAGCACCAACATCAAAGACATCCCCTTCAGAGAGCTTCCATAATGCTAATCGCATCTAATGAAGCTGATATCTTGCTACTCCAGAGTTCCTCCACCATTATTTCTTTACTTAACTCTGCCTCTAAACACACTTACAAGAGGCTGACAGGATACAAACAGCAGCACATCATCTTCATAACATCCTTGTGGAGCAGAAAATAGGATAGCATTTGAAGTAAACTTGATCTGTCCATTTACTGTGCACCCTGCCTCTTCATGTTAAACTGAACATAGTGTATCCATGCCCGTTATCCAAAAGGTAGGTCAGTTCATTTAAAACCACAAAAACTGAGTAGTAAAGATCCGATATAAGCCAAGTGTTAATCAAACGTCACATTTCAGTCTTGATTGTGACAATTGAAAAGCAATAATACAATTATTCAGCAATTAACTAACTCTATTATAGTGATATGAACTCATTTGTAAGACTGTGTAAAGGACAAGTGGGACATAGCAAAACCCAACATTAGTAGGTCTAATAAAGACCATATTCTCTGTCATTCCTCTGGGATGACCTACTTTGACTGTCTCACCATCCCTCATTTTGTACCAGTTCTTCTTGACTGACCTATCTTCCCATAAGAGAAGCAGGTCCTTGGTGTATAATTGCTGTTTGTGGTTGAGAGGTTTAGGGAACAGGCACCTCTACTCACTGTTAATCCCTGAAAGTGGCCAGAGATGCTTCATCTCATCCCTAAGCACAACCAAGCTCCAATTTTAGTTCTTTTTATCCACCTCAGCTTTCCACCCAAGCCCCGAACACTTCCTACAGGCATAAATCCCAGGCCCGCCTATGATGATTTAAAGCGGTAGTGGACCTGTGGTCTATAAGTATGGTTACTTTTTCCTTTAATATCTGTTTAACTTGACTGGAGCACCAGATTCATGCCACACTGAAATAAATAGCAATTTGCAGTTTACTCAACAGACTTTAAGCACACAGCTTATAAAAAAAAACAACCAAAAAGCTGTTTTCTCGCTGTATAAACTCTGCAGAATATCGATAGACCCATGTTTTCTCACAGTTTGAACCAAAACTTTCAAGTTGGATTAATCACTTCGTAAAATCATAAGACCTGTTAATTTTCAGTACAATTCTTGTGTAATCTGGCAGATTACTCCCAATTTGCCTTTCTTAAGAATGGCTTCTGCAGGGCCTCAACATTATTGAAGCACCTTGTCAGAAAACAGAACAAAAAGCAGCCAACATCCAAAGAAGAGCTTTGATTGCTTTTCAAGAACCCTGGAGAACTATTCCTGAAGACTACTTAAAGAAATTACAAGAAAACTGTCTAAGAGAGATCAAAATATCTAGCTGGTCGTACCAAATAGACTTTAAAGCTTGTCCCAATTCTTAAAACTCAGTTTTTTTGCTTTATGTAACATCACTGCACCCAGTTCCAATGTCCTTCATTCACTGAAGGATGTTTTTTGGTGTGTGAGTGCATGAAAATGGAAGGGCACAGATTTTTAATGTTGTGGCATAAAACCTTGGCAACAAGAAAAAGAAAGCGATAACGGACACAAGATCTCCTTGTTTTATCACTGGTGCTCTATTTTCACAGAAATTAGGAGCATAAGGTCAGTAATTAGGCCTGTGTGGGAGCAGAGCCTGTTAACTCTGTACTAAATGTAGCTCCTCCACTTTTTACAGTACTGAGACACAACCTTGTTCTGTACTGGTTCTACAGAGATATCAGTCATAAAAGATATTCATTCCTCAATCTCTACGTTTTACCCACTTCTTGCCAATTTCCTGTAGAAGGATGAATATCAAGTGAGAACTTGCAGGTCAATTAATCTTGAAGGCTTCAAAAGGTTTGATTTTGAATGGCTTCATGCCCTCTGTATTTATACAAGGAATATCATTAACATGCAGAAGAAGGCAAATGATGAGCCCTGACAGTCTCTAGAGAAACAAAGAGGAAGAGGAGGAGGAGGACGAGTGCAGCTTTCTGGCATCCTGTTATATTCGTCTCATTCAGCAAAGCCCTGTCTGCCTGTCTGCATAGTTTTAGACTCTGCTCCCCGTGTAATGCAGGTACATACACTGAGCATGATCTGTGAACAATTCAAAGAGAATGAAGAAGAAGATGAGACACAGTGTCAGTGGAAGTGAATGGAGCAACAAAAAAAGAGAGCGTGTTTGGAGAGTATAGCAATAATCCTCTGATTCAAGGATAAAATGATGGCAGGCTGTCTCCTTAATATGCATACTCTGAACAAGTGAGTATTGTATAGAAGAGTGGCCGTGCTTTAGTCACGGTTGCTCTGAATGCCACCATCTAATCACCAAGAGCCTCTGATGTGTCTGAGCCAGGATTTCCAGAAGGAAGTGTGTATTTATCAAACCAGGACTCAGCTTTATAAAGGCCTTTAATCCGCTCCACACTGCTTGCCTGCTGCTTATCAATGAAACAGCCAAGGAAAAGAAGAAAGTGCCAAACAGCTTCAAAAGACAAGGGACACGTGGGCACATGCAGCTTGCTTTGCCATTTAAATTTTCTTTTGCCCCCATTTTTCAGCACAGCTTAAATATGCTACATCGCTGATTTGCACACCATTTACTTTGGGGGTTTTTTTTCGAGGAGACACACTGCCAGCACTTGATAACGCACAGCTGTACAGACAGATGGGGCAGAGCAGGGCAGAGCATGGGGCAGTGCCTGCGAAGAGGACACGGGGCTTTGACAAGATCTGAAACGCAAACTGCAAAACAGCTACTCTATTGATCCGCACACCGTGATTTGCAAAAGCGTCACACCAACTGCTGTGCACTGACTACAAGAGATACAACTCAACCTTTTACTCTTTGAACCTCAGACCACCAGAGTAGCCATACTTATAAAAACCAATGGAACTAAAGTCATTGCTCTAGGGCTGATGCTTGTCTGCCAAGCCTGCAAAGCACAATTAAAAAGGTCGTTGCATTCCTAAAATGAGACGAATCATAACCGAAGAGCATTATCATGTTTCGAGGCTTCTCAAAGAAAAGCTTGTTACGAGCACAGGCTGGATCAAAATGTGTAATGCTGAAACATGACAATATCCAGCTATACAGTTTCAAGTTGTGACATCTGAACCGTGACGTCCTTTGAATGAACAAAGGTCATTACTAAAAGGAAAGCCTGATATACACAAAGATCTCAATAAAGACATCAGACTTTTTTCCCCAGATTCCTCTCAAACCTAATGAGCATACACACAAACTTAGACGGCGCTATAACCCCAGCTTCATCTCCACAGCAAGGTTGTTATCCATATTAGTGCTGCATGATTTGCCATCCTATCTATATCACGGACATACAATATCAATCCATCCTAATTTGATGGGTTACTTTATAAAACCTGCTCATAATTTACTCGTAAACATCTGTCCCATAAATAAAATCAAGTCAGCTGTTGTCTCTAAGGATCCAATAAGCAGGGTTTTTCCTGGCTCGAAATAAAATAGGCGGTGACTCCGTACGGCACTAAGCATGATCACTTTGTACAGAAAAGGCATTAAAAGCGTTGCCCAATTTGACATCTATGCAGTTCTCTAGCATCTCGGAGTATTTCGTAAACAAAAATGCACATTGCACATGGTAAATAGAGTCCAAACACTTTAATAACAACACTGGAGGATGTGGGAGCACCCTGGTGTGAGAAAGAAAAGCACTTGCACCGTAACTGTAGCACAGAACACCTAAGTAACCTCTCAGTGTGTCTTTTCACTGAGGCAAATAGGGTAAAGCGCCAGAGCAAAATAATTCTCGGTTGGGTTGCTGCAGTGTAGCCTTAGCTGCAGTAGCTGTAAATCACAGTGGCATTCAGCTTGCTAATGAATCTGCACTGGAAGGGTTCAGCCAGCAGCTGTAGGCAGGGATCCAGGACATATGGAAGTCTGTCCTGGTCAGAATGACGCCATTTTACCGCTGTGTGGTGATGTCCACTAAGCTGCTTATGAAGCACCCCTTAGCAGTACAGCACAAGGTTTCCTGAGCATGGCTTCCTTTGCGATGAAAGATGGTCATCTAAGCGAGAGTGAAAACATTTTTTTTCCAAAAAAAAGTATAAGTGAAAGGCATAATGTACATTTCTGTGACTTTGATGTTGAATACTGCATGATTTGTGCCACCAAAGTGGGGTTTTTTTTGTCTTTTTTAAAGAAAAACACAAGTGCTCTTCTTGCCCATTTGGTGTTTTAGTGGTTCCTCATTAACTTAACTACACTAAAGTAGTAGGAAAGGCTGACTGAAGGGTGTGTCACGGCTGATTACCAGGATTTGTGGTTGCCCGCCTGCAGACTGGGAGTTCAAGGAAGAAGGTGCGGTAATGTTATAAACCTTTTTGTGTCATTATCAAAAGCTTATGAACTCACTTTGGTTGATGAATGGGACAGTTTGAATTTACTGTGGCCTGATGTGTTTCTGTCTAACACACACAAAAGTGTGTGTGGCCTGAGTGAACCTTACATCCTCCCCACCCACACTTCCTCCGTTAGTGGTTTGTGAGCGCATCAGTTCTTTCAGACAGAGTCCAGAGTATTCTCTAGCAGTTAGTCTAATAAGCTTTTAAAATGTCACGTCTGCTTAAATATCATTTTACTCTAGACCTGTTTATGTCTGTGCAGGAGATCTCTGCCCAGACACTGCACTGAAACACCTGTCGGCTCACCACAAGCAGAAAGCATAAGTAGACTGGATATCTCAGGATTATTCTTCTAACACTTGTCCATCACTGCATGGATCAGCTGTGGAGTCAAAAGGTTAAGCCACTGTCTCGAACTAGCAGTGCTGGTTTTTGTGAGGCTGTCTTCAGAGTAACATACACCCATTCATACACTCATACAGCTCAATTATGCAGCCAAATCCTCATCTGCTTTAGAAACACTGTTCAATACTGCTAAAAAAAGAACGCACACACTACACGGCCTTGTGTACACAGAGTTACACAAGTCTTCTGAAAATTAAAAACACTGGTTTTCTGGTTAAAAATTAAAAGTGGAAGTCAAGGCACGAACTTAATCATCTATCTGCAAATCTGAAGCGAGATTAATATATGTATTACTGTGTATTACATGTGACCCAATACATTGACTTTTTTTTCAAACTTTCACACTTTCAGAGGGTTAAAAAACAGGAAATCATGTACTTTTTGCACAACTACATTTTGGCTACCAAGACCAGTTATACTATCAAAACTGCTGCTTACATTTTAATGCATCAGCAACAAACAATAAATAATACATCACTAGCATAACCCTAACAGTTTTCACTTTATATAATCTGTTTAAACTTTAATTAGTGATTCTGCTATTAATTATAGACTTTTGCACTTAGTATGTCAAATACAGGATGTTTACACAATTCTCTCAAACAAGGTTTTCACATAAAAACAAAAAAATGTTTTTTTGTTAGGCATCATAATTAAAATCAGAGGTGGAGGGTTAGAATATATACTGCGTATGTTGGTGCAGATTTATGCGTCACATCTGCTGGGTTAGTGCTCCCACTACCAAACTGAACCAAGCAAGATTAATATAAATATATTATTAGTAACCCACTGAGCTGACTTGTCACCTTTTTGCACTCACACTTTCAGAGGATAAAAAAAGCAAAACAGGAAATAGTTTTAGTGCAACTACATTGCAGCTACCAAGACCAGTTATATTATTCAATTGCTGCTTACACAGTAATGCATCAATGACATGCAATAAATAATACATCAAAGCATAACCCTACCAGTATTAACTCTGTGAGATCAGTACTTTACCTACTGATTCTGTTATTACTAATAGCCTGCTGCACTTAATGTGTCAAATGCAGGATATTTACACACCTCTCTCGAAAAGGTTTTGACACCTGAACAAAATAATCAGTTTTATTTTTAAGAATCAGGCAAAACACTAATATTTCTTTATCAACTTTTGAGAATTAAACAGACCTTCTTATGGAAATATTGGAAATCCATTTGTGTTGTTCCCATTTGCAAGAATCAGAAGCTAGAATTTGACTACATACTGCGTATGTTGGTGCAGATTTATGTCTGAGATCTGCTGCCAGATCACAGCTGGGTTAGTGCTCCCATTACCAAACTGAACTAAGCTTGCCTGCTCGCCTGAGGTGCTTGATTTTGGGAGCGGCAGAACTCAATTTCATGCCCTGCGTGAGTCATGCACCAATGTGTTGTGGTAATCTCTGGCCAGACGATTCCTTATTTCCTCACTGGTATCCATTTCAGTATTTTCAGAACTTCAAATCTAAATAGGTCAAAGCTGCATGAGGTCTGATTTTGATCTGATGACATTTAGCAATATTTGCCTTTTTTGCTTTTGTACTTGGCTACAGGATTTATAATGTTCCCTCCTGTGACCCGTCTTTAAAAAACACTGGCAGTCACCAGTGCCTCCACTCCTAGTAGATGCATCTATGGTATTGATTTGAAAATCCTAGGTGACTTTTAAAAAAGTTAACCTCTGATCTTGAAGTCATGGTCACTGGGATTCAAACTCATAGATGGTATGGTGATATCAATTTAAAACTCCTACATCGCCTTGTTCTCATATTATCACATTCACAAACTCTGGTGTCCGCCTGCCCACCCAGCCAATGGGGTAACAACAATACACAATCAGGGTAAAAATGTAATGGCTTTTAATTTATTGCTACTCAGCACATTTATGCACATTTAATTTACATTTTCAATAAAAAGTTAGAAAGCTAAGTTCTCAATTATAGTGGCAAAAGTGAACTGCGTGTAGTATGTCCAACATTCAAGAGTTGAAACCTCTAATGAACTGAGCAGTCATTGTGAAGCTAGAATAATCTGACCTTTGAAGCTGTCATAAAGGCGAAGACTGTAATAAGAGACATTCCCTGACAGCACGTAAACAAATGGGAGCATTCTGTTATATAATGCTGCAATGTGATTAGCATCAAGGAAGGAAGTGTTTAGTGAGGAGAAAAAGTGACTTGACCTTCATATGATAAAGGAAATAAAGCAAGTAGGTCATGAAATGCCATTTAAATTCAAATCTAACAAGAAGCCAAAAACTTAGACAACATTAAGGAAAGAAAATATGATAGTGCACCTGCTTCCAATCAACAACACACAAAGACTCCAATGCACAGAAGAATATATATTAAACAGTACCAGCTATAAATGCTTCAACTCACTTAAACTGTTGGTGTTCTCTGGAGCTGCGGATCTTCGAGGAGAACCTCTCAGCCAGTTTCTCCAAGCTGCGGGAGTATTCCAGTTCAATCTCTGCTTTGCGACGGAAGAACTCCTGCAGATCCTGCAGGAGCTGGATACGTGATTCAGACTGTTGCTCCAGGCATTTAAACTGCTCCACCAGCTGGTTACGGATCTCTGTACAAGAAAACACCAAACAAAAAGGAGTTTGATTGACTTTTTACACACAAAATTAAGGCACAGTAATGTGAAAAATAAGATGTTCATATGACTCTAGGCAGTACTGTAAAAAACTAAGTGAACCATTACTGCTGCCATAGGAATTAATAGAGTAAGTAAACGATGCTGTTTAACTGATTATCAGCAGGAGTAACCACCTCTATAAATAATACGTTTTGGCAGTTTGTTGGTCTGGAGCATTGAGGTGTGAGTTAACACAATCTTCCCCAGAGTGGGTGTGCCAAGAAATTCACCCTAATGTCAGACAGTGCAGTGCTCAAAGAAACTGAGGAAACTAAGCGCTATATCTCATACTCTACAGACCTCAGTTAGCATGCTAAATGTTAGCATGCTAACATTTCCTGACAATACCTTTGGAGGAAGATTAAACAAGTATGTCTTGTTTATAAGGGTTTCCAGGAGAAAGCCTCTTCTCTCTAAAAAGGACATGGCAGTATAGCTTTGGTTTACAAAGTTGCATCTGAACAAACTACAGGATTTCTGGAACAATCTCCTTTGGGCAGACCAGACTAAAGTGGAGGAGTTTGGCCATAATGTGCAGCTGGACATCTGGTGAAAACCAATCACAGCACATTCAAATCAAATCAAATCAAATCACTTTTTATTGTCACATCACATGTGCAGGCACACTGGCACAGCACATGCGAGTGAAATTCTTGTGTGCGAGCCCCACAAGCAACAGAGATGTGCAAACACAACAACACAAACGAGCAAAATACAAGAATGGCCAACCTGAAACTAATAAATATATGTACAATATATAATAGTGTATGCATTTCTGGATGTGTATACTAAATATTTTCCTACGTGTGTGTGTGTGTGTGTGTGTGTGTGTGTGTGTGTGTGTGTGTGTGTGTATACACATTTTTACAAATTAAATAGTAAAAAAATAAAATAAAATAATAATAATAAAATATATAAAATATACAGAGTTGAATATGTGCAAAACAAGTGGCATTTATATACAGTGTGGAGTGCATAATGTTGAAGTTCCAGTAGTGAAGCTGAGGTGTCTATGACGTGTTCAGCAGTCTGATGGCCTGATGGAAAAAGCTGTCTCTCAGTCTGCTGGTTCGGGACCGGATGCTGCAGAACCTCCTTCCTGATGGAAGCAGTCTGAACAGTTTATGGCTGGGGTGACTGGAGTCCTTGATGATCCTCCCCGCTTTCCTCAGGCAGCGCTTCCTGTAGATGTCTTGGAGGGAGGGAAGCTCACCTCCAATTATCCGTTCAGAGCACCGCACTACTCGCTGGAGAGCTTTGCAGTTGTAGGCGGTGCTGTTGCCATACCAGGTGGTGATGCATCCAGTGAGGATGCTCTCAATGGCACAGCGATAGAAGGTCCTGAGGATGCGGGGGCTCATGCCGAATCTTTTCAGTCTCCTGAGAAAGAAGAGGCGCTGCTGCGCCTTCTTCACTGTTTTGTTTGTGTGTATTGACCACGTAAGATCCTCAGCCAGGTGTACGCCAAGGAACCGGAAGCTGCTCACTCTCTCCACAGCAGCGCCGTTGATGGTGATGGGGGTGTGTACTTCTCTGCACCTCCGGAAGTCCACTATCAACTCCTTTGTCTTTGCGACGTTGAGGGTGAGATGGTTGTCTTGACACCAGTGGGTCAGGGCGCTGACTTCCTCCCTGTAAGCCGTCTCATCACCGTTGGTGATAAGACCCACCACTGTAGTGTCGTCCGCAAACTTCACAATGATGTTGCAGTCGTAGGTGTAGAGTGAGTACAGGAGAGGGCTCAGTACACACCCCTGTGGAGCACCAGTGTTCAGTGTGATGGGGGATGAGGTGATGCTGCCCAGTCTGACCACCTGGCGTCTGTCAGACAGGAAGCTAAGGATCCAGCTGTAGAGGGAGCTGCTCAGTCCTAGATCCTGCAGTTTCCTGTCCAGCTTCGAGGGAACGATGGTATTGAATGCTGAGCTGTAATCTACAAACAGCATCCTCACATACGTGTCTCTCTTCTCCAGGTGTGACAGGGCAGTGTGTAGTGTCAGGGCTATGGCATCATCAGTGGACCTGTTGTGGCGGTATGCAAACTGTAGAGGGTCCAGTGAGTCGGGTAGTGCAGAGCAGATGAAGTCCCTGACCAGCTTCTCGAAGCATTTGCTCACGATGGGGGTCAGGGCTACAGGTCGCCAGTCGTTCAATGAGGAGATGGTGGAGGATTTGGGTACAGGGACGATGGTGGCCATTTTGAAGCAGGCTGGGACTACAGACAGAGAGAGGGAAAGGTTGAAGATGTGCGTGAACACTCCAGCCAGCTGAGCCGCGCATGACCTGAGGACGCGGCCGGGAATCCCGTCCGGACCAGTAGCTTTGCGTGCGTTCACCTTCCTGAAGCACTTCCGCACATCCTCCTCAGACACAGTGTGCGCACTGACGTCATCCGCGGTGCGCACACTGTCCGGTCTCATGGTGTTCGCTGTGTCGAATCTAGCGTAGAATATGTTTAGATCCTCACACAGAGAGGCCGTGGTCTGCGGTGTGCTGGTTTTCCCTCTAAAGTCTGTGATCGTGTTTAGTCCCTGCCACATACTCCGAGGGTTGTCAAACTGTTGTTCCACCCTGTCCCTGTACTCACGTTTGGCTGCTTTGATCGTCTTCCGGAGTTGGTAATGTGCGTGTTTGTAGTCCGATGTGTTCGCGGAGGCACAAACAAACACCTCAAACCACCCCTTGAGCACGGTGGTGGAAGGGGGATAAGTTGGGTTTGTTTTGCAGCCACAGGACCTGGGCACCATACAAACACGTCAACCACAAACTCCTCTGTACACCAAAATATTCTCCATCTAAACATGAGGCCTGTCTGATAGCTACAGCTAGGCTAAAACTAGGTTATTTTCCAGAACATCAACCTCAAGAAGAGAGAAAGATTGCAAACCTCAATGGACAGAAGCAACACTCTAAAGGAGACTGGGTGAAAATTCCTCCATAACGATGTGAGAGACTGATAAAGTACATTCATTTGTTGATGCTAAATCGGTTCTACACCTTTAGTGAATAATGAATTGTACTAAGTTTTGACAGGACTCTTTGCAGTCTTTTTCTCCTTATTGTATATGTTGAATGACTGTTTTTAAAATTATCCATCTCCACTTTTACTATAGGAATGTAACAAAGTTAAAAGCTTCTGTGACAAACATACAAATTCCCAAAAACATAACACAACCCAGTTACAACTACACAGATAACAATGCACAATAAAACCTTGACTAACCTTCAAATTAAATGAAATCAACAAAATTGAGAAATAATAATTGAAAGCAGGAGAGCAGCGATAAAGAGAGTCAGCTGCGAGAGAGAAGCCAGTAAGTTGACCTGTGTTTATGACCTCTCATGTACATCTAAATAAAACTGATTTAATGAGAAATGCTTCACTCCCCCACTTGGACTAAGTAGCAACATTTCGCCTCAAGAGGAACACGATGTTAGCGGCCAGACTACAGACCCTTCATGGGAGCCACAAGCAAAACTCAATTCCCCTTTGTAGTGCTGTCATCAGCAACAATGACGCCTCAGCTCAGGAACAGAAAAATGCCTATTCTGTAGAATAAAATTATACTGTTAAGGAAGGAGCGCAAGTAAACAGGATGAATCTCACTTGAAAAGAGGAAGAAAACACCACGAACCCATGTGAAACCTTTACTAGAAATCCCAGTTTTGTTGATGCGTCTATATTTTCAATTAACTTTATTTTTCCCTCAGTGTGATTCAAGAAGTGAGTATCAAAACATGATGAAATGACAGCTACCAGTACTGCTGCCACAGATTTTTAAGCTTTCAAGGTTTCTCTTGTGAATACTTCATCCTAACCTATAATGACTAAATAAAGCCAAGAGCCACATTGTGCTAACTTTTGGCAATTAAGATTTTCCACCAATCAAAAGGATCTTTTATTTTTTCTGCATGAAAATGTGCTAAAAGAAGAAGAAGAAGAAGAAGAAGAAGAAGAAGAAGAAGAAGAAGAAGAAGAAGAAGAAGAAGAAGAAGAAGAAGAAGAAGAAGAAGAACTTCCTAATGCAAGGCATGTCATGTTGCAACATCTCTTATTTACAATATGAGTCACTGCAAGTTATAACCTTTAAAATGAAGGCAGGATGAATCGCACACGTACAGTATCAAAGCCGTGTCAGTGACACTCTGCAGGCAGACGAACTGCCAGCTGAATGGTGAAACCACAGCAGTGACACAGACTGTGTTTTCATGCTGCTGAGGGTGTAATTTGGACAGCAAAGCCCTCATCATGGATATATGTTGGCTCTGACTGCTGGGGAAACCGTAACACTGTGCACAGGGAGCCTTTGCTCTCCCTGTGATGTCGTGCCGCCTGGCTTCAGCCTCAAGCGGCATGCTTCACTCTGTGGTTAACCATTGTCCCAGCCCTCCCCTTTATCCAGGGGGCCTCCCTCTCTCTCTCTCAGCAGGGCTTAAAGCTCTGTTTTTAGTGGGAACTGAATCAGAGCTCAGGGATATACAGTATTTTACTACTTCACTTCTGTCAGGAATGCTTTGCCAAACATTCAGTTATGTTTTTATATATATATATTACTTTCAGAAGACAGAAACAATGCAGAAGAATTCAAGGCAAGAAAAAAGAAGCCAGAGGAAAATGTGACAGCAATGTGCGTGAGTGACATGGAGGACTTTTAAAAACATTCTTTTACAGAAAGGGAACCACCAGCTGCAGCCTTGCTTTTGACAGATGAGATTGGAAAAATAGGTCACACCAGAAGTGTGCCTTTCCCTCTGAGAAACCATGAGCAATTGAAGAATTATTCCCTAAGTATTTCCAGCACACTGAGTATGGCTTGATTTGCTGTGGTTTCTTCAAAGAGAAGGACCCTTCTTTAGTTCGCTTCCGTCTGTGAGGTTGGCAAAATGCTGTGAATATGTGTGTGCAGTAAATTTAAAGATGCCTCCTTACAGTTTTAAAGACAACGCATTAATATTTTTGCTAGATAGATACATTTCTGTAATATCTGATATCCTTTGTCTTTCTACCATGTAATTGTTGAAAGACTATGGATTGCCCAGATGAAATACTCTGTGACTAGTATGGCACACAAACCCTAATGCTTTCAAGAACATTTATATACTCGAACTGTGATGGCCCTCCTGGCTTGGCTGAACCTGAGGGCTACACCATGAAGGAAGTTCAACACAACCAGACTGTGTCAGCGTTAGCTGGCTTGACAGAGTTCAAATGCTAGTTGGAGATAACAGGGATCAGATGGTGGTTCTCAGAAGTCTCTGTTAAGCCGGGCTTTCTGCTTCAGGCTCTGTGTGCTCACTCATCATGTGACTCTTCCAAACTAAATGACCCCTTCGAGTGTCACATCAGCTGAAATGTTATCAATGATGATAAAACAGTGAGAACATAAAAATATCTTTAAAGAACATTTAACCCATTCACTGCTTCACTGAGTGAATGGGTTAAATGCAGAGAGGAATTTCCCCACGAGGATCAATAAAGTTTACATTATTATTATTCTCATCATTATTAAAACTGCAGCACTGTTGCAAATAAGACAAGAGATAAATGCTGCAGAAAATCACTAATCTGGCGATCTATCCCGCAGACCTATAGTTTATTTGTAATGTGGCAGCTGCTAATTAGAACTGTGAAAAACTAAACTGGATAAATTTAAATATTAAAGGTTACTAGCCAAAAGGCAGATCAATGTGAAATGAATTTTATTGATTGAACAGATGTTCCTGGTGTGTGTTCTACCACTCCCAGCAGTGTGGAACAGACGTAGCAGCAGGTTAGAATTAAGAATAAAAACATTTACACTTTTTTTTTGTTTTTTGGATTGCCAGCTGCATTTATGCAAATTTCAGTGATGATGGGATACACAGTTTGCACTGCTGTAACTTTAGAGCTGGGTTTCAGTTGTGATAAAACATGCTGTAAATAAAGGAATTTGAGAAACTGTGGCTCTTCTTGCAAAATAAACCTCTGAACATTAACCTGCTCCTTACCAGATTATTTGTATCATAAGTTACCATGGTGATTTAGCCAGGTAAGAGGAGAGAAACGTTTGTGACATGTTTAAGTCTGACTTTAAGTTCAACATAGATCACTAACCCATTAATCTCACTTCACAGTACACCCAGTTGCCCTGTGTTCTTCCCCATTTCTCCTTCTGTGTTGTCTTGCAAGTTCCCAGTAGGTGGAGTTAATCAGTTCAAATGGGAGTGCATGGCCGGTTTCTCTGGCACATTTAAGAGCTGGTTATTTCAGACTTTGCTCATCCCATCAGCCTCCACCATGCTATTTGTTTGGCTGGCTTCACCCTGGTTACTTTAGCTTTTGTCACGGTTCATGAGTTGGACCACAACGAAACTGTCAATAAATCAAATACTTCTACAGTTGTAAAACGATTCAACAGCCACTGACTGTTATTCAGTGGCTATGAATACTATACAGCTGGGGAGTAGCTGCAGTCTGGGACTTGTTTACCTGGATATATGAGCATGTACCAAGATCCATTCATACCATAGTTGGTGTGACAAAATACAAATCCATTTTAGGTGTCCAATTATACAGTTATTTGATAGCACAGTAACAATGTATAGGAGCTAGAGATGTAACATATTTGCTAGCGCAAAATGGCAAAATAGCACTAGCTAGCTTAGCTCCGTGCCATCCACAGATTCGGTCACACATCCATGAATAGTGATAATATGACTAAAATAGCACACAAATTTCCAACTCCTTGAAACATTTTTAGTACAGTTAACTACACATCAAGTCAGGTTATTACAGATAATTTCATAAAAATGCTCCAAAAGGCACCAACACTACAAACAGTTGAGAGAGCCACTTCAATGATTCAAATGAGCTGAAGTGAAGTTAACAGATAGCTGGCTGTGTCAGCATCCACCTGTCATTAAAAATTCCTGCATGCATAAATTCACGTCTTTGCACATTTTTAGATGTTTGACATACAAAAAAATTCACCCCCGTGAAAGTTGATTCTAAAAAAATGTTGAATTCTGCTTCGGAATTAGAGATTTAACACAGGACTAAGTTACCTTTTGTAGCAGCTTCTAGCAGTCATTTGAGCAATTGTTTTGTATTTCCTAAAGTTGCTACTTGCACATAGAAGCAACAGATACTTTATGTTCCTGACTTCATGATTTTAAGTTCAGGTCCTTCAGAATAGCACCTGCTCGACACTGAAACTTGTTATACACCATTTAGGGAAGGGAACTGAAGCACAGTGAACACTCAACTCTTCACAGAACAGGAAATCTTCAAAAAACAATAGTAGGATGTTGGAGATCCCTGAACTTTGGCCCGTTACAGACAAAATCCTGTGCCGGCAGCTATGCAACAACACAGTAAGGGCATCTTTCTAGTAATCACTCTTAGCCGCACAGAAAAAATGAATCCCAAACTGACCGTCTATGAACAGAATTGTGGCATGTCTGTAAAAAGTTTGGTTCAAATAAAATGTGTATGAAATGATCTGCACCTTTCAAGCTTTTATGTCCACCGGCTTGTGCTATGGCTATATTACACAAATTTGATTTGTGACTATTTTGGGTGGCGTTTAAAGGTTCTGGTGACATAGTTCTGAGCATGACATGTATTTAAAGCCCAGATTTACATATATTTTTAATAACATCTGCATTAGAGACATCCTCTAGTTGACCCACTTGACTTCCTGTTGACTCCCTGCACACAGATTACAAAAAATCTATTCAAAGACAGCAATATGACACTTTTAAAATCACCGGCTTAGCTCTATAAAGATTCCAGTTTCTGATTTGTAGTACTCAGAAGTAAAGTAATCAATAAGGAATAATGATTTTTTTTTCAATGATTCAATAATGGGCAAATCTTGACACATAACCTGGTCACTGACTGCGGCCAGTTTATCCACATTGACTGCACATCAGTTCCAATGTGTTGTTCCAGCAGGCTTAGTTAGCCAAAACAACTGGCTGCACTGTCAAAGATTTACATTTTTATCCACAAAGTCCCTCTGATCAGAAATCATGGTTTCTGATGCAACTTAAATATGTCTGTCACCAAAACACAACTCAGTGCAAAACAATGACAAAAATGTCCTAAACATATGCATGAGTGTAAAGCTGATCCACATTTAATGGACTTTGACATTTCTTTTAAGGCATCATTCCCTCTGTATGTTAAGCTGAGAACAAGACATCACCCTTTTCCACATAAAATGAATCAATCAATAAAACCTGCATCTCTTCCCAGAACCAGTACAGGACATCAGGGGTGATGCATTGGCAGAGCATTTTACTGCAAGTCTGCCGTTTGGGAGGGCCACGTGACGCCTTGACGCAATGAAGCGGAGATAAAATAGGAGTGCAGTGAATGAGAGGGATTTTCTGCAGAGCATCCTGAGGGCAGCAGGGAAGGCTGGGCTCCACAGGGCAGCCAAGTGACTGAGGAGAAGCAGGAAAGACTGGTCATTTCCCTAAAGAGTAACATAACAACTAAAACGTAATCCCACATATAAAAAGTTTGAAAGTGAACATGTTCTATTTGTCGTTAATTACAGGCGAGTACATGAGGCAGTGGTAAAATGTCTGAGGATGCAAGAACTATGAGTCTCCTAACGTAATTTGGATAAATTATAGATTTTAATGAGCCTCAGAAGCTATTAAACGCTTTGAAAATAATGTCCCTGGGTGTTCAGATCACCATGCAGTAAAACACACACAAAAATGAGACACACACACATAGACATCACACAAAGGCAACTCTGAGCCAAATTTCTCTAATCCCCAACTCAGCGCCGCAGTATCTGGGCTCTACACAGCAGAGACAAATTTGTGTGAAAAGAACAGACAAATGCAACCCTTATACAGACCTTATTTCACTCTATCTGTCCCACACACAGAGTCTCATAATACAAGTTCCAGTCGTTGAACTAATCCCCCTTTTTTCTGTTCTGTTTTAATCCTCTAATGATTAACACAATTTTGGATTCACAAGGGCATGCTCCCAGTGTCAGCACAGGTTCTTCTCTGTATGTCTCTATCTCGTCTGATTCATCTCCGGCACAGACAAGCTGCAGCACATGTCCACAAAGATAAGACAACAGGAGCTGAGTCCAATCAATAGCTGAGGAACTGATGGTGTATCCTACAGCAAGATGTCACTTGTCAGTCATCCTTCCTGATTATCTGCTGGTTTATAGTATTTTCCACCGGATGTTTTGTCTAGTAAACTAAAAATCAATCCAGCTCTAAAGAAAAAGAATCTATCAAATTACCTCGTGTCGTGCATTTTTTTCCCACTACATTGCATTATTACAGTCAAATGCTCCACTGTGGAAATCAACATTTTCTATGCAACAATTACTAGATATAATAACTTTGTATTTGAATGGGCAGAATGTCTTTTTTAACCCTTCTGAAACTGAAGAAAACACACGATAACAATAAAAAAAAAAAAAGACTATAACTGTTGCTTTATAAAAAGAGCAAAGAAAACCATCCCTGGCTTCCTGATCGCTCTAAAGACTTCTGGAAATCATTAAAGACTTCAGGGAAACTGAAAGCTTGAGACACATGCCCTCTCAGAGTCGAGCTGTCTATCATCTGCTGTATCCATGATCCAGCTCTGCAGGACCAGGCTGAGAGGTGTCGCCATGGCAACATGGGCGTGTTCCATTCCCTGGGGAGACGCTTATTGGAAGAAAGGTGGGATCTGATGGGTGTGAATAGGTGGCAGCATTGAATGAAGAGACACGTGTGCACTGACAAGTGGAGAAAATCTGAAAATGAAGTTGATGAGGCAATTTCAAAGAGTATTTCTAAATACAGTTGAGACAATGGGCAACTTAACTGATTGGAATCTTCCAACATTACCGAGCTTTCGTTGGATGGTGTGGGCTTCTGAGGCAAACACATGAGTGTATTGCATTTCTTTACTGGCTGAAACTGAGAGTGGAAGACAAAAAAAAAAAAGGCAGAACTTGAGAGGACATGTGTCATCTAGTTTGGCCTTTAACTAGACTCTCTGGTGAGCCACAACCAAATAAGTCCCTTGTTTTTTTTGCAACTTTCAGGTCAAAGTTCTTGAGTTATTTTGGTGTTTCACTGTCAAGACATCAAACACGCTACAATCACAGAAAAACATCAAGCAATACCTG